>NC_137276.1:63500000-64125000 GCF_054371585.1 Giraffa tippelskirchi | reverse complement strand
CTGGAATGAAGGCCAGAATTGATGAAAGCAGTTAAAGTTAGCTGGGTGTCACTCCAAAATATCTTCAAATTATCAAATGGCTTTAAAGATTCTTTTTTTTTAAACAAATAAACTTCACTGGCTGTTAAATAAAAGTTGACCTGAACTTATTATACTTCTCAAACCAAGCTTAGTTCCTGACTAAAAAATATATGCTATCAGCAATTTACAAGCCTAAGGTTAAGACTGATGTGACAGAGGCCCAAAGGCCTTGACAGTCCTGGGGGAGATGAGTCACTGTGACCACAGGACAGCCCAGATAATGAGAAATCAAACCAGAGGTCTCTCTGCAGTTTATAGACCAGCCATTTAATCGCTGACAGCTGCTCATTACAGAGATAGCACAGGGAGATTTTTATAGGATTTAACTGGGAAGAAAAGAACAATGGGGAGAGCAATTATGAAGAGGGTATGCTTTTCTCTAGCATTTCATACAAATGAAGAAAGAAGATAACATACACAATAGCAGCTAACTCCTTTCGTAAACTGAGTAAAGGGCTCCAATAATGCAAAATAGCTAAAATCTGTAGAGCCAGATACTTTGCCTTTGGTCCTGTATTTATAGTTACAGAAGATAATTGATACTCAGAGGTTAAGTAGTCTCTTGCCCAAAGTTGTATGTGGCAGAATTCATATATGAATACAGGATTGTCTATACCCAAAATCACATTAATCTCATCCTGTGCTTTTACACACTAATAAATATAATAATCCATAATTTTGTATTTTTCAAATTCAGTTCAGCATACCTACAATATCTACTAATTATTTACACGTAGCTATCAAACACTGAGATGCTCAAATTGGACATCCGTTGTAAAATATTTTAGACACCAAAACCAGATTTTCTGAGGGCTGTAGTGTGTACAAAGAACTAAAATTGCTAATTTGTAAGAAGAGAGAAAAGTGAGAAATAGTTTTTAAAATCATTTAAAGAACTTCAGATGGGAAAGAAAGAAGATGAAAAAATCTGAGACTAAGAATAAAACAGAAAAGTACAACAGGTGTCAAAGGATTTTCTGAAATGCTGAACCAGTACTTGATTTCATTTTGGTAATGTAACTACATTGTAAACTTTTGCTTGTCTGAAGGCTATAGAGTAGGTCCAATCAAATGATGCAACATTTAACACAAAACCAATCAATATTTGAAAGATTAAATAGTTCAGTTTCTAACAGGAATATTATTTTCTCAATAGAAAGTAATCTTCATTTTAATGAGACAGGATCCAATTTTCAAAATATAGATAACAGTCTCTACTTTAACAGTGATGGTTTTGATTAAAAAAGAAAAAGGAAAAAATTTCAAAATGCCAATTGATATTCACGGCATTTGAGAAAACAATGGAGCAAATAACAGTGAAGTTAAAATTCTTCTAAATTCAGGTATTAAAATTTGCGTTATCTCTTGTTTTCTTTCTTTAAAATGAAACACTGTGGTTTTTCAAGTTAACACAGGTTTCTTCGCTCAGTAGTGTCCGACTCTTTGCGACTCCATGGACTGTAGCCTACCAGGCATCTCTGTCCGTGGGATTTTCCAGGCAAGAATACTGGAGTGGGTTGCCATTTCCTTCTCCAGGAGATCTTCCCGACTCAGGGATCGAACCCGGGTTTCCTGCATTGTAGGCAGATGCTTTACCATCTGAGTCACCAGGGAAGATAACATAGGTTTCTAGCTGTACTTAATCCAAGAATTAACACTCTTCAACAAACTGAAACACCAAGTTCTTTTTTTGCACAAATTACATTGTTAATAAAATAAAAGAAATATTTGACAAGAGAAATTTCTATTTACAAATAGATCATATAGACAAACAGCTTAGATACATAAAATGAGATAGATAACAGCCTAGTGCTTAAGAGAGTGAACTCAGGAGCCAGAGTTCCAATTTGGACTCTTGGCTCCACCAATTACCAATTGTATGATCTTAGGTTAAAAACAAAAAGGCTAAGTTACTTAACTTTTATGTATTTTAGTATCTTATTTGTAAAATGATGAAAACAGTAACATATCTGAAAGAGTGGTTGTGTGCATTAGAATTATTATGTATAAACACTTGGAACAGTGCTTGGTAGATAATAAATACTAAGAAACTTCCAACTATTGTTCTTTTTCATATTATTAGCAGTACTGATAGTAGTAGTTCCCTTAAGAGACAAGAGTTAAGCATTTTTCATTTAGAGATTTTACTTTCAAGTGGAAAAACAAACCACTGACAACCAATGAATGAATGTGTTAATGGAGTTTTTTTTAAAACGGCTAAATTATCATCCCTAAAATAATATGTAGTTATGAAATATTTGTGGAGAACGTCTGAATTTGGCAATAAGGAGTTCGTGATCTGAGCCACAGTCAGCTCCCAGTCTTGTTTTTGCTGACTCTAGAGAGCTTCTCCATCTTTGGCTGCAAAGAATATAATCAATCTGATTTCGGTATTGACCACCTGGTGATGTCCATGTATAGAGTCCGATGTCCATGTATAGAGTCTTCCCTTGTGTTGTTGGAAGAGGGCGTTTGCTATGACCAGTGCATTCTCTTGGCAAAACTCTGTTATCCTTTGCCCTGCTTCATTTTGTATTCCAAAGCCAAATTTGCCTGGTACTCCAGATATCTTTTAACTTCCTCCTTTTGCAAGCCAGTACCGTATAATGAAAAGGACATCTTTTTTGGGTGTTAGTTCTAGAAGGTCTTGTAGGTCTTCATAGAACCGTTCAACTTCAGCTTCTTCAGCATTACTAGTCGAGGCACAGACTTGGATTACTGTGACAATGAATGGTTTGTCTTGGAAGTAAACAGAGATCATTCTGTCGCTTTTGAGATTGTATCCAAGAACTGCATTTCAGACTCTTTTATTGACTATGATGGCTACCCCATTTCTTCTAAGGGATTCTTGCCCACACTAGTAGATATAATGGTCATCTGAATTAAATTCACCCATTCCAGTCCATTTTACTTCACCAATTCCTAAAATATCGATGTTTCCTCTTGCCATCTCCTGTTTGACCACTTTCAGTTTGTCTTGATTCATGGACCTAACATTCCAGGTTCCTATGCATCCTATCTTTACAGCACTGGAGTTTATTTCCATAACCAGTCATATCCACAACTGGGTGTTGTTTTTGCTTTGGCTCCATCTCTTCATTCTTTCTGGAGTTATTTCTCCAGCGATCTTCAGTAACATATTGGGCACCTACCCACCTGGGGAGTTCATCTTTCAGTGTCCTATCTTTTTGCCTTTTCATACTGTTCATGGGGTTCTCAAGACAATACTGAAGTGGTTTGCCATTTCCTTCTCCAGGGGACCACCAAATTCTATCCCATAAGAATTTCAGTCCCCCTTCTAACTAACATCTTTGATCTGCAATACAATTTACTCTTAAAAGACAGGAAATCTCTTACATAACTTACTATATGCATCAAGGAGTAATACTATACTTGACCTTATTGGCAGACTCATATTTTATCTGTGATATGAATAATCACAACTCAAAGCATTCAGACCATTACAGTACAGGAATAAAATGTGCCCATACTCCACTTGGGGAAACAAGACTTTTCCCTAAAAGGAATGGAATTTTAAACTTTACCAAGATTTTTAAAAAGAACTTTTACTTCAGTAAGTAATTAAAAACATTTGGTTATATTAAAACTTTGACTTTTAACTACATTCTATCTTTTTTTTCTTGCATATCATCTTTTTTTATTATAAACACTGTAATCGGTATTTTCTTTTCTAGACTTTGGCTGTACTTTCCTCTCTTTCACCTCAATGTGGACAATGTTTTAACTTGATTTAAAATGTTTTCCTTTTTCATGTAAACAAATATTCTTGTCAGCATCATAAAGGAGATGGAAATAAAACACATGTTAATTCTTTCTTCCAAATTAGGAGAGATTCTAAGGGGACTGTAATTACAAATAATGAAAAGAGTCATTTCAGAGGTATGATTTTTGAAAAGTTCAGGGAGAGGTTAGGAGAAAAGGGAACTGATAGAAAGGATAGAGTAAAAAATCTATTTTCTAAAAAAGAAATATATTTTGGAATGATAATAATGGACGACTAGTTTCAATGGGCAATTCATCATTACTTAAAAAAAAAGCGTTAACTACTTCAAAGGCAGCATGAACTTTGACTACTTCAAAGCTCTGGAATACTGGTATCCTATGAAGAAACAATTTTACCTAGATGATGCAGTTTTCTACTGTAACTTGAAAAAAAATCATGGTAGGGTTTGAGATACAGAAAATTGTCTATTACAGACAATAAGAACAGAAAATACAAAACATAATTTCTAACTTGTGGTATGCTAAGGAAAAAAGGAGAAGTAGGAGAAACAGGAAAATGAAGGGTTTCAGGACAGCAATTACATGAACAAATATTTGACAACTATGTAAAATAAAGGCTCTATTTAGAAGGGTGCTTTTTCTTATAGACCAATTATTGGATGGTAAAAAGTTAAACTCAAGAAAAAGTACAGCTTTCATTAAAGAAATAATTCATGAAATAATGGCATTAACAAATCATAACAGAATGTATAGACACTGTGGGGAAAGAGTGCATTTTTAAAAAATCTGTGATATATTACACTAAAAGAAAAGCCAGACCATATTTTGTGTTACTATCTGTATACTAGTGCCAACACTCTAATTATAATGATTTTCAAATATCCTCAAATAGAAGATCTGAACTCTTTAAGTGCTGAAGTTTTTAAACTAGCCTGAATATTTTAAAAAATATCATTAACCTACAAAATATATTCTTTTAAAAAATTATTTATTCTTTTTCTTTAATTTTTGGCTGTGCTGGGTGTTTGTTGCTTTGTGCAGGCTTTCTCTAGTTGCAGTGAGCAGGGGCTGCTCTCTAGTTGTGGTGCGCCTGCCTCTTGTTGTGGTTGCTTGTCTTATTGTGGAGCATCTGCCTAGGTGCTCCAAGGCATATGGGGTCCTCCTGGATCAGGGATCGAACCTGTGTCCCCTGAACTGGCAGGTGGGGTCTTATCCACTGCACCACTAGGGAAGTCCCTACAAAATATATTCTTAAAACAAAAGGCCACTGACTGTAGTTTCTTTATACAAGGCCTGTGTTAGTAGATAGTTTTGAAATGCATAAATGCTGCAAGTTCCAATAATAATGTATTGCATGACTTTTCTACAAAGGAAATTGCTAAGCATCCTTTGAGTAAGGGTATGCTAAGCATCCTTAGCATACATTAACATAAGGTAGTGATGAGCTCTGGAAAAAAGATCTTCCCCCCCAAATTCAAAAGCTGCTTAATCAAATTCAATTTCACTAACTATCAGTGGAAACAGCAATGTTTCATTTACTTCTTGAAAATTTTCTAGTCAAAAAGAAGAAAAGATGAGAAGCAAGGAATAACTTCAATTATTTGTCAATATCATTGGGCCATTCTTTTCTGCTTTGCTGGAGTTTGTATGAAATTCAAGTACAAATGAGAAAACACTTCAGGAAAATGATACTACTTCTACATTTCTTCTTGCTCTTAATGACCAAAAACACTAAAGTACAATTCAACAAGAAGGCAATAAAATAAGACAGTTTCTTAGTGGTCAAATGACAGACTTAATTAAATGGTGTGCTGAATGTTAAAACAATGGAGAAATAAAGAGGATGAGAACAAATATTTCTCTAAGTAATTTATAATTACTTCATCTTTCAAGTTAAAAAAAGGAGAGAGGGAGAAATAAAATTATCTGTTTAAAAATCAAAATAAGTTTGAAAGGAAATTCCTCAAGTAATTTCTTAGTAGTAATTTCTACTAAGTTTCTAACCATCATGCATGAAATTTACTATAATTACCACGTACATCTGTTTTTTCAACAGGAAATTATCTTAGGAGTTACGTACTCTGGAAACTGCTACTCAACAACTGAGATTTTCTGAATGGGAGAACAAGAGTCATGAAGATCCAAAGGAAAATAATTAAGATCAACACTTGAATAAGCATTGATTCTTATAATTATTGAGAGAAGAATTTCATACACTGCAAAAATCCCTGAAAAAACTAAGTTAATTAAGCACTGAATGAAATTTGCACTCTTCATTATTTAAGATTTAAAAACAGTATAGAAAATACTTTCTTAGACTTATGAAACAAAGACAATTCATAAAGACATAAACTAGACGTAAACTAAGTTTAAGTATCCCATTTAGGAAGCATAACCTTTACTCCTTAAAATAAAACCTTAATAATATATTTGACAGAATATAGGATTTAAGTGAAGAAACTAGCAAAGGAATTAAACATGCATATCATTATGCGGATGAAAGGAGAATTTGTGCACTTTTTCTGGGGAACAGGCTAGCTGGCTCAGGGTCACTGGCTCAATTTTATATCTCCTTATGTAAGCATCCCATTCCTTTATTCTCTTTCAGAATCTGTTCCCCTGGATGAAGTTAACTTTTATATGCCTGACTTTCATATAAATGATACTTTCAAACATTATAACATTGATATCCTTAAATCTTGCCACTCTTCCTACTCTAATTTCAGATTTTCTGCTTCAGTGCATAAACATTTGCAACTATAATCTGTTAAGACTGCCTTCCAAACATAGAAGCACTGCCATTTTTGTCTCCATAGCAAGAGGAGTACACAAATACTTTAAATTTTTTTTTAATATATTTGTTTTTTATTGAAGGATAATTGCTTTACAGAATTCTGCTGTTTTATGTCAAACCTCAGCATGAATCTGTTGTATGGCTCAGGAAACTCAAATACTTTAAATTTTTATTGCATTTTACTCTTGCTATTTTATAAAGATGAGTGGAAATTGAAAAAAAAAATGCAAACAACACAAATGATAAGAAATGTAGAAGTCATAAATTTAAATCAACTGAAACAAAAGTGGAGCTCATTAGTCAACCCAAAAGTTGCAAATTTCTAGCATCAAGTTGACAAGTACTGGCCAAAACAGGAAAAAGTAAAGGGCACGTATAAAACATGAGTTACTATTAGGGCTTCTATATTTGGGAGTTCTCTAGGAATGGAAATTCCCCTTTTAACATGTAAAGTTGCTGTTCGACTTGCACATATATCCAACCTCTTTACATATTTTCAGGTTTACAGAAAAGGACTGAATTCTCATGTCACTCTGGATTCCTTCAGTAGCAAAAAAAAAGTGATCTATAAAACTGATTTTTGTTGTAAGATATTAGTGACATCATGAGTCATACCTCCAAGGAATATGGGATTGACTAGTTGATTTTTTTCCCAGGTCAGTCAAATGTTTTATTGGTTACCTCCTATGTGCCAAGCATACTCTGGACTCTGAGTGACATAAAGATAGATAAGACAGGGGCCTAACCTGCCAGAGACTCTGAAATCAGATCCTGACACCAGTGTCTGCAGTAATCCTTTATATGGATAGCAGAGACACCAAGCATCAGAGAGAAGATGGGGTTGTCCCAAAGCAAAGCTAGAACTCTGAATCTGGGTCTCCTAGCATCTAAATGCCCTTTCTTTTTGATCATTCTTTCTTTTAGAACATGAGGCTTTAAAAAGAGGATATCCACAGATGGAGGCATTTTGCCATCTGAATAGAAAAAGTAAATTTTAGGCTGGGAGCCTTGGCTGAGGTCTCTCAGCTTTTAAAGCAGCCACTCATTCTTTCCACTTGTGCAAGAATCTGAGCACTTATATCTTCACCTTACCAATACATGTAGTTTTATATAAGGATGCAGGATTGACACATTCCTGCAACATTAGCTTCTATTAATCCTGACATCTACCCATCTAGAACCTAGTTTGTAATCCTGCCTTTTCCAGCCACTTCATGATTTTCCTTCTGACTTCCTTCTCTTTAAGCTTTGTAAAGCCGTCCCTGGCTCGATCTTCTTCCTGCTGTGCTTTCTTCCTCCTCTTTAAAACTGAACTTTTACTTTTCTTTCTGACTCTGTGTAATATTTTCTTTTTCTCTTTGGAGAATTCAGCCTGAAAGGGAAAAATATGTTTAACTGACTGTTTCGAGATAATAAAATTGAAAGTTTCATTTTCTATACTTAATGATTATATAATTTATTCAGGCATAAAATAAATTGAAAGTAAGTATAATGCAAAATTTATATGCATATTGGGGTGCTCTTCATAATTGTTTTAAAACTACTAGTAAAGACTTCTGCAATTTTGTTACGGTTATGACTATATACTATCAAAGTCTAAGGAAAGTCAAATCAGATAGTTGTTTTTATAAGAAATACAAATATAATATTGGGGAGTTGTTAACTTTTATAATGGCTTCTGAATTAAAATTCAAATGTCAAAACACACTCAATTAGCCCTCATTATACACAGCAGACAACTCAACAGTATTACTTTATATGCAAAAACACAGAAGGACCTTCTGCTTTGATTTTTTCTGTAGAGCCATTTGAAGGCACATACAGGCCTCCCAATGTAAGCACCTAGCTTTTTCAATAAGATAAACAGGTATTCAGAAATTTCTCACAAATAATTTTAGAGGAACTTTAAAATCTTCTTAGTAAACAACAGGATATATATCTTGTGTTGTACTTCACTCACCTTTCCATCAAAGCGTTTTATTGTATACTGATCCAGACCCAAGTCTGTAAAACAGAAAGAAATAATGCTTAGTCACTGATTATAACTTGGGTGAAATACATGAAATGCTAGCTCTCAGTTTTGTTTCCAATCCCCTTCAGATGGTTTAGCCACAACAATATTTGAACAGAAATGAAAATTCTGTCCCACTTTCAGACTCAAAGTGTCGGTACTGAAAAATACCAATCCTTTATTTTATATATGAGAATATGAAACTCTTAAAGATAAAAAGGGTCCACGTGCAGACCTATTCATGTGCAAACCTATTCAACAGTAAAGCCAAACTAGAACCCTGGACTCTTCCCAGGATGATGCTTTTTCATTACATCAAAATGATATATTACCTCTAAATAAGGTGAGGGGATATTAGTTTTATCTCACAGCACAATAATTTTTTGTATAAAGTTAAAGAGAGATGAGTTTAATACCAGGAGACATTTTGCAAAACACCTAAACAAATTCAAATTGGCCATCTTAATATGACCTTTTAAAGGTGGGCTAAATAATAAATTTAACCTTGGGAATTCCTAGCATTGTGAAATACTAAGCACTGTGAAAGATAAAAGCAAATACATTAAGTGTTCTTGAGGGGTGGGATTTTCTGTTTTTGATGATTGCTTTATCCCAGTATTTGGAATAGTGCTTGATCACTAAATACATTAAAAAAAAAAAAAAAAAACCCCACAAGAAAACTGGTCAACCACTTGTAAAAGAATGAAACTAGAACACTTCCTAACACCGTACACAAAAATAAACTCAAAATGGATTAAAGATCTAAACGTAAGACCAGAAACTATAAAACTCCTAGAGGAAAACATAGGCAAAACACTCTCCGACATAAATCACAGCAGGATCCTCCATGACCCACCTCCCAGAATATTGGAAATAAAAGCAAAAATAAACAAATGGGATCTAATTAAAATTAAAAGCTTTTGCACAACAAAGGAAACTATAAGCAAGGTGAAAAGACAGCCTTCAGAATGGGAGAAAATAATAGCAAATGAAGCAACAGACAAACAATTAATCTCAAAAATATACAAGCAACTTCTGCAGCTGAATTCCAGAAAAATAAACGACCCAATCAAAAAATGGGCCAAAGAACTAAACAGACATTTCTCCAAAGAAGACATACAGATGGCTAACAAACACATGAAAAGATGCTCAACATCACTCATTATCAGAGAAATGCAAATCAAAACCACAATGAGGTATCATTTCACAGCAGTCAGAATGGCTGCTATCCAAAAGTCTACAAGCAATAAATGCTGGAGAGGGTGTGGAGAAAAGGGAACCCTCTTACACTGTTGGTGGGAATGCAAACTAGTACAGCCACTATGGAGAACAGTGTGGAGATTCCTTAAAAGACTGGGAATAGAACTGCCATATGACCCAGCAATCCCACTGCTGGGCATATACACCGAGGAAACCAGAATTGAAAGAGACGCGTGTACCCCAATGTTCATCGCAGCACTGTTTACAATAGCCAGGACATGGAAGCAACCTAGATGTCCATCAGCAGACGAATGGATAAGGAAGCTGTGGTACATATACACAATGGAATATTACTCAGCCATTAAAAAAATACATTTGAATCGGTTCTACTGAGATGGATGAAACTGGAGCCCATTATACAGAGTGAAGTAAGCCAGAAAGAAAAACACCAATACAGTATACTAATGCATATATATGGAATTTGAAAGATGGTAACGATAACCCTATATGCGAGACAGAATAAGAGACACAGATGCATAGAACAATTTTATGGACTCTGAGGGAGAAGGTGAGGGTGGGACGTTCTGGGAGAATAGCATTGAAACATGTATATTATCGTATGTGAAACAGAACACCATTCCATGTTCGATGCATGAGACAAGGGCTCAGGGCCGGGGCAATGGGATGACCCAGAGGGATGGGATGGGGAGGGAGGTGGGTGGGGGGTCCAGGAAGGGGAACACATGTAAACCCATGGCTGATTCATGTCAATGTATGGCAAAAACCATTACAATATTGTAAAGTAATTAGCCCCCAACTAAAATAAATAAATTTATAAAAAAAAAAAAAACCCCACAAAACTGAATGAGTAAGATACAATCCTTGCCTTGAAAAGTCACAATTTTGTGCAATAATATTGCAAGTGAAGATACAATGAGTTCAGTAAGAGAATGCTGTGGGAATTTTTAGAGTGGAGAAATCAGTTCCCAATTATACTTATTTTTCTTGCATAATTACCCAGTTGTTTTCTTTCACTTCTCACTTTCTTCATGCCAGTTCAGGTCCTTATTTCATTATGCTTACAGTAATACAATGACCAGATTATCACTGCTCCCAAAGGAAGCTTTTTGCATTTCTGGTTCTACACATTTGGTTACACATGCTCATCTAAAATGTGCTTCACCTTCTAGAAGTCTATCCAGAATAAAATGAACCACTGACTGCAAAAGAAGGAGATAAGTCAGAAAAAAAGAAAATTTAAAAACAAATCTAATTTGAAACTTCACAGGTACTCAAGAAGATATCAGTTATAAAGGCAGAACATGATTCTATGATAAAAGAATAGAGAACAAGAAAGAGTTGTAGACAATTAAAACTAGCAAGGAGAGTTAAGAAAGCCTTCCTAAGTGAACAGTGCAAAGAAATAGAGAGAAACAATAGAATGGGAAGGACTAGAGATCTCTTCAAGAAAACTAGAGATACCAATGGAACATTTCATGCAGAGATGGGCAGAATAAAGGACAAAACAGCATGAACTTAACAGAAGCTGACAAAATTAAGAAGAGGTGGCAAGAACACACAGAAAAACTATACAAAAAAGATCTTAATGACTCGGATAACCATGATGGTGTGATCACTCACCTAGAACCAGACATCCTGGAGTGCAAAGTCAAGTGGGCCTTAATAGCATCAGTATGAACAAAGCTAGCAGAGGTAACAGAATTCCAGCTGAACTATTTCAAATCCTAAAAGATGATGCTGTTCAAGGGCTGCACTCAATATGCCACCAAATTTGGAACACTCAGCAGTGACCACAGCACTGGAAAAGGTCAGTTTTCATTCCAATTCGAAAGAAAGACAATGCCAAAGAATATATTCAAACTGCCACACAACTGCACTCATTTCATATGTTAGCAAGGTCATGCTCAAAATCCTTCAAGCTAGGCTTCAACAGTATGTGAACCAAGGATTTCCAGATGTACAAGCTGGATTTAGAAAAGGCTGGATTTAGAAAAGGCAGAGGAACCAGAGATCAAATTGCCAACATCTAGTGGATCATCGAAAAAGCAAGAGAATTCAGAAAAACATCTACTTCTGCTTCACCAACTATGCTAAAGCCTTTGACTGTGTGGATCACAACAACCCGAAGAAAATTCTTCAAGAAATGGGAATACCAGACCACCTTACCTGCCTCCTGAGAAACCTGTATGCAGAACAAGAAGCAACAGTTAGAATGGGACATGGAACACGGGCTGATTCAAAACTGGGAAAGAAGTACCTCAGGCTATATATTGTGACCCTGAGTATTTAACTTATACGCAGAGAACAGAACATCATGCAAAACAGTGGGGTGGATGAAGCACAAGGTGGAATCAAGATTGCTCGGAGAAATATCAAAACTTCAGATATGCAGATGATACCACTCTTATGGCAGAAAGCAAAGAGGAACTAAAGAGCCTCTGGATGAAGGTGAAAGAGGAAAGTTAAAAAGTTGGCTTAAAATTCAACATTCAAAAATTGAAGATCATGGCATCTGGTCCCATCACTTCACAGCAAATAGATGAGGAAACAACAGAAACAGTGACAGACTTCATTTTCTTGGGGTCCAAAATCACTGAGAATGGTGACTGCAGCCATGAAATTAAAAGACGCTTGCTCCTTGGAAGAAAAGCTATGACAAACTTAAGACAGTGGATTAAAAAGAAGAGACATTATTTTGCCGTCAAAGGTCTGTCTAGTCAAAACTATCGTTTTTCCAATAGTCATGTATGAATGTGAGAGTTGGACCATAAAGAAGGCTGAGTGCCAACAAACTGATGCTTTCGAACTGTGGTGTCTATTAGAGAAGTCTCTTGAGAGTCCCTTGGACTGCAAACAGATCAAGTCAGTCAATCCTAAAGCAAATAAGCCCTGAATATTCATTGGAATGATTAATACTGAAGCTGAAGCTCCAATACTTTGGCCACCTGATCCAAAGAGCTGGTTCATTGGAAAAGATTGAAGGCAGGAGGAGAACAGGGGAATACAGAGGATGATATGGTTGGATGGCAGCACTGGCTCAATGGACATGAATATGAGCAAACTCTGGGTGATGGTGAAGAATAGGGAAGACTGTCATGCTGCAATCTATGGGGTTGCAAGAGTTGACACAACTTAGTGACTGAACAACAACAAAACTATGATTGCCTATTTCTTTGTATTTCTTAATATACTGTCAAGAAATTACGAAAAGTTATCTCCCTGGACCACTGCCAAAAAGACAACAGAATGGAAAAGAGAAAATAGAAGAGTGAATTATAGAAAAACAGAGACTCAATACAAGGTCTTCTGTCATACAAGATCTTTTCTAATTCAGAAATATGGACGAAATAATTCAGAAAGCATTAGCAGAAAATTTCTCATTTAAGTAAAATGAACAAAACTGACTTGTAATTCAGTGTATGCTTATGAAATCTCAGAATACCAAGAACAGGAAAATCCTCAGAGTTCCCAGAAAAAGAAAGCCCTTCCTAGTCCTTTATAAAGGAATGACAATCAGTCTAGGATCAGATATCTCATAAGTAAGGGAAACATATGCTTACTAATTAGAGCATCACTGTTCAACACAAATACATGTGCGCCACATGCATAATATAATATAATATTTCCTAACAATCACCTTTAAGAAAGTAAATAGAAACAGGTAAAAGTAATGCTCAAAATTCTCCAAGCCAGGCTTCAGCAATACGTGAACCGTGAACTTCCAGATGTTCAAGCTGGTTTTAGAAAAGGCAGAGGAACCAGAGATCAAATTGCCAACATCTGCTGGATCATTGAAAAAGCAAGAGAGTTCCAGAAAAACATCTATTTCTGCTTTATTGACTACGCCAAAGCCTTTGACTGTGTGGATCACAATAAACTGTGGAAAATTCTTCAAGAGATGGGAATACCAGACCATCTGACCTGTCTCTTGAGAAACCTGTATGCAGGTCAGGAAGCAACAGTTAGAACTGGACATGGAACAACAGACTGGTTCCAAATAGGAAAAGGAGTACGTCAAGGCTGTATATTGTCACCCTGCTTATTTAACTTATATGCAGAGTACATCATGAGAAACACTGGGCTGGAAGAAACACAAGCTGGAATCAAGATTGCCGGGAGAAATATCAATAACCTCAGATATGCGGATGACACCACCCTTATGGCAGAAAGTGAAGAAGAACTAAAGAGCCTCTTGATGAAGGTGAAGGAGGAGAGTGAAAAAGTTGGCTTAAAGCTCAATGTTCAGAAAACTAAGATCATGGCATCTGGTCCCATCACTCCATGGGAAATAGATGGGGAACAGTGGAAACAGTGTCAGACTTTATTTTTGGGGGCTCCAAAATCACTGCTGATGGTGACTGCAGCCATGAAATTAAAAGACGCTTACTCCTTGGAAGGAAGGTTATGACCAACCTAGATAGCATATTTAAAAGCAGAGACATTACTTTGCCAACAAAGGTCCGTCTAGTCAAGGCTATGGTTTTTCCAGTGGTCATGTATGGATGTGAGAGTTGGACGGTGAAGAAAGCTGAGCGCCGCAGAATTGATGCTTTTGAACTGTGGTGTTGGAGAAGACTCTTGAGAGTCCCTTGGACTGCAAGGAGATCCAACCAGTCCATCCGAAAGGAGATCAGTCCTGGGTGTTCATTGGAAGGACTGATGTTGAAGCGGAAACTCCAATACTTTGGCCACCTCATGTGAAGAGTTGACTCATTAGAAAAGACCCTAATGCTGGGTGGGACTAGGGGCAGGAGGAGAAAGGGACGACAGAGGATGAGATGGTTGGATGGCATCACTGACTCGATGGACATGGGTTTGGGTAGACTCCGGGAGTTGGTGATGGACAGGGAGGCCTGGCATGCTGCGATTCATGGGGTCGCAAAGAGTCGGACACGACTGAGTGACTGAACTGAATTGAAAATTAATTTTAAGAGTATATTTTACTTAACAGAATATATCTAACATAGCATGATTTCAACATATAATCAATACAAAACTTATTGAGGTATTTTACATTACATTTATACTGAGTTTTTAAAATCTAGTGTGTATTTTACAATTATAGCACATCTCAATTTAGACTAGCTACATTTCAAGTTATTACCATAATATCCAAAAGAATTCGAAAGTTAACTTGAATGGATTTATGTTTTTCATTGAATGCTCTTTGCTACAGTTGGGAACATATTTTACCATGGGCATCTATCCAAAAAAAGGAGGGGGCATGTAAGGACAGCCTGGCACGTACTGAGAATTCCTGTCATTTAAAAGCAAATAAACCCATGGCTGATTCATGTCAATGTATGGCAAAAACTATTACAATATTGTAAAGTAAAAAAAAAAAAGCAAATACAGACATAAAGTACTTAGTTGAAATACATGATTGGTTCATCCTGTTATATTTAGATTTCTTTACCTGTCAAACGAAGCAGATGGTTGGATTAGATCAGTTCTTAACATGGTTGGGGTGTGAAGTATGGGAAATGTGGAAGGATGAACTATTTCCTTCTGTCCCTACTCCCTACTTCTCTCAAAATTCTAGTAGGCTCAATTACAGTGGGGAAGGGAGAGTATGCTGAAAGGCGGAAACACAGCATGTGTAATTTGAAAATGTAATCAGATGACTCCTCTTCCATTTCTCCACCCTCATTCTTTGGGTCTTAACTTAGAAACACTGGATGTTATGCTGCTGTGCCTAGGGTGTTTTCTATGGATCTCAAACTTCTCTTCAAAGAACTCCCACAGTCATTTAATGTTAACAGAGTAACCTAAACACTATCTCCTCCTTTTCATTAATGAGGAAGATGACCCTCAAAAAGATTAAATGATTGTTTTTGATTTTAAGTCTAATAATCTTTTTAAATTATGGCAGTTGCCCATCTTGAATCCACACTAAAAATAATGTAAATGTGCATGTAAGAATAGTCTCAGTTGAAGCTCCTGAGTGAACATTTAACAGGTTTGTTTTAAAGGTGATAGCTACTCATTTTGTCAAAAGACATAAATGAAACTGAATCACATATATAATTTTGGTATCTATAAATTAGAGCTTAAGTAAATGGAAACTATATAATTTTACTTAAGAAGTCCCAGCTATCCTTCAATATTTAGAGATTCATTTTTCAGTTTATACTAGAATTTATTTTAAAAAATGGATGCAGAAAATTATCCTAAAATTTTATTAAAATGATTGTATTTTCAGCTTATGTAAGTCAACAAAACAAAGTATAGTTCAAGTTCATCAGATACAAGAAATAAACTTTTGCTTAAAATCTAACTGCTAAAAATCAAAGGCAAAGAAAAAAAAATCTTTAAAACAGGCAGCTTAAAGTGCTAAAAGAAAAGAGTTTCAACCCAGATTTCTTTATTTAGTGAAAATATTTTTCAAGAATGAAGACAGGGCTTCCCTGGTGATCCAGTGATTAAAAATCTGCCTTGCAATAATGCAAAGGACACAGGTTCAATCCCTGGTCCAGGAAGATCTTACATGCCGAGGGGCAACTCAGCCCATGGGTAACAATTCCTGAGCCTGCTTGCCCACAACTAAAGAAAGACTGTGGGCAGCAACAAAGACCCAGCACAGTCATAAATAAATAAATAAATATTTGAAAAAAAACTACCTTAAAAAAAAAAGAATAAAGACAAAATAAAAATGTTCTCAAATGAAGGAAAACCAAGCGAATTCATCACCAGCAGAACTGCTTTAAAAATGTTATCCTTCATGTGTGAAGAAAGTGATACCATAAAAAAATACGGAACTTAAGGAATAAATAAAGAACAACAGAAATACCTAATACCTATTATAGATAAACATAACAGACTATTTTGGCAGTCAAAATAAAACCTTAAAACAGCATCTGGCAGAGTTTTCAATTTACGTAGATGTAATACATATGATGTGTGCTTAGTTGCTCAGTTGTGTCCAACTCCTGCATGGGCTATAGCCTGCCAGGCTACTCTGTCCGTGGGGATTCTCCGGGAAAGAAGACTGGAGTGGGTTGCCATGCCCTCCTCCAGGGGATCTTCCCAACCCAGGGATCGAACCCAGGTCTCACACATCATAGGCGGATTCTTTATTGTCTGAGCCAGCAGGGAAGCCCAAGAATACTGGTGTGGGTAGCCTATCCCTTCTCCAGGAAGGGATTCCCACCCAGGAATCGAACTGGGGTCTCCTGCATTGCAGGCAGATTCTTTTACCACCTGAGCTACCAGGGAAGCCTAATACATATGATACTATACCATAAACTGGGGAGAATACGCCACTTGAAGCGGTAAGCTATAAATTCTCAGTAAACTGTGAAAAATTAACTATGTATTGATATATTATAATCCCAGTAGCAACCATTAAAGATACACAACAAAATATACTTACATTCCTCTGCCAAAATCAATTAAAACAACATATGAAAAAATCTTCAGGGCTTCCCTGGTGGCTCAGTGATGAAGAATCTGCCTAAATGCAGGAGACACCGGTTCGATTTGTGGTCCAGGAGGATCTCCCATATGCTGAGGAGCAGCTGAGCCCACATGCCACAACTACCTGTGCTCTAGAGCCTGGGAACTGCAACTGTGGAGCCCACATGCCACAATTACTGAAGCCTGTGCACCCTAGAGCCTGTGCTCCTCAGTGGGGGAGGCCACTGCAATAAGAAGTCCATGCACCTCAACTAGAGAGCAGCCCCTGCTTGCTGTAACTAGAGAAAAGCCTGTGCAGCAAGGAGGACTCAACACAGCCAAAAATAAATGAGTAAATAAAATTTTTTAAAAAATCTTCAAATAATCTGAAAAGAATGCAGCAAAGAGGTAAAAGAGTACCATAAAAGGGGAAAACAAATAATAAAATGGTAGACTTTAATCTAAACATATCAAAAATTACATTAAATATAAATCATCTAAATACATTAATTAAAAGGTAGAAACTGTCATATTGGATAAAAAACAAGATCCAACTACATGTGGTCCATAAGAAACCTATTTTAAATATAATCATACAGGTAGGTTAAAAGTAATATGATGGAAAAAGATGTATCATGCAAAGCAAATCAAAATAAAGACAAAGTAGCTACATAAATATCAGACTATGTGGACTTCAGAGTAAAAGAAATATTAGCAAGGATAAAGAGGGTCAATTATATAATGAAAGAGGGTCAATCCACCAGGAAGACAGAATAATCCTAAGCGTGCATGTACCTAGTAAGACAGTTTCAAAACATCTGAAGCAAAAACTGATAGAACTGAAAAGATACAAACAGACAAATTCACAAATAAAGTCAGAGATCAACTCCCTTCTCTCAATAATTGACAGAGAAAGGAACAGATAACCAGTAAGGATATGGAAGATGGAAAGATCAGTGGTTGCCTGGGACTTGCCAGGGAAAAAGTGGGAAGGCAGGATTACAAATGGGCACAAAGACATCCTAGGGGGTGGTGAATATATTCATTATATTGATTATGCTGATAGTTTCACCAGTGTATATGTGCAATTAGTATATCAAAACTTCATCAAACATTTAAATATGTGCTGCTTGTTATGTTTTTGTTTGTTGTTTAGTCGCTCAACGGGACACTAAGCCTTGACCAGCTAGACAATTAAGAATTGCTACTTTGTTTGCTACCACAAGCCCCACTGGTCACCAGAGTCAAGCTATTAAGGATGTGTCCTCCAGGTGGCAGTCACAAAAGCTGGAAAGCCAGACATATACACAAGCTCCCTGTTCAGAGATACCAGCAATCTGGGACAGGGTACAGGGAGAGCACAAAAATGATGCCCACTGGCCTGCCCAGTCTCTGGAGAGGATAGTCAGACCATAGATGTGTGTTTAATTAGAAGCCTCCTCTCAGGCCACAGCCATGAAGTTAAGTTAGTAAGCCTCTTTACACAAAGACTGGGATGTATTTTATGCTGGTTAACTGTGCTGTGTCCTGGAATGGGCTAACCAGTTAAGAACTGTTTCTCCATTTGTGACAGTCCTATGTGACCTGAGAAAGTAAGCCCCAGTGGCCACTAGAGGCAAGTGATCAAAGGATGTGTCTTGGGTGCCAGCTGCAAAATCAGGATGCTAGACATGCACACAAATCCCCCTCTGGGAGATACCAGTGATCTAGAGCAAGGCAGAAAGGTATGCAAAGATGGCTCCCATTGGCCTCAGTCTTTAGAAAGTATTTCAGCAGGTCTCTAGATGTGTATTAAACCAGAAGCCTTCTCCCCAAGCCAAAGTTCCAAGATCAGCAAATGCACCTCTTTTCACAGAAATACTGGCGGTGTTTCAGTCTGCTACATCCGTGCTGTGCTCTAAAGGTGGTAGCCAGTTAAGAATGATTTCTCTGTTTTGTTACAGTCCTATGGAACCTGTGAACATAAACCCTGCTGCCCACCAGAGGCAGGTGATCAAGGGGTGTCCCTTGGGCAGCTGCTGCAAAGAACAGGGCACTAGATGTGCACAAGCTCCTCTCAAGGAGATACTGAAGACCTGGAACCAGGCAAAGGGAGAGTGCAAGCCTCTGTCTTTGGAGAATATTTCAGCAGGCTCCAAATATGTGTTAAATTAGATGTCTGCCCCTGAGGCCAGTGCTTTAAGGTAAGCAAACAGGCCTCTTTCACAGAAAGACTGGGCACTTTTCACTCAACTACCTTTGCACTGGACTCTGCAGGGTAGCCAGGCATGAGCACTTTAAGAACTGCTCTTTAGTTCACTATAGCCTTGTGGGTCTTTTAGATGGAAGTCCCTTTGGCTTTTAAATCTGGATATTCTGGGGCTTACCTCGCAGGTGTAGGTCTCAAAAGCTGGGATGCCAGATGTGAGATTTAAACCTCCCACTCCTCAGTTAGAAGCTCAGATCTGTGAGTTCTCTCCCAACAACTGGTTACTGTGCCAGGAGTGGAGTTTATGGTGAGATTGTGTCTCAGCCTTTTCTACCCATTTCGGTGTGGGTTTTTTCTCATTTGTCTGATGTGTAGGAGTATAGGAGTGGCTCATCTAGTTTTGGAGTTTCTTATTCTTCCTTATACAGTTGTAGATTTGGAGTGTCCATGGGAGGAGGTGAGTTCAGGATCCTTCTACATAACCAACTTGACCCAAAACCACTGAATATAATCGAGGGTAAAATTATGTGTCTCAGACTAAAAGTGCTCTAGGTAAGATCAAAAAGTGCTCTAGTAAGAGGATCACTAAGGGCATGACTCTTATTCTAAGGAGAAAGAATATGGATTCCTGAACACGTAATTCATAGTATGATCTCTTTTTCTCTTTTCACATCCCTTTTGTCTTCCATGTAGATAAAATCAGATCAAGATGAATAGATCAGCCAGTGGGACGCGGTGGAAAGGAAACAGAGATCCTCTTTGCTCTGATCATAGCTCAAGTTTTTCTATAAAGTACTTTAAAAACTCTATCCATGCTGCTGCTTCTCCAAGTCATTGGCTAGCTATGCAAAATTGGTTACTACAAGCAGCCAGCAACTGTCTTATCCATTGTACACAGAGATACTGATGATATTAAGGCTGCACAGAAAGAAGATAAGACATATTCAAGCCATACACTACATATTTTTAGTCCTTTTAATGTCCTTCCTGCTTACCTATGGCTACTCTAAACTTTCTTGGTATTCAGTACAAAAATATTCTTAATCAGCTTCCTACTGAAATTCATTAGCACTCTACTCATTTAAAAACTGCTTAATTTTAGGGCTGTGTATGCTTTGTGATTGTGTTTGAACTATTCTAAAACTAAAACTTACAAGTTTAGATCTGTTAGGTATCCTGAGATACAGTATGTGTGAAAGCTATGACAAAACAAAGTTGAAATATGAGCTACTGGCTAAAGCCCAACCATCTGATGACAGAAATTCAAACTACAAAAAAACAGCCTCATTCTTTTCTTTGTTTCAACCCACATTGGAATAATACATATTTTCCTTCTGCTACATCAACATTTGTGGAAATTTGTGTTCATGAGCAAACAAAAATGAAGCCAAATTTTCTCCTGAATCTCATTTTAATATAATTTTCCCTCATGATTATTATTTTAAAAGAAAAGCAATCATTCATTATTCTGACTTTTTATCAAAATCAGAAATGTGCTTGGCAGAAGAGACATTTAGTAACCATTCTGTCCATATAACAGGTCTTTCAATAATTAAAAAACAAAATTACAAAGTTAAATGCGAAAATGTATGTAAGCAATTAGACTACATAATGATTTCCAAAGGGGGAGAAATTCCTTAAATGACCAGATAATTTTTAGTAACCTACCTAAAGTGTTGCTTCATTTTCACAGTCACACTGGAAGCAAAGTACAGTTTTATTTAAAGTTACTGATACATATTAGATTTTATCTGGGTATTAGAAATAATTTGACAGTACAAAATATTTTGCCATCATAAAACCCAAGAATATATCTCACAATCCTTTCTCTGTTTTACACATGTCATCTTTAATCTCTCCTTCCACATGTCACAAAATAAGATGTTAAAACTAATTCAAAAGATTCAAAATCTAAAAGTCAGTGCAATCAATGGAAACTGTCTGGTTTAGTGGCATTTAGTACACTCATAGTGTTATATAACTACCACCTCTATCTAGTTCCAAATATTTTCATCACTCCAAAAGAAAAATAAACAAAAAACACCTTGTGCCCATTAAGCAGTCACTTCTCATTCCCCCAACCCAGCTGCTGGCAATTGACAACCTGCTTTCTATCTCTAGATTTACCTAGACATTTTATACAAATGAAATAATATGCCAATATACAATAAAAATTAAAAAAAGCAATCATATGATAAGTGGCCTTTTGTGTCTGGTTTGTTGATGATTTTTATTTTTTTAAATTTATTAAGATTTGTTTTGTAGCCTAACATATGGTCTATCTGGTCTATTCTTGAGAATATTTGATGTATGCTTGAGAAGAAATGTATTCTGATACTCTTGAGTGAAGTGTTCTATGTATGTCTATTAGGTTTAGTTGGTTCATAGTGTTAAGTCCTCTATTTCTTTAATGACCTTCTGTCTAGATGTTCTTTTCATCACTGAAACAGGGTTATGAAGTGTCTAACCATTATTGTACAACGATTTCTCCCTTCAATTCTGTCAATCTTTCTCTCACATATTTTGGAGTCTGTTATTTGGTGGGTGTATACATATATATTTATCACTGTTATACCTGCTTGATGACCTAACCCTTTTATATATAAAAACGCTCTTTTATATAATGTCCTTTGGTAAAGAATCTGCCTGCCAATGCAGGAGACACAAGAGACACGTGTTTGATACCTGGGTTGGGAAGCTGCCCTGGAGTATGAAATGGCAACCCACTCCAGTATTCTTGCCTGGAAAATTCCAAGGACAGAGGAGCCTGGTGGGCTACAGTCCATGGGTTGCGAAGAGTCAGACATGACTAACGGACTGAGCAGGCATGCAACATTCTTCTAAAGTGAGTTTCCTGTGGACAATATATAGGTAGATCATATTTTTTATCTCCTGTCAATCTGTCTTTTAACTGGTGAATTTGTTTTATATTTAAATTGATTATTAATAAGGAAGGACTTCTTCCATCTTGTTATTTGTTTGCTATACGTCATGTCTTTTTTATCCCTTCATTTCTCTGATCTTGCCTTCTTTTGTGTTTGATTTTTTTTTCTAGTGTACTATTTCTATTCACTCATCATTGCCTTTTCTGTATAATTTTTAGTGATCTTCTTAGTGGTTAACCTGAGGATTACAATTAACACCTTAAATTAATAATCTACTTTGAATCAACATTAACATATCTGTAATTGTTGTTTTATAAATTTCTTTTAAATCATATAGAAAACAAAACAGGAGTTAAAACCCCCAAAACAATACTGACTTTTCTATTTTCCTATATACCTTTACAGGTCTTTATCATTTAAAAATTTTCTTTGTATGATTTTGGTTACTATTCAATGTATTTTGATTTCAGCCTAAAGGATTCCAGTCAGCGTTTCTTGTAGTGAATGTCTACTAGCAACAAACTTCCTCTGCTTTTACTATCTAGAAATGTCTTAATTTCTCCTTCTGGGACTCCTATTATGCATATGTTGGTATACTTGATATTGTCCTACAAGTACCTTAGGCTCTATTCATTTGTATTCATTCTTCTTGCTCTGCTCCTCAGACTGGACATCAACTGACCTATCGCCAAGATTCTGATTCTTTAATCTAGCTGCTCAAATCTATATTGAACTCTTTCAGTAAATTTTTCATTTTATCTACTTTTCAGTGCAATAATTTTTAAAATTTTGTATTTATATTTGGCTGCACTGGGTCTTTGCTGCTGAGCACAGGCTTTCTCTAGTTGCAGCAAGCAAGGGCTACTCTTAGTTAAGGTACAGTGCACAGGTCTCTCCACTGCAGTGGCTTCTCCTGTTGTGGAGCACAGGCTGTAGGTGTGCAGGCTCAGTAGTTGTGACACACAGGCTTAGTTGCCCCATAGTATGTGGGATCTTCCCAGATAAGGAACCTAACTTTTGTCCCCTGATTTGGCAGGTGGATTCTTAACCACTTCACCATCAGAGAAGCCCTCAGCTCAATAATTCCTACTCAATTCCTTTTTAAAATTTTAATTCTTTATGAATATTCTCTATTTATTAATACATAATACTCCCTATTTTCTATAGCCCCTTGCCTACGGTTTCCTTTAGCTCTTTGAGCATACTTAAGATACCTGATTTAAAGTCTGTCTAGTAAGCACAATGCCTGGGTTTCCTTGGGGATGGTTTCTATTTCTTTTTTTTCCCCCTCCTATTCTGATAATTGTTGATAAGCCATGTAATTCTTCAAACTGAAAATTAGACATTTTTAATATTGCAATGTGGTAATTCTGGAAATCAGATTCTCTCTTTTTCCCAGGGTTTGACATTGTAACTTGCTGAGGACTATAGTCATCACTTTGTTAGTGACTTTTCCAAACTATTCTTGCAAAGACAGTATTCTTCATCATTTGTCATCAGTGAAGTTTCTGCTCTATTATTTAAGCAGTCATCAAGTGATCTCACAGAAATTTCCTTAAATGTTAGATGCAAAAAAAAACAAACCAACAAAACACAACCCAGCTATCTTAGTGTTTGTAGACTGGCTCTGAGCTAGAGTGCTCTTTTGATGTTTAGCTAGATTCTCCTACAACTCCGTCTTAACTTACCTCTACTTCCATGGAGCACAGTTATCAACAAGAAATACAAGGCCACTCAAGTCTTTTCCAAGTATGCATCAGGCCCTGAGCATCACTTCAGATTCCCTAGACAGTAGCCTTTCAAAGCTCTTATTCCCTGAAATGTCTTTATTCTCATCCTCCTCCTTCCTAAGCTTTTTAGTCTTTCTGCCACTGGTCCTATCGGCTGTCTCTTGACATGATGGTTATAGGTGGTATACATGTCTTAAAATTTTTAAAATAGATTACATCTTGAGGTGGGTGAAACAAAAGGCAAATCTTTGTGCTAGTAGCTCAGTAAACTATCAGATGAGTTAACAGGCACATCCACTTTTTAAAAAACAAAACTCTATACATTGCCCCTCACTGAGTTCCCCATAACTAGTAAGCCACGCTAGGAATGTAGGCTGCCATCCCCATGACTGCTGCTAAGCTGGGAAATAGGACATGGTAGGCAGGTAAGCAAAAGGTCACAACACTTTTTTTCGAAAATTTATTGGCTTCTTTCTTCATTAAACATTACCCTGGTTGCTGTAATTTTTTTTTTTATTAGATTTCAGTGATTCAAAAAGTTGATTCTGTCCATTTTGGGCAGCATAACGATTTGCTTCAGTGAAAGAAGTGATTTTTTTCACTGAAGAAAATGACAGAGTCATTTTTCCCACCATGTCTCCCAAAAGCATTTGCAAATTATTACCTTTAACTTATAATATTAAGCCCTTTATTTTCTTTCCTCACATCTCATTTCTTCAGGATGGTTCATCTAGATGAGACATCCTTTCCTCTGTTCTTTAAAATTTTTATTCAAACTTAGAAGTTTTCTCTAGAAACCATTCTCTAAACTTCCAGACTGAGTTAAGTGCCCCTTACTTACACTGCCATGGCACCTGTTCTTTAACAAATCATCACATTCCTGAAATTACCTGTTACTATCTCTGTCTATCCCACCAAACAGCAACTTGATAGCAGTCATATCCGTAATACATTGCCTTCAGCAACAGTCTTATAACAAGCAATGAATCTCAACCAAAGGGGTATAATCTCCTCAACATTTTAGATTACAGGCTCCTCTTTTCTATTCCTAAAGCCTAGCATAATGCCTAACATCCAGCAACTACACAATGAATATAATTATTGCATGGACTTACAGAGTTAAGGTGATACAGAGAAATAAAGTAGCATATAATGAAATAAATACCACAATCTTATTTTTCATTGTAGCAACTTACGTTCTGGTTGTTTTTCATTGGGTGTTATGGATCGCACAAAATCTTGTGGTGTCATAAACACTTCAGATTCACCATGCTCACTGATTACTTTCAAGGTGGCAAAATAGCGGAAGATTTTATCTGGTGTGGAATATGCACGAATCCTATTCTCATATTCCATCACCTAAAATTAGAAATTCAGAAAGTGTTACTGTATTAAGCAATTCTCATTTTCATGTATTTTCTCTTACTTGGGAGAAATTTTATATCATTCTTCCTATAACTGTTTTTTTTAATATTAAAAATTACTTGTGTCTCAAAAACCTGTGATATACTACTCATACTTCAGTTGAAGCAATGATTGTGTAAGTTTTGTTTAGAATGTTTTTTAAGGTGTTTTTTTTAGTTGGAGGATAACTGCTTTACAATGTTGGTTGGTTTCTGCTGTACAGCATCACAAATCAGTCATAACTCTCTCTCTCTCCATATATATATGTATGTATATCCCCTCCCTTTTTAAACAATTTTATTTTATTTAAATTTTGGCTGTACTGGGTCTTCATTACTGCATGAGAGCTTTCTCTAGTTGCTGCCAGTGAAGGTACTCCTAGCTCTAGGGTATGCAGGCTCAGTAGTTGTAAGCCTACAGGCTTAGTTGCCCTAAGGCATGTGGAATATTCCTGCACCAGGGATTGACTGGTGTCCCCTGCAATCCAAGGTGGATTCTTAACCACTGGGCCACCAGGGAAGCCTCAGAAGTTTTTGAATAGTTTCCTAATTTCCTAAATCATTGAAAGCAAGCAAAAGAAAAATGTCATACAAGAATTCAAAAAGTCTCAGTCAAAGGCTCCATACACATGAGAGCCTATCATTTTTTAAATATGAAGTTTTCTGGAAGGGATTGATTTTACAATTTTACTTTCATGTAATTTCCTGAATTCTAAAATAAAACAGACATGAGACTTTCACAGATCTGAACAACTCTTTCAAATACAAAGTACATTAAACAACAGCATAAAAAATAAAATTACATATCACGGAAACTCAATTATCAACACATCTGAAGCAAACACTTTTACTTTGTACTGAAACATTAGACTTCCAGAGAACATTTAAATATAGCATATTTAGAAAAGAGTAGATGTGGGAAGAACACAAGCAAATATTTGAATAGGAACAAAATTATATATGGCATACATTTAACTAAAAGAGTATAACGTTAACATAAAAGCTAATATAAAAGTTAATATAATGTTAATATAAAAGTCCATTTCCTTATCTGGCACCCAAGACCCCATCTGTACATGAAACATACAAAAATACTGTTATCTTTTGCATAATATTCTTGTACAACCTACACTGTACTTTGGTGAAAAGATTTCTCTCATACCTGAATTTTATAAGTTGAGACAACCAATACTAAATAGTATCTTATAAATAACTGGCTAGAAAATATGTCAAGGCAATATGATCTAAAAATCCATATTGTAAGGCAATTATCCTTCAAATAAAAATTTAAAAAATCTATCAGTGAATTCAATGTATATAAAAAACATTATTAAACGTCTATATTTTTTTAAAAATTTATGCTTTAATTTGCTTTATTAACACAGCTATTACTGTAACTGTCATTTCTGGCTAGATGGTCACTTTGAGGTCACTGATAGCAGCTGGTTAACAGTGGGCTCAATTCCATTACCAAATGTGCTTTCAGTCACCAAGAAAGGAATGCTAATTTGTAACTATAAGTGACAGGAATCTTTCTAAAGCTAATTTGCATTAAAGTCTGAAGACTGATTTCAGAAAACTTTTCAATACATTTGGCACATGGCAGACACACTAAGCATTCCCTTACCAGCCCAACCAGTTAGCAGCCTTGAAACTTAGCTACAAGTCTTAAACCAAAGGTATTTTATATTTTACTACATCGGCTGGGTCATATCAGCTACAGAACAAAAATAATCAGTTTGCAATATTTAGGGTATAAGCTATAGCTACTGCCAAAGATGGCTTTGTCAACTGAAACGTTAAGTCAATCATATATAAGATAAAGGCAGAAAAAGAACAACTTAAAAGTCAATGATTTACAGACTGAAAATCAGATCCTTCATTGTTACCCAAAAAATACACTGCTGAATATTATTAATCAGTTTTAGTTTGAAATAATAGGTAAAGTAAGACTTTCTGCATTTCTGCATTTTTAGAGTTTAATATAGATATACTGTACAATATATTTTTGCTTTTTTTCACTTAGCATTCTAGCTCTTTTTAAAGTCTTTATTGAATTTGTTACAATATTGTTTCTTCTCCGAAAGGCATGTGAAAAGATGCTCAACACCACGAATTATCAGAGAAATGCAAATTAAAACTATAATGAGGGCCTTACACCAGTCAGAATGGTCATCATCAAAAAGTCCACAAACAATAAACACTGGAGAGGGTGTGGTGAAACGGGAGTCCTCCCACTCTGTTGATGGGAATGTAAATTGATACAGCTACCATGGAGAACAACATGGAGTCCCTTAAAAAACTAAAAATAGAGCTACCACATGATACAGCAATCCCGCTCCTGAGCATATATCTGGAGAAAAACATTGTTTGAAAAAAATCCATGCATCCCAGGGTTCAATGCAGCACTGTTTACAACAGCCAAGAGATGGAAGCAAACTAAATACCTATTGACAGATGAATGGATAAAGAAGATGTGGTACATATACTCAAGGGAATATTACTCAGCCATTAAAAAGAATGAAATAATGCCATTTATAGCAACACAGATGGACCTGGAGTTTATCATATGAAGTAAAGCAAGTCAGAAAGACATATACCATATGATATTGGCTTATGTATGAATCTAAGTAAATGATACAAATGAGCTTATTTGAAAAATAGGAATAGACTCATAGACTTAAGAGAACAAACTCACCGTGAGGGGAGGGACAGACTCAGAGTCTGGGACTGACATGTATACACAGCTATATTTAAAATAGATAATGACTTTACAATATTGTAG
Source organism: Giraffa tippelskirchi (assembly GCF_054371585.1). Taxonomy (NCBI): domain Eukaryota; kingdom Metazoa; phylum Chordata; class Mammalia; order Artiodactyla; family Giraffidae; genus Giraffa; species Giraffa tippelskirchi. The sequence goes on along the minus strand of NC_137276.1, from coordinate 64,096,763 downwards.
TGGTTTTTGCCATACATTGACATGAATCAACCACTACAATATTGTAAAGTAATTAGCCCCCAACTAAAATAAATAAATTTATTAAAAAAATAAATAAAAAATAAAATAGATAATGAACAAGGAATACTGTATAGCACAGGGAATTCTGCTCAATATTCTATAATAACCTAAATGGAAAAAGAATTTGAAATAGATACTTGCATGTGTACAACTGAATCACAGTGCTGTACACCTGAAACTAACATAATAGTGCTAATCAACTATAATCGCATGTAAAATAAAAAGTTTTTTTTTTTTTTTATTAAGAAGATAGATAACAAGTATTGGTGAGGGTATCGAGAAAAGCGGACACTTCTGTACTGCTGGTAGAAATGTTAAATTGATTCAGTCACTATGGAAAACAGTATAGAAGTTCCTCAAGAAATTAAAAATAGAACTACCATATGACCCAATAAACCAGCTTTTGGGTATATAGCCAAAAGAAATGAAATCAGCATCTCAAAGAGGTATCTGTACTCCATGTTCAGTGCAGCTTTGTTCACAATAGCCAAGGTACAGAAAAAACCTATGTGTTCATCATGAAATCTCAAGGGACTCCAAAGAACCAACATAATTTTGAAATAAGAACAAAGTTGGAGGACTCTTAACTTTCTGATTTCACAACTTGTTACAGTCATAAGAAGAATGTGACATTAGCATAAAGATAGGCATATACACCAAACAAACAGAAAAGAAAGCCCAGAAATAAACCCTCCTATATATCATCAAATGATTTTTGACAAGGGTGCCAAAATCATTCAGTGGACAAAGGACAGTCTTTTTGACAAATAGTGTTGGGAAAACAGGATATCCACATACAAAAAAATGAAGTTGGGGGCTTCCCTGGTGGTCCAATGGTTAAGACTTCCAATTCCACTGCAGTGGGCATGGGTTTGATCCCTAGTCAGGGAAGTTCTGTATGCTGTGAGATGCAGCCAAAAAAGAAAAAACCAAGAAAACATTAAAAAAAGATGAAGTTGCACCCTTATCTAACTCCATATTCAAAAATAAACACAGAGTGAATCAAAGACCAAAATGAAAGATCTAAAACTAGAAAACTCTGAGAAGAAAATGTAGAACAAAAGCTTCAAGACACTAGATTTAGCAGTGCTTTCCTGGATGTGATGCCAAAAGCATATGAAACAATAGAAAAAATAGAAAGACTTCATGGGTGTACCTATGGCTGATTATTGTTGATGTATGACAGAAAACCACAAAATTCTGTAAAGCAATTATCCTTCAATTAAAAAATAAAGTGGCCAAAAAAAAAAAAGATACCATATATAAATTAAAAAAACCTGTTGTACATCAAACAATAATATCAATAGAGTAAAACGGTAATCCTCAGGAATTAGCAATCAGATCATATAGAATACTACTAAAACTCCATTTAAAAAAAATTTTTAATGGGCAAAGTATGTGAACAGACATTTCTCCAAAGAAGATATACAAAAGGCCAAAAAGCACTTGAAAAAATGTTTAACATCACTGATCATCATGGAAATGCAAATGAAAACTACACCAAGATACTACCTCACATTCATTAGGATGGTTAATATAAAAAAAAAAAAGCAACAAAAAAAATAACAAGTGTTAGCAAAGATGTGGAAAAAGAACTCTTGCTGGTGGGAATGTCAAATGGTGCAGCACTGCCAAACCAGTGCTTCCATAAAAACAAACACTTCCATTAAAAAAAAAAAAGCTGAAAATAGAATTACCATATGATAAAGCAATTTCACTTCTGGGTATATACCCCAAAGAATGAAAAGCAAGGTCTCAAAGAGATATGTGTATACCCATGTTCAGAGCATCATTATTTATGATAGCTAAAACGTGGAAGCAAACTAAATATCCATAGACAGATGAATGGATAAGCAAAATGTGGTATATACATATAGTGGAATATTACTCAGCCCTAAGAAATTCTGACATATGCTGCACTGTGATAAGCCTTGAGAACTAGGTGCAATAAGCCAATTACAAAAATACAAATACTGTATGAATCCACTTGCATGAGGTTTTTTTCTTAGGTATTCAAAATCATAGAAAGTGGAATGGTATTGCTAGGGGGATGGGGGAGAGGGGATAGTAGGGAGTTATGTTTAATGGGTATAGGTTTTCAGTGTTATAAGATGAAACAGTTATGAAGATGGATGATGGTGACGGTTGCACAATATTATGAATGTTTTTATTACCACTAAACCGTACACTCAAAACTGGTTAAGATGGTAAATGTTACAGTATATGTGTTTACCACAAAAAATATTGGAAGAAAAAGAAAAGAGACCTTGGGGGAGTATTGGAAGAACTAATGAGAAAAAAATATGAAAAATATTTAAAAGATATACAGGATACACTGTAAGGATCCAAGAGAAAAGAAAGGACATTTAAAAAGAATTCCAAAAGAAAAGAAATGACAGTGAATCAGTACCAAAGCAATGTGTAAGAATTTTTCAGAATTGAGAACTTGAGGTTTCAAAAGGGACAGTAAAATTAAAAATAAAAAAATAAAAAATAAAACAAAGCTAAATAAAATAAAAGAGAGAAGCATGCACAAACTAACAACAATAGTATGCCATGAACTAAGTGATATGATTGTCCTAGATCTTTGTACTTGAGAATTTGTTTAAATTAAAATAAAATAAAACACACAAAACAACCAGGCCATGCACAGGAATAAAAACAAATTCAGGGCACTTGTCTACATGTGAAGAGGAAGAGAGAAAAATGAGGTTAGGAGAGTACTCAACAATGTATTTTTTATATTCACTGTTTCTTCTTACAAAAAAAGGAAAACACAGAAAACTGAAGCTGCTGCTGCTGCTAAGTCGCTTCAGTCGTGTCCGACTCTGTGTGACCCCATAGACAGTAGCCCACCAGGCTCCCCCGTCCTGGGATTCTCCAGGCAAGAACACTGGAGTGGGTTGCCATTTCCTTCTCCAATGCATGAAAGTGAAAAGTGAAGTTGCTCAGTCGGGTCCCACCCTTAGCGACCCCATGGACTGCAGTCTACCAGGCTCCTCCGTCCATGGGAGTTTCCAGGCAAGAGTACTGGAGTGGGTTGCCATTGCCTTCTCCGGAAAACTGAAGCAAATATAGCCAAATGTTAAAATCTGATAAAAATGAGTGTGGGTACATGTATATTTATTACAGTAGTCTCTATTTTTCTAGCTGTATATTTAAAATATTACAGAAAAATCAAGAGAACATAAAAGAACAAAAGCAAAAAGTTTACATGAAAATGATGGCTCAGAGGTAAAGAATCAGCCTGCAACGTAGGAGACACGAGAGGTGGGAAGATCCCCGGAAGAGGAAATGGCAACCCACTCCAGTATTCTTGCCTGGAAAATCCCATGGACAGAGGAGCTTGGTGGGCTACAGGCCACGGGGTCACAAAGAGTCGGACATGACTGAGCTACTGAGCATGCAGGCATGATGATATCAAAGGCAGCATGTAAAGATGGTAGCAGTTTGGTATTCCAGGGTAAAAATCTGAATAGGATAGTATCTAGAAAAAAGTGCATGATCAAAAATGAAGCTTATTATTTTTTAATTGAAAGCTAATTGCTTTACAATATTATGTTGGTTTCTGCCATATATCAACATGAACCAGCCATAGGTATACCTATGTCCTCTCCCTCTCGAATCTCCATCCCACTTCCCACCCCATCCCACCTTGCTGAAAGGTTGTCACAGAGCCCTGGTCTGAGTTCCCTGAGTTATACGCAAATTCCCACTGGCTACCTATTTTACATATGGTAATGTATATGTTTCCATGCTACTCTCTCCATTCGTCCCACTCTCAACTTTCCCCCTCCCTGTATCCACAAGTCTGTTCTCTATAATCTGTGTTTCCATTGAAACTGAAAGTGTTAATCACTGAGTCATGTTCAATTCTTTGTGACCCATGGACTGTAGCCCTCCAGGCTCCTCTGTCCATGGAATTTGTCAGGTGAGAATACTGGAGTGGGCTGCCATTCCCCTCTCCAGGGGATCTTCCCTACCCAGGGATCGAACCCAGGTCTCCCACATTGTGGGCAGATTCTTTACCATCTGAGCCACCAGGGAAGCCACCAACAGAAGTCTTCATTGCTGTCCTGCAAATATGTTCATCAGTACCACTGTTCTAGATTCCAAATAAATGCATTAATATATGATATCTGTTTTTTTTCTCTCTGACTTACTTCATTCTGTATAATAGGCTTTAGGTTCATCCATCTTATAAGAACTGACTCAAATGCAGTCCTTTTTATGGCTGAGTAATATTCCATTGTATATATATGTACTACAGCTAAAAATGAAGCTTATAATTTAATTAATGAGAGAAGAATCTTTAACATGTCTATATATAGACTATGTAAAAGAATGAATAACAAAGAGCAACTAAAAAAAAGGATAGAGAAAGAATAAGTGTTTAAATAGGTTTGGGGGGACAAAATGACAAATGGGATGATTGCTTATTTACTGAGACTTTAGTGAAAGAAAGATTATATTTCAGATTTAGATTAAAAAGAGTTTATAGCTTTGGGAGTTACCAATTAAGTAAACTACACTGATAACTTTCATTTTTTCTGTGAAGTATAGGATATAGTCAACTCAACTGCTAAGTAGAAAGTAGAAGCAGAAAATGGAAGATTCAAAAATAAATGTTATGGACATCTTATCTTTGACAAAGGAGGCAAGAATATACAATGGAGAAACGACAATCTCTTTAACAAGTGGTGCTGGGAAAACTGGTCAACCACTTGTAAAAGCATGAAACTAGAACACTTTCTAACACTATACACAAAAATAAACTCAAAATGGATTAAAAATCTAAACATAAGACCAGAAACTATAAAACTCCTAGAGGAAAACATAGGCAAAACACTCTCCAACATAAACCACAGCAAGATCCTCTATGACCCACCTCCCAGAATATTGGAAATAAAAGCAAAAATAAACAAATGGGACCTAATTAAAATTAAAAGCTTTTGCACAACAAAGGAAACTATAAGCAAGGTGAAAAGACAGCCTTCAGAATGGGAGAAAATAATAGCAAAGAAGCAACGGACAAACAATTAATCTCAAAAATATACAAGCAACTCCTACAGCTCAATTCCAGAAAAATAAACGACCCAATCAAAAAGTGGGCCAAAGAACTAAACAGACACTTCTCCAAAGAAGACATACAGATGGCTAACAAACACATGAAAAGATGCTCAACATCACTCATTATCAGAGAAATGCAAATCAAAACCACAATGAGGTACCATTTCATGCCCGTCAGAGTGGTTGCTATCTAAAAGTCTACAAGCAATAAATGCTGGAGAGAGTGTAGAGAAAAGGGAACCTTCTTACACTGTTGTTGGGAATGCAAACTAGTACAGCCACTATGGAGAACAGTGTAGAGATTCCTCAAAACACTGGAAATAGAACTACCATATGACCGAGCAATCCCACTGCTGGGCATACACACTGAGGAAACCAGACTTGAAAGAGACGCGTGTACCCCAATGTTCATCACAGCACTGTTTATAATAGTCAGGACACGGAAGCAGCCTAGATGCCCATCAGCAGACGAATGGATAAGGAAGCTGTGGTACATATACACAATGGAATATTACTCAGCCATTAAAAAGAATACATTCGAATCAGTTCTAATGAGGTGGATGAAACTGGAGCCTATTATACAGAGTGAAGTAAGCCAGAAAGAAAAACACCAATACAGTATACTAATACATATATATGGTATTTAGTCAATCGGTAAAGATAACCCTGTATGCGAGACATCAAAAGAGACACAGATAAATAGAACAGTATTATGGACTCGATGGGAGAGGGCGAGGGCAGGATGATATGGGAGAATGGCACTGAAGCATGTAAATGATCATATGTGAAATGAATCACCAGCCCAGGTTCGATGCATGATACAGGGTGCTCAGGGCTGGTGCACTGGGATGACCCAGAGGGATGGGATGGGAAGGAAGGTGGGAGGGGGGTTCTGGAAGGGGAAAACATGTACACCCATGGTGGATTCATGTCAATGTATGGCAAAACAAATACAATATTGTAAAATTAAAAAATAGATAAATAAACTAATTTAAAAAAATAAAAAAATAAATGTTTATTTGGGTCATTTTAGCCCTACATTGTCAAATGTAACATTTGACTATAAATGAAACTGCTGGTGGCAAGGTAAATTTGAACTTTCCTTAAGTTCACTCAGGGCAAAAGATTAAATAGATGTACCATTTTGGAAACAATAGCATGATGGATAATTAACTTGTAATACATAAATTTTGTTCAAATTCACTTTAATCAGAAGTGGGTTTTGGGAAGGCCATATTTAAGAGCTTCCTCCAAGTAAACAGAAGATCCAAATTCTCAAAGGAACTATTTTTGCTTGCAATTATACATGCTCCCCAGCACACATAAAGTAACTCAAATGATCTTGTTATATTGATTAGTTATATTTTTTAGCAAGTAAAGGTAATTTTCTGAATTTCAATGTTAACATGCAAAATGTCTATAAGAAATTCAGCCTTTTGACTTTTCATCACATGTCTGCTGAATTCAAACGCCCACTATCACAGGGATTACTAGAGAGGAGCTAAAACTTTTCACAGGTAAAGCTATATACAACAACATATTTTGTTAAAGATTTTAAATGCTGGAGTTATGTAAAGTTTATGCTGTCCTCAAAAAGTAACTGATTCGTAGACTTCCAAGGAGATCTTCTTCTGCCTTTATAATTTGGCATCATAGATCAGTATATCACAGACTCAACTTCATATATATGAGAACATTCAGCATGAGAAAGATCCAAAAGGCAATGATCACCTTACACAGTGGAATTGAAGAACAAAGAAAATATATATAAATCCTGATTACAAATCCTATATTTTTCTCACTACCCCAGTTAACTTCACATTCAAAGAATACATTTGCCTTAGAACATGATGGAAAATTGCAAAGAAGTGAATCACTTCAAAGAGAATATAAATCATTTGAAATATCTGATAAAAGACTCAACAGCATTCTTCTAAAATATAATTAACTTAGTTCTAATTAATTTATAAGATCATGTTCCATACTTTTCTATCTCTGAATCCAGAACGTTTCTTCTTTTTCTCTTCTGGATAAGGCTCAAGACAAACACCCGCAGCCTTTTTTTCAGCATTGCAATCTTCCCCTTCCTCTTTACTCTTCCCTTTATCACCAAGTTCACTCTTGAGGTTGTCTGCAGATGGTGCAGATTCTGCAAGGGCCCTGGATATGCAAAAAATAAAAATTAAAAAATCTGTCAATCAAGAAGGTCCATCATATTAAACAAATAAAGATTCTCAGATAGAGCTTAGCAGGAGTAACAGCAGTGAAATTCATTAAAAGTTCTACAAGAAAAGGTTGCTCAAAAAATTAAATTAGAGCTAACATAAAATCCAGCAATTCCACTTATGGTTATATATCCAAAAGAACTGAAAGCAGGGTCATGAGGAGATTTTTGCACTCATGTTAATAGCAGCATTACTCATAATAGCTAAAATGTGGAAACAACCCAAATATATACTGATAGATAAAATGGATAAAAGAAATATGGTATACTCATATAATAGAATAATATTAAGCCAGAAATCAATCCCTTTTCCATAAAAGAGACAACTGGAAGAATAAAAGTACATGCAGGAACAGGATGGTCAGGTAACACTCACCTTTTCCACAACAGACCAGTACTTGCAGTTACTGCAGATGCTCCAAGAAAAGCCACCATCATTAGCCGTCGCCTGATCTGGGTGGGCTGTGATCCTCCATGGTACCATCGAGAGCCCACTGCCAGCTCTGCCAATGCAGAAAGTGAGTTAAGACGAAACATCCTATGGACAAAAAGTAGAAATATTATTCCTAGCAAATGGCAGTGACAGTGATGATGATGATAATAACAGTTTTAAAACCACCAATAAACACTAGATATTTAATGGCAGACAGTATTCTAAACACTTGACAATACCATGTATTATCCCATTAAATCCTCAGAACAATCAAATGAGACAAATACTACAACTCATAAACCTGATATATCAGTCAAGGTACAATTAGAAGAAACCACAAGGTAATTTAAACAGGAAAAGTTTAATATAAAGCGTTATTAATTACAACAGGAAAAGAAGTACTAAGGGGTAGAGACTTCAGATACAGGGAGCAGTCACTACTTACAGGGCTATTGCAGAGCAACAAAAAAGGAATAAATCTGTAAAGGGGCCACTCCCAACTGGACTGAGATCAGACACTGTGGTGAGGACGCAGCTACAGATGTCTGAGAAATTTGCTAAAGTGCTATACCAAAAGAACTCACTGTAAAGCCATCCACAGGTGACTGAAGGAGAAACGGGCATTTCTTCTAGATTACATGACTTTTTGTAGTGGCAATTCATTCAAATCACAAAAAGTAACCATGCTTCTCCTCCTTGATTTTCTCAAAGCATAGTTTACTTCTTCCTGATTTAAATTATATTGTACTTTGTACATATACTCACATATTCACATATTTGTAACATACATACATTTGCCCCACCTTCAACACACACACTTGGTTCTGAGCTTCCTTTAAGGTCAAAATTATTCTTTTCCTTTCTGAAAACAGTCTAACACAGAGGTTGTTACATTATAACTGCTTAAAATATTTCACTATTTTACTTTAATATGAAAAATGTCAAGTTACAAATTACACAGGTACTGGCTCTGTACATTTAAGTATATTTCTCAGCCCCAATATACTATGTCTTTTGCTGTTTGGGTCCAAGTCAAGTTAGACTATTTAGCTGTCTCCCTGAGCTGGTTACTGACACTTCTCTGACATCAATATCTATAATCTCAAGTATGTCTTTCTCCTAGCCTCCTTTATTCAACCTAACTCCAACATCAAAGTTGGAGCTAAATCTTGCCCTTACAGATAAAGTAGGAAATAATTAGTTTTTTCTATGTCATATAACCTAAGCTTCAGCAACACAATTCTTAACATCCCTTCCTATCCTAGAAGTCACCTCATTTTATTGCACATAATCTAGCAAATTCCAGCACCAAGGAGATTGTCCTTTTGTTTTCTTCCTGTCAGTCAATTTCCAATTCATTTTTAAGTTAACATTTTCCAAACCCACAAATGCATTCATACACAGCATTGCTTTTGTCTATAACAAAAACCAGCACAATTAAAATACTCATATCTGGTGAAAACATTATTCGTCACTGACAACAGAAAGAAAAGGGCACTTGAAAGTTTTCAATGTGAAAGATAAATAACAACCAATTCAAAAGCTGGACCAGGGATTCCCCTGGCAGTCCAGGGGTTAAGACTCTGTGCTCTCACTTCTGAAGGCCTGGGTTCAATCTCTGATTGGGGAACTAAGGTCACAAAAGCTGCGTAGCATGGCCAAAAAAAAAAAAACTAACTGCATAGGAGATGTGGAAGACAAACAGGAAAGAAACTAAAATAATAATGACAACATTAAGTAATATAGAAGGTGAAATGGAACAGGAATCCAATGACTCAAGATCTAGTCTCAACTCTACTACTAAACAGCTGTGCACAAAGTAAGCTCATCTCTTCTCCCCAGAGAAGAGGTTACCTACTGATGAGAGAACTGCCTATAGGAGTTTTAGCATTTGTTCTCTCTCTTTCATGTTCTTTTGCTGCTACTAAGTCACTTCAGTCGTGTCCGACTCTGTGCGACCCCACAGACGGCAGCCCACCAGGCTCCCCCGTCCCTGGGGTTCTAAAGGCAAGAACACTGGAGTGGGTTGCCATTTCCTTCTCCAATGCATAAAAATGAAAAGTGAAAGTGAAGTCGCTCAGTCATGTCCGACCCTTAGCGAACCCATGGACTGCAGCCTACCAGGCTCCTCTGTCCATAGGATTTTCCAGGCAAGTGTACTGGAGTGGGTTGCCATTTCCTTCTCCGTCATGTTCTCATACCTCTGGTGAAAAAAGATAAGGCAAAATTTAATCTATTTCAGTTGGGGGAGAGACTAAAACAGTATATACATGGTTCAAAACTTACTAGCTTTGAGAATCTATTTCTGTATGCTATGGCTTCAGAGGATTTTAAACTTTGGAGGTCCTGAGTTATACTAACATTCCACCTACATCTGGCATTGTAATTCAAATGTTACTGTCTACATCTCATTTCACCACTGGTTTTAATCTCATTCCCCAAAGTACACATCAAAACATGTTATCTATTCATCTTCTCTAGTGCAATTTCCAAAGATGCCAAGTAAACTGAGGGAAAAAATTATCCCACTGAGAACAGACTATTATAATTTAATTCCCAGCTTTGAACTGAAGAAATGGTGTAACTAGTTGAATATGTTCATTTTTGATGAGAGACCATTTAAACAGATTTAAGGAGATCTGCTTTCTGACTGAGTCTGGAAAATTGAATAGGCCAATCAGCAGCAGTTAGGTAGTAATGAAGATTAACATGTACATTTATGACACGGATTAAATTAAATCAAAACCAGTGCATTCTTCTCTTCCCTAACAGTCCCCATCCTTCTCCAAAAAAAAGGCATGCCTCTAAAAAATAGCTTTTATGTGAACTGAAAACAGATGAAAAGGTATTTCTAATCAAGAAATGTCAGGGGAAGCAAGTAAAAGATAATTCTGTTACGAAAGAAAAGCATTATCCATGCAACAAGAACCAGAACAAGTTAGTTAAAAACAAACAAACAAACAAAAATCTGTAACAGTATAACATTACTGTGTTTCCATATCTATTATTTTTAAACTATTATGCTTAAGGTATTGCTTTTGGTAAATTTCAAAGGGACACAGAACCAGAAAATTACTTAATTAAACATCCCTATTTTACAGGTGAAGGAACAAAGATCCAGATAAGTTGTGCAGTTTACTCATAGTTAATTAGTACAAAAACCTACAGTAGATCCTAAAATTCTTGATTCCCAAATAAGTAACCCAAGGAAGGGAAATCACTTTAATTTACTGTTCTCAGCAAAATAAATTTAACAGCCACACTTCAAAAGGAGATCAAGTGTCCAACCATAGAAAGATGAGCAATTTTGTAATAACAGACTACAGTGTAATACAAATATTAAAATTATAACCATTAGAAAGTATTAAATATTATTTCACAAGCCAACAGAAAGCTGTGTAAAAATATAAAAAGACAGTTGGAAAAAGCAATAAACATGGCTCTGTGAGCTATGAAAAGATACTTAATATCATGCATAATAAAAGAATGCAAATTAAAAATATATTGAGGGCTTCCCTGGTGGTCTAGTGGTTAAGAATTCATCTGCCAATGCAGGGGGCATGGGTTCCATCCCTAGTCCAGAAGATCCCACATGCCACGGGGCAATTAAGCCAGTGCATCACAACAACTGAGCCCATGCACTGCAACTATTGGAGGCCGGGTGCCTAGAACCCGTGCTTTGCAACAAGAGAAGCCACCTCAAGAAGAAGCCCATGCATCACAACAAAGAGTGACCCTCATTTGCAACTAGAGAAAGCCTGCATGCAGCAACGATGACCCAGCACAGCCAAAAATTAAATAAATAAATCCTAAAAAAAAACCTATACTGACATTCACTCATTAAGCTGGCAAAATCCAGAAGTTTGAAAACATACTTGTTAGCAGTGCTACAGAAATGGCACTGCTGAGGAATGTGTAAATTGGTACAATCTATGGAGGGCAATTTGGTAATATCCATCAAAATCACCCAAATAAGTTGCATACATTGACTTAGCAATTTCACTTCTGACTTAATACACTACTGATACACTTGCACATCTCTGAAATTACACATACAGACAATTATTCATTGCATCATGACTGTAACAAACCCGCCTCTTTGCGACCTCATGGACTGTAGCATGCCAGGCTCCTCTGTCCATGGAACTTCCCAGGCAAGAATACTGGAGTTGGGAACCACTTCCTTCTCCAGGGAATCTTCCCAACCCAGGGATCAAACCTGGCAGATTCTTTACCATCTGAGCCACAAGGGAAGCCCATGAAACAAATAGCAAAAGACTAAAAACCACCCCGAAGAGAATCAAGAGAGAACTGCTTAAACTACGATAATATACACCAGGTAATAATACATAGCAATTAAAAGAAAAACAAAAAAACTATGTATAGATTTGAAAAGATTTTCAAAACATACTGTTATCTTAATAAAGCAAGGTGTGGGATAGCATATGTAGTATACTACCCTTCATGTAAAAAGAGGGGAAATAAAAACGTGTATTTGTATATTCTTATTAAGTAACTCTGGATGGACACACCAATAGTGTGTTTCCTATACCACAATACCAATAAAAGTAAGTAATACCAATAGTGCTGTCAGGGTTGGGAAATGGGTAAGATATCAGACAGGGAGATTTTTGACATAGCATTTCATTTTTAAAACTCTGCTTATGTATTCATCTAGACAAAGAGTATTTCAAACAAGCATCTTCACTGAAGTTTAAAGACAGAATAGAGGTAATATGTGCATGCCAATTAAATAATGTAAAATATATGTGCAGCTTTTTAATTCAGAAAAAATATTTAGATGATGCAAATAAAACTTAATGATTACTCTGGGGAAAGAGTTTACTTAAACTGTCTCATTCAAAGAAAAATAAAGGCAGGCCCAGGTTGACGTTTTGTCATTTACCAGCCCTATTAATGGGCTCAGGAGCAATAATGCCTCAGAAAACAACCTAGTGAGTGAGGTCTGCTCAGTCGTGTCCGACTCTTCATGACCCCATGGACTTAAGCCTGCCACACTCCTCTGTCATGGGATTTCTCAGGCAAGAATACTGGAATGGGTTGCCATTTCCTTCTCCAGGGGATCTTCCCAACCCAAGGTAGGGATTGCACCCAAGTCCCCCACATTGCAGGCAGACCACCTTAAAGGCCCCCTAAGCTTTAACTCCCAGTATTGACTCCCTATATTACGGCAAATTTCCCTAGTAAGATAAGACTTACTTAAATCAAACTCACATCCCAATACTCGGATTACTGGCACATCCTGATTCAACTTATCAAACTATTAGGATTCCAGAATTTATCCTGAGCCTGACTTAAAATATCTGCTTACACTATATGTTATGCTCCTGGTATTTATGACCTCTGACAACTGCACATTTAAAGAGTAACTGCTTGGTTCTTGCACTCCAGACACTGGCCTACATAAACCTCTTTTGTACTATTTCTGTTTTGTTACTCAGCACTACTGTTAAAAGCGATATCTGATAATACTGAGGCCAAGATAAATTTCTAAGATCTATATTTGGCAATCAATAAAACTCAGACCTCAACTGAAACCTCAGCTTTCAAACTGTTTAGTTTACATGAACTAAGATGCTGAGAAAACAAGGACTGAGTGTTCTTTATATCTGTATTTCTAGACTTTAATACAGTATCTGTCATGGCTAGTATATAGCCATGGTGATGGTCCAGCGAACTCCATGAACTTGGAAATACAGCTGCTCTCTGAGAATTATATTGTAAAATCATCAATATCTTGAGTACTCACAACTTTGTAGTCATCTGAATGGCACCTGCACACTAACCATAGAATTGGATTCTGTAGGCCATCACAGCCTCAACCATTAAGTATCTTAATAATATACTTAACTCTCCTTTCTAAAGTTAATCCACTTTAACTTTCCTATCCTGCTCTATTTCTAGGCTCACTTAAATTGAATAAAGTAGGGAAAACCACTAGACCATTCAGGTATGACCTAAATCAAATCCCTTACACTTATACAGTGGAAGTGACAAGTAGATTCAAGGGATTACATCTGATAGGTGGAGTGCTTGAAGAACTATGGATGGAGGTTCGTGACATTGTACAGGAGACAGGGATCAAGACCATATCCAAGAAAAAGAAAGGCAAAAAGGGAAAATGGTTGTCTGAAGAGATCTTACAAATAGCTATGAAAAGAAGAGAAGTGAAAGGCAGAGAAAAGGAAAGATATACTCATTTGACTGCAGAGTTTCAAAGAATAGCAAGGAGAGATAAGAAAGCCTTCCTCAGTGACTATTGCAAAGAAATAGAGGAAAACAACAGAATGAAAAAGACTAGAGCTCCCTTCAAGAAAATTTGAGATACCAAGAGAATATTTCATGCTAAGATGGGCTCGATAAAGGACAGAAATGGTAGGGATCTAACAGAAGCAGAAGATAATAAGAAGAGGTGGCAAGAATACACAGAAGAACTATACAAAAAAGATCTTCATGACCCAGATAATCACGATGGTGCGATCACTCACCTAGAGCCAGACATCCTGGAATGTGAAGTCAAGTGGGCCTTAGGAAGCATCACTACGAACAAAGCTAGTGGAGGTGATGGAATTCCAGTTGAGCTATTTCAAATCATAAAAGATAATGCTGTGAAAGTGCTGCACTCAATATGCCAGCAAATTTGGAAAACTCAGCAGTGGCCACAGGACTGGAAAAGGTCAGTTTTCATTCCAATCCCAAACAAAGGCAATGCCAAAGAATGCTCAAACTACCACATAATTGCACTCATCTCACATGCTAGCAAAGTAATGCTCAAAATTCTCCAAGCCAGGATTCAACAGTATGGGAACTGTGAACTTCCAGATGTTCAAGCTGGTTTTAAAAAAGGCAGAGGAACCAGAGATCGAATTGGCAACATCCGCTGGATCATCGAAAAAGCAACAGAGTTCCAGAAAAACATCTATTTCTGCTTCATGACTATGCTAAAGCCTTTGACTACGTGGATCACAACAAACTGAGGAAAATTCTTCAAAAGGTGGGAATACCAGACCACCTGACCTGCCTCCTGAGAAATCTGTATGCAGGTCAAGAAGCAACAGTTAGAACTGGACATGGAACAACAGACTGCTTCCAAACCGGGAAAGGAGTACTCAAGGCTGTATATTGTCACCCTGCTTATTTAACGTATATGCAGAGTACATCATAAGAAATGCTAGACTGGATGAAGCACAAGCTGGAATCAAGATTGCTGGGAGAAATATCAATAACCTCAGATATGCAGATGACACCACCCTTATGGCAGAAAGTGAAGAAGAACTAAAGAACCTCTTGATAAAAGTGATATTGCTCGTCGGCTCTGTCTCGTCACAACAAAGATTTGGAGCAATGGACATTAAAGCTCTCGGGGCATCACAGCTCTCGGGTCTTGGACAGACCATGTTCTAGCTCTCAGGTCTCGAACGGACCGTGTTACAGCTCTTAGACAAATCAGTGTTACAGCTCCGTGTTACAGCTCTATTTTATTTAGATAAAAGCAGGAAAATCCATCCTCGAGGTGTGAGGGCATGTCGACGCAAAGACGCAAAGAGAAGAATGCCCCAGCGTGTGGGAATCATGGTATTCCAAGTATATGCCCTGACCGGTAATGCTGAAGAAGGTGAGGTTGAACGATTCTATGAAGACCTACAAGACTTTCTAGAACTAACATCCAAAAAAGATGTCCTTTTCATTATAGGGGACTGGAATGCAAAAGTAGGAAGTCAAGAAACATCTGGAGTAACAGACAAATTTAGCTTTGGAGTATAGAATGAAGCACGGCAAAGGCTAATAGAGTTCTCTCAAGAGAACACACTAGTCATAGCAAACACCCTCTTCCAACAACACAAGGGAAGACTCTACACATGGACATCACCAGATGGTTAGCACCATAATCAGACTGATTATATTCTTTGCAGCCAAAGATGGAAAAGCTCTATACAGGCAGCAAAAACAACACCAGAAGCTGACTGTGGATCAGATCATGAACTCCTTACTGCCAAATTCAGACTTAAATTGAAGAAAGTAGGGAAAATCACTAGACCATTCAGGTATGACCTAAATCAAATCCCTTATGATTATACAGTGAATGAGAAATAGAAAAGAAATGCAAAAAAGCAAAATGGCTGTCTGAGGAGGCCTTACAAATAGCTGGGAAAAGAAGAGAAGCGAAAAGCAAAGGAGAAAAGGAAAGATACTCCCATTTGAATGCAGAGTTCCAAAGAATAGCAAGGAGAGATAAGAAAGCCTTCCTCAGCAATCAATGCAAAGAAATAGAGGAAAACAACAGAATGAAAAAGACTAGAGATCTCTTCAAGAAAATTAGATACCAAGGGAACATTTCATGCAAAGATGGGCTCGATAAAGGACAGAAATGGTAGGGGTCTAACAGAAGCAGAAGATATTAAGAAGAGGTGGCAAGAATACACAGAAGAACTGTACAAAAAGATCTTCACGACCCAGATAATCACGATGGTGTGATCACTCACCTAGAGCCAGACATCCTGGAATGTGAAGTCAAGTCGGCCTTAGAAAGCATCACTACGAACAAAGCTAGCAGAAGTGATGGAATTCCAGTTGAGCTATTTCAAATCCTGAAAGATGATGCTGTGAAAGTGCTGCACTCAATATGCCAGCAAATCTGGAAAACTCAGCAGTGGCCACAGGACTGGAAAAGGTCAGTTTTCATTCCAATCCCAAAGAAAAGCAATGCCAAAGAATGCACAAACTACCGCACAATTGCACTCATCTCACACGCTAGTAAAGCAATGCTCAAAATTCTCCAAGCCAGGCTTCAGCAATACGTGAACCGTGAACTTCCAGATGTTCAAGCTGGTTTTAGAAAAGGCAGAGGAACCAGAGATCAAATTGCCAACATCCTCTGGATCATCGAAAAAGCAAAAGAGTTTCAGAAAAACATCTATTCCTGCTTTATTGACTATGCCAAAGCCTTTGACTGTGTGGATCACAATAAACTGTGGAAAATTCTGAAAGAGATGGGAATACCAGACCACCTGACCTGCTTCTTGAGAAACCTGTATGCAGGTCAGGAAGCAACAGTTAGAACTGGACATGGAACAACAGACTGCTTCCAAATAGGAAAAGGAGTACTTCAAGGCTGTATATTGTCACCCTGTTTATTTAACTTATATGCAGAGTACATCATGAGAAATGCTAGGCTGGAAGAAGCCCAACTGGAATCAAAATTGTCGGGAGAAATATCAATAACCTCAGATATGCAGATAACACCATCCTTATGGCAGAAAGTGAAGAGGAATTAAAAAGCCTCTTGAAAGTGAGAGAGGAGAGTGAAAAAGTTGGCTTCAGTTCAGTTCAGTTCAGTCACTCTGTAGTGTCCGACTCTTTGCAACCCCATGAAACGCAGCACACCAGGCCTCCCTGTCCATCATCAACTCCCGGAGTTTACCCAAACCCATGTCCATTGAGTCGGTGACGCCATTCAACCATCCCATCCTCTGTTGTCCTCTTCTCCCCAGCATTAAGATCTTTTCCAATGAGTCAACTCTTCACATGAGGTGGCCAAAGTATTGGAGTTTCAGCTTCAACATCAGTCCTTCCAATGAACACCCAGGACTGATCTCCTTTCGGATGGACTGGTTGGATCTCCTTGCAGTCCAAGGGACTCTCAAAAGTCTTCTCCAACACCACAGTTCAAAAGCATCAATTCTTCGGTGCTCAGCTTTCTTCACTGTCCAACTCTCACATCCATACATGACCACCGGAAAAACCATACTCTTGACTAGACGGACCTTTGTTGGCAAAGTAATGTCTCTGCTTTTAAATATGCTATTCAGGTTGGTCATAACCTTCCTTCCAAGGAGTAAGCGTCTTTTAATTTCATGGCTGCAATCACCATCAGCAGTGATTTTGGAGCCCAAATAAATAAAGTCTGACACTGTTTCCACTGTTTCCCCATGTATTTCCCATGAAGTGATGGGACCAGATGCCATGATCTTAGTTTTTTGAACGTTGAGCTTTAAGCCAACTTTTTCACTCTCCTCTTTCACTTTCATCAAGAGGCTCTTTAGTTCTTCTTCACTTTCTGCCATAAGGGTGGTGTCATCTGCATATCTGAGGTTATTGATATTTCTCCCAGCAATCTTGATTCCAGCTTGTGTTTCTTCCAGCCCAGTGTTTCTTCCAGCCCAGTGTTTCTCATGATGTACTCTGCATATAAGTTAAATAAGCAGGATGACAATATACAGCCTTGACGTACTCCTTTTCCTATTTGGAAGCAGTCTGTTGTTCCATGTCCAGTTCTAACTGTTGTTTCCTGATCTGCATACAGGTTTCTCAAGAGACAGGTCAGATGGTCTGGTATTCCGATCTCTTTCAGAATTTTCCACAGTTTATTGTGATCCACACAGTCGAAGGCTTGGCATAGTCAATAGAGCAGAAATAGATGTTTTTCTGGAAAGCTCAACATTCAGAAAACTAACATCATGGCATCTGGTCCCATCACTTCATGGGAAATAGATGGGGAAACAGTGGGAACAATGTTAGACTTTCTTTTTGGGGGTTCCAAAATCACTGCAGATGGTAACTACAGCCATGAAATTTAAAGACGCTTACTCATTGGAAGGAAAGCTATGACCAACCTAGATAGCATATTAAAAAGCAGAGACATTACTTTGCCAACAAAGGTCCGTTTAGTCAAGGCTATGGTTTTTCCAGTGGTCATGTATGGATGTGAGAGTTGGTCTGTGAAGAAAGCGGAGCGCTGAAGAATTGATGCTTTTGAACTGTGGTGTTGGAGAAGACTCTTGAGAGTCCCTTGGACTGCTAGGATTCCAGCCAGTCCATCCTAAAGGAGATCAGTCCTGGGTGTTCATTGGAAAGACTGATGTTGAAGCTGAAATTCCAATACTTTGGCCACCTCATGCGAAGAGTTGACTCATTGGAAAAGATCCTGATGCTGGGAAAGATTGAAGGCAGGAGGAGAAGGGGACAACAGAGGATGAGATGGCTGGATGGCATCACCAACTCGATGGACATGAATCTGAGTAATCTCCAGGAGTTTGTGATGGACAGGGAGGCCAGGCATGCTGCAGTCCATGGGGTCACAAAGAGTCGGACACGACCCAGTGACTGAACTGAACTAATACCCTATAGTTAATGAGTTTGACAGTATTTGTTTATTTTTCAAGAGTTCATCGTTGGTTTTTGAGGACCATTAGAATATTAAGCTGCATTTATTTCTTTTTGTTCCATATTCCCAATGTGCATGCTTCATCTTTCCTTATTTGCAAAAAATGGGCATTTGTTTCATCTAGATTTTTTTTAGGTATAAAACAATATATTTAGGTTAGACATAATATTAATCCTTTCATTCAATGTTATTTTTAAGTAGAATGTTATTTTTATTAAACAACAACAAAAGGTTATAACTTCCTTAATCTGAACCATTTCAATACTTTTCTAATTCAGTCCAACTGAGCTCCACCAGAGTTGCCTAGGAAGATTTGTTCTATCTAATGTTATGCTTTCTAATGACTGGTTATACTTTCAAAATACTTGAATTGATTAGTCATTCATCACATTACTGAAAAAAAAAGACTATTTAATCTAAACAGCAATGAAGTTCTCAAAAATACCCCTCAAGTGTTTCGTCTTCACACTAGCTAAAATTTACACTTCACACATACTAAAAATTACAATGCACTCAATTCAACTGCAGTACAGGGATAGAGCTACTTCAGTGTTTCACAACACAGATGGATGCAATTTTTAAAATTTATTTTACTAAAGCTACACCTAGAATACTCATTAAATACACACTAGACAGCAGTGCAAATATCAACAAGTATATTGATTTCACTGATATTTGCAACACTTATTCTTTGCCAAACGTGTCTGTTATCCCCAAAGTACATGCAATCTATGAAGGCAACAGTTGCCATTCACATAAGAGAATAAACAATAGGGAAAAAAAGAGCATTGCTATTGCTATATTTAAGATTCATTGACTTCTGAGAGCAAATTTTAGTAGCTTCAGATTGCCGGTGAAAATATTCCTTGGGCAAACTTAAAGAATTATTGTAATTAATATTTTCATAATTGATTTCATATCCATAGTTTATATGCCCATAGAGTTCACTAACCTGGGCTTATGTGTCTTCATGAAAGCAGAAACATAAGGAGTGCAACTAACACAATATACAAAGTCTAATATAATACTTTGGGCTTAGACACATTCAAATGTTTGTTGGTTTAAATAGAAATACAGTATTTTGAATAATGCCAAATACTTATAAAAATACTGACTATATAATAGGCTATGGGACTTAAAGTGAGAAGAATCAAGTTTCTAGCTTGGTTGTATCATTGTTTCTAAATGCCTTAACATGACAAACTATTTCTGTAGTATTCCTCTGACCAGTATTTCTTTAGACCCCAATGAAATCTCACCTCATCCAAGTGGGATTTATTTACATAACTTATAAAAGTTGAGTAAAATAATCATTACTACTCTTGATTTCTTCCTCTGAATTCCTATATAATTAACAGTTTGTACCACAATTATAGTACCTTATTAAATCATTTTAATATATGCCTGCCAACTTGCCAAAGAGACTACAAATCTAAAGATATGAAGTCTATTTTAGCTTCTAAGTATCCTAAGTGCCAGCTAATGATTCTGAAGTTATTACCAACAGTAATAACAAGTGTTAATGTTCAATTACACTTGAGTACACACAGAAAACTTAGGGTCTCTTTCTACCTCTACTACTACCTTGCTATGTGGCCAGTAAAAAGCCTTACTTACCCTGTCTAATTATGCAGAGAGATGCACAGCACAGGTAGTTATTTCTAAGCCCTTTCTGGCTTTAAGAGTTCTTTCAGAAAAACAAAATGTAAAGGTATTTTGTACTATTTAGAAGAAGAAAGTCATCCTGATTGGCTATTAATGACATAACAAACGACATTAGCCTCATTGGCTTAAGAAAATTTCATATAATCTAAAATGTCCAATTGCCATTATTTCATTTAAGTCTTTAGTTATTTACTGAAAAAGGTACTATGAGGGCACTGCAGGAGACACAAAGATGAGCAAGACATAGTGTGCCCACAAACAACTTATAATTTGGTAGTGAACATAAAACAACTATTCAAATAACCATAATGCAAAGCAGGGAAAAAGGTGTTACTATAACACAGTAACAGATCCAAAGAAAGAAAAAATTACATTAGGTGGGAAAGTGGAAAGGGCTCAAGAAAGAATTCAAGGAAGATTTACTGAGAGTGGCAAAAAGCTAGCATTCTTTACAAAAGATCTTGGCTGAGATCACTGTCTTAGAAGCCTTTGTCATTTTGTCTGAGGAATGGGATAAGCTACCAGAAGTATAATCTTTGCTGTACAATGATGACACTTCTAAAATGCAGTAATATGTCAGATTTTAATTATGCCAAATAATTTTTTAAAACATCTCCATATATTTCCTTTAGATGAAATGAATCAGATTGAAAGTTCTGCAATGAAGACACCAGGATGACTGCCAAAACACAATAGAGATTAACATTCATGTCTAGAAAAGATGCATTTTCATACCTCAAAGTGACATTACTGACAGTATAAATAAGGAAACCTCACACTTTAGCTCATTCTGTTCTGAGAAGTGAGTATTTTTCAACAGCAGAGAAATAACTATTTTAATGATGTGGGGAATGTAAAGTTAATTTAAGTCGTAGAAGTCACTAATAGTAAAAAAAAAACAAAACAAAACTGTATGCACAAGAATCATGTCACAGAAATGTTAGGTTTTGCACAGAACTTTTGTACATATTCTTGCTAAATGAAGATGTTACAGAAAAGCAAGTCAACATCTCATAGTATTCAACTCTCTGAAACTTTGTGAAACATTCCTTCAGTCTACTAAGAATCTCCAAAGTTCACTTTCTCAAAACACACGCATACCTGCACTACACACACACACACACACATACACACATACAGGTTTTTTTTTTTTACTGCAGTTATAAAACCTGAAACTCACTTCTGGTGAGGGAAGAAGAACTGAAGAGTAACAGTTTCCCTTCCTTGAACAACTGCACAAAAGAACAAAGGAAGTCTATTTAAACCAAAAAATAACAAACCATCCAGGAAACTACACAAATAATGATAATGAATATACATTTTCTAAAACCACCAGTATGTGCTAATGTATCGAGATGAGTAAGCTTCTTCCAATACTTAAAATTTCCATAAAAGAATGTCTCCAACTTTTGATTCAACTCTTGGAAATTAGGTACCTATGGAGTTATAATGGTAAACAAATATTTTTAATGTACTTAAGAACCATTATAGAAAACTATCAAATGAAAAAAAAAAATCACTTATCAGTAAGGAAGCTAAGCACTGCTCTAAAAGAAATTAGTGCCAAGAAATTACTGACTTGTACAAGCAAAGGCCAGGGTGTGTAGAAGTGAAGAGGAAGAGAAGTAGTCTAGAAGATGCACTGTGGAGAACCATTTTTAACTCTCCACCTCCTCTAAACATCTTTGGTTTATCCAAAATTAAGATACATTTCAATTTCAAGCCCTAAGCCTCAAAAATTTTATGGTGACCTAGCTATATTTTTGGCAACACCAGCAGTCACAAAATCCTCATATATAACATAAAATTTCACTTCAAGTGCTTCTGTTTAAACAATGCTTATTATAGGATAATCCAATAATGTGCTGTTAACCAATATTTGATTATTCACTTGGAATTTTCTGTCAACTCTCAGAATATAAAACGTAATCTTTATCAACAAACCAAAGTATAAAGTTAGGTTAAGGTTTGCTACTATATATATATATATATATATATATATATGATTTTAAGACAACAAACAGGAGTTGCTGAAGACATTAGAGAATGCCTACATTCCTATCTCCCAATATTTTCCCCAAGAGCAATGCAGAACAACAAGAAGGGGGAAACAATCACATGAGAACCATGAAAAACATGCATAGGGCAGAGGGTATATGGGAAATCTCTGTACATTCTTCTGGATTTTGCTTTAAACATAAAAGAGCTCTTTAAAAAAAAAAAAAAGTAAACTCTTTTTTAAAAATTCATGTAGAATCTCAAGGGAACCCAAACAGCCTAAACAATCTTGGAAAACAAGATGAACAAAGTTGGTGAACCCTTACTTCCTGATTTCAAAACCTACTACAAAGCTATTATAGCTATCAAAACAGTATGATATGGCATAAAGACAGACATATTCCAATGGCATAAAATAGTCCAACAACAAACCTTCACATATATGGTCAACTGATTTTCAGCAAGGGTGCCAAGACCATTCAACAAAGAGAGGACCTCTTTTCAACATAGTGTGGAAAAACTACATGTCCACATGCCAAAGAATGAAGATGAATTCTTAACTTACATCACATGCAGAAATTAACTTAAAATCACCATAGATCTAAGCATAAGAGCTAAAGCTGTAAAACTCTTAGAAGAAAACACAGGGAAAAATCTTTATAATATTGAGTTTAACAATGGCTTCTTGGATTGAACATCAAGAGCACAGGTAACAAAAGAAAAAATACATTGATTTCATCAAAATAAAAACTTTTGTGCATGAAATTAGAATACCAAGAGAATGAAAACACAACCCACACAGAGGGAGAAAATATTTGCAAATAAGGATTAATATCCAGAATATATAAAGAACTCCCACATCTGAACAACAAAAAAAGAGTAATCCAGCTCAAAAACGGGCAAAGAACTTGAACAGACATTTCTCCAAAAAAGACACACAGATGGCCAATAAGTACATGAAAAGATGCTCAACATCATTAGTCATTAGGAAAATGTAAATCAACACCACAATGATATACCATTTCACACCTATTAAGATGGCTATTGTCAAATTTAAAAATGTATTTCTCAAACCTTTAAGATTGTTAAGCTAGAACTGAACTATGCAATGTACTGGCATGATAACAATACATCACAGGAATAATATCTTTATCATATATAGTCCTAACGCTTCTGTTAATTTCCAAAACAGCTTAAAATAATTACTTTGAACCAAAAATGTAAAGCTGAAAATAAAAAGCTATTTTCAATGCCCTGCAACACAATATATTAGACTCAAATAACACAACTACACATTATTACCTTACAAAAAGGATTGTGCAGGGTAAGAAAAAACACATCAGAAGGAATATTTTAAAAACCAGTATGGATATGAAATATTTTTATCAACACAGTCAACAACTTCATGTAATGAACACATAACAGAATACTGAAGTTGCATATTACACATTCTTTTCAAATACACACAAAAATTATAGAAATTAACCACATGAAGTGACATCTGAGTTTTACATCTAAAAGTCAAGTGACAGTGGAAGTGGAAAGTTACAGATGAGGGATTGACCAAATGTTGATAAACGAAGCTGGGTAATGGATGCATGGGGGTTTTGTATATTAAGACATTTTTCATAATATTGTATAGGTTTCAAAATTTTCATAACAAAAAGTGTCTAAAACTTGATTATAGAGGTTCTGCTCCAGTTAAGATGAAGTGGGCACATTCACTCCTTCCTGTCTGTCTAACTGAACACAACTAAAAGCCCTGGATGGAGTATCTATCTGAGGACTCTGAAAAGTAAATGCTAGCAGGCAGAATGGAAAAGGAAATAGATCTCAAGGTAGTGCAGAAAATGGCAATGAGTTTCCCAATTTTTTCCTCTGGTCTCTCCATGCAAGAATTCCAACTTAGCCTGACACCAAACATGTGCACTGGATGCAGACAGAAAGATCTCCAAGAGCCATTATTTCTGGTTTGATGAGTGGGAAAAGGAACTTCTATGAGTAAGAAAGAGTGGGAGAAATTCCCTGGGTTTGCGTGTGTGTGTGTGTGTGTGTGTGTATGCCTTTATTTGTTTGTTTTCTCCCATCCAAGCAACAAAGCATTCCTACAGTAGTGCCAAGGAACCAGCAGTTGGTAAGTCATCTAAAATCAGAAAAAAGGAAAAAATTTTTCTAACCAAAGGAACTGTGCCCCAAGAGCTCTGGGGCATCTTTTCTGTTTTTCTATCCTCTGGTCACTAAACCCAGGAGGCTGATATAGTTGAATTATGTGACAGAGTAGGGAAAGGAAAATTCTAGGCTTGAATTAAAAGAAGAGGGGTCCTTGCGAGCAAGTAAGTGTTGGGGATATCACAGAAAAGGGAAGCTCAATAAAGTGAAACCATAGGTTCCGTATGATCTCCTGAGCTCACCTCCAAAGTACACATGTTGATTTTATCTTAAGCAGCACAGCAAAGGATCTATGAACTAAGATATGAGGTAGATCACACCAAGGTTCAAGACTGGCCACTGTGTGGGGCACACAAGGGACAAATATGGATAGCACCGCAAAGGCTAGGAAAACTGATCTGACATTGTAACTATAACCTATAAATGTGGGGTGGAATTTGCAGGCTGAACCTAAGTAGGCCACAGTTCGCTAAAGGAAAAAACCCAACATTCTTTACAGGATTTAAACAGATCTATAGAGTCAAAATATGATATTCGAGGAGAATTCTTTGCCAATAGACCTGCTCTAAAAAACTACATCAAGTTCTTTATATAGAAAAAATATATAATATTGGAGAGAAACCTGAAAATTCAGGAGCGAAGGAAAAACAACAGAAATTGTCTTTCATTGTTTCTGAGAAGTATGCTGTAACTTTTACCTTTGTTCCTTTGTATGTAATATGTCATTTTCCCTCTGAGTTCTTGTTACTTGGTGCATACTAGCCTGGTAGCAACGGGTTTTCCACTGTCCCAGGATAACTACAATTTTCAGCAGTTACCTTGTACCACTGGATCTTGTGCATAGGGCTTTCTCAGAGACCCTGTCTCTTCTTCCTCAGACATAGACTTCTCAAGATCTCAGCTTCTGACAGTTTCCTGCCCCTCTCCCAGGGGTTGAGGAATTTTTTCTTTTCCTCTCCTCTAGACCTAATGGATTCCCACCTATGCTCTGAGGTGAGATATAAAATAAGTCCAACAACATGAAGCTTTGCATACAAAGTCACTTCAGTCATGTCTAGCTGTGTGCGACCCCATGGACTGTAGCCTGCCAGGTTCCTCTATCCATGGGATTCTCCAGGCAAGAATACTGGAGTGGGTTGCCATGCCCTTCTCCAGGGGATCTTCCTGGCCCAGGGTCTGAACTTGTATCTCCTCCATCTCCTGCATTGGCAGGCAGGTTCTTTACCATTAGCGTCACCTGGGAAGATGTGGAGCAATAGGAACTCTCACACTTGATGTTGGAACTGTACATTGGCTTAATCACTTTAGAATACTTTGACATTATCTTGATAAATAGAAAACATGAACACCTTTAACGCTGCAATGTTTGTTTTTTTTTTTGGCTATGCTGAGGCTTTGTTACGGTCTGTGGGCTTTCTTTAGTTGTAGCACTTTGAGCTTCTCTAGTTGCCGCACACAGGCTTAGTCGCCCTGTGGCATGTGAGTTCTTAGTTCCCTGACCAGCACTTGAACCCATGTCCCCTGCATTGGAAGGCAGATTCTTAATCACTGGACCACCAGGGAAGTTTCTAACCCTGAAATTTCACTGTAGAAAAATTCAAACATATTCTGAGACATGAACAGGAATGTTCACAGCAATGGTGTTTATGATAATCAAAGCTAGTAACAACCCAAATGTCGATCAACAGTTAAAGGGATAAACATATCCTAATTCCTAATGCAGATAAATGAATCAACAGGAATTCATGTCATAGTCATTTATGTGTACCTTAATTTTTTACACACTTTTACTTCAAAATAAAACATTTTTTAAAAGGAATTACTAAATTAATTTTGGAAATTTTACATCCCCCTCAAAATGCTTTACAAGTAACACACGAAAAGCCTCGTAAATATAATGTTCATTGGAGAAGCATATTATAAAAGAATATAAATGGTTAGACTTCATCTATATAAAGTTCAAAAGAGATAAAACTAAGTGTTTAAGGATACACATAATCATGATTATCATCAAAATTCTGGAGGATAATTTATCTCCTGAAGAGATAAACTGTTTTAGCAAATTATTTTCAGAGACTGAGACTGTCTTTGCCAATAACTTATTTAACCCACATTCACTGCAGGAATTATATGATAATATGTCACAAGCCAACAGCATACAGGATAATGTCTCTTTATAAGTAAATAAAGAAATAACATACTCCAAATCAAAACCCAACAGCATACAGGATAATGTCTCTTTATAAGTAAATAAAGAAATAACATACTCCAAATCAATGGTAGACCGCTTTGTATAGTTGATTCAAATGATTACACTATTTTTCCAGACAAAGAGGAGATAAAGAAATAAAAGTCCCAATTTAGCCGAGGTGAACCTTTTTATGAGTTGGTTTTCAGAAGAGTCAGCTTAGCCAACCAAGAGCTGCCAGTGCAAACTGAAATCCCTTGTTGCTAGAGCTGGATGTTAGCGGAAGGAAGGCACCAGTATTGGCGGACAAGATGATCTCCTTCACAGGATGACTGCACAGTTTTCATCACTGCAGGCAAAGAGTAGCCTTGCTACAGCACATCTTTGGAGAGCTATTTTAGATCAGTAAAGAGTAGCCTTGCCCAGATTGAATATTCTCAGTAAGTCCTCTCAAGTTCTTGGTATTTAAAGTTTAAATGTTCATTACGACATAGTCACTCCTCCATATGTTCACATCAACAAGCACTCAGCAGCACAAAAATTTTGATGATATCATCTTGACACAGCCTCCCCAATGTAAGCAAATTCACCCTTAGATCAAAACAACTTCACTTAAGCCATAAACAAGTAAATGAAATCATAACAAGCCAACATACAACAGGCTGTGTGATTAAGGAAGGGCATATCGGGGACTTCTGGGGTAATGGAAATGTTCTTTTTGGCCTGAGTGATGCTACCTACATGATTCACTTTTTAAAATTATTATTTAAAGTGTACATATCTGTTTCATATACTTTTCTTTATATATGCTATATGCCATAGCTATATGTGAAATATACAATATAAAACTCTTTCTTAATGATACTCAACCATTCAAAAGCTAATATTAGATTGAGTTAATCTACTCATACAACAGAACAAACCTAAATGGCCTATATAAACCTACAACCATAACCTCATTCATAATTTGCTAATCATTGAATTCATTCATTGTTAAGTCTGTTTGCTTTGCCCATAAAGTGTAACATGGGAATGTATAGCAAAAATAGTAGATGACTAAATCTAACTTTACAAAAAGCTGAGATTGATTACACAAAGAGTACATTTTTTTTAAATAAGGAAAACATAAATTTTCGATCAACAACAATATATACCATAGAAAAAAGAATATTTTATGGGCTTCCCAGTGGCTCAAACAGTAAAGAGGCCGTCTGCAATCCAGGAGACCCAGGCTTCATCCCTGGGTTGGGAATATCCTCTGGAGAAGGGAATGGAAACCTACTAAAGTATTCTTGCCTGGAGAATTCCATGGACAGAGGAGTCTGGATGGGCTACAGTTCACAGGGTTGCATAGAGTTGGATGGAGCTGAGCAACTAACACTTTCACTTCCACTATTAAATTAAAAGCTCTAAATCCTACTGTGATATAGAAATGATATGTGAAGACAGAATGAAGGAATCAATATTTTAAAAGAATGTCACCTTGCATTTTCAGAGAACTTTATATTTTAAAATGCTCCAATGAATACTCTCTCATTTGCATTATACTAAATTTCCAGAAATGGAAAATGGGGTACATGATTAAAATGTAATAATAATTCCATGTCAGAACTCAACTGTGAGTCCGTGACATGTTTCTCAGAGTCTCACTCAATAGCAAAGGATTGATCAGCAGTACAGGCCAATTTATAAGAATGATATATATTTCTGCCAAAGGAAGTCTCTTTCTACATAAATAACAATTTCAATAGAATTTTTTAGAATTCACAGCAACAGACATCTTTATTGATAGTCTTTTATAACAATCTGTCTATATTTATGTTCTCTCTAGAAACAAATCTGCTAGGCTGACAGTAATATTAGATATTTCACAGGCTGCTTTCTTTTCTTTTTTTTTACCTTTACTCTAATTTCTATTTACCCAGGTATACTTTTTTCTATTTACCCAGGTATACTTTTTTTAAGACTTTCACTTATTTACTTGAAGATGTTGTTTTAAATTTTGGGATTTAATTAAAACAAAACTATTGCTGTTGTTCAGTCAGGTCCCACTCTTTGCGACCCTATGGACTGCAGCACCCCAGGCTTCCCTGTCCTTTACTATCTCCTTGAGTTTGCTCAAACTCATGTCCATTGAGTCAGTGATACTATCCAACCATCTCATCCTCTCTCACCCTCTTCTCCTCCTGTCCTCAATCTTTCCCAGCATGATGAGTCTTACTTAACCAATGAGTTGGCTGTTTGAATTAGGTGGCCAAAGTATTGGAGCTTTAGCTTCAGCATCAGTCCCTCCAATGAAAATTCAGGGTTGATTACCATTAGGACTGACTGGTTTGATCTCCGTGCTGTTTAAGGGATTCTCAGGAGTCCTCTCCAGCATTACAGTTCGAAAGCATCAATTCTACGGCATTCAGCTTTCTTTGTGGTCCAACTCTCACATCTGTACATAACTACTGGAAAAACCATAGCTTTGACTATACCTTTGTCAGCAAAGTGATGATCCTGCTTTTTAATATGCTGTCTAGGTTTGTCATAGCTTTTTTTCCAAGGAGCAAGCATCTTTTAATTTCTTGGCTGCAGTCACTGTCTGCAGTGATTTTGGACTTTCATTTATTTACTTGAAAATGTTTTAAACTTAAGAATTTAATTAAAGCAAAATTAGAACATCACAAAGTTCTACTAAACATGTATATAAATCTGTATTATATATTTTGTTTTGTTCTGCTTTGTTTTAATAAACTGAGGCCCAGACAGTTGTATCTAACTCAGGGTTATCTAGTTAATTAATTAATTTTAGATACCAGACCTTACTAACTCGACCTCTTACTGGCCATTAATTTTGAAGTCAGTAAGACCTCTGTTTCTGACTTTGGCAACTTTGTGCTTCCATAAAACAGGGATAGAAACACTGCTGAGAACTGTGAGGAGAATTACATGAGAAAATGCTTATAAAATGCTGAGCACAATACCGAACATGCAGTAAATGATGAAAAAATGTTTGTCTGGAAGGTAACATAAAAGAATGCTGCTGACAGTGATAATTCAAATAAAAACTATATTTTGCAACATAAATTTCACTAAAATGTTACATAAACACATAACACCTAAATATATTCCTTTTAATGCAAACATTTATGCAAAGTAAGACTCTAATCATAAATTTTATCTATTATCTATACTTGCTATCTAATCAAGGAAATGGACACTTGTTTTTTTCTAGTCTATAAACCATTTCAAATCCATGGAATCACTTCACTATTTCTAAGAAACCTTGTATTTTGACTCAAAACTATCTATTACAACAAGAAAAAAAAATGAACAACTCAATTCAAAAATGGACAAAGGATTTCAACAGATTATGTCTCCAAGGAAGATATACAAATAGTCAACAAGCACATGAAAAGATGCTCAACATTATTAGTCATTAGGGAAATGGGTATTATCAAAAAAACAAAAGCAAACAAAAAGCAGAAAATGACAAGTGTTGGAGAAAATATGAAGAAATTGGACCCTTGTACACATTTGGTAAGAATGTAAAATAGTGCAGCCACTATGGAAAAGTCAAATGTAGAATTATCATGTGATCTAGCAGCTGCACCCACAAGCTTATATCTAAAAGAATACATAGCAGTATAATTCACAATAGCCAAAAGGTGGCAAGAGCCCAAATATCCATTAACAGAAAACCAAAGTATGTTGTGTACATATAATGGATTATTTGGCCTTAAACAGAAATGAAATTCTGATACATATTACAACATAGTAGTCAGATTCTATTTTTAGCTTTGGGTCCTTTGAATTCCCTTGTACCCATTATGGCAGCATGTCATGCAGCTATAAATAAACTTCACCAATGCACTTTATAGAGCTGCCTGCTTTGTTTTTTTGGTCTCAAAGTTTCTTCTCAGTCCAGAAGATGTTATTCACTATCTCTGCCTTCTAACATGGGTCAACAGTAGGTTTCTAGTAATTAAGTTTTGAGGGAGTCAATAGTTACATGTGGATTTTCAACTGTTTAGGGTTGGGTGGATATTGGTGTCCCTAACCTTACATTGTTCAGGGGCCAATCATTACCAACCTACAAAGAGGGCACCGAATAACATATATATCCAGACTCACTCTCCACCTTCTGTCATTAGCCAAACCCTACTGGATACCAGAGTGAACGGAGCATAGTGTGTAGTCCACAAAGGTCAGCTTCCTGGAGCACAAAGTAGGATGGAGAAGGGTAAAGTAACAGTGGGGTCAAATAAAGACTATCTTGTACAAACATAACCTACTACTTTACTTCACATGTCTATTTTACTATACAAAAGGAAGAATTAAAATAAATGTATTTTTCAGTATAAATAAGAAGTTCCTGTTGCCATAAAAAGCAGGGCAATCGATGGGTTAAAAAGACAAAGGCTTTTGTTGTTATTTAAAAAGAAAAGGAAATTCACATATTTTGACAAAGATTCAGTACACAGGCTGCCACAATACCCTTGCAAACACTGAGATAAAATATGAAGAAAGAAAAAAAGATCAATATAACAGAATATTAAGAGCTAAAAGAGACCTCAGAAATTTTCAAATTTTCAGTATGAGAGGAAACAGGCCAGAGAGGATGATACTTCAAGCAACTTCATCAAGATGACAAAGATATTTAGTAGCAAAGTTGGAAACAAACCAGATCCTGTAACTCCTTGTCTAATTCTCTTCCTACCATAGACTATAGAAATAAAGCTGGAAATGCTTCATATTCAGGAAACTGACTAGTAAACAAGTTAAATAATCATCACCCAGACTCACAGGTTAGAATGTTTCTTACAGTAGAACCCTGGGTTTCCCACAATAACAATATTCTGCCCTCTATCCTCTTAACCAAAAAATTACACCTCCTGAATCCTAATACATATAGTACACACAGAACCTAGAAGCTGAACAGAGACTTTAATCTGAGCTTAAAGAAAATATGCAGTTAGGAAAGAAATTATCAGTGAATTAAGAGCCATTTTCCTATAAAGCTTGAAATTAAAACCTCTGGGTTAAATGTGTAATAGGAGTCATACAAAGCTTTAACAGTTGAATTGCTCCTTCAAAATCTGGGGTGTACATGAAGAATGCATATTCCATTGGTTAGGATGAACACAAAAATCACTTCTTAAGATGCAAACTAATTGCATACTTAGGAAACTAACAAAATAAGAATGCAGTATCTGGAAGACAAAGCCCATAAAATCAATTATAAAGAGAAACTACTTTAAAAAAAGAAGAGAGAAAATAAAAGTATTAAGGATTAAAGTACTTATAAAAGTAAAAGCAAATTTAAAATGGCTTCTTTTCCAGAAAATAAAAATATAACATCAAACCTTTGCAGCTCATTTAAAAACTTCCACTCAGAAAATTACAAAGAATACTATTATGAGCATCATACCTAAACTGAACAATTAACATTTCATCTATTTTCTTCTTCTATCAATGTCTATCAAGTTAATTTTTAAAGCCACCACTTCAAAGTTATAGACATTAGAACTTTACCCCTAAATATTGCAATAATATTTTCCTATATAGCTACAATACCATTTTCATACTTACTCAAATTAATAGCAATTCCCTAATATCTTCCAATACTATTAATAGTACATATTCAAACTTCCATAAAACATATAGCTGGTTCTTCAAACAAGGATCCACACAAAAAAGATGTATCTTTGGGATTTACTGAAGTCTCTCTAATCTAAAATAGTTTCTTCGCACATAACCTTTTTCTTGCCTCACAACCTTAATCTTATTAGCTATACATAACATAAAATTTATCCACATCCAGTAGAATGGCATTTATGTATTATCCTTGTGCACTACTAATGGGAATGTAAGATGGTGCAGCCACCACAAGAAAATAGCACGGCATTTCTTCAAAAAATTAAACAGAATTACTATATGATTCAGCAATCCCACTCTGGTGTACATACCCAAAATAACTGAAAGCAGGGACGTGAATAGGTCTTTGTACATCCATGCTCACAGCAGCATTATTCACAACAGCCAAAAGGCAGAAGCAACCCAAGTGTTCATGAACATGAATAGGTAAACAAAATGTGGTGTATAAGTACAATGGAATATTACTCAGCCATAAAAGGAACAAAATCCTGAAACTTGCTACAACATGCTTGAATTTTGATGACATTATGCTAACTGAAATAAATCAGTCAGAAAAATATCTGAGTCGTGTGTGTGTGTGCCCGCGTGTGCTCCGTTGCTCAGTCACGCCCAACTTTGCGACCCTATGGACTACAGGCCACCAGGCTTCTCTGCCCATGGGACTTTCCAGGCAAGAATACAAAAGTGGGTTGCCATTTCCTACTCCAGGGGATCTTCCCAACCTAGGGATCAAACTTGTGTCTCTTGCCTCTTCTGCATTGGCAAGTGGATTCTTTACCAGTGAGATACCTGGGAGGCCACATAGGCACCTAGAGTAGTCAAACTCACGGACTGAAAGTAGAATTGTGGTTGCCAGGAGTTAGATGGATGAGGCATTGGAGTTGTTATTTAGTGGATGCAGCATTTCACTTTTGCAAGATGAAAATAGTTCCTGAAAGGGATGACGGTTTCACAATAACCTGAATGTACTTAATACCACTAAGTGAAAGTGAAAGTTGCTCAGTCATGTCTGACTCTTTGTGACCCCATGGACTATACAGTCCATGGAAT
Source organism: Giraffa tippelskirchi (assembly GCF_054371585.1). NCBI lineage: Eukaryota > Metazoa > Chordata > Mammalia > Artiodactyla > Giraffidae > Giraffa > Giraffa tippelskirchi. The sequence continues at coordinate 64,063,078 of NC_137276.1, read as the reverse complement.
TCTTCAGGCCAGAATACTGGAGTGGGTAGCCTTTCTCTTCTCCAGGGGATTTTCCCAACCCAGGGATCAAACCCAGGTCTCCTGCATTGAGGCGGATTTTTTACCAGCTGAGCCACAAGGGAAGCACAAACTGTACACTTAAAACTGGTTAATATGATGATTTTTGTGTGTGTGTATTCTACCACAATTCTAAAAATTGGAAAAAGAAAGAAAATTCTGATACATCCTACAACAGGCATGAACCTTTAAGTCTTACATTAAGTGAAACACGTCAATCACAAAAAGGCAAATATTATATGATTCCACATACATGATGAACCTACAGTAGAAACAGAAAGTAGTATGCTGAGGCCAGAGACGGGTGGGGAGAAGGAAGTAGAGAGTTACTTTTGAATGAGTATAAAAGCTTTCTGTTTGAGAAGAAGAAAAAAATTCCAGAAATGAATGGTGGTGTTAATTGCACTACAGTGCAGATACACCTTATGCCTCTCAATTGCATACTTTTAAATGTCTTTTTTAAACGGTAAATGTTTAAAAACAGTGGTAAAATAGACGTAAAATTTACCATTTTAAGGTTATACTAAGTATATTCACCACATTATGCAATCACAGCACAATCCTAATTTTCTAACAGAATAGGACACCTGAATTGTATTTCTCAAACTCTGGATTTATCTAATGGCTGCCTTGTAGCATAGTTTAAATATTTCTCTAGTCCTTTTATTTCCTGTAAACTAGAAGTTACACCTAAAAGTTTGATCAGAGTAAAATTAAGGACTTTTAGCAAGAACTCTTCATAGATAATTTTGTATACTTCATGAGCCTTGGCTTGAGTTTTCTTCTTCCAGGTCTAACCTGCCATTAATAACATCAACTCTGTCTTTCATCTCAGCCATTGTAGTTTCCACCTATAGCTTTGCTTCTGTTGTTGTTCAGTTGCTAAGTCGTGTCCGACTCTTTGTGACCCCATGGACTGAAGCATGCCAGGTTCCTCTACCCTCCTTGGAGTTTGCTCAAATTCATATCCATTAAGTTGGTGATGTTATCTGTATCTTCTATGTTTCTAATTAACACATTTGATCTTTCTAGTTTTTTAAGCATATGGAATACAGTTATAAAAAACTGTTTTGCCATCCCTCTCCACTAATTCTATCACCCATGTCACTGCTGTTTCAGTTTTTATTTTTCTTTTTCATTCTGAGTCATCTTTTCCTGCTCCTTTGCATGCCTAGTAATTTCTGACTGGATGCCAGACACTGTGAATTTTACATTTTTGGGTGCTGGATATTTTTGTATTACTGAACCTATTCTTGAGCTTAGTTCTGGGACATGAATAAGTTACTTGGAAAGAGTTTGACTGTTTCAAGTCTTGCTTTTAAATTTTTTAGGCTAGGCAGAGCAGTATTTAGTTTAAAGTTAATTTACCTCACTACTGAGGCAAAACTGTTCTGAGTACAAGTCCCCATTCACTTGCAGTTTGGCTCTTTGTGGTTTCAGTTACCCATGGTCAACACTAATCCAAGAATATTAAATGCAAAATTCCAGAAATAAACAATTCAAAAGTTTTAAATTGTGGGCTCTTCTGAGTAGCCTGATTAAAAATCTCACTGTCGTGTTCCATGCCCCATCCACTGTCCTGCCAGCTCTCCATGTGAATCATCCTTTTGAATGCCTTATTTGATCCTCAATAACTCTGAGGTTTCTCTGATCCCAAAGCCATTGCTCTTAACCATTATGCTTCCTTACCATTTCAGGAATTATTAGGATAGAAAGTCAAATGATACCAACCTTAAGTTGAAAATCAAATTATGAAACTACTTAATTCAAATGCTATCATAGATTAAAGGCCGAGAAAATTAGTAATGCTGCTTTATTTGAAACACATTATAATAGAATCTACTTGATCATTTTTAAAGACACAATTTTCAATTCTAAAAGGCAGTTTTATTTGAACAAGGAAAGAACATGATTGAAATGAAAATGAACTATCATCTGAAACTAGAAAATGTAGATTTAAGTGTATTAATAGTATTTTACAACAGTTCTGTCAAATAGAATATGTCAGGATGAAAGAAATGTTTCATATCTGCACTGTTCAATACAGTAGCCACTAGTTATTTGTGGCTACTGAGCATCTGAAATGTCTCTAGTAAAATTAATAAACTGATTTTTAATTTTTATTATCATAAAATTTAATTATAAGTCATCTGTTTGTCTCCACCACTCGACTGTGAGCTCGTTAATGAATGGACTATGTTTTATGTCTCTCTTTTCAGTGCTTAGGCACATATTAGGGAGAGAAAATAATTGATGTGTGGCAGAATGTGTGGATAGAATTTTCTAGGAATGTCCAAGTAAATTCTCTAAATGCATCAGTCTGATAAAGGTTACAGAGTGCAGACTTAATCTGTTAAATTATATCCTACTTCTACTCTGATTTTTAAAGCAGATAAAATATCGTAATTACTCATTTATTCACCAAACATGTTCTGAGCTTGTATATAAGACAGGTATTCTGTTGAGTGTTCAGGGTATGATGGTGAATAAGCCTTGTTTATGGCATCAAGAATCACTCATTCTCTAGGAAAATACATACAACTGTTCCACAAAATAAGAAGAGTATTTTAAAAAAATAAATATTATGGGAACCACCAAGGCAAATAACCACCTGAGAGTGGAGGGAAATACATAAATTGAAGAACTCATTAATCTAATCTGAAGATGAATAATAATTCACCAGTTAGAAGACGGTAGGATGGTGAAGAGGTATTCTAAGTACAACAAACAGCCAAACAAAGGCATAATGACACAAAAAGGCACAGATCGTATGAGGATCAAAAAGTAATTCACTATGACTAGAACATGGGAGAAGGAATGGGAAGAGAAAGTAGAGAGATAAAGTTATAACCCCAATGAACAAACTTTAAAAAGAAAAATCTGAAGTGTAAGTAGAGCTTAAAAATAGACAGCAATAACTGTCTGACTCTGAACAAGAAAGATTATTAAGATAGGCATTTTAAGTTTTAAACGACCAATTTAAAACTTAAAATCATTTTGAAGGAAAATGCAAACCTTACTTGTATGCATCACATGAATGATAAGGATGTATCTCTTAAAGATTACCATGAAGTTTCCTTTTTCTCATACTCAGTAACCCTATGTTAAATTCATTATTGTTGGCGAGGAATCTTTACAATTTGCAAAAAACAAAATTGATTATCCTGTTAGTTTAGGGGGCAAAAAGTTAATCCAGCTCTAGCTGATTATTTTCTCATTAATAGGGCCAACACCTTTCCACCCAATGCAGCAGTATTTAAACTCATAATCCCAGATCATTAATGATATTTGCTGTCAATCACTTTTCACAGTTGTTCAGTTCCACAGTTGGCTCTTTCGGTTTTTCAAGTAACATTCTAAACTGCTCTCTCTTCTACCTGCAGGTGTCCAGTATACCATGTTCTCAAAGTATTACTTTTTTGCAGGAGTATTATCCCGAACTTATCCTTTAAAATAAAAACAAATCCATTTTTATCATTTGTACCTATTACTTAAAGTAACCATAATTCTGCTCGGAACTTCCAAGGTGCTTAATGCCTAGCTCCCCTTCTATAGTGAAGAAACAAGCTATCTTCCTCTTACTGACCTTTACTGAGCTCAGAGTTTGTGTAAAACTTACTCAATACATTCCCTTATCCTGACACTTACACTTGAATTAAGCAATCTTTATTTTATTTTTATGTGTTTTTTTATTTAAGTATAGTTGATTTACAATGTTGGGTTAGTTTCAAGTGTACAGCAAAGTGATTCAGCTATACATACATATATTTTTTAAGATTCTTTCCCACTATAGGTCACTACAAGATACTGAATATAGGTCCTTGATATTTACCTATTTGATATATTAGTATGTATCTGTTAATACCAAACTCTTAATTTATCTCCCACCACCACTCACTATCCCCTTTGGTAACCATAAGTTTGTTATCTAAGTCTGTGAGTCTATTTCTGTTTTGTAAATAAGTTCATCTGTATCATTTTTTTTAGATTCCACATACAAATGGTATCATATGATACTTGTCTTTCCCTGTCCTACTTCACTTAATACAATAAACTCTAGGCCCATCCATGTTGCTGCAAATGGCATTATTTCATTCTTTTTTATGGCTGAGAAATATTCCACAATACACACACATCCCACATCTTCCTATTCATTCATCTATCAGTGAACATTTTGGTTGCTTCCATGTCTTGGCTATTATAAACCATGCTGCTATGAACACTGGGGTGCATGCATCTTTTTGAATTAAGAGTTTTCTCCGGATGTGTGTTCAGGAGTGGGATTGCTGAATCATATGGTAGTTCTACTTTGTTATTTAAGGAAACTCCATGTTGTTCTCTCCAGTGGCTGTATCAATTTACATCCCCAATGATAATGTAGGAGCGTTCCCTTTTCTCCATACCCTCTACATCATTTATTATTTGTAGATTTTTTATTTTTTGGCCATGCCGCACAGTTTGCAGGATCTTAGTTCCCCGACCAGGGATTGAACTTGGGCCCATAACAGTGAAAGAGCCGAGTCCTAATCACTGGACCACCAGAGAATGACCTAGACTTTCTAATGATGGCCATTCTGACTGGTGTGAGGTGATACCTCATTGTAATTTTGATTTGCATTTCTCTAATACTTAGTGATATTGAGCACTTTTTCATGTGCCTGTTGGCCATCTGTGCATTGTCTTCGGAGAAATGTCTATTTAAGTATGTTCATTTTTCAACTGGGTTGTTTTTGGGTTTTTTTTATATTAAGCTGTATGAGCCTAAGCAATCTTTACAACGTGGGCAGTCTGCTAATAATTGTGTAGCTTAAACAAAGTTTTCTAGCTTATTGCTATATATGCAACATGGAATTTTAAAACCCGCTAAAATCTAGACAAACTGAATAAAGAACAATCTAATTAATTCCTCCAACATCTATATATTTTAAACTCTCTGGGGCTAAACATTTTCAAGTTGGGAAAATAAATTCTTTTTAGACATTATTTTTTGTTATTGTCACTGTTAACAATCACATTTAAGGACTTCCCTGGTGGTTCAGCGGCCTAGACTCTGTGATCCTGATGCAGGGGGCCTGGGTTTGGTCCCTAATCAGGGAACTGGTTCCCACAGGCTGCAACTTAAATTCCATGTGCCACAACTAAAAAAGGTCCCGTGTGCCACAGCTGAGACCTGGTGCAGCCAAATAAATAAATAATTCAAAAACAACACAACAATCACATTTATGAGAACCTGCTAAATCCCAGGCACTTGGCATGTATTAATTAATCCTCAAAAAATCCCTATGAGATATTACTATTTTCATTTGCAAACAAACTCAAATTCTGAGAGATTAAGTAACTTGCTCAACATCAAGAAGTGATGGAGTTGAGTTTTAGAATAGAGACCTGCCTGCCTAAACTAAAGCCTGTGCCACCAGTGTTAGCAACTAAAGTTCAAATGACCACCGAATTGAGCTACTAACATCTTCTAAATGAAAAGAAAATGCAGTAAACATTATGTTGTATCAATTATAGTTTCTCTTAAAATATAATGAATCATCAGAATAATCCATAAAGATACAAAACAAGACACTAATGTTAACTATAGTTTTAAAGTTAACACTCAGTAACAGCAATTAGTGACAATTATTATTTATTTTTTAAACAATGTTCAAAATTAAGTAGTTTCTACACAGATTTTTGAACATGAAGTAATTAAAGAATCAAGTATGTAATCATATTTACTACATATACTTAAATAATTAAAACATTTATTTACTATTTATAAACTGCAGTTTATATAATCAAGTTCACACACAACAAAAAATACTTACCAATAATCAATTTTAACAAATTGACCAAATATACAATATATTTAAAGTTAGAAAATGAGTACTCCAGAGCATGGGTACTTACACATGTAATAACAATACAAATAAGTACACTCAAAGAGTTCAAATTTCAAGTTCTGTAAATTAATAGTAGGCATTTTAAAAAGGAAAAATCAACATGCAAACTATAAAAAATAATTTATATTGGGAAAGGAAAGCAGTTAATTTTTTTTAAATACATGTAAAATTATTTTAGTGAACATTTGCTATTACTACCTGCCCAGCAATCTTTCTCCCTTCTGCAGGAAATGACACTTCAATTTTCCTTTGGGAACTATATGTCACCTACCCTTAATTCATGTGCTTTTAAACTGTATCTCCCTCCATCCCACTCCCAGTGGGAATAAGATCCAATTCTGACCACCCAAGGCGTTCCATCTGTCTGGTCACAGAGATTGTCTCTAGGATGGGCAATGACCCAAGTAAGGCCACAGAGTAGTTTGCTATTGTAACAGAATTCTATTATAATAGAATCAGAAAAAGGGAAGTTTTCTCTCTTCTGGAGTTTCTGAGCTTGCAGGATGTAAGCCCAGTGCTATCAGTGCCATCTTTCCCAGGGAGTCTGACCCCAAACTCAACTTTTCCACACTGATGCCCAACCCAAAGCAAGAGGAAGTAGTGGTTACCTTTTGGCTTGGGAAAAGATAAATTAGGATTTCAAGTTGCAGTGTTGTATTTGTTACAATGTTTTTATTTTTCAAAAATAAACACATATTACTTTTATAATAGGAAATATAAAATATTTAAAAATACTACCCCTGTACTTTCTTCTCAACTATTGAGATAGTAATATTTAATGTCTTAAAAAGCATTAGCAATCTTCTCAGAATTTACTTAAGTGAGTAAAAATCTACTTAAAAAGAATCAACTTTTTCCCTTTGCATGCTGCTGCTGCTGCTAAGCCGCGTCAGTCGGGTCCGACTCTGTGCGACCCCATAGACGGCAGCCCACCAGGCTCCGCCGTCCCTGGGATTCTCCAGGCAAGAATACCGGAGTGGGTTGCCATTACCCTCTCCAGTGCATGAAAGGGAAAAGTGAAAGTGAAGTCGCTCAGTCGACTCTTAGCGACCCCAGGGACTGTAGCCTACCAGGCTCCTCCTTCCGTGGGCTTTTCCAGGCAAGAGTACTGGAGTGGGGTGCCATTTCCCCTTGCATAAAATCAAGCTATTTTCCTTTTTAGTGGGGGAAAAAAAAGTTGTGAGTAAATTTTTTAAAAAGTTAGTTCTCTTTTAAAGAAAATATTTTAAAAAATTATACTCAAGGGACTTCCCTTGCAGTCCAGTGGTTAAGACTCCATGCTTCCAATGTAAGGGGTGTGGGTTCCATCCCTGGTGGGGGACCTAAGATCCCACGTGCCGCACGATGTGGCCAAACAAAAAACTCTACTCCATGTGGAAAAAAATTGGTAAACATTTAGCAAGTGTTGCAGTCATTGTAAAAATTGATCAAGAGGGAAAAAGTGGCCAAATTAGGTGTAATAACTTTGTCAATTACCCAGTCCTAGATTTCTGAATAATATAAAATCTGAAGGGTCAATTAAGTCTTTCAGTTATTATTTTACATATACTGCATTAGGATAAATTACATACCATTGTTAAACACAGGAAAGTCAGTCTCAAGAGTCACCTCTTGGGAATGCAAAGTCTATGCAACATAGTAAGTGTTCTCTAGATTATAAACTAAGATAGCAATACACTCTTTTGTTCTCTTGCTCATATTAGTTTCTGTCCTTTTCCTTTTCTCCCCAGGTACACAACCAACCCCTGAATCTTTACTTTTTGTTAGCATTACTTGTATCTTACAACCTTCAGTAAGGTCACTGAGGGCTTCCTATGTGGTTCAGTGGTCAAGAATCAGCCAGCAATGCAGGAGACACAGGTTAGATACCTGGGTCTGGAAGATCCCCTGGAGAAGGAAATGGCAACTCCCTCCAGTATTCTTGCCTGGAAAATCCTATGGACATAAGAGCCTGGTGAACTACAGTCCCTGGGGTCTCAACACAACTGAGCTACTAAAAGGACAATGAGAGCAGCTGGAAGCCAGAGCCAAGTTCTCACAAACAAGGGAGTGGGTTCTAAAAAGTTTTTAGAGTGAGACAATATTTAAGAAGCTCAATACCTTAGGCAACACCAAGAAAATAATGGGATGGTCAACCTGGCCAACACCTAAGTCTCTAGATGCTGACATTTTATTAATTTGTCATATAGTTTAATGAAACCTAAACTCTCCAACAGCTATGAACCCCAAACTTTTCATTCCTTTCTCCTGGTAGACAGATCACCTGCACCTGTGACTCAAAGGAATACTTTACCATAAACAAAGGTATACCCAAGAAAATGCCCCTAAATTCACAGACACATCTACTTATTAAACAGAAAGTAAGTATGTCTTTCCAAGTACCACAAAAAGAATAAAGCATTTTACTCTAGTCCTAACTATAAAATGGTTATTCTACATATACTTGCAAATATCTACAATACTTTATCTGAAAGAAAAGATAAAGAAACCATACTACTACACAGGTAGGAACTTAAGAAATAGTTCGGTTGAAACTCTTCTTCCAACATTTTTACACTGAGTCAATAAAGCCCGGCTCATTCTCAAAACATCGTTATTGTGGGCCAGAATAGGATAGTGAGAAGGAAACTTGAGAGAGAATGGGTAAGACGCTGGGAAAGATAAAAACTGAACGGTCCAGGAAACCTGGACTTTGTTTTGTCCCTTCAGGTCCCCCATTTCTTTTTCTACTTTTTTCATTTCAGTGATTAAAACTTGCCCTCATCAGAGACCTAACTATAAACTCCCCACCCACTTCCAACCACATCCCCAGATGCCAAGGATGGTCCCTGGTCGCCTGAGAAGAGGGACGTCGGCGCTCAAGCGAACCCTGCCGCTGGGAACTCGGAAGTAGAAGTTCTCCCGGGACACGCAGAAGGGACTGGGTGACGTGAAGGAAAGCTGAGGAAGCGAAGCAGGCAGGACTAAGGACTGGTCTCAAGCCCCAGTCTGGACACATCAGGGGGAGACAGCTGTCCCGCTCGACCAGAGAAGTCGCCTGACCTCAGAGCAGACAAACGGCTGGCCCCAGAGGTCTGGTCTCTAAAGCTGTTTCGCATCCCCCTTCCTTTCGTCTTCCCTAAAAGGCTGTCTCCTCAAACCTTCACAGTCCCAGGACTCACCCGTCCACGCCTGAACTGCAGTTGCTTCTCTGTCAAAGCCGCCCACCTCTGAAAACCATAGAGACGAGGAAACAGCCAAGACAAGCCTCCACTTCCAACACCCACCCTCACGTGACTCTCTTAGCCGCGGGGCCTTTCGGGATCGTGGTGAAATACGTGTGGGAGGAGCACGGAGGAAAAGGGTGCGGAGAGGCCCGGAAGCAACCCGCCCCTCCCGGACCCCGCCCCGGCTCGGACCCCGCCCTAGCCTCGGCTCCGCCCCCCCAGTATTTAGGAGCGAAGGTAGGTTGTCACCGAGACGCTCTCTCGTTTTTTCTCTGCGCATTCTACTTCTATCGCTCTCACTCCCCGACACACAAGGAGTATAGGAATCTGTTAAAAAAGAGATTTATTGTGCCTGTTGCCATCTCGTTGGCACCCTTTTTCGTGTTGGCTAAGCAAAAAGGAGTCAGTGAAAAGAGAATTGGACCACAGTGAGTTGGAAATTGTTATTTTCGAGCTGCATTTAGATTTAGGCGTCTGACAAAATTTCCTGATTTTGAAGTTTTTTTTCAACTTAAGAAACCTCCTCACCGCTTCCTTTACTCTTAGATTTTTTTAAGTGTTCTCTTTGCAAACTAATGTTACTGAAGAGTTTCGTCACTAACCTACTACTTACTAGTAGCATGTTTTTCTCTGATGTTCCTATCAGAACTGAGGATAGAGAGGGGTACCGTCTTCTGCTGTGGAAACAGAATGACAGTATTTTGATTATGATGTGAGAGAAGTTTTAAAGAAAAGTTTCTTAAAAAATTTCCTTAAAGCTGTAGAAAAAGCTACAAAAAATAGAACTATTAATATCATTGGATTCGGTGAAGTAAGTAGAACAACTATTTTCTGCATTTCTTCTCAGAGGACTGCCCCTCCGCGCTACCCTAAGAACGACAAATTATTGCGTTCACGGCACTGTGCTCGCACTTTACAGGCAACCCAATGTTTGTTTACAACCATCCTGCTGATGAAAACTTTTTAGTCAATTGCAGGCTAAGACCCCGAGGTAATGAGCAGATGCTAGAGCAGGCACAGACCTAATCTAAAGATCACCAAGGACATCTGAAGCAGTTTTCTTCAATCTGCTGTCCTCTGGATCTGCTTGCCACAGGAGTTAGGAATCTTGGCTGATTTGCATCTTAGCTATCAAAATGTGCCTTTTCTGTATTTCTTTCTATTTAGAGCCTGTTATCTGTTAAATGAAAAATCTAATAAAGACATCTTTCCCCGTTTACTAGTAGGCACTTAGCATGGTATTCTTCTCAGGCAGCATCTATTCACTCTGATGATGGGTGTTTCAAGTTGTGTCATAGGTTACTATCAAACACTTTGGGGGCTCATGGAATCTTAACTGGTAGCTCGGTCAAGTGTTTCTCAGAATAAGAAAAAGAAAGTTATCAATACATAAATATTGGACAAAGATCAGTTATTAGAACTGGTAAAATTCAACCCTGGTTTTAGTCAAAATTTGTCTAGGGACTTCCTTGGCTGTCCAGTGGTTAAGACTCCTGGCTTCCAGTCTTCCTGCAGGAGCGAGGGTTGATTCCTAGTGGGGGAACTAGGATTCCACGTGCCATGTGGCCCAGCCAGAAAAAAAAAGTTTAAATTTGTCTATATAAAACTAAATGACCTGTTCAGCTAATTATAAAATGTCATGTAAAAACATAAGTCACTGATCTTAAACTTTTTAGTTTCAGGACCCCTTTACACTCTTAAAAATTATTGAGAACTCCAACAATTTTTATGTGTTATAACTATCAATACTTGTCATGTTTTAGAAATTAAAACTTGAAAATTTTAATTTTTTAGTCATTGAAAAGAGCGTATTGTATGTTGACATAGATATTTTAAAATAATAACTATATACTTCTAGTGCATCATGGTTTTACATTTTTGTTAATTTTTTAATGTGTGGTTTGTAGAAATAAGATGATTCTCATATCTTTTCTTCTTTAATCTGTTTCCGTGTGTGTCTGTGCAAACTCAGTCAGTCGTGTCTGACTCTTTGCAACCCCATGGGCTGTAGCCTGCCAGACTCCTCTGTCCATGGGGATTCTCCAGACAAGAATACTGGAGTGGGTTGCCATGCCCTCTTCCAGGGGATCTTCCCAACCCAGGAATTGAACCCGGGTCTTCCGCACTGCAGGCAGATTCTTTACGAGATGAGCTACCAGTGAAGCCTAATCTGTTTCCATATCAGTCATCAAATAGCCACTGGAAAGCTCCACTGTACACTCAGAGAATGAAAGTGATAAAGGCAAATTACAGCTTATTATTATTAGGAAAAAACTCTTGCCCTTACAGATCATCAGAAAGGACTCAGGGAACCCCCAGGAGCCCATGAACTTTGAGAAGTCTGTTTTAAACCATACAAATGTCAGCTACTTTAAAAAACAAACAACAAAAAACTATCATCAAGCAGAATATTTAGTGGAAAGAGGGACAATACAGACAATTTACAAACTAGACCAGCCTTGTAAATGTGAGTACTCTTTCTCCATTTTCAGGAGCATAGATTAAGTTATCAAAATTCAGGGTCATAACTGAACACAATTGTATTCTGCATTAGAAACCGGTACACCAATCCAATATTGTCTTTCTACCTGACTGCTATCCAAGGTGGTTCCTGTCACATGATATATAATACCACTAAAGTGGGTTTATATTCCCTGCACAAATTAATATTAAGACTCAAAGTTTGAAGTTAAAATTCTTTTCGTAAACATATACTGAATGTCTACAACATGCAAGGTTCATAATAAGTGCTGGGCTTATAAAATTTTATAAGCACAGTTCCTGCCCTTGGGCAACTTATGTATATGTAATAAGACTTACACCCTGGTATAAATGTATTTTTGCCACATTCAGTGGTTCCCAAATGAGTTTGATGATCAACTGTCTCAGAATTATGTGGGGAAATTTTAAAAATGCATATTCCTGGCTTAATAGATATGATGTTAAAGTGAATCAGGATGCTACTGCTGCTAAGTCGCTTGAGTCGTGTCCGACTCTGTGCAACCCCATAGACGGCAGCCCACCAGGCTCTGCAGTCCCTGGGATTCTCCAGGCAAGAACACTGGAGTAGGTTGCCATTTCCTTCTCCAATGCATGAAAGTGAAAAGTGAAAGTGAAGTCGCTTAGTCGTGTCGGACTCTTTGCGACCCCATGGACTGCAGCCTACCAGGCTCCTCCGTCCATGGGATTTTCCAGGCAAGAGTACTAGAGTGGGTTGCCATTGCCTTCTCCACTGAATCAGGATGGTGCTCAAGAATTTGGATTTTTTAAAAGTGACCCAAGTGTTTCCATATAATAATGGGTCTGGAAATGAATACAAGTATATGCAAAAAAAATGGACTTGGTCTTTGTCCCTAGTCTTGTGCTCAGTCATGTTCGACTCTTTTGCAACCCTCTAGACTGTAGCCGGAGAAGGCAATGGCACCCCACTCCAGTACTCTTGCCTGGGAAACCCCATGGACGGAGGAGCCTGGTAGGCTGAAGCCCATGGGGTCGCAAAGAGTCGGACACGACTGAGCGACTTCACTTTCCCTTTTCACTTTCATGCACTGGAGGAGGAAATGGCAACCCACTCCAGTATGCTTGCCTGGAGAATCCCAGGGACGGCAGAGCCTGGTGGGCTGCTGTCTATGGGGTCGCACAGAGTCGGACACGACTGAAGCGACTTAGCAGCAGACTGTAGCCTGCCAGGCTCCTCTGTCCACAGGATTTTCCGGGCAAGAATACTGGAATGGGTTGCCAGGCCCTCCTCCAGGGGATCTTCCCTATCCAAGGATGGAACCTGTGTCTCTTATGTCTCCTGCCTTAGCAGGTGGATTCTTTACCACTGAGCCACCTGGAAAGCCTGTCGCTAGTAGTGTGACACGTAAAATATGATCTCTTTATTTCATTTTCAATATTTCAAAAGTGCATTATTGTTTGAAGACCTTGTTATCAAGAAACAGAGTAAATATTTAATTTCACTCAGTTAAAATAGAAATTGAGATACTTATTTCAAACATTGTATAGTTCATCTGCCTTTATCACATAAAAATAATAATGTGAGATGTTACCACAGCAGTTTGCATCACATGACACCACTGTAAGAAGCAAAACATCTTTTGCAACAAGAATCTGATTGACAAAGTGTTGTTTTATAGAGCTTTGGTTAAATTCCTTTAAAATGAATTCAATGAAATGCCCCATGTTCCATTACACTTATCTTTAGGATTCCACAGATTAGCTTATAGTATTTCAAAACGTATACAGTTTTTCTTCTTAGTTTTCTTTTGAGGATATGTTATGTTTGAGGAGCTATTGAGAGTCTTATGACCCATAGTTTCTTGTTGCGGTGTTCTTTGCCAATATTATAGCCATAATTATATTCGAGTAAATAAGACAAAATTTAAAAAACAAGCTTAATATTTACTTCTTTCTTACCACAAAGAGGGAAAAAAAGAAATAGCTAAATCAGCAGTAAATATGATTAATAAAAGTAGATATATATCTATATATTTCTCTTAATCTTGTTATTGATAATAACTTCAAAATTAAAGACTCCCTGCACAGATCTTGACTTCTAAATATTTTCCCCCATGAAAAGGAATCAAAGCTTCTTGTACAAATGGCTAATTTCAGGGCTACACAGGAAGGTACAAGATGATCTGAAACATCTTGTTGTGTCAGAAATAAGTGCTCAAAAAATAAAATGGGGACATGTAAATAGCAGCCTGCTTGAAGGGCCTCTCATTGGGCAAATGTGGGATAACTAGAGTATCAAAATAAGAACATTAATGAATTATGATCCATTGAATAAAATAAGAATTTATTCATGTATTCTAACTAGAGTGAGAGAGAGAAATAGGGGAAAAGGAAAAGCTGTTCTCTATAGAGCTTGCCCACTGATAGATGTAGAGAGAGTGGTGCAGTTGGAAAATCACCATTTTGCAACTATCATAGAAAAGATTGGTTTGGAAAACATCATCAGTGGATTCTAAATCTAGGGGGAAATTTTGATGAGAAGCAATATTTTTTTCAAATCTTCAAAGTATCTCTTCATGGATTGTCTATTTTTTTAGAAGTATAATAGAGTGGGGCAGGCCCAACCCTTAGCATGTGGCCGTTGCTGGGCACCATTACCACATGACCCATTACCAGGCAATGGTTACCCCAAAATCGCTGACACAAGATGGTTAGAGTGGTAGTTACAGGTCCTGTTCAATCATTGGTCGGCACCACAGGGGACCACTCCCCCAAGCAGCACTGTCAATGAGCAACTGTTAGTAGTCCTGCTCAGCCATTGGTTGCCTCTACAGTGGGCCCCTCCTCCAAGGACCAACTGTCAGTGAGTGACGGTTAGTGGCCCATTCAGCTAATGGTCAGTGGAATGGTGGTCATCAGACAACGAATGAGGTAAGAGTGGATCCTGGCCTTCTTAACGGGACTCTCAGGCTCACCTGGCCTTGGGCCAGTGGGTAAGCTGCAGGACCCAGGGAACAGGCTAGGGGCTGTGTCCTGCAGAGCTCCACAGCCCTTGCCAAGGCTGCCCAATGGGCCGGGCACAGGCCTTGAGGCAGCAGTGAACCTCTCCCCAGTCCTGCCTCTGTGAAGTAATGGCATCGTCTATCTGCCTGGGGTGTAGTCTGTGAGTTCTGCCTCTGCTATGTGGGCAGCCTGAGGAGGCTGAGGGCCAACTGAGTCCTAGATGCCTGGCTCCCCTAGTGATAACAGCCACCAACTGAGAGCTGCCCCTTCTTAGCCAGGACCTGACCTCAGAGGGTGACAGTTTGTGGCTTGGGATCTGGCCCTTTCTTGTCAGAACAGAGAACAATATTTGTTTGGTGATGCATGCTAAGTCGCTTCAGTTGTGTCCAGCTCTTTGTGACCCCATGGACTGTAGTCTTCCAGGCTCCTCTTTCCATAGGCTTTCCCAGGCAAGAATACTGAAGTGGGTTCCTACACCTTACTCCAGGGGATCTTCCCAACCCAGGGATCAAACCTGCATCTCTTATGTCTCCTGCTTTGGCAGGCGGGTTCTTTACCACTAGCACCAACTGTTTGGTGCAGGTTTACAGAAACATCACTACCTGACCATGACTGGACACCAAGAACAAGGGATCTGACACCAAGAAGTTTGCAACAACTAACCATGCCCCTTCCCCATCTTTCTTAGAAAAGGGCTTTACTGAGAGTTTTGGGGGAGTTTGGGGTTTTTAAGATACGAGGCACTCATCTCCTTGCATGGCCTTCAATAAACCTTTCTATGTTCCAAACACCAACATTTTGGTATTGTTTGGCCTCACTGTGCACCAGGCATATTGACTTGTGTTTAGGTAACAGAAGAGGGGGAAAGTAACTATACAGTGGAAAAACTAGGCAACACTTTAATCAGTGACCGTATGCCTACAGATGAGATACTCTGAGAAGGACATAATGTCACTTGAATCTAATTGTGAGGAAATGTCAACCAAACCCATATTAAAGAACATTCTCTTAAATAACTGTCATGAAAGAACCCCCTCTGAGAAAAAAATATCAAGGAACTATTTAGTAAAAGGGACTAAAGAGACTAGATGGAACTTCCCTGGTTAAGAACTCCCCTACCAATCCCTTATGATTATACAGTGGAAGTGACAAATAGATTTAAGGGACTAGATCTGATAGAGTGCCTGATGGACTATGGACAGAGGTTCGTGACATTGTACAGGAGACAGGGGTCAAGACCATCCCCATGGAAAAGAAATGCAAAAAAGCGAAATGGCTGTTTGAGGAGGCCTTACAAATAGCTGGGAAAAGAAGAGAAGCGAAAAGCGAAGGAGAAAAGGGAAGATGTTCCCATCTGAATGCAGAGTTCCAAAGAATAGCAAGGAGAGATAAGAAAGCCTTCCTCAGCGATCAATGCAAAGAATTAGAGGAAAACAACAGAATGGGAAAGACTAGAGCTCTCTTCAAGAAAATTAGAGATACCAAGGGAACATTTCATGCAAAGATGGGCTCAATAAAGGACAGAAATGGTATGGACCTAACAGAAGCAGAAGATATTAAGAAGAGGTGGCAAGAATACACAGGAGAACTGTACAAAAAAGATCTTCATGACCCAGATAATCACAATAGTGTGATCACTCACCTAGAGCCAGACATCCTGGAATGTGAAGTCAAGTGGGCCTTAGAAAGCATCACTATGAACAAAGCTAGCAAAGGTGATGGAATTCCAGTTGAGCTATTTCAAATCCTGAAAGATGATGCTGTGAAAGTGCTGCACTCAATATGCCAGCAAATCTGGAAAACTCAGCAGTGGCCACAGGACTGGAAGAGGTCAGTTTTCATTCCAATCCCAAAGAAAGGCAATGCCAAAGAATGCTCAGACTACCACACAATTGCACTCATCTCACATGCTAGTAAAGTAATGCTCAAAATTCTCCAAGCCAGGCTTCAGCATCCTGAACTAATTATCCCGCATGCTTCAACTAAAAGAACCTGCATGCCACAACTAGGACCCCAGGCAGCCAATGAATTAAAAAAAAAAAGACATGGAGAAACCAAAGAAGGCAGTCTGAAAAGGCTTCTATGAGCTAACAGAAAATATATACTGGTCTCTGTCCCTGTTTCTGACACAGCGCTCCAAACCCCTGTAAATGCCCAAGTGATAAGATCACCAAGGGCTTTTTCTGTTCCACAGAGGTGACCCTCGTTGGCTCCTAGATGGGGGCTGGTAATTGGAAAGTCCAAGCCAGGATTAGAAGCTTGGAATTTCCCACCCCACCCCCGATCCTCTAGAGGGGAGAGGGGCTGGAAATGGAGTTAATAAGTGATCATGCCTATGTGAGAAGCCGCCATAGAATCTCAACACTAATCCTGGGATTGAGGGAGCGTCCAGGCTGGCAAACACATCCCCACTGGGAGGGTGACACAGTCCCAGCTCCCTGGGGACAGAAGCTCCTGTGCTCAGGACCCTCACAGACCTTGCCCTGTGTACCTCTTTGTATCCTTTAGTGTATCTTGTAATGAACTGGTAAATATAAGTGTTTCCCTGAGTCCTGAGAGCCATGCTAGCAAAATAATCAAACCTGAGGAAGGGTCATTGGAGGTCTTGACCTGCAGCCGCTGTTCAGAGCACAGAGAATGTCAGAACTGAGCTAAACCTGAGGAGTGAAGGAGACTCACAGGATGAAGCACTGCATTCAAGAGTATGACTATTTTCTGTTTTAATCGCCAGTCAAGTCTCCTGCTAACCAAACATGCAGCACCACATGGCTTGCAGGATTTCAGTTCCTGAACCATGGATTGAACCCAGGCCATCGCAGTGAAAGCCCAGGATCCCCTCACCCCTAGGCCACCAGGGAGCTCCTGGGCTATTTTTCTTACCGATTTGTAGGAGGTCCTTTCTATATATAAAGACATAATACGTGTTTAAATACATTCCTGTGAATATAAACATTTAAATATTTTGAACTGTATAAATATAACATTTATATGTAAACATATAAATTAGGGATCTTAGGACATCCCTGGTGGCGCAGTGGATAAGAATCCATCTGCCAATGCAGGGGACACAGGTTCGATCCCTGGTCCAGGAAGATTCCACATGCCTCAGAGCAACTAAGCCCGTGTGCCACAACTACTGAGCCTGAACCCTAGAGCCCGGGAAATGCAACTACGGAAGGGCCTGTGAGCCGCAACTACTGAAGCCCGAGCATCCTGGAGCCTGCACTCCACAAGAGAAGCCACTGCTCGCCACAACTAGAGAAAGTCTGCGAAGAGCAACAAAGACCCAGCACAGCCAAGAACAAATACCTAAATAAAGTTTCCTTAAAAATAAATAAATAAAAGTAACTTAGGGAAAAAAAAAAAAAAAGAGTTATTTAATAATGATGAACTCAACTAACCTATTTTCCAGCATAATAAGCTTCCTTTACTGGCAATTAATTGTACTGAAATTTTAATGACATGTTTTCAAGAATGCACCTTGTATAAATGCATGTCATAACATACACCAACAAGATGTTACAGTACTGATTCATGGGTCACATGTAGTCATGGAACTATGATACATTTTCTGGGTGTATTATACCTCACTAGGCTTGAGCTTCCATCTAAATGCTCAGGAAATCTATTTACTGGACAGTCAGGATACCAGTCAGAACGTATCAGAAGAGAATTTCATAAAAATAAGAGAAATAACACACGTTAAGAACTCTGCACACCTTACATAATAGAGGGTTCTCCTCCCAATCCAACAAATGCTATGGCTCTCTTCCAATGCTTTTTTTCCCCCCAGGTTGGCATCTCAATCTTTGGATTCATGGGGATGAGCCCAGTATTAGTATATTACATTTCATTATACATTTCTCTCTCAATCTAGTAGAAAATTACTAACGCTTACTATGCACAAACTAATTTGCTACTGTTCCAGCATCTTCAAAACTTACTTTCTAAGCTAAAGCATTTAGTTAGCAACACTAACTATATACAGATTGTGAATCCAACCCTTGCTTATCCTATTTCTCCACAAGCACATTAATTATTTCTCTTTCAAGGGACTACTTCTTGACTGTTGTCTAGCAAGTCACCTCTTTTTCCCCTCTGGCTTACCATCATTATGCCCTAGGTGGGTAGAGTCTGATTTAGTCTCTCAATGAGGAGTAATGAACACAACTCCATAGCCTAGATAAGGCTTTATTCTGAGTAGTAATTAAAATACAGCTACATCCCATAGGAAGCTGCCTTCCTGTCTCCTGAATTAATTTAGGGTTGGGAAATTGGAACACAAAATACTTGCTCTAGTTAAGTCACATTAAAAAAATAGTACTTTGGTGTGTTTTAATTTTTTAATTATAAAAGTGATGTATGCACATGACTAAAAATTTTTAAACAGTACTGTAAGGTACAAAATGTTTTAAAATAAAGGTATTTCTATTTCTTGATTTATCAATTTTCAACAGTATATATTAATTGCTGATTTATGAAAAATAAAAAATTTAACACTCTTAAATTACTTCTTACTTTTCTTTATTTTTATTTTACTTCTCACTTTTCTTTATTTTTCCTTATTTTTTACTTTTTTTTTTTCTAGTGGTTAGCTTCATAACTCTAAATTAGGTCTTAATCTCTCAATTTTAGTTTGAAAACTTTTTAATTTCACCAGACTAATGTATTGTGGGATTGTTATCAATGTCTAGAACAAGACAGATGCTTTATCTAGTGCATTTAAAATGTAGCCAATAATTCTATGGAGTTGAAAACTATCAGCATCCTTTAACTAATGGAGCATTTAGAATCAAACTAATGAAAGAAAACAATAGGTTTATAGAATTTCTATATTTTGAAAAAACAATATTTTACAGCCGCTGTTATAAACTCAGACTTTATGAAATATGAAATCTTATTTATATGAAAATGAATTTTAAAAATTTATCATGATTTTTATATCTCCTCAACAATTCACTTTTCTTAGACAAGGAGTTAGAATTATTGTAATTCAGCTAGTCGGGCATGACTGAGGAACTAAGCACACACACACAAGTCCTTCTTAATAAATAAATAGTTCTAATTAAATTTTAAATAAGAACATCAACAGCTTTAATTATGAATAGTACACAATCCAGTTTATCCCATATCAGGGTGCGTTTGCTAAGCTCTTTGTCATGTGATAACCATAAAAAGTACCAATTTAGACTCTATGAGATAGCATCTAATTTAAGATGAAGCAACAGAAATACAAGTGGTTATCTAAGAAGATTCCCCAACCACTTCTTTTATCTACAGAAAACAAAAAAAGAGGGGATGAGAGAAAGGTGAAGACTAGCCCCAAAGAAAATGAAAACCCTGAAATTTCTACACAAAGATGCAAAATAGATGTACTATGTGCTATCAATGATTATATCTTTGCAAAAAGTAAAGAAACTATTCCAAGTAAGATTAGATAAAAAGAGAAAAGAAAAAGTGGGAAGTGATCCTTGGCAATGTTTATATACTGGTTAAATCAGAAACAATACTCTAGAAAGAAATTACTTTTAACTGTCATGGAGTACTTTATAGTATAAATTCTTATTTTGCTCAGAATTGTAGTTAGGATGAAGGAGAATAATAGTTATATCTATCTCGAATTCTGGAAACAGTTACAGCCCTAATACTATATCCTGAAAATTTCAGTTCTCATTTGTTATCCTGTAAAAGCATATTATGCAGTGCAAGAGTCAAAATGCCACCAACTGTTAGCTTTCTAAAAATAAAGTTGTCTTTTATCCTGCAAAGATTTTGTATATTAGTATTAACTAGAGACTAAAGTATCCACCTGAATTCTGTCAAGAATGTTGGTCGGCAGTGTGCCATGGGGAAAGACACTCTGAACTGGCATTTGAAGTAGAGCTAGATTCTTACTTCAGTTAGCTTTTAACCTCTCTGATAGTGAGGATATAGTATTATCTGCCATCCTACTTCCCTGAGGAATTTTGAGGATTGGAATGAGGTACTGTATCTGAAAATGCATTATCATCTATAAAACACTATGTAAGTACTTATTATTACCTCAATAGATATTCATGGAGAGTCTAATATAAGAATAACATATTAAGTAATATGAAAGCAGAGGGAAAGAAATGAATCTTATCCTCAAAAATTAAGAGACATCCTTCAACAATAACGAACAGCTAAGAGGAGGAAGAAGGGAAGAGGAAAAGGAGGGAGACGGGAAGGACAAAGAGAAAGAGACATTGGCTAACATATTTTATTGTTTTGCTCAGTCATATTTGATAGTGTCTTTTGGTCTTCAATACAGGGGTCCTAGAAAAGTAAAGAAAGTTGTGCTCTAACTTCTCAGTGTTCTTCCCTCTACTTTCATAGTGACCAAAGTTAATATTTTAAAGAAAGGTTAAATATATGAATTATTTTATTTAATCCTCACAAAACACTACAAGGCAGATATTACTAATCTTTTACAAACGAGGAAATCAATGCTCAACAAGCTTAAAGTTATTGGTTTAAAGACCCACACCCAGTAAATAACTGTCCCAGATCTTCTGACTTCAGGTCCAGTGCTTTGGATTTCTGTTTACTGAAGCAATTTCTTCTTTCTTCTAATTTCTTCATCCCTGGGTCTTCCAGAAAAATATTACTCCTAATCCTACCTGAAAATTGACAGTTGTGTAATAGTCAAAACTGAAAACAAGTCAGTTATTCACCACTGCATGAATGGACAAGGATGAAACACCCTGAATAGCCAAAACTATCTTGAGAAAGAAAATCAAAGCTGGAGGCATCATGCTTCCTGATTTCAAACTATTTTGTTGTTGTTGTTCTACAGTCATTCAGTCATGTCTAACATGCTCTTTTCATTTCCAGTGATTCAGCTCTTCCCATCAGGTGGCCAAAGTATTGGAGCTTCAGCTTCAGCATCAGTCCGTTTAATGAATACTCAGGGTTGAGTTCCTTCCAGAGTGACTGGTTTGAACTATATTACAAAGCTGTAGTAATCAAAACAGTATGATATTAGCATTAAAACAGACACAAAGAATAAAGAGCCCAAAAATCAGCAATAAGCACGTATATGATCAATTAATTTATGACAGAGGAGCCAAGAATATACAATAGGGAAAGGATTGTCTCTTCAATAAATGGTGCTGGGAAAACTGGACAGCCACACACAAAGAATAAAACTAGACCACTAGCTTATACCACAAAAAATTATTCAAAATGGATTAGAGACCTGAAACCATAAAAATACTAGAAGAAAACAGGAGATAATCCCCTTGACATTAGTCTAGATGATGGTTTTTATAGATTTGACATGAAAAGCAAAGGTAACAAAAGTAAAAATAAAAGCTGACTCCATCAGACTAAAAAACTTCTGCACAGCAAAGGAAGCTATCAACAAAATGCAAAGGCAATCTATTGAATGGGAGAAAATATTTGCAAATCATTCATCTAAGGGGTTAATATCCAAAATACATAAATAACTCATACAACTCAGTAGTCAAAAAAGAAATCTAATTAAAAAACGGTAGAAGATCTGAACAGACTTTTTTCCAAAGACACTTAATGGTCAACAGACACATTAAAAGATGCCCATCACTAATTATTATGAGAATTCGAAGTAAAACCACAGTGAAGTATCATCTCATACTTGTTGCTGCTGCTGCTGCTAAGTCGCTTCTGTTGTGTCTGACTCTATTAAAAAGAATAACAAGTCTTGGCCAGGATATGGAGAAAGAAGAAAACTTGTGCATTTATAGTGATATGAATTGGTGAAACCACTATGGAAAACAATATAGAGTCTCCCCAAAAAGTTAAAAGTAAAACTATCATACAGTCCAGCAATTCCAGTTCTGTATATTCATTAAGAAAGTCAAAGCATTAATTTGAAAAGATGTTTGCAACCCCATGTTCATTGTATCATTATTTACAATACCTAAGATATGGAAACAACCTAAATGTTCATCAGTCGATGGATGGGTAAAGAAAATACAGCATATATATTATTCAGTCATAGAAAAGTGAAATCTTGCCATTTTCAACAACATGGGCCTTGAGGGAAAGTCAGACAACTTGGGCCTTGAGGGAAGTGAAAGTCAGACAGAGAAAGACAAATAGCATATAATTTCATCCATACAGAGAATAATTGGAGGATGCCAGAGGTAGTGGGTATGGGGAAGAAATGGGTGAAAGGAGTCAAAAGTTACAAATTTCCAGTTAGAAAGTAAGTCATGGGGATGTAATATACAGCACTGTGACTATAGTTAATAATACTATATTATATACTAGAAAGTTGCTAACAGAGTAAATCTTAAAGACCTCATTACAAGAAAGATATTCTGTAACTGTGTATGGTAATGGATGTTAACTAAATTTACTGTGGTAACAATTTCACAATATGTACAAATATCAAATCATTATGTTGTACACCTGGAAATAATATAATATTGTATGTCAATTATATCTCAATTAAAAAAAATATATGAATGGGCAAATTGATGTATAGCCATACAAGGAAACCTGTTTAGCAATGAAAAAGAAAAATCCATTGATTTGCACAACAGTGTTGAATCTCAGAATAATTATGCAGAGTGAAAAAAAGCAGGAAAAAAGAATATATATGGTTTGATCCATTTATGTATTAATTGTAGAAAATGCAAACTAATCTAGTAACAGAAAGTAGATTAGTGGTTGCTTCAGGATATGAGTAGAGGGAGGGCAGGATTACAAGGAGGTACAAAGAAATTCTGAGAGTAGATGGAAATGTTATTTTAACATGTCTGATGAATACTTGTATCAAAACTGGTCAAACTGTACACTTTAACTATGAGCAAGTTAGTATTAATATATCAATAAATCAATAAAGATAGGGGAGGCTATTAAAGAAAAATTTATTGTTTTAACTTTCTGTAGAATGATCCACGATTCTTTCAAAGAGCAGTCTATATTTTCCATAATTCAAGAGAGTTCACTTAATTAGGTAGGTTTAATAATTTGACTGTTTTGATTGTTAAGTGGTTTTTATAACACTGACACCTTTATTTTAAAATATGGACACTTTACAGAAAGCTAAGTATAGGGTTAGGATTCTTTCTTAGCAGGTGGCCTACCTGTCTCCAAGATCTTTGTTTGTAGAATTTCTAAGGTGAATAAACTTTTCTCCTTGTATCCAGTATTAAATTTTGGAATTGCAAGAAATGGGGAATTACTCATAGACTATTTTAAAGAAAGAAAGGCTATTGTAAAGCTACACCTAGACTAAAATTGGAACTGGATTTCAAAACTGGAAAGTCATCAGGAAGTGAAGCAACTCTAGGAATTAGATGTCCTTTCAGTCTTTCTTGTGAGCAGTCTGCTCTCTCTCTCTTCTTCTTTCTCTTTTATAGCACTTTTTTCTCTCTACATATCTACTCTCTTTTCTTCCTTCTACTCATTGCTTTATTCGCTTTTTATCCTTCTGTACCTAAAATATCTTCTGTTTGCCTCCTTTAGATCCACTCTTCACTTTCTCCACAGTGCTCTCTTTTCCAGTAAACCTGGCCGGTACAGATTATGCCAACAGAATGAGGTCAGTGTATTTATTCTCCTGGCTCCCTCTCTGCAAGGTCACTTCAGGCAGACTGTATCTCTCAATTGCAGATCACCGCTCCTCTCAAGATGACTCATTCTCAACAACTCTCCCCTTCCACCTGCTTCTTTCCTTTGCCCCTTCAGGTCTAGGGGTGGTAACAGCTCCCTTGCTACTAAGACTGGGTTCCTCTGCTATC
Source organism: Giraffa tippelskirchi (assembly GCF_054371585.1). Classification (NCBI taxonomy): domain Eukaryota; kingdom Metazoa; phylum Chordata; class Mammalia; order Artiodactyla; family Giraffidae; genus Giraffa; species Giraffa tippelskirchi. The sequence goes on along the minus strand of NC_137276.1, from coordinate 64,038,712 downwards.
ATTGTGGCTTCCCTACACTCTGCCCACACATTTGTCATTGGTTCCTTTGTAGATAAACTCTCTTCAACTTATCCTTATCCGCACATGTCATCTGTTGTTGTTGTTTTTTTTTTATTAGGAGCCTGAGTTACATACTTGTTTCTCTGTTATTTTCTTTTTTATCTCACAGCTTCTGCTTCAGTTCACCATGTTCTACCATGGCTCTAGTTCTACCGACATTTTCATTTTTTTTTCAGTCATTCAGTCATGTCTGACTCTTTGTGATTCCATGGACTAGCTCACCAGGCTCTTCTGCCCATGGATTTCTCCAGGCAAGAATATTGGAGTGGGTTACAATTCCCTTCTCCAGAAGATTTTCCCTACTCAAGGACTGAACTCGAGTCTTCTGCATTGTGAGCAGATTCTTTACCATCTGAACCACCTATCACTTGACATTCTCTGTGTGCAAAGTTGTATCAGTCGTGTCCGCCTCTGCAACCCTATGGATTATAGCCCGCCAGACTCCTCTGTCCATGGGATTCTCCAGGCAGGAATACTGGAGTGGGTTGCCATTTCCTACTCCAGGGGATCTTCCAAAGCCAGGGATCAAACCCATGTCTCCTTTGTCTCTTGCATTGGCAGGCAGCTTCTTTACCACTAGCGCCACCTGGAAAGCCCACATTCTCTATCAGTTCAGTTCAGTCGCTCAGTCATGTCCGACTCTTTGTGACCCCTTGGACTGCAGCACATCAAGCTTCCCTGTCCATCACCATCTCCCGGAGCTTGCTCAAACTCATGTCCATCAAGTCAGTGGTACCATCCAACCATCTCATCCTCTGTCATCCCCTTCTCCTCCAGGCTTCAATCTTTTCCAACATCAGGGTCTTTTCAAATGAGTCAGTTCTTCGCGTCAGGTGGCCAAAGTATTGGAGCTTCAGCATCAGTCCTTCCAATGAATATTCATGACTGATTTCCTTTAGGATTGACTAGTTTGATCTCCTTGCAGTCCAAGGGACTCTCAAGAGTCTTCTCCAACACCAGAGTTCAAAAGTATTAATTCTTCAGTGCTCGGCTTCCTTTATGGTCCAACTCTCACATCCATACATGACTACTGGAAAAACCATAGCTTTGACTATACGGACCTTTGTCGGCAAAGTGATGTCTCTGCTTTTTAATATGCTATCTAGATTTGTCACAGCTTTTCTCCCAGGGAGAAAGTGTCTTTTAATTTCATGGCTACAGTCACCATCTGCAGTGATTTTGCAGCCCCAGAAAATAAAGTCTGTCACTGTTTCGATTGTTTACCCATCTATTTGCCATGAAGTGATGGGACCAGATATCGTGATCTTAGTTTTTTGAACGTTGAGTTGTAAGCCAGCTTTTTCACTCTCCTCTTTCACTTTCATCAAGAGGCTCTTTTGTTATCTGCATATCTGAGGTTATTGATATTTCTGCCAGCAGTCTTGATTCCAGCTTGCGCTTCATCCAGCCTGGCATTTTGCATGATGTACTCTGCATGTAAGTTAAATAAGCAGGGTGACAATGTACAGCCTTGATGTACTCCTTTCCCAATTTGGAACCAGTCCGTTGTTCCATGTCCGGTTCTAACTGTTGCTTCTTGACCTGCATACAGATTTCTCAGGAGGCAGGTAAGGTGGTCTGATATTCCCATCTCTTGAAGAATTTTCCTCAGTTTGTTGTGATCCACACAATAAAAGGCTTTAGCATAGTCAGTGAAGCAGAAGTAGATGTTTTTCTGGAATTCTCTTGATTTTTCTATGATTCAACAGATATTGGCAATTTGATCTCTGGCATTTCTAAATCTTGCCAATTCCAAAATTTGAGTGAAAAAATCTGAGGCAATTGACTCAATTTGTTTTTGTTTTTGTTTTTCATGCCAGCCTGTGTGGGAGGACACAGGTTAGTGTGAGGCCTGGCAGCTTTTGGGACATATGCTTATCCTTGGGCTACACACCTGGCCAGGGAAAATATGGAAGAAAAAAATATCAAAGTACAGACTGCTCTGTCATCAGAAACCATAGTGAGATGATTTCTCACTCTTAAAAAGTACTTTGAGTATGGAGAGTATAATGACTGACACAAAAAATATTAAGGATAAATAAAATATTGTGGTTATTCTTAACCATGCTACTATTTGATAGTCTACTAATATCCATTCTCTTATGGCCTTATCACATTAAGCTTACTTGTTCTCACCATTTATGATGACCTTGAGGAATCCAAGACTTGAGATTGATTGAAATCACAGTCTTGAAAAGGTAGCATAGGCAGCTGAAACATCAAAAATAGTACAGGTTTTAAAACCAAGTAAGTTTGGATCAAACTCCTAAAGCTGTTATTTATTTACTTTATTACTCTAAACTCCCATTTCCTCGTTGTAAATTAAGTATACTTATATCTACCTTACAGAGTTGTTATGCAGATTAATGAGAGCTTATCTAAAGCATAAAATGTAGTTGATACATAGTAAAATGGTAGTTTTATAAACTGACATACTTGTTTTAGTTATTCACGGCAAAAGCTTTTGGCTTAATTTAGAAAAATATTTTAAAAGGATGGGAGAAGAAAAAGAAAGCACTTTGTTATTCTTTTCCCTATCTTTCCCTACTTAGCTGTAGGTACTTAAGGTCTTCTAACTTTCTGAGTTCAGTCACACCAAATTTCAGTCAATCCATATCATGCCTAAACAGTATATGGAAAATACCATTTCTACCAGCAGATGAGCCTGAAACCAGTCTTGCTTTGAAAACATACCCTATATACCTACTATATGTCTTTTCCTCAACTCTCATTGTTTTGATAGTCTGCAGAATTTTTATTTTGATTGCTGATTTGCATTATTTCCTCCCTTAGGATCAGTATCCTAACTTGAATCCTGGCCTAGCTGTCTGGGGCTCAGGAAAAAAAATCTGCTTAGTCTAGTGTTTGGCAATCCCTTCTCCCTGGAGCTGACCCAACTTCTGTATCCCTAGCTGACGGTTAGAGACCTTCTTTAAACTAGAAAGTATCTACTAACTCTACTTGTATCCCTATTTGACCAGAGCTAGTTTGGCAAACGTCTTACCCGGTAGCTCGGTGGTAAAGAATTTGCCTGCAATGCAGGAGATGCAGGAGACGTGGGTTTGATCCCTGGGTTGGAAAGATCCTCTGGAGGAGGGCATGGCAACCCACTCCAGTATTCTTGCCTGGAAAATCCCATGGACAGAGGAGCCTGGCAGGCTACATTCTATACGATTGCAAAGAGTCAGACACAACTGAAGTGACTGAGCACACACACAGCACATAAAGTTTAGCAAATAGGTTCCATACCAGGTCATAACAATTTCCTGGTAATTACTACCTGGAGTACTGTGTAGAGTAGTGGAGGGCTCTCTCTGGTAGGAAAAAGAACTGTAACTGACAAAGAAAGTCTGCCCTGGGGGCCCAGTTGGGGACCATAGAAGAGAAAGGTTGGTGGTGACACACATTGGCGAGCCTGTTTCTCTTCTCTCCTATTCTTCATCTCTGACTTCTTGTGTTACCTTTTAGGAAATTCCTTTAAATCTTTGATTATATCATACATCAAACTTACCAGAGTTATTTATTGTTCTTTGAATGTTTTCATGAATAAAATGTCTTCTTTTATCCAAGGGAACAAATTTTTTAAAATATTTTCTTCAGTTCCCTAAACTCTCTCTATTTACTCCAAGATGCTTTTGTCTGCATCTGCCTCTGGCTTTCTTGTTAACAGAGTTCTTCACTTTTCTGGTGATTCTTGAGTGTCCATTCGTATTTAAGAAAGAGGGACTGAAAGACCTGATTGTAAGTTTACTTTGCATGAGTGAGGCTTGTTGCCCACTGGGCATTCCCATAACAGGAAAGGTTGGTCAGAGGCTTCTGTTTGGGAACTCTGACTGGGTACCAACATCCCAGGAGCTGAGTGGGAAGGGGTGGTCTCAGGATTTGGGAGACTCACTTAATCCTTTTTTATGGCTCATCCAGGCCCTCTACCTAACTTCATTATCTCTGACCTCATGGTCTTTCTAGGTCAGTTCAAGAGAATATTGCTAGAGTGGAGAAGGGATATTTGTTGACTAACCCAGGAGGACAAAGAGGATCTGTGGGTCTAACACTCGTTATACATTAGAACTATCTACCTACTCACCTGTTTTCAGCTTACCTCTCAGCTTCTGATATGCCTGATATCTCCAATCCCTAAACTTTTTCAGTGTGCTTCTTGTTGGCTTCTCTTTTCACAAGATAGATTTCAATTTCTCTTTCTCTGTTTTACCAAATTAGTGTCTGGTCTTCCATCTATGTAGCATCATCTTGAACTCCTCTATTTCCATCTTCATCCACATCCACATTGGAATTTTTTTTTAATTTATTTATTTTTTATTGAAGGATAATTGCTTTACAGAATTTTGCTGTTTTCTGTCAAACCTCGACATGAATCAGCCATAGGTATACATATATCCCCTCCCTTTTGAACCTCCCTCCCATCTCCCACCCCATCCCACCCTTCTAGTTTGATTCAGAGACCCTGTTTGAGTTTCCTGAGCCATATAGCAAATTCCCATGGCCATCTATTTTACATATGGTAATGTAAGTTTCCATGTTACTCTTTCCATATATCTCACCCTCTCTGCCCTCTCCCCATGTCCATAAGTCTATCCTCTGTCTGTTTCTCCATTGCTGCCCTGTAAATAAATTCTTCAGTACCATTTTTCTAGATTCCATATATATGCATTAGAATATGATATTTATCTTTCTCTTTCTGACTCACTTCATACTGTATAATAGGTTCTAGGTTCATCCATCTCATCAGAACTGACTCAGATGCGTTCCTTTCTATGGCTGAGTAACATTCTGTTGTGTATATGTACCACAACTTCTTTATCCACTCATCTGTTGATGGACATCTAGGTTGCTTCCATGTTCTAGCAATTGTAAATAGTGCTGCAATGAATAATGGGATACACGTGTCTTTTTCAATTTTGGTTTCCTCAGGGTATATGCATAGTAGTGGGATTGCTGAGTCATACGGTGGTTTTATTCCTAGTTTTTTAAGGAATCTCCATACTGTCTTTCTTCCATAGTGGCTGTATCAATTTACATTCCCACCAACAGTGCAAGAGCGTTCCCTTTTCTCTACATCCTCTCCAACATTTATTGTGTGTAGACTTTTGATGGTGGCTATTCTGACCGGTGTAAGATGATATCTCATTGTAGTTTTGATTTGCATTTCTCTAATAATGAGCAGTGTTGAGCATCTTCTCATGTGTTTGTTAGCCATCTGTAAGTCTTCTATGAAGAAATGCCTGTTCAGGTCTTTTCCCCACTGTTTGATTGGGTTTTTTGTTTTTCTGGTATTGAGTTGTATGGGTTGCTTGTATATTTTGGAAATTAATCCTTTGTCAGCTGTTTCATTTGCTATTATTTTCTCCCATTCTGATGGTTGTCTTTTCACCTTGCTTATAGTTTCCTTTGCTATGCAAAAGCTTTTAAGTTTAATCAGGTCCCACTTGTTTACTTTTGTTTTTATTTCCATTCCTCTAGGAGTGGGTCATAGAGGCTCTTGCTTTGATTTATGTCATCGAGTGTCTTGCCTATGTTTTCCTCAAAGAGTTTTATAGTTTCTCGTCTTACATTTAGGTCTTTAATCCATTTTGAGTTTATCTTTGTGTATAGTGTTAGGAAGTATTCTAATTTCATTCTTTCACATGTCACTCTCCAGTTTTCCCAGCACCTTTTACTGAAGAGGCTGCCTTTGCCCCATTGTATATTCTTGCCTCCTTTGTCAAAAATAAGGTACCCATAGGTGCATCGGTTTAATTCTGGGCTTTCTATCTGTTCTACTGGTTTATATTTCTGTTTTGGTACTAGTACCATACTGTCTAGATGACTGTAGCTTTGTAGTATAATCTGAAGTCAGGAAGGTTGATTCCTCCAGCTCCATTCTTCTTTCTCAGGACTGCTTTGGTTATTTGGGGTCTTTTGTGTTTCCATATGAACTGTGAAATTTTTTGTTCTAGTTATATGAAAAATGCCATTGATAATTTGATAGGGATTGCATTGAATCTGTAGATTGTGTTTGGTAGTATAGTCATTTTCACAATATTGTTTCTTCCTACCCAGGAATATGAAATATTTCTCCATTTGTTTATGCTGTCTTTGATTTCTATGTACAGTTCTTTTGTCTCCTTTAGGTAACTTTATTCCTAAATATTTGATTCTTTTTCTTGCAATGGTGAATGGGATTGATTCCTTAATTTCTCTTTCTGATTTTTCATTGTTAGTATGTAGAAATGCAAGTGATTTCTGTGTGTTGGTTTTGGATCCTACAACTTTGCTAAATTCACTGATTAGCTCTAGTAATTTTCTGATACTATCTTTAGGGTTTTCTATGTATAGTGTCATGTCATTTGCAAACAGTGAGCACTTTACTTCTTCTTTTCTGATCTGGATTCTTTTTATTTCTTTTTCTTCTCTGATTGCTATAGCTAGGACTTCCAGAACTATGTTGAATAATAGTGGTGAAAGTGGACACCCTTGTCTTGTTCCTTATTGTAGGGGGAATGCTTTCGGTTTTTCACCATTGAGAACAATGTTTGCTGTAGGCTTATCATATATGGCCTTTACCATGTTGAGGTGTACAAAAAAAGATCTTCAAGACCCAGATAATCACAATGGTGTGATCACTCACCTACAGCCAGACATCCTGGAATGTGAAGTCAAGTGGGCCTTAGAAAGCATCACTACGAACAAAGCTAGTGGAGGTGATGGAATTCCAGTTGAGCTATTTCAAATCCTCAAAGATAATGCTGTGAAAGTACTGCACTCAATTTGCCAGCAAATTTGGAAAACTCAGCAGTGGCCGCAGGACTGGAAAAGGTCAGTTTTCGTTCCAATCCCAAAGAAAGGCAATGCCAAAGAATGCTCAAGCTACCACACAATTGCACTCATCTCACACGCTAGTAAAGTAATGCTCAAAATTCTCCAAGCCAGGTTTCAGCAATACGTGAACCATGAACTTTCAGATGTTCAAGCTGGTTTTAGAAAAGGGAGAGGAACCAGAGATCAAATTGCCAATATCCGCTGGATCATCGAAAAAGCAAGAGAGTTCCAGAAAAACGTCTATTTCTGCTTTATTGACTATGCCAAAGCCTTTGACTGTGTGGATCACAACAAACTGTGGAAAATTCTGAAAGAGATGGGAATACCAGACCATTTGACCTGTCTCTTGAGAAACCTGTATACAGGTCAGGAAGCAACAGTTAGAACTGGACATGGAACAACAGACTGGTTCCAAATAAGAAAAGGAGTACGTCAAGGCTGTATGTTGTCACCCTGCTTATTTAACTTATATGCAGAGTACATCATGAGAAACGCTGGGCTGGAAGAAACACAAGCTGGAATCAAGATTGCCGGGAGAAATATCAATAACCTCAGATGTGCAGATGACACCACCCTTATGGCAGAAAGTGAAGAAGAACTAAAGAGCCTCTCGATGAAAGTGAAAGAGGAGAGTGAAAAAGTTGGCTTAAAGCTCAACGTTCAGAAAACTAAGATCATGGCATTTGGTCCCATCACTTCATGGCAAATAGATGGGGAAACAGTGGAAACCGTGAGAGACTTTATTTTTTTGGGCTCCAACATCACTGCAGATGGTGATTGCAGCCATGAAATTAAAAGACGCTTACTCCTTGGAAGGAAGGTTTTGGCCAACCTAGATAGCATATTTAAAAGCAGAGACATTACTTTGCCAATAAAAGTCCATCTAGTCAAGGCTATGGTTTTTCCAGTGGTCATGTATGGATGTGAGAGTTGGACGGTGAAGAAAGCTGAGTGCCGCAGAATTGATGCTTTTGAACTGTGGTGTTGGAGAAGACTCTTGAGAGTCCTCTGGACTGCAAGGAGATCCAATCAATCCATCCTAAAGGAGATCAATCCTGTGTGTTCATTGGAAGGACTGATGTTGAAGGGGAAACTCCAATACTTTGGCCACCTCATGCGAAGAGTTGACTCATTGGAAAAGACCCCAATGCTGGGTAGGATTGGGGGCAGGAGGAGAAGGGGACGACAGAGGGTGAGATGGTTGGATGGCATTACTGACTCGATGGACATGGGTTTGGGTAGACTCTGGGAGTTGGTGATGGACAGAGAGGCCTGGTGTGCTGTGATTCATGGGGTCGCAAAGAGTCAGACACGACTGAGCGACTGAAATGAACTGATGTTGAGGTAGGTTCCTTCTATGCCCATTTCTTGAAGAGTGTTAATCATAAATGGGTGCTGAATTTTGTCAAAGACTTTTTCTGTATCTATTGAGATTATCATATGGATTTGTCTTCCAATTTGTTAATATGGTGTATCACATTGATTGGTTTGCATATATTGAAGAATCTTTGCATTCCTGGAATAAGCCCAACTTGATCATCGTGTATGAGCTTTTTGATGTGTTGCTGAATTCTGTTTGCTAAAATTTTGTTGAGGATTTTTGCATCTATGTTCATCAGTGATATTGGCCTGTAGTTTTCTTTTTTGTGTGTTGTCCTTGTCTGTTTTTGGTATCAGGGTGATGGTGGCCTCATAGAATGAGTTTGGAAGTGTTCTTTCCTCTGCAATTTTTTGAAAGAGCTTTAGAAGGATAGGCATTAGCTCTTCTTTAAATGTTTGATAGAATTCTGTGAAGCCATCTGATCCTGGGCTTTTGTTTTTTGGAAGATTTTTGATCACAGCTTCAATTTAAGTGCTTATAATTGGGTTATTGATAATTTCTATTTCTTCCTGGCTCAGCCTTGGAAGATTGAACTTTTCTAAGAATCTGTCCATTTCTTCCAGGTTATCCATTTTATTGCCATATAGTTGTTCATAATGGTCTATTATAATCCTTTTTACTTCTGCATTGTCTGTTGTAACCTCTCTTTTTTCATTTCTAATTTTGTCGATTTGATTCTTCTCTCTTTTTTTCTTGATGAGTCTGGGTAAATGTTTGTCAATTTTGTTTATCTTCTCAAGGAACCAGTTCTTAGTTTTATTAATCTTTACTATTGTTTCTTTCATTTCTTTTTCATTTATTTCTGCTCACATCTGTATGATTTCTTTCCTTCTATTAATTTTGGGGCATTTTTGTTCTTCTTTTTTCCAGTTGTTTTAGGTGTAAAGTTAGGTTGCCTATTTAATGTTTTTCTTGTTTCTTGAGGTAGGATTCTATTGCTATAAACTTCCCTCTTAGAGCTACTTTTGCTGCATCCCATAGGTCTTGAGTTGTCATGTTTTCCTTGTCATTTGTTTCTAGAGATTTTTTTATTTCCCTCTTGATTTCTTCAGTAACCTGCTGGTTATTTAAAAATGTGTTGTCTAATCTCCATGTGTTTGTGTTTCTTACAGTTTTTTTCTTGTGATTGATACCTAGTCTCATAGTGTTGTGGTCAGAGAAGATGCTTGATACAATTTCAATTTTTTTTAATTTACTGAGGTTTGATTTGTGACCCAAGATGTGGTCTATGCTGGAGAATGTTCCATGCGCACTTGAGAAAATGGTGTATTTTTCTGCATTTGGATGGAATGTCCTGAAGATATCAATGAGATCCATTTCATCTAATGTATCATTTAAGACTTGTGTTTCCTTATTAATTTTCTGTTTTGATGACCTGTCTGTTGGTGTGAGTGGGCTGTTAAAATCTCCTACTATTATTGTGTAACTGTCAATTTCTCCTTTTGTCTGTTAGTGTTGGTCTTATGTATTGAGGTGCTCCTGTGTTGGGTGCAAAGATATTTACATTTGTTATGTCTTTCTCTTGGATTGATCCATTGATCATTATGTAGTGTCCTTCCTTATCTCTTGTAATATTCTTTATTTTAAGGTCTATTTTATCTGATATGAGGATTGCTACCCCAGCTTTCTTTGGCTCCCCATTGCATGGAATATATTTTTCCAAGCTCTCACTTTCTGTCTATATGTGTCTTTAGGTCTGAAGTGGGTTTCTCGTAGACAGCATATATATGGGTCTTATTTTTGTGTCCATTCAGCCAGTCTGTGTCTTTTGGTTGGAGCATTTAATCCATTTACATTTAAAGTAATTACTGATATGTATGTTCATATAGCCATTTTCTTAATTGTTTGGGGTTGATTTTGTAGATCTTTTTTCTTCTCTGGTATTTCTTGACTATATAAGACCCTTTAACATTTGTTGTAAAGCTGGTTTGGTGATATTGAATTCTCTTAACTTTTCTTGTCTGAAAAGCTTTTTATTTTGCCATCAATTTTGAGTGAGATCCTTGCTGGGTACAGTAATCTTGGTTGTAGATTTTTCCCTTTCAGTACTTTAAATATATCCCGCCATTCCCTTCTGGCCTGCAGTTTCTGCTGAAAGATCAGCTGTTAAGCATATGGGGTTTCCCTCATATGTTACTTGTTGCTTCTCCCTTGCTGCTTTTAATATTCTTTCTTTGTGTTTAGTCTTTGTTAGTTTGATTAGAATGTGTCTTGGCATGTTTCTCCTTGGGTTTATCCTGTATGGGACTCTTTGTGCCCCTTGGACTTGATTGACTACTTCCTTTTCCATGTTGGGGAAATTTTCAACCGTAATCTCTTCAAAAATTTTCTCATACCCTTTATTTTTCTCTTCTTCTTCTGGGACCCCTATAATTTGAATGTTGGTGCGTTTGACATTGTACCAGAGGTCTCTGAGACTGGTCCTCAGTTTTTTTCATTCTTTTTACTTTATTCTGCTCTTGAGAATTTATTTCCACCATTTTATCTTCCAGCTCACTGATTCGTTCTTCTGCTTCAGATATTCTGCTATTGATTCTTTCTAGAGTATTTTTAATTTCAGTAATTGTGTTGTTTGTCTCTGTATGTTTATTCTTTAATTCTTCTAGGCCTTTGTTAATTGACTCTTGCATTTCTCCATTTTGTTTTCAAGCTTTTTGATCATCTTTACTATCATTATTCTGAATTCTTTTTCTAGTTTGCCTATTTCCTCTTCATTTATTTGGACTTCTGTGTTTCTAGTTTGTTCTCTCATTTGTGTAGTATTTCTATTGCCTTTTCCTTTCTTTTCTTTTTTTATCTTATTGTGTTTGAGGTCTCCGTTTCCCAGTCTTCAAGGAGAGTTGAATTCTTTCCTTGAAGAAGGTTGAATTGTTTCTTCCTTTTGGTTTCTGCCCTCCTAATGTTGGTCCAGTGGTTTGTGTAAGCTTTGTATAGGGTGAGATTCATGTTGAGCTTTTGTTTGTTTTTCCTGTGATGGGCAAGGCTAGTAAGGTGGTAATCCTGTCTGCTGATGGTTGGGTTTGTGTTTTTGTTTTGTTTGTTGTTTAGGTGAGGCGTCCTGCACAGGGTGCTACTGGTGGGTGATGCCAGGTCTTTATTCAAGTGGTTTCTTTTGTGTGAGTTCTCACTATTTGATACTCCCTAGGGTTAGTTCTCTGGTAGGCTAGGGTCTTGTAGTCAGTGCTCCCACTCCAAAGGCTCAGGGCTTGATCTCTGGTCAGGAACGAAGATTCCACAAGTGGTTTGTTATGGCATTAAGTGAGATTAAAACAAATATCCAAAATCAAGAAACCAAAGATGAATCCCAGACAAATGGCAGTTACAAAATCAGGCAAATAATAACTAAAATAATGGAACATACACATATACACCCATGAGGAAAGTCAAAAAAGTCCAACAAATGTAAAGTACAGTAGACTGACCCAGCAAACAAAGGAAATCAGTTGAGAACAAAACTAACTAAAGCACAAACTGCAAAACAAAACTAAAGCAAGGTGCCAAGTGGGGAATAAAGCAATGAAAACAAAACTAACAAATATGTTGAGAGTAAAGGAAAGAAAGAAAAGAAAGAAAGACTAGATATGCAAAGTTAAATAGAGGTAGATGAAAAAGATTTATATACATTAAAGATTAACTGCAAGGGAGAAAGAATGGTAGGAAAGGCAAACAAAGGAATAAATCTAGAAAAAATATAATAGGTTTAAAATTAAAAATTAAATTATGAAAAAGAGAGAGAGAGGAAAAAAAAAGAAAATTCCAGAGAACTGCAGAAGTCCAAAGTAGAGGAGAGGTTTATAACAACAATAAAAATGTGACTGAGAAGAAAAAAAAAAAGGTCAAAAGCTTAATTGGATTTCTTAGTGCCAATAAAATTGACAATTACAACAGAGGGGGGAAAAAGAAAAAATCCAAAAGAATATGCAGAACAAGTCAAAAAATAAGAATATTAAATGTTTTTCTTGAGTCGCTGCTGTCAGAATCCTTTCCCTCACTGGGAGTTACAGTCTACTTTACTTCCCTAGGATACCCTCCAACACTGTCCTGATCTCTGGACCTGCTGTGGGGGCAGCTCAGATTCTAATCTGGCCCTACTCCTCTATGTTCTTCCTCTATGTTCTTGCCTATAATGTCCACAGCTATCAGAACTAGTGTGTTTTCTTTTGTGGGAGCTCTCAGTGGCCTTTTATATGTTCCATAGACACAGAGTCTGCCTAGCTGATTGTGTGGATTTAATCTGCAGCTTATACAGCTGGTGGGGTCTTCTTCCTTAGCCACACTGCCCCTGGGTTTCAATTGTGGTTTTATTTTCACCTCTACATGTGGGTCGTCCACTGGGGTTTGCTCCTGAGACTGCCCTGGAGAACTTGGCTTTGCTCCTGTGAGGGCCAGATGTGGAGGTGGTGCAGCTGCGTGGGTCTCAGGGGTTCTGGCAGCATCAGGTACTCAGGGGGGTTGGCATCTAGGGCAGCAGGAAATATAGCGCTATAGAAGGGTATGGCCATCAGTATTGGCCAATATGCTCCAGTATTCTTGCCTGGAGAAACCTCCTCCCTGACAGAGAAGCCTGGCAGGCCACAGTCTCAGTTCAGTTCAGTCGCTCAGTCGTGTCCGACTCTTTGCGACCCCATGAATTGCAGCACGCCAGGCCTCTCTGTCCATCAACAACTCCCGGAGTCCACCCAAACCCATGTCCATCGAGTCAGTGATGCCATCCAACCATCTCATCCTCTGTCGTCCCCTTCTCCTCCTGCCCCCAATCCTACCCAGCATTCGGGTCTTTTCCAATGAGTTAACTCTTCGCATGAGGTGGCCTGACTGAAGCGACCCTGCGTGCATAGATACAAGACTTTTTTTGCCTGTGGCAGCTCTGCCCCAGTGAGAGTTGAGCATGAAGGTGGCACAGCTGCTTGGCTTGTGGGGACCTTGGTGGCTCCAAGTGTGCAGGGACATGGACCCGCTGCAGGAGTTATGTCCCAATCAGAGTCTTTTTTTGAGCCTCTTGTTGCTGGCGATCAGAAGGCCTCTTTGGCCAGTCTTTCTCTATAGTTTCTCTAAGTTCCGTTCAGGCACTGAGAGGGCTCCCTTGCCTGGGGTCCTTCTCTGTTGTTAAGCACGTCAGACACATAGAGAGACCCCCTGGCTGGGGTCCTACTCTATAGATCAGCGCATCAGGCACTTAAAGAGGCACCCTGGGTGGGGTCCTACTCTGTAGCTCAGTGCCTCAGATGTTTGATGGGCCAACCTCTCTACTGTTAAGCTGCAGATGAGTGGTTGTATATATTCTTTTCCTCTGGTCAGGTATTTCTGTCTGCTCTCAGCTGGTGTTCTGCATGCACTTTTGTGTCTGAAGGTGTGTCCCTGATGTATCCGTGGAGAGAAATGTGCTCCACATCCGCCTACTCCTCCGCCATCTTGTTCTCTCACACTGGAACTTTTTGATTCTATGTTCTCAATATCAGTGAAATTCACTACCCCTCATGGCTCCATTCCTATTGCCATGGTTTTAGTTTAGGCCTTCATTATTACTCTTTGTTATTGTTGTTCAATCATTCAGTCGTGTCCGACTCTTTTTCTCTGTTACATTGTTGCAATAAAAATCTATGTCTAATGTGTTTTTAATCTTTTTCCATATTCCCTACTCCCCAAAATTTCTTTCTAAAATATAAATCTGATTTACTCCTTTTTAAAAAGAGTTTCCCATTACTTAGTAGAATAAATTCCAAATTCTTTATATGCAATTTTCCTTCAAAATCTGGACCCTGCCTTCCTTTTCCATTCTCATTACTCACCACCATCCCCAATGTGGTAGTCTACATTGCAAAGCAAACTATTTCACATTTTCTAACAAACTTTCAATACCTTTCAACTCCTGTCCTCTTCCTATACATTCTTCCCTTTTCCTCTTTCTGGCAGAGTATTAACCCATCCATCTAAGCTCAGATCAAACATTACCTCCAAAAAGACTTGCCCAATTTCCCAAATGAATTAAGTCATTCTCTCCTCTTACTCTCACAGCACTTCTCACAAACCTCTATTATAGCCTTTTTACATTGTGTAATGATTGTTTATGAGCCTATTTCTTACCTTTGTTCCCTCCTTTTCCCTACCCATCATCCACTTATCAACTTGGAGCATGCCTAGAACACAGTAACAGACAATTTACATGTGTTGAGCATTTGGGCTCTTAATAAAATTTTTTTAATAAATGAGGGCAATGCATTTGAGATCTGAAGAAGTCTGACAGTTCCTACCTTTAGGGTTTCCCGAGATCCTAATTATAAGAGTTAACACAAAAATATACTCGCGGGCACATGTGTACACTTCCTTAATTGTGACTAATGACAAGGTAAGCATATAAATTTCAGACAGGCAAGGCTGTAACTTATGTAGGCCTAACTATAGGGCATTTTGAAACTGGTTAGAATGTATTTTCCAGAAAATGGGAATTTTAATCATTTTGTTTACTGTTGTATCTCAGTGCCTGGTACACAGTAAGTACTAGTGTTACTTAGGGTACCAATAGGGGAAAACAATAATACAACAACAAGCAGATATAGCAAGCATATTCAAAAGATGAAAATGTCAGTTTACCATTTTGGTCTTTCTCCCAGAAACATATCACCCTGATCTAACCAGGAGAAGAATATCAAGCAAATCCCAATTCAGAGACATTCTACAAAAAATTTGAGCAGTACTCCTCAGCATGAAACAGGGTGCTTAAAGCCGGTGCTCTGAGACAACCCTGAGGTAGGGGGTGGGGAGGGAGGTGGGAGAGGGGTTCAGGATGGGGGACACATGTACACCCATGACTGATTCGTGTCAATGTATGGCAAAAGCCACTACAATATTCTAAAGTAGTTAACCTCCAATTAAAATTAATTAATTTAAAAAAAACAAAAAACCTGTCAGCGTCATCAAAAACAGGGAAGTCTGAAAAACTGTCAGACATAGGTCCAAGAGGAACCTAAGGAAACATAATTGCAAAGAAGAATGGTACCCTGGAACAGAAAAAGGAGAGTAGGTAAAAACTAGGGAAATCTGAATAAATTATTAACTTTAGTTAACCCATCAATATTGCTTCATATATTATAACAACAATTGTAATAATAGTGTATCATACTAAAGTAAGATTTTAAGACGAGAAATTAGATACAGTTTAGGAGACCCTTTGTACTAATTTTAGAACTTTTCTGTAGATCTATAATTGTTCTAAGTTTGTTTTCTTAAGAGCTAATTTGGAGAAGTGAGAGACAATCGTTACATTCAGAAAAGCCAAGAAATTATATAAGGAAATGCTCTCATAGTATATCTGATGGCTCAGCAATTGATGATATTTATATAATACTAATAAAGTAAAGACTAATTTTTGACTTCATGAAACATCATAATTAAACTGAGTTTAGAAAGAGGAGAAGAAAATGTATGAGTGTAGGTATAAGATTGCCAAATCCTCATCTTCCATAGAAGGAGGTTAGTAAATAATGTCTAAGTTAGAAAACTCAAGAAATATAAGCAAAAATATATTATTTAGAAACATGGATGGAAGTAAGTGCCAGTAGAAATAGTTTTTAAAAGTTGAAAATGGCTATCTCTGGGTAGCTAGTTACAGGGAAAGTGTTGGGAGAAGGGCAGTGCTCTACCATTTTTTGCTATAATCATTCTAGCATTACTGACCTTTAAATCTATGTTACATTTTATAATAATTTGATAAAAATAAAAAAAATTTTAATTTAGACTAAAATGGGAGGAGAGTGAGATTTCCTTAATGCTAATAGCCTAATCATTAAACCTATTGTAGCTAATAAAAGGGAGCAGATGAGGTGTCCTTCAAAAAAATGGATATTAAAATGCCTTCTGAGACACTACAGAAGTAAACTGTAGATAGATACATATCTAAAAGATACAGAACACTTGAAATACTGACTAAATATACTAATGTAGTTAAAGAAAGATTCAATTAAAATGTGAATCAGTCAGCCACAGGAATCTTGAAAATACAGAGTCAGACAATGGCCTGTCTAAAGCCTGATCAAGCGAAAAAGTACCCTGTAGCAAGTGTTGTATGCTGGAGATGATGTATAAATACTGGAACATTTAACAAACTTCTTTTTCTCTGATTCCATGCTCACTCAGCAACTTTGTAATTATAATTTGCCTTCCCATATAAACTTCTCTAAAGGAAGAGACAGGATTACAAGGGTTAGTACTCTTGACAACTATATTTTTCATTGTGAAATAATACAATGTTCTATTTTATATGTTATTTTCAATGAACTAGGTTAATATCAGAGAGCCCTCTGAGCGTCTTGACACCTTTTGGTAGCTGACATAGGAGGCTTCTGAGCCTTCAAAAATGAAGGCTGTATCTTAGCCTGTGAATTCACTCAGGTGGTCCCCACCTGCAGGGATCAGTCGGCCAGCTTTGCTTGGGCAATACCCTGACTTCTCTATGTACAACCATCTCCTTTGAACATCCTCACTTATGTAACACAGGGTATTTAATACAGTGACACAAGACACATATAGCATCGTTCTAGAGCTTAATGATCTTCTACTCTTCCAGTTCTGGTATTAAGCCAGATAGATGATGAAAGACAAAAATCTCCTGTTAGGTTCTCAGTTCAGTTGCTCAGTCGTGTCTGACTCTTTGCGACCCCATCAACTGCAGCACGCCAGGCCTGTCTTTCCATCACTAACTCCCTAAGTCCACCTAAACCCATGTCCATCGAGTTGATGATGCCATCCAGCCATCTCATCCTCTGTCGTCCCCTTCTCCTCCTGCCCTCAATCTTTCCCAACATCAGGGTCTTTTCCAATGAGTCAGCTCTTCGCATGAGGTGGCCAAAGTTTTGGAGTTTCAGCTTCAACATCAATCCTTCCAATGAACACCCAGGACTGATCTCCTTTAGGATGGACTGGTTGGATCTCCTTGCAGTCCAGGGGACTCTCAAGAGTCTTCTCCAACACCACAGTTCAAAAGCATCAATTCTTCGGTGCTCAGCTTTCTTTATAGTCCAAGTCTCACATCCATACATGACTACTGGAAAAACCATAGCTTTGACTAGATGGACCTTTGTTGGCAAATTAATGCCTCTGCTTTTTAATATGCTATCTAGATTGATCATAACTTTCCTTCCAAGGAGTAAAGCATTTTTTAATTTCATGGCTGCAGTCTCCATCTGCAGTGATTTTGGAGCCCAGAAAAATAAAGTCAGCCACTGTTTCCCCATCTATCTGCCATGAAGTGATGGGACCAGATGCCATGATCTTAGTTTTCTGAATGTTGAGCTTTAAGCCAACTTTTTTACTCTCCTCTTTCACTCTCATCAAGAGGCTCTTTAGTTCTTCTTCACTTTCTCCCATAAGGGTGGTGTCATCTGCACATCTGAGGTTATTGATATTTCTCCCGGCAATCTTGATTCCAGCTTGTGCTTCATCCAGCTCAGCGTTTCTCATGATGTACTCTGCATATAAGTTAAACAAGCAGGGTGACAATATACAGCCTTGATGTACTCCTTTCACTATTTGGAACCAGTCTGTTGTTCCATGTCCAGTTCTAACTGTTGCTTCCTGACCTGCATAGAGGGTTTTCAAGAGGCAGGTCAGGTGGTCTGGTATTCACCTCTCTTTCAGAATTTTCCACAGTTTGTTGTGATCCACACAGTCAAAGACTTTGGCATAGTCAATGAAGCAGAAATAGATGTATTTCTGATACTCTCTTGCTTTTTCGATGATCCAGCAGATATTGGCAATTTGATCTCTGGTTCCTCTGCCTTTTCTAAAACCAGCTGGAACATCTGGAAGTTCACAGTTCACGTATTGCTGAAGCCTGGCTTGGAGAATTTTGAGCATTAGTTTACTAGTGTGTGAGATGAGTGCAGTTGTGCAGTAGTTCGAGCATTCTTTGGCATTGCCTTTCTTTGGGATTGGAATGAAAACTGACCTTTTCCAGTCCTGTGGCCACTGCTGAGTTTTCCATATTTGCTGGCATATTGAGTGCAGCACTTTCACAGAGTCATCTTTCAGGATTTGAAATAGCTCAACTGGAACTCCATCACCTCCACTAGCTTTGTTCGTAGTGATGCTTCCTAAGGCCCACTTGACTTCACATTCCAGGATGTCTGGCTCTAGGTAGTGATCACACCATCATGATTGTCTGGGTCGTGAAGAACTTTTTTGTACAGTTCTTCTGTGTATTCTTGCCACCTCTTCTTAATATCTTCTGCTTCTGTTAGGTCCCTACCATTTCTGTCCTTTATCGAGCCCATTTTTGCATGAAATGTTCCCTTGGTATCTCTAATTTGCTTGAAAAGATCTCTAGTCTTTCCCATTCTATTGTTTTCCTCTAGTTCTTTGCAATGATCGCTAAGGAAGGCTTTCTTATCTCTCCTTGCTATTCTTTGGAACTCTGCATTCAAATGGGTATATCTTTCCTTTTTGCCTTTGCTTTTTGCTTCCCGTCTTTTCACAGCTATTTGTATGGTCTCCTCAGACAGCCATTTTGCTTTTTTGCATTTCTTTTTCTTGGGGATGGTCTTGATTCCTGTCTCCTGTATAATGTCACAAACCTTCATCCATAGTTCATCAGGCATTCTGTCTATCAGATCTAGTCCTTTAAATCTATTTCTCACTTCTACTGTATAGTCATAAGGGATTTGATTTAGGTCATACCTGAATGGTCTAGTGGTTTTCTCCACTTTCTTCAATTTCAGTCTGAATTTGGCAATAAGGAGTCCATGATCTGATCCACAGTCAGCTCCCGGTCTTGTTTTTACTGACTGTATAGAGCTTCTCCATCTTCGGCTGCAAAGAATATAATTAATCTGATTTTGATGTTGACCATCTGGTGATGTTAGGTTCTCAGGAATGCACTAATCTGACATCTTTTGAGAATCAGTGCCTACATATACCGACACAGGCTGAGAGTTTGAACCTCATTGCTACTGGCAATGATATTAAGGACATCTCACTGTCCACTACATCTGAGTGTGTGGTAATACCCTTAGTCTCATTACATTTTTTTTCTAAAGCTCACTATCTTAAAGAGAAATAGGTTCGTGACAGCAAGAGGCATCAAGTTTGCTGTTACCTTCTTGTACTCATTATAGTCCAGGCCTTGCCCTATGAAAGGTAATACATGAACCAGCAGCATTAGCAGCACTTGGAAACTTGTTAGAAATGCAGACTCTAAAGCTCCATCCCAGTCTTACTGAATTAGAAATTGCATTATAACAAGATCTCTAGGTGATTCAAATGTACTGTGAAGTTGAAGCACATGTTTTTCAAACTACAGTTATAGCTCATTAGCAGGCCAAGAAATCAATTTAATGGTTCTGTCACCAGAATTTTTTAAATGAAATAGAAAATGTTAGAGTGCATTGCATTTATGAGTGACTTTTTTTCAGTTTTTAAAAATTTATCGAATTTAAAAAAAAAACTTATTGAACTAGAGTTGATATACAATGTTGTGCTAATCTATTTTGAGAAACTCTTGTTTTACTTATAAAACTTTCATGTTTACTGAGTCCTAATGTAGTGTGTGGGTCCTGGTCAAAAAAGTTTAAAAGCCTTTGGTTTAGGGCACTGTTTCTCAAAGTGTTGTCTACATGGGAATTCCCAATTGTAAAATTTTAGGCCCATATTGAAGAATAGGAATTTGTATTTTAAATAAATACTCCAGGCTATCTGATTGTGATGCACACTAAATTTGAGAACCACTAGTCTGGCACTGTAAAACACAAGTTACTGGGCCTTACCTCCAGACTTTCTAATTGAGTAAATCTGGAGTGTGGCCCAAAGATTTCTATTCAAACAAATTTCCAGGTGATGCTGCTGCTAGTGGTGATCTAGACACAGGTCCAGAAACATCAAAGTACAACTATGAAGGGCTTAGAATCAGGATATTTGCTTTAAGCTGAGTTATTTCTCTAATAAGTGGCTAAACCCTCCCATTAATTTCTTTATACATCACCCCAATATCATCATATAGCAAAAGACCTTTTCTTTATTGTTTCAAGTTTCAAGAAGGATCTCTATTGAATATTTATAGTTTTTTACTATTCTAAGAATCTTGGTTCTAACTATCTAAGAAATACATACCTTTTGCCAGTTTCTCCTTTCTCTAGAGTGTACCTTCTACAGTCATCAGATTTGCACTCAGACAGGAATGTGATTAATGTAAAGAATTTGTGAACTTTTAAATTCACAGATTCCTTTATATCAGTACTACTCAATGCATGGTCCTTGGATAGGCAGCTCTCCTCTCACCTAAATGCACATCAGAAATGCAAATTTTTCCATGCCACCCTAGACCTCCTGAGTCAGAATCTCTGAGGTGAGGACTAATAATTTGCTTTGACAAGTTTTCCAGGCTGTTCTTATGCACCATAAAGTGGGAGAAGCACTGTGTTAGGTCTCTTACAGTTGCTAGAGGCTCCTCCTAAACTGTAGTATCTCTGTATCACCATATTTAGATTCAACTACGCTACTGGGGTCCCCAGCAGCAATATAAACTTTGAGGGTATGACTTTGGATTCTCTGACCACAGCCAACACAGGGTATACAGCTCATAACTGTTAGTCAAAAGTGTCCTGGTGGCTCAGACGGTAAAGCGTCTGCCTACAATGTGAGAGGCCTGGGTGCAATCCCTGGGTTGGCAAGATCCCCTGGAGAAGGAAATAGAAACCCACTGCAGTACCCTTGGCTGGAAGATCTCATGGACAGAGGAGCCTGGTAGACTACAGTCCATGGGGTCACAAAGAGTCAGACACCACTGAGTGACCTCACTTTCACTTTCACTTTTACTGTATTTACTGGAAATGTTCATGTGTATATACTTCAAGAGGTTACCAAAGTAAGTTACACGTTTATGTCTCCTGAAGCTTATTATCAGAAATTCTTTTCCTCCTTTCCTGATACAGTGATTTTTCTTAACCTTCCAATATGTACATGGAAGTTAAGCATCATGTTGCTGTTATTTCGGCACTAATCTTCATGCGTGCGTGCTCAGTCATGTCTAACTCTTTGCAACCCCATGGACTGTTGCCTGCCAGGCTCCTCTGTCCATGGGACTTTTCAGGCAAGAATACTGGAGTGGGTTGCCGTTTCCATCCCCAGGGGATCTTCCTGACCCAGGGATTGAACCTGAGTCTCCTACATTAGCAGGTGGATTCTTTACCACTGAGCCACCAGGGAAATTCTTAAGTATCATGGAATTATGTTGAACTGAAGGTTATGGGTGGTGGATTTTAAAATAGAAGAAAAGCTTTAAAATTCAGAGGTTGAAGAGAAACCTACATTGTATGTATGTAGGCTGTTCAAGCATATGGAAATGGAAATTGTGGGCCAAAACCTATCCTTAGCAACTCATGATCAATTCCTAATGAAGTCAGTTCATTTCATTTTATGCAATATAATAGAGTTGGCATTGTCAAAGAATCTTCATTTTTAAAAAATTCCCTGAAAATTAATTACTTCCTTATCACATTGCTGGTATAATTTCCCCCAATAGAGGCTGAAGTTGTTACTTCAGCACAACATACCTATTATCCCCATTAAGTTAATGTCCAAGACAATCTGGAGATTGTATGTGTGCTATATTTGCT
The DNA here is from genome assembly GCF_054371585.1 of Giraffa tippelskirchi. Classification (NCBI taxonomy): domain Eukaryota; kingdom Metazoa; phylum Chordata; class Mammalia; order Artiodactyla; family Giraffidae; genus Giraffa; species Giraffa tippelskirchi. The sequence continues at coordinate 64,016,851 of NC_137276.1, read as the reverse complement.
ATTGACAATTTTAATACAAAATGAGAGCAAATATTTTTTTAAACCTATAACCTTTCATTCCTTTTTTATTTTAAGGAGGAGCAATTAGTCTTAGCAATATTTTCTTTTAGTAATTAGTTACCAAAATATATATTGATGAGTTTTGCTTTCTGCTTCACATTTGTACCCAATTTGTTGCAACCCCTGACTTTGTGCAATGTGTACTCAGCAGCTACAAATTGCTTCTATTTGCAACTACCTGCTGAGGTTCTGTATCACCATTAGAAATTTGTCTACTATTGATGACAGATACATTGCAAAAGGCCCGGAGTCATTACAAAAAGTACAGAAGTCTTTAAAGTCCTATAAATCCCTCTGAGCCAGGTGGCTTAGTTATCTAATCTCTAGTTGTAAATTAGTACAATGAGCTGTATAATAGTTAAGAGCATGGGTTTTGGAGTCAGACAGGTCTAGGTTTCAAATCAAAGCTTGAATATTTACAAGCTGTGTTACCTTAAGCAAGTTACATAAATTCTCAGAGCTTCATTGTTCTTACCTGGAAAATAGGAATAATAGTATTGTGAGGATTAAACAAGATAATGCATGTCAAGCACTAACAGTGCCTGGCATAAAATAAGTGCTCAGTAATTGTTAGTTATCACTGTTATTGGCCTCTCAGGTAGTTCAGTGGTAAAGAATCGCCTGCCAAGCAGGAGATGCATGTTTGATCACTGGGTAGGGAAGATCCCTTGGAGGAGGAAATGGCAAACCACTCCAGTATTTTTTGCCTGGGAAATCCCATAGACAGAGGAGTTTGGCAGGCTACAGTCCATGGGGGTCACAAAATAGTCAGACACGACTTAGCGAGTAAACAGCAGTTACTATTATTAGTAACTGTTATTATTTCTTAGGCCACAATTATTTATTCATGATGAGTAGCAAATGGTTATACACCTCAAAAATGTAAATCCATCTTCCCCTAGATATAAAATTACTTTATTCTCTTCAGGTTGATTTCCCTTTTTCTCTTTTGATTGTATTTTTCTTCTTGTGAGCAAACTTCATAATAGCTATATAATTATATAGTTTAGTCACTCAGTCGTGTCTGACTCTTTGCCACCCCATGGACTGTAGCCTACCAGGCTCCTCCATCCATGGGATTTTCCAGGCAAGAGTACTGGAGTGGGTTGCCATTTCCTTCTCCAAAGGATCTTCCTGACCCAGGGATGAAACCCGGGTCTCCCACATTGTAGGCAGATGCTTTACCATCTGAGCCACCAGGGAAGTCCTAATGTCATATAATTATATATTATATGGTATTACCTAAATCAAGTATCAGGTTACAGGGAAACTCATGCTATGAATAAGGCTTGCTCTCTTGGAACCCATTGGCTTTGAATCTGTTCTTGGCACGAAGAGTGTTCTCTCTCTACACCCTGTGCTGTTTTCTTACTGATGTTAATTAATTAAAAATATTTATCTTTTATCTTTGGATGTTGGGTAGGTGCACTATTGCAGCAGACATGGTTGTGGTGCTTCTGTTGGAGAGGTGAGTCTGCATTTGTTCTTAGTTTTAAATATGTGTCAGCAACTACTTCAATATTATGATAATATCCAATTTCTTAGGAGGGATCTGCAGTTCTAGTCTCAGAGTGGACCACAGAAGTGGGTTTTTGACCTGCTAATATGCTGCAACTTGGAGCTTTAAAATGGAAGAAATAGCATGAAAAGTCCAGAGAAAAGTGCCTGCTTACCTTTAAGTATTCAGGGATCCACCTTCATCTACAAAGTAGCCTGATTTTGGAATTGGTTAGGAGCCGAAGATCAAGATATATGGCTGGATTTCAGGTGTGATTTGGTATATCAGCAGTAACGGGGCTTCACCAAATATGCCCAAAACATCTGTGGACTCTTAAATTAGAATAATTCCTAGTTAAAGTTAATAGTATCTCTAAATCTTTTCTTATGGGAATTCCCTGGTTGTCCAGTGGTTATGTCTCTGCGCTTTCACTGCAGGCACCACTGTTCAGTTCCTGAACAGGGAACTAAGATTCCCACAATCTACAGAGCACAGCCAAATAAAATAAATCATTTCTTATTTAGAATCTAATGAATTATAGGCATTTACATCCTTTCATTCAATGTATGAAAGATTGAAAATTACAGTGACAAATGGAGAGCTTTCTATGACTCACTGAAAGCATAATAGGTCAGAAATGTTTACATTTGTCTAATACAACAACAAGTTTCAACATGAGCTTTTGCAAAGTAAATCAACATTAGTATGTACTTTTTGCAACTTTTTAAAAATTGAACTTTAGTTGAGAATCTCAGGATGACTAATTTATATTAACCTTATTAATGAAAGTACAAATCGAATGAAAGTATGAATTTGATTTCTGTATCCTTAGCAACTAGCACATACTTAAACTGTTAATGCTGGTTTGATGAATTGTTGAGTGAATGAGTAAATGAGAAAGAGAAATTGAAAAGGAGAAAAAGGAAGAAAGAAAAGAAGATGGATGAATGAATGAATGTAGGATCATTTATCCCTCTTTTGAAGATAGATAAATGATGAGTTAAAGTGATTCACTGATGAAAGTCAGATTGGCAATAAAATAAATATACCCAAGAGTTATAGACTAAAAATATTCACCTTCTTCCCCTCTCTCATTATATCTTTTTAAAAGACATCAATACCCAATCCCCACCCTCCACCCCATCGCAGTATTTTTAAAAGGTCTAATGTGTAGTCAAAGCTGAGAATCACTGTGTTAGGAAACTATAATTGTTATGTTCCTCAAGCTTTTAAAAAAAAGAAGTGAAAAGATACATTTGCCAAAACTTGTTTTCGTTTTCCTTCCAAAGCTTTTAAAAATCACTGTTAGGTGTGTTTGTGCTACCAAAAATAAAGTCTTAGTCTGTTTGGTCTCCTGTAACAGAATACCACAGACTGGGTGGCTTAAACATCAAAACTTTATTTTTCACAGTTTTGGAGACCAAGATCAAGGCACATTAGGTATCTGGTAAGAGGTACTTCCTGGTTCATCAATGACTATCTTTTTGCTGTGCCCTCACATGGCAGAAGGGGCAAGGGAGCTCTCTGGGGCTTCTTTTATGTAGAAACTAATCCAATTCATGAGGGTTCCACCCTCATGACCTAATCACCTCCCAAAGGCCCCACCTTGAAATACTACTATCATATTGGGAATTAGGGTTCAACATATGAGTTGGGGGTGGGGGGACAGAAACATTCAGTCCATAGCAGACAGACACTAACAAGACACAAAACAGAACAAGATATTCTTGTTCTGACCGTGTACCTTAACCTATTGACCTGCAAAGGGAAGTTTGTTTATTGCTAATGTAGTCAACTGTAAAGATTTTTTGCTTGAGATTAAATATGCACCACAAGATTGATTTGCTCAGTGTCACTATAAGGGCAGGTTAAGTAAGATAAAAGTTAAAGCTCAAGGGTGCTATAGAACACCTTGGGGTGTGTCTAGATAATGCAATATTCTATTAACACCAAGGCACAAGAGCCCTTGTGTACTCTTCTTACTTGCTTATACATCTCATGACTCATCTCAACTTGATTTCTTTTAAGAATAGGATCTTACTATGGTGTTCACAGACAAGCAAAAGAAAATAATCATAAGAAAGTCAAATTGCATTTTCTTTTATGTCAACTATTGCAATAACATGTCCAGCCAGAGGCCAATTTCAGACTCATGTTTTAGAGTTGTTAATTATGTCTGAAAATATAAGATCCATGAGGACAGGAATATTTTACTTTTTGTTTACTGCTCATCCCAATGAGATAGATTACTATGCATATAGTACACACTTGATGAATATTTTGTTGAATGAATAAGTATTGTAGTTTAGGTATTGAATGATGATTTCCAATTCCCAAACACTGAAAAACTCTGGGAACTCCTTTAAGAACTTCATTATTGTCACTATTATTATGAGAGTCTAGAATGAATGTTATAATGGGTATTGTGTTATTTTAGTCCTTTTAGCATCACTTCCTCCTCCCTTCTTCAGATGGTGTAACTCCTGTTTCCTTTTGGGGACCAAAACATTGTAGACTCCTTCTCATCACTGGGCATAGGGGGTGTACTATGACCAAGACCTGTCCCATCGAAAATGATTACATCCCTTATTCATTTCCACTCACTTCCCTCCACATTTTGGTTCCTAATCCAAGTCAAGACACTCAGCCTACCCTGACTTTCTGCTGGCACTAATCATGAATTGTTTCTGTCTGCTGGAGTTGATTGTAGCTACAGTTTTTGAGTCTGGAGCCAGAGACAGTCATTTTTCCCACTTTGGTACTAGAACCTGCATGTAATAGTAAACCTGAGTATAGTAGTAAGCCAATTAGAGGCAAGCAGAATTGAAAGGTGGAGTGAGAGAACTTGTTTTCTCATCACCAAAAACTCATACATACTATTTTTAAGTAGAAATATCTTTGTTTTTTCTGATCTTGAAAGTAATAAATGCTTATTGCAAAAAAGTCAGAAAACGTGAGCAAAAGTAAAGTTATATTGAGTTCAACATCCACAAACTATCTTTTTTATATTCTCTCCATGCATATATACAAGTATTATTTTTTCTTATTTTAACCAAAAGTGAGATCCTGTTTTTTATAAGCCCCTTTCATCAATTTATGTAGCATAAATATCTCTCCATGTCAATAGACATATTTACACCATTATTTTTAAAGACTATATAATATTCCATTGTGTAAATGAATTATAATTTATTTAGCCACCTCTGTTGTTGCAGATAACTCTTAAAAACCTTTTGGTTATTTTCTGATAAAGCACTAAATCCTACATTGATTGATTCCTCATCACTTGCCCCATATTCTACATTTTTGTAGCGTAATTTGAACAGTTGAAGGTATTGGTTGGGGTAGGTGAGGTGGAAACAGATTTTTTGAGCTGTAGAAAGCATAGTAAGTAGTACTTTTGTAAGCATGAGATCTTTCTTACCAAATTTTAAGCTTACTAATTTCTTAAAAATGAAGAGTGAGCTAAACTGAGCAGAACCCTGTGGGGTCTTCCCAGGACCACCCCCTCCCCAAGAACACCTTCAGCTTTAGTTTCTCTGCTTTAGCACCACTATGAAGTGGCTCCTCTCTGCTTTAGCTCCTCTCTGAAGTAGTTGATGCACATTTCCTGAGTGGTTTTACAGATGCTAAACCCCCATTTTTTCTAAATGGACGAAATCAACTACTTGATGAGCCCAAGTTCCCAGAGTTTTCAGTGTTTGGGAATTGGAAATCACCATTCAGCACCTAAACTACAATACCTATTCATTCAACAGAATATTTGTCAGATATCTACTCTGTGCATAGCAGTCTGTCTCACTGGGATGATAATGTTAGGAATAATGTTAGAGACTGATAATATTAACTCCGTGACACCGCTGTGTTACCTTACCATCAACCAATCAGAGAATTGTGCACAAGCTGATCACATACCCTAGGACACCACTCCCTCACCTTTCCTTTAAAAAAGCTTTCCTTAAACCCACCTGGGAGTTGGGGTGCTTTGAGTTTAGCTGACCTGGTCTCCTTTCTTGGTGCCCCACGATAAACATTGCAATTTCCTCTACCACAGCCCAGTGTCAGTAGATTGGCTTTACTGCATTCCAGCAAAAAGACCCAAGTTTGGTTCGGTAACATAACCATTATGTCCCTAGTGTTTAGTACATCTCTTGGCTAGTTTCCAGATTTATGCAAAAAAGTTTACATAATGCCTGTTGTGTAGTATTTTGGTACTGACTGTACCACTCTGATGACTACCAAATCTCTAATTATAGGGGTGTGGTTATTTAATAGCATGAGAAACCCAATTCCACAGCAGATACCATTTATGCTTTATTAAGATAACAAAGCAAGGCTAAGCAATCAGAAATTAAGTAATTACAGAGATCTAGAAAAAAAGTTTGGGCTTCCCTTGTAGCTCAGCTGGTAAAGAATCAGCCTGCAATGTACGAGACCTGGGTTCAACCCTGGGTTGGGAAGATCCCCTGGAGAAGGGAAAGGCTACCCACTCCCATATTCGGGCCTGAAGAATTCCATGGAGTCGCAAAGAGTCAGACACGATGGAGCAACTTTCACTTCACTTCACTTAGGGCAATCATTAAAAATAGAATCAAGTGGAATTCAAGATGGCGGAGTAGAAGAACATGCACTCATCTTCTCCTGCAAGAACTCCAAAATTACAGCTCACTGCTGAACAACCATCAACAGGAGAATGTTGGATCCCACCAAAAAAAGATATCCCACGTTCAAGGGTAAAGGAGAAGCCCCAGCAAGACGTTAGGAGGGGCAAAATCACATTTAGACTCAAACCCCATATGGGCCAGAGACGCTTGGAGGGCTCAAACAAACCTTGTGCACATCAGGACCCAGACACCCTGCAGAGCCTGAGCTAGAACTGTGTTTGAGTGTCTCCTGCGTAGGTATGGGTCAGCAGTGGCCTGCCGCAGGGGCAGGGGCTCTGGGTGCAGCAGACCTGGGCATGGCATCAGCCCTCTTGGAAGAGGTCACCATTAATCCCACCATACAGCTGCCAGAACTTACACAGGACTGGGGAAGGAGACTCTTGGCACAAACAAAACCTTGGGCACACCAGGACCCAGGAGAAAGGAGCAGTGACCCCACAAGAGACTGACCCAGTCTTGCCCATGACTGTCCAGGAGTCTCCGGTGGAGGCGTGGGTTGGCAGTGGCCTACTGCAGGGTCGGAGGCACTGTGTGCCGCAGTGCATGCATGGAACCTTTTGAAGGAGGTCGCCATTATCTTCATTACCTCCACCATAGTTTGGCCTCAGATCAAACAACAGAGAGGGAACACAGCCCCACCCATTAACAGAAAACTGGATTAAAGACTTACTGAGCATGGCCCCGCCCATCAGAACAAGACCCAGTTTCCCCCTTAGTCAGTCTCTCCCATTAGGAAGTTTCCATAAGCCTTTTATCTTTATCCATCAGAGGGCAGACAGAATGAAAACCACAATCACAGAAAACTAACCAAACTGATCACATGGACCACAGCCTTGACTAACTCAATGAAACCATGAGCCATGCTGTGTAGGGCCACCAAAGAAAGATGGGTCGTGGTGGAGAGTTCTGACAAAAAGTGGTGCACCGGGGAAGGGCATGGCAAACCACTTCAGTATTCTTGCCTTGAGAACCACACGAACAGTATGAATAGGCAAAAAGATAGGACACTGAAAGATGAACTCCCCAGATCGGTAGGTGCCCAATATGCTACTAGAGATCATTGGAGAAGTAACTCCAGAAAGGATGAAGAGATGGAGCCAAAGCAAAAACAACACCCAGTTGTGGATGTGACTGGTGACGGAAGTAGATTCTGATGCTGTAAAGAGCAATATTGCATAGGAGCCTGGAATGTTAGGCCCATGAATCAAGGTAAATTGGAAGTGGTCAAACAGGGGATGGCAAGAGTAAACATCAATATTTTATGAATCAGTGAACAAAAATGGACTGGAATGGGTGAATTTAACTCAGATGACCATTATATCTGCTACTGTGGGCAAGAATCCCTTAGACGAAATGGAGTAGCCATCAAAGTCAACAAAAGAGTACAAAATGCAGTACTTGGATGCAATCTCAAAAACAACAGAAAGCTCTCTCTTTGTTTCCAAGGCAAGCCATTCAATATCACAGTAATCCAAATCTATGCCTTGACCAGTAATGCTGAAGAAGCTGAAGTTGAATAGTTCTGTGAAGACCTACAAGACCTTCTAGAACTAACACCCAAAGAAGATTTTCATTATAGGGGACTTTAATGCAGAAGTAGGAAGTCAAGAGATACCTGGACTCCAGGCAAATTTCACCTTGGAGTGTAAAACAAAGCAGGGCAAAGGCTAACAGAGTTTTGCCAAGAGAATGCACTGGTCATAGCAAACACCCTCTTCCAAATACACAAGAGAGGACTTTACACATGGTCATTACCAGATGGTCAATAGCAATATCAGATTGATTATATTCTTTGCAGCCAAAGATGCAGAAACTCTATACTGTCAGCAAAAACAAGAATAGGAGCTGACTGTGGCTCAGATCATAAACTACTTATTGCCAAATTCAGACTTAAACTCAGAAGAAAGTAGGGAAAACCACCAGACCATTCAGGTATGACCTAAATCAAATCCCTTACAATTGTACAGTGGAAGTGACAAATAGATTCAAGGGATTAGATCTGATAGAGTGTCTGAAGAACTATGGACGGAGATTCGTGACATTGTATGGAAGGCAGAGATCAAGACCATCCCCAAGAAAAAGAAACACAAAAAGGCAAAATGGTTGTCTGAGGAGGCCTTACAAATAGCTGAGAAAAGAAGAGAAGCTAAAGGCAAAGGAGAAAAGCAAGATATATCCATTTGCAGGCAGAGTTCCAAAGTATAGCAAGGAGAGATAAGAAAGCCTTCCTCAGTGATCAGTGCAAAGAAATAGAGGAAAACTATAGAATGGGAAAGACTAGCAATCTCTTCAAGAAAATTAGAGATACCAAGGGAATATTTCATGCTAAGATGGGCTTGATAAAGGACAGAAATGGTATACATCTAACCATTAAGATGAGGTGGCAAGAATACACAGAAAAACTATACAAAAAAGATCTTAATGACCCAGATAACCACGATGGTGTGATCACTCACCTAGAGCCAGACATCCTGGAATGCAAAGTCAAGTGGTCCTTAAGAAACATCACGATGAACAAAGTTAGTGGAGGTGATGGAATTCCAGTTGAGCTATTTCAAATCCTAAAAGATGATGCTGTGAAAGTGCTGCACTCAATATGCCAGCAAATCTGGAAAACTCAGCAATGGCCACAGGACTGGAAAAGGTCAGTTTTCATTCCAATCCCAAAGAAAGGCAATGCCAAAGAATGTTCAAACTATCTCATAATTGCACTCATCTCACACACTAGCAAAGTAATGCTCAAAATTCTCCAAGCCAGGCTTCAACAGTACGTGAACTGTGAACTTCCAGATGTTCAAGCTGGGTTTAGAAAAGGCAGAGGAACCAGAGATCAAATTGCCAACATCCGTTGGATCATCAAAAAAGCAAGAGTTCCAGCAAAACATCTACTTCTGCTTTATTGACTACGCCAAAGTCTTTGACTGTGTGGATCACAACGAACGGTGGAAAATTCTTTGAGATGGGAATACCAGACCACCTTAACTGCCTCCTGAGAAATCTGTATGCAAAGTCAAGAAGCAACAGTTAGAACTGTACATGGAACAACAGACTGGTTCCAAATAGGGAAAGGAGTACGTCAAGGCTGTATATTGTCACCTTGCTTATTTAACTTGCATGCAGAGTATATCATGTGAAATGCTGGGCTGGATGAAGCACAAGCTGAAATCAAGACTGCTGGGAGAAATATCAATAACCTCAGATATGCTGATGACACCACCCTTATGGCAGAAAGTGAAGAGGAACTAAAGAGCCTCTTGATGAAAGTGAAAGAGGAGATTGAAAAAGTTGGCTTAAAGCTCAACATTCAGAAAACTAAGATCATGGCATCTGGTCCCATAACTTTCATGGCAAATAGATGGGGAAACAATGGAAACAGTGAAAGACTTTATTTGGGGGGGTTCCAAAATCAGTGCAGATGGTGACTGCAGCCATGAAATTAAAAGATGCTTACTCCTTGGAAGGAAAGTTATGATCAACCTAGACAGCATATTAAAAACCAGAGACATTACTTTGCCAGCAAAGTTCCGCTTAGTCAAACTATGGTTTTTCCAGTAGTCATGTATGGATGTGAGAGTGGGAGTATAAAGAAAGCTGAGCGCCGAAGACTTGATGCTTTTGAACTGTTGTGTTGGAGAAGACTCTTGAGAGTCCCTTGGACTGCAAGGAGATCCAACCAGTCTACTCTAAAGGAAATCAGTCCTGAATATTCTTTAGAAGAACTGATGCTGAAGCTGAAACTCCAATACTTTGGCCACCTGATGTGAAGAACTGACTCACTAGAAAAGACCCTGATTTTGGGAAAGATTGAAGGTGGGAGGAGAAGGGGACAACAGAGTATGAGATGTTTGGGTGGCATTATCAATTCGACGGACATGAGTTTGAGCAAGCTCAGGGAGTTGGTGATGGACAGGGAAGCCTGGCATGCTGCAATCCATCGGGTCACAAATAATCGGACACCACTGAGCAACTGAACTGAACTGAGAAAAATGTTTAAGTATTCATTGTAAAGAAACTTGATAAATCAAAAGCAGAATATATATGTTTCATAAGCAAGAGCTTATGAAAACAAGATGAGAAAAGGAAATCACATCTCAAAGACTTTTAACATGACAAAAGGGATCACATAAATTAATAAGTCTTGGACACTCTTTTCCAGTGTGGCCAACTTCTTTTGAAAGGGGAGCAAATTATAACAGAAACCAGTAATATAGTGAAATATCTTTGACAGAATCATTTTGAAAAAGTGATGCAGGGCGCATGAAGCTGCTTTAGGTAAATGCCCACTCATGCCTTATGCTTTCCTTTTACAAAGAAGAGCTCTGTTGCTATTGGGCAAGTCCATTTTCCTGGTTATTTTTGGAGAACTGATGCCTTTGTCACATAATTAAGAAACTTAGACATTGTTAGGAACAACTGGATAAGACTCTAAAGCATTACCATCAACTCTCAGGAAAACACTTCAAACTGTTTCTATTACCTTTCACCTGAGTGATATATTAAAGAAAAGATGACATAGTGGAGCTCTGTAGAGACCCATCTAAAATCATGAAAGCTTAGTAAATATTAATAGTTCATGTTAGAACCATGGATTTTAATTTTCGCTTCCAACTCCCAGCTTTACAGACATATAATTGACAGTTTAAAAATTCCATATATTTAAATTTACAGCTTCATGTTTTGATATACATACACATTGTGAAATAATCATCCTAATTATAATTAACATATCCATCACCTTACCTAATTACTTTGAATGTGTATATGTTGACAACACTTAAGACCTACACCCAGCAAATTTAAAATATACAACCTAGTATTTTAATTACAGTTATATTACGCATTAGATCTTGCATCACTGGAACTTTGTATCCCTTGACCAACATTTCCTATTTCTTCCTGCTACTCTCAACCCCTAGCAACCACTGCTCTACTTTCTATTTCTTTGAATTTGACTATTTTAGATTTCACATAAAAGTGAGATCATGCAGTTTTTGTCTTTCTGCATCTTGCTTATTTCGCAGAGGATGATGCCCTTGAGGTTCATCTTCATTGTTATAAATGACAAGATTTCCCTCTTTTAAAGGCTGAAAATATTTCGTTATGTGTATATATATATGTATATATATGTTTATACATCACATTTTCATTATCCGTTCATCATCAATGGATATTTAGGTTGTTTCTTTGGCTATTGTGAATAATACTGAAATGAACACGGGAGTGCAAGTTTCACCTTATTTTAAGTACCAAGAAATATATGCCATAATTAGAGGTTCTCAATATCTCTCAATTTCTATATGGTATCTAATAATTTTATTATTTTTGAAGAAAATAAAATTGAGAAAGAAAAGCCTTCCTTTGTTAACTTCTAGAAGGCTCTAAGTGATTCTTAGGCAAATTAACATACATGGAAAATAACTTGAATTAGGACAATTAGTACAAGTAGCTCTACTGTTCAGTTTGGTCTCTATGCTTAGGCTTATGTTTCAGGAGCATTTGAAAAGTTTATTGAAACATATATAACATACTCAAAGGCATGTAAATATATACTTCAATCACTGAGTTTCATATTTTCTTTATTTATTTGCTTCAAAGAGAAATACTTCTTCCAAATCATAAAATAGCTTTCCAGGGAAAAATTTTCATAGATGTTTTTGTCACTTTTGAGTCCTAAAAATCTTTTTACAGCAAACTTCTGAGACATAGAGGTATTTCAGACAATATTGTAGAATTCAATAGCTTGAGTTAACTTTGCATCCTTCTTTCCTTGTGGTTAACCTAATTAGTCATTGTTAGTATAATTAGTAATATTGAGGAAATAACATTGCTCTATTAAGAAAAAAGACTATTGTAACTATCAAAATCTTTGTAATAGGTACAATGATTCTAAAACTTTATATGGGAGGATAAGAATGCAAATAATGGAAGATAAGAACATTTTAACTATGAAAAGAACTAAGCCAATCGAATATAATAATATACCCAAACTACTATACTAAAACAGGCTTCCCTGGTGGCTCAGAAGCCCCCAGTGCAGGAGACCTGGGTTTGATCCCTGGGTTGGGAAGATCTCCTAGAGAAGGAAATGGCAACCCACTCCAGTATTCTTGCCTGGAGAATTCCATGGACAGAGGAGCCTAGCAGGCTACAGTCCATGGGGTTGCCAAGAGTCAGAAATGACTGAAAGAATAACACTTTCACATTCACTTTTTCACTATACTAAAACAGGGAAGTACAAGTAAATAAAAATAGCCTAGTGCAGAAACAGTCCCATTACATATAGGAACTTACTGTTTGATACAGGAGATTTCATAAATCAGTAGAGTAAGGAAGGACCATTTTGGAATGGTTATCAATTTACAAAAAAAATTAGATTGTCCTCTCATACTATACATTCAAATAAATTTCATAAGAATTAAAGAGTATATATAAAATATTAAGCTCAGTGGTAAAGAATCTGCCTGTATATATACATACATTGTCTGAGAATATATATGGACAATAATGAAAAAGTACAGCATTTAAGTGATTCATTTTTCAAGAGAATCAGGAATAAAAATATCAATATTAATTACAAATATAGAAATTATAAGAATAAAAACTTTAAAATGACAAAAGATACTATGAAAAAAATACATCTTTGATCCCCAGTTTCCCTGTATCTTTTCACGTCACTGATTTTAAGTGTTTCCAAATGTCATTTTTTTCTTTTTGCTTAAATATATTCATTTTCCATTTCCTATTCTCCCCTATTTGCTTTTGGTTCAAATCTTTCTCTTTATTTGAAATGTTTTTATAAATTGTTTTCCATAGCTTGGCAAAACTTCATATTTAGCAGAATCACCTGGTCTGAACATCCAGACATTTTTATGGATATGGGAATGTGGAATTACTGGGTCAATAGATAGGAACATTCTGATGGCTATTGAGATTATCAAGGCTTTACTTGGGAATTTCCTGGTGATCCAGTGGTTAGGACTCCAGGCTTGCTTTGTATGTGTGTATGTATATATACATACACATATATACATACATATATATACATACACAAAGTAAAACTAAACTGTATTGTTTTTCTACATGTCTCACAGGAGTAATTAGATACTGTCTTTGCTGTCCTTGATGTTTCTTTTTTATAAGGTCTAGCAACTTAAGATTCTTGATATGGGAAAGTCTCGTTAATATGTACTCACTACACATGGCATTGGCTCATCTCATTTTCTCCTTACAATATCAGACATACAAATAAATAGTCCAAAGTTGTTAAACTCCCCTGTTAACAGTTTGTAATTTGTACCTAGGTTTAATTCTATTAAAGCACTGATTGAATATAGAAGCTAATCTCTTTTAGCAACTCCTAGTTGGTAAGGCCTTTCTTTCACCGTGTGGAATTATTTGTGTATTTGTCTTCTACCACAACTTCCTTAGTCCTCAACCATCCCTCACCCCAAAAGGGAAGACTACCTGTAAAACCATACCATAATACTCCATGCTCAGAGCCTATACATGTGTATATTTACAAAATATATGAGTTTTTTCATTCCCTATCATTGCCTTCAAAGCTGGTACCACTAAATTCTCATTTTCAGATTTAACCAGCTCTGGAGACAGGGAGGAAGCAGGGATCCCTGATTTGTAGCATTTGCCAATTTCTGTATTGTAAATACTCATGTAATGGACTATTTGAAGCTACTGACATATCACTGAAAACAGAACTGGGAACTGATGTACAGTAACACACCATTATACAGTATTTCTATCATACAGACACAACAAACATACATAACCTCAAGAGATTAGATAATAGTAAAATGTAGTAAAATAATTAGGAAGTAATGAGTCTCAGTATTTTTACCTCTGTTTTTAATACAGCCTTCTACCTGTAAGTGTAAATACCTTATGTTTAAAATATTCCTGTGTTTAACTCCTGGCTTGCAATAATATCCTGAAAATATTGGCTCTTGCTAGCTAGCTCTAACATAGCAATGGTTTTAACCTTGCCCCAGTTTCTAGAACAAGACCTAGTTTAGCAACTCAAATGAGTCAGTCTTCTATCTAGAACAACTCATCTTAAATACACAGAAACTAGATTCAGATTAGATTGCTGGTATGTACTGGGCTTCCTGGTGGCTCAGTGGTAAAGAATCTGCCTGCCAATGCAGGAGACAAGGGTTCAATCCCTGGACCGGGGAGATCCCCTGGAGAAGGAAATGGCAACCCCCTCCAGTATTCTTGCCTGGAAAATCCCATGGACAGAGGAGCCTGGTGAGCTACAGTCCATAGGGTCTCAAAAGAGTCAGACACAACTAAGTGACTAAACAACAACAAAAGGACGAATATTCCCATGAGTTTCCCATTATGCTAGACCGTGAGGATGCAAGGAAGGTTAAGACCCCTCCCACATGCTGGGATTTGAAATAGCTCAACTGGAATTCCATCACCTCCACTAGCTTTGTTCGTAGTGATGCTTTCTAAGGCCCACTTGACTTCACATTCCAGAATGTCTGGCTCTAGGTGAGTGATCACACCATCGTGATTATCTGTGTCGTGAAGATCTTTTTTGTACAGTTCTTCTGTGTATTCTTGCCACCTTTTCTTAATATCTTCTGCTTCTGTTAGGTCCATACCATTTCTGTCTTTATCGAGCCCATCTTTGCGTGAAATGTTCCCTTGGTATCTCTAATTTTCTTGAAGAGGTCTCTGAAGAGGTCTCTAGTCTTTCCCAATCTGTTGTTTTCCTCTATTTGTTTGCACTGATCGCTGAGGAAGGCTTTCTTATCTCTCCTTGCTATTCTTTGGAACTCTGCATTCAGAAGGGGAATATCTTTCCTTTTCTCCTTTGCTTTTCACTTCTCTTCTCTTCCCAGCTATCTGTAAGGCCTCCTCAGACAGCCATTTTGCTTTTTTGCATTTCTTTTCCATGGGGATGGTCTTGATCCCTGTCTTCTGTACAATGTCACGAACCTCTGTCCATAGTTCATCAGGCACTCTGTCTATCAGGTCTAGTCCCTTAAATCTATTTGTCACTTCCACTGTATACTCATAAGGGATTTGATCTAGGTCATACCTGAATGGTCTAGTGGTTTTCCCTACTTTCTTCAATTTAAGTCTGAATTTGGCAATAAGCAATTCATGATGTGAGCCACAGTCTGCTCCCGGTCTTGTTTTTGCTGACTGTATAGAGTTTCTCCATCTTTGGCTGCAAAGAATATAATCACTCTGATTTCGGTGTTGACCATCTGGTGATGTCCACGTGTAGAGTCTTCTCTTGTGTTGTTGGAATAGGGTGTTTGCTATTACCAGTGCGTTCTCATGGCAAAACTCTATTAGCCTTTGCCCTGCTTCATTCTGTACTCCAAGGCCAAACCTGCCTGTTACGCCAGGTGTTTCTTGACTTCCTACTTTTGCATTCCAGTCCCCTATAATGAAAAGGACATCTTTTTTGGGTGTTAGTTCTAGAAGGTCTAGTAGGTCTTCATAGAACCGTTCAACTTCAGCTTCTTTGGCGTTACTGGTCGGGGCATAGACTTGGATTACCGTGATATTGAATGGTTTGCCTTGGAAGCGAACAGAGATCATTCTGTCGTTTTTGAGATTGCATCCAAGTACTGCATTTCGGACTCTTTTGTTGACCATGATGGCTACTCCATTTCTTCTAAGGGATTCTTGCCCACAGTAGTAGATATAATGGTCATCTGAGTTAAATTCACCCATTCCAGCCCATCTTAGTTCGCTGATTCCTAGAATGTCGACGTTCACTCTTGCCATCTCCTGTTTGACCACTTCCAATTTGCCTTGATTCATGGACCTAACATTCCAGGTTCCTATGCAATATTGCTCTTTACGGCATCGGACTTTGCGTCTATCACCAGTCACATCCACAATTGGGTATTGTTTTTGCTTTGGCTCCATCCCATCATTCAGGTGATGCTGTGAAAGTGCTGCACTCGATATGCCAGCAAATTTGGAAAATTCAGCAGTGGCCACAGGACTGGAAGAGGTCAGTCTTCGTTCCAATCCCAAAGAAAGGCAATGCCAAAGAATGCTCAAACTACCGCACAATTGCACTCATCTCACATGCTAGTAAAGTAATGCTCAAAATTCTCCAAGCCAGGCTTCAGCAATACATGAACCGTGAACTTCCAGATGTTCAAGCTGGTTTTAGAAAAGGCAGAGGAACCAGAGATCAAATTGCCAATATCCACTGGATCATCGAAAAAGCAAGAGGGTTCCAGAAAAACATCTATTTCTGCTTTATTGACTATGCCAAAGCCTTTGACTGTGTGGATCACAATAAACTGTGGAAAATTCTGAAAGAGATGGGAATACCAGATCATCTGACCTGTCTCTTGAGAAACCTGTATGCAGTTCAGGAAGCAACAGTTAGAACTGGACATGGAACAACAGACTGGTTCCAAATAGGAAAAGGAGTACGTCAAGGCTGTATATTGTCACCCTGCTTATTTAACTTATATGCAGAGTACATCATGAGAAACGCTGGGCTGGAAGAAACACAAGCTGGAATCAAGATTGCCGGGAGAAATATCAATAACCTCAGATATGCGGATGACACCACCCTTATGGCAGAAAGTGAAGAAGAACTAAAGAGCCTCTTGATGAAGGTGAAGGAGGAGAGTGAAAAAGTTGGCTTAAAGCTCAACGTTCATAAAACTAAGATCATGGCATCTGGTCCCATCACTCCATGGGAAATAGATGGGGAAACAGTGGAAACAGTGTCAGACTTTACTTTTTTGGGCTCCAGAATCACTGCTGATGGTGACTGCAGTCATGAAATTAAAAGACGCTTACTCCTTGGAAGGAAGGTTATGGCCAACCTAGATAGCATGTTTAAAAGCAGAGACATTACTTTGCCAACAAAAGTCCGTCTAGGCAAGACTATGGTTTTTTCAGTGGTCATGTATGGATGTGAGAGTTGGACAGTGAAGAAAGCTGAGTGCTGCAGAATTGATGCTTTTGAACTGTGGTGTTGGAGACGACTCTAGAGAGTCCCTTGGACTGCAAGGAGATCCAATCAATCCATCCTAAAAGAGATCAATCCTGGGTGTTCATTGGAAGGTCTGATGTTGAAGCTGAAGCTCCAATACTTTGGCCACCTCGTGCGAAGGGTTGAGTCATTGGAAAAGACCCTAATGCTGGGTAGGATTGGGGGCGGGAGGAGAAGGGGACGACAGAGGATGAGATGGTTGGATGGCATCACCGACTCGATGAACATGGGTTTGGGTAGACTCCGGGAGTTGGTGATGGACAGGGAGGCCTGGCGTGCTGCAATTCATGGGGTCGCAGAGAGTCGGACACGACTGTGTGACTGAACTGAACTGAACATGCTGGGAAAACTGGACAGCTGCATGTAAAAGAATGAAATTAGAATACTCTCTAACACCATGCACAACAATAAATTCAAAATGTATTAAAAACCTAAATGTAAGACCAGACACTATAAAACTCCTAGAGGAAACCATAGGCAGAACATGCTTTGACATAAATCCCAGCAGGATCTTTTTTGACCCACCTCCTAGAGTAATGAAAATTAAAACAAAAATAAACAAATGGAACATAATTAAACTTAAAAGCTTTTGCACAGCAAAGGAAACCATAAACAAGACAAAAAGATAACTCTCAGAATGGGAGAATATATTTGCAAATAAAGCAACTGACAAGGGATTGATCTCCAAAATATGCAAACAGCTCAAGTAGCTCAATATTAAAAACAAACGACAACCCAATAAAAAAATGGACCAAAGACCTAAACAGACTCTTCTTCAAAGAAGACATACTGATGGCCAAAAAGCACATGAAAATATGCTCAATATCACTAATTATTAGAGAAATGCAAGTCAAAACTACAATGAGGTATCACCTCACACTGGTCAGAATGACTGTCATCAAAAAATCCACAAGCAATAAATGCTGCAGGGGGTGTGGAGAAAAGGGAACACTCTTACACTGTTGGTGGGAATGTAAATTGATACAGCCACTGTGAAGAACAGTATAGAGGTTCCTTAAAACACTGTAATTCCATATGACCCAGCACTCCCACTCCTGGGCATATACCTGGAGAAAAATCATAGTTTCAAAAGATACGTGCACCTCAGTGTTCATTGCAGCACTATTTACAACAGCCAGTACATGGAAGCAACCTAAATGTCCTTTGACAGAAGAATGAATAAAGAAGATGTGATACATATATACAATGGAATATTACTCAGCCATAATAAGGAACAAAATTGTGCCATTTGCAGAGATGTGGATGGACCTTGAGACTGTCATACAGAGTAAAGTAAATCAGAAAGAGAAAAACAAATATTGTATAATACTGCTTATATGTGGAATCTAGAAATGAACTTATTTGCAAAGCTGAAACAGAGATACAGAGGTAGAGAATAAATGTATGGATGCCAAGAAGAAAAGGGGGTGGGGTGAAATGGGAGGTTGGCACTGACGTATATACATTACTTTGTGTAAAATAGATAACTAATAGAACCTAGTGTATAGCACAGGGAACTCTACTCAGAGCTCTGTGGTAACCTAAATAGGAAGAAAATTTGTAAAAGAGGGGACATATATATACGTGTGGCTGATTCACTTTACTGTAAAGCAGAAACTAGCACAACGTTGTAAAGCAACTATACACCAACAAAAATTAATTTTAGAAAAAGACCCCTCCTACAATCTTCCCTGCGTCAATAGACAGCCCTCCATTTTCAAGTTTTTCAGACTAAAAGTCTTGGTGTCATCTTTGATTCCTTTCTTTCTCTTCCATCTTATTTCAAGTCCCTTAGCACATCCTAATGGCTTTACTTTCAGACTATAATGACCTTCCAATCACTTCTCACCCCTCTACCACACCAGGCTCTCTGAGCTACCATTCTTTCTTACCTGGATTATTGGAATAGTATCCTAAATGGTCTTGCTTCCATCTTGCTCCCTTGTGATCTAGCCTCAAAACAATGGTCAGCCTCATCCTCTTATTTATTTTGAATATTTATTTGTTCATTTGGCTGCGCCGGGTCTTCCTTGTGGCATGCAGAATCTTTGATCCTTGTTGTGGCATGTGGGATCTAGTTCTCTGACCAGGAATCAAACCTGGGCCCTAATGCAGAGTCTTAGCCACTGGACCATCGGGGAAGCCCCAGCCTGATCCTTTTAAACTGGTCAGTCATATTGTGCCTTTCCTCTGCTCAGTAATCCATCTCACTCAAAGTAAAAGCCAGAGTCCTCAGAATGATCTTCAGGACCCAATATAATCAGTCTGTCTGTCTCTACTTCTCTGACATCACTTCCTATTCTTCCCCCTTCCTTGCTCTTCCCCAACTATGACAGCCTTCTTACTTTTCCTTAGATGTGCTGGGCAGGATACTACCTCAAGGTATTTGCATTTTCTGTATTCTCTGCCTAGAACACTCTTTCTTGGCTGCATGAATCTCTCCTTCTGTCTTATCCAAGTCTTTGCTTATACGCCATCTTCGAAGTGAGACCTTCTGTACCAACCCTATTTAAAACTGCAACCCCACTTCCTGCTTCCAGAACTCACCACTTAAATTTTCTCCATAGACTCATGTCTACTGACATACAATATATTTTACTTAATTGTTTATTTTCTGTTCTCCCCAGTTAACTAAAATATAAGCTGCACAAGTTCAGTGAACTATGTTCTGTTCACAGCTGATCCCTCAGTGTCTATAATAGTGTCTGGCATATACTGGCACTTAATATATGTTTATTAAATGAAGATCTTCCTCAAGGAGGTTTATAGGTTTTCTATGTGTATTTTTTGTAACCAAAGTAACTAGATTTCCTGCCTATGTACTCCAGTTTCCTAGTGATTAACCCTCAGGACTTGTTACCAGGCATCTACAGTTCTGACCTGCATGAAAGGATCTCTGTCAGTTACTAGGCCAGCTCTACGTCTTGTTTCTTCCTTGGCTGATTTTTTTGTTTGTTTGTACTTATGTTCCTCTAACCCAAATGTTTATCTTTCAGTTTCAGACTTGTCTTTGAATTAATATGATTTTCTGACTCAGTCTGAGAATTTTTTCCTTCACTGTCTGAGTTTTAGATCTGATAGTACTCTAATGTGACAAAGAGATTGTATAACAAAGTACATGATCATCACAATCTTTAAAAATTAAAATGAGCATTGTAAGGATAATACTTCTTTTAGCAATTAGGTAAGATATTACTTGTTATCTATCAACCCTCCTATTAACTACAGAAGATAGGTGAATATCCCTATAAATTTCTTAGGTTTGACACACACAGAACTAAATCAAGTAGAAGCTGTCAATGATAGTTAGATTTGAAGATCCCTCACTACCTCCACACTCTTTTCAGGCACTTTACAAAAATCCTGGAATAACTAGGATCAACTGAGTAATATCCTTATTTGTTAGCTAGACAACATGCCTATAGACAGCTCTGAATTAATAAGCAGTCTCCCTCAAGTCTAGATGATTAGGGATGATAATGTGAGTCAGAAATTTTAACTACCAACAATTACAAATATTTTGGAATAATTTTGTTTTCTTAAAGTATATTCTCCATAGAGTATTTTATTTCTGCAAAGATTCTGCAAAGAATGGCAGTATAAATAGTAATCTTTTCTAAGTAGAATTATTATGACTCTAACTCAGGGAGTACTAAGAACCTAAAAATACCAGTAGAAATAATAAAAAGGATATTTCTCTTTATGTAGCAACAGATCAGAGAGATCAAAAGTCTTTTACAGCATTGATACCATTTCTGTATTTCTGTGAGGAATCTTGGGGAAAAGAAGAGCAAATAATTTATCATGTTTTTACAGATAATGAAGCTGAGGCACCAAATTAGACAGTTTATTGCCTGAGACCACAATGGTACATCAGTTGTAGGAATAGGACTGCTGCATCCTCTTAGTTGTCAGTTTACAGGGTGGTTTTTCCAGATCACTCAGCACTGCTAATATGATTGAGATTCTGAGTAATAACAGAAGATGGTCAGGGCAAAGTAATGGTAATGAGCCAGAGCTAGAAATAAAAATAGAGTCTAAGTCTTCTAACTTCCTGCCTACTGATCCTGCCATTAAGCTGCAGGACTTAATTACTGGACTTTATCAAAAAGAGACAGCCTAATGCTATTAGAGATTAACCAGTGTCAGTTCAGTTAACTTTTCATTGAAAGTGGACATAATTATTTTTATTTTGACAATTTCTAAAGGAAAACAGTCTCAAATTGAAATTCTTTTTGGACATGTCATTTTTATTCTATTACTTAAGTTTTTACTTGTGTGATGTGAAAAGGATCTTGGTTGAATGAAGCTCATAAAGGAACCATAAAAAAAAAAAGACATTGAAAGTTAAAAATAATTATCTCTTTGCTTAAAGAAGGTGTGAATCAGCAAGCTAGAGAATTCAGGTTTTCAATGGGTTTATTAGTCAATTGTGTTAGTCTGAGGGGTAATGTGGTCCACTCCAACCTCTGAGAATAGGCCAAAGGAGAAGAAAATATAGAAGAAAAGGAGGGAGGGGGCATCTTTTGTCCTACATTTAAGAAATATATTGCTTAATTTGGTAGATTCAGATGAATGAGACAAGTCATAATTCAGAAATCAAGAAATTTTCACTAGACTTTGAATAACCAAAGAAATCTTGAGAAAGTACAGAGCTGGAGGTATCACATCCTCTGATTTCAGGCTATATTACAAAGCTACAGTAATTAAAACAGTATGGTACCGGCTTAAAAACAGACACATAAATGAAAGGAACAGAATAGACAGCCCAGAAATAAACCCAGGCACTTAAGGTCAGCTCATCTGTGACAAAGAAGGCAAGAATATACAATGGAGAAAAAACAGGCTCTTCAATAAGTGGTGGTGGGAAAGCTGAACAGCTGCATGAAAGAATGAATTTATAATATTTTCTTATACCATATGTAAAAATAAACTCAAAATTAATTAAAGACCTAAATGTAAAACTGGAAACCATAAAACTCCTACAAGAAAACGTAGGCAGAATACTCTTTGACATAAATCATAGCAACTTTTTTTGGATCTGTCTCCTAAGGCAGAGGCGAAAATAAATAAATGGGACCTAATTAAACTTAAAAGCTTTTGCACAGCAAAGGAAAGCATTGACAAAACCTACTGAATGTGTGAACATATTTGCAAGTGATATGACTGAAAAGGGGTTAATATCCAAAATATGTAAACAACTTATATAACTCTCTCTCTCTAAAAAAAAAAAAAAAAACTATTTAAAAAATGGGTAGAAGTCCCAAACAGACATTTTTTTCAAAGAATACATACAGATGACCAACAGGCACATGAAAAAATGCTCAACGTCGCTAATTATTAGAGAAATACAAATTAAAACAAAATGAGGTATCACCTCATACCTGTCAGAATGGCTCTTATCAAAAAGACCACAAATGTTGTGAGTAACAAATGTGAGGATGTAGAGAAAAGAGAATGCCTGTATACTGTTGGTGGGAATATAAATTGGTAGAAAATAGTATGGAGTTTCCTCAAAAATCTGAAATAGAACTACGATGTAATCCAGCAATTCCTCTCCTGGGTATATATCCAAAGAAAAGAAAAACACTAATTCAAAAAGATACATGGACCCAAATGTTCATGGCAACATTATTAACAATAGCCAAGAAATGGCCAGACTTCCTGGTGGTCCAGTGGTTAGAAATCTGCCTGCCAGTGTAGGGAACACAGGTTTGATTCCTGGTCCTGGAACATTCCATATGCTACAGGGCAACTAAGCCTGTGTGCCACCTGAACCCAAGTGCCACAACTATCGAAGCCCATGTGCTCTAGAACCCATGCTCCACAAGAGAAATCACTTCAATGAGAAACCCAGGCCCTGCAACTGGACAGTAGCTCCCGCTCGCTGCAACTAGAGAAAGCTCGTGTGTAGCAACAAAGACCCAGCACAGCCAAAAGTAAATAAACAAATGGAAATTTTTAAAAAGATGTGGTGGTGACCTAAGTGTCCATCAATAGAAGAATTGAAGGTTTGACATATTGTATGGAAACTCAAATGAACTTTTTGGCCAATCCAATACATACAGTGGAATACTACTCAGCCAGAAAAACAATGAAATTTTGCCATTTACAGCAGCGTGTATGGACCTAGAGGGTATTATTTTTAGTGAAATAAGTCAGAGAAAGATAAATATTGTATGTCATTACTTATGTGTGTAATCTAAAAAAGAAAACAAATGAATATAACAAAAGAGAACCAGACTCACAGATACAGAGAACATACTAGTGGTTGCCAGTGGGGAGAGGGAAGGGGAAAGAGCTAGATGGGGTATAATGTACAAACTATTATGGATAAAATAAATAAGCTACAAGAATACATTGTATAGAACAGGGAATATAGCCAATAGTTTATAATAACTTTAATGAAGTAGAATGTTACATACTTGAAACTAATATTGTAAATCAACTACAACACAAAAACAAAACACTTCAACATGTGTAAAAGGTTCTAAGAGATGCACTGTAGTGTGATGAGTTTCATTATATAAGCTGATATGTGGTACTCTTCTCATATATTTTCAAGGGCATGGGGATTTTGCCTTGCATGAAGAAATATAAAGCTCATACAGGCTTCCTCAGTGGTGAAACTCCTCATATAAATCAGAACTCCTGAAAGGTAGTGGCCAAATGAACAAAGATTTTATCATCTTCACAATTCTGTTCCTAGTTTTTACAACAAATTGGTAGATGAAGAAACATCTTTGGGGTTACTTATTAATAATTGTCCTGGATATCTCTCATATACTCAGTATGTATATATTATTAAACTTGTATTGGTTTTTCTATTGTTAAAAAAAGAAAACAAAAAGAAATATCTTTAACATAATATTTCTGATTTTTATTAAATTGACTTTTTTTAAGGTGCCACATAGTTTTATGTACATTATTAGTATTTTTAACCTTTACAGCCCTGAGAAGAGAATATTGTTTTACAGATGAGGAAGCAGATGTTAAGTATTTTGCCCAAGGTCACACAGATTGCTTAGTAGTTAGACCTGTGTTTAGAGTCTAGGTCTCCAAAATAACTTCTAATACCCTTTCTACTATGTCATAGAAGTCTATGGCAATACTTCAATTTTTACCTTTAAAACAATTTCTAGATAAACTTTAGACTACTCAATAGCTTTTTGAGAAATAGATTCAGGAATATTTGTTTTGCATCCCCATTTTTCTTGTTGTAAATTTCTTCAGCAAAGTATAGACATTACATATCAGATTGTGGGTCTTTTTGTTGCAATAAGGTATACATGCATTTCCTCAAAAGTGCTGGTCACTGAATGCCTGTTTGTTTTGGGTTCACCAAGGGGACTGTAAATCAAACTTGATGGTTGCAGGCAGAGTCCTGAACTAAGAACCATGAGTTGATTTGCTACAAATAAGGGATTTTCTATACTTTCTAGAACAAATTGGAGGACCTTAGTGGATAAACTGAGCTACAAATTTGATACTACTGCAGCCTAACATGAGACATTAGAGAGCCTTTAAATTTTAGAGGAAAAGACAAGCAAGTATTATTTTCAACTTTCTTATCACGAGAAAGGTTATAAATTTTATTGAGCATTTGCTGACTACCATCAATACACAAGTTGTTTCACTAATCATAGATTCTAACACCTACCCAGTGAAATATTGTCTCAGTGATTTGTTGATAAAATTAACAAAATCATTAATTATTAATTCCTTTGGGGCTGCATCTAGAAAACTTGAGGTTAAAACCTCTGCCTTCTCTAACCAATCATTAAACCAAATAAATATTTGAATATTCTCCATTACACACTAAGCTCAGTGTTAGGCATTGTAGTGCCTACTCTATAATAAAAGCTCAATATCTTTCAGTAATGATTAAGTGAGTGAAGGAAACAGAAGTAATCAAAGACATGGCATTTGCTACAAAGGTGCTGATATGACTGAAATATCAGTTCAGTTGCTCAGTTGTGTCCAACTCTTTTCAACTCCATGGGCTGCAGCATGCCAGGCTTCCCTATCCATCACCAACTCCCTGAGCTTGCTCAAACTCATGTTCATCGAGTCTGTGATGTCATCCAACCATCTCATTCTCTGTCATCCCCTTCTCCTCCCACCTTCAATCTTTCCCCAAATCAGGGTCTTTTCGAATGAGTCAGTTCTTCACATCAGGTGGCCAAAATATTGGAGCTTCAGCTTCAGCATCAGTCCTTCCAATGAATATTCAGGACTGATTTCCTTTAGGGTTGACTGGTTTGATCTCCTTGCAGTCCAAGGGACTCTCAAGAGTCTTCTCCAACACCACAGTTCAAAAACATCAATTCTTCAGCACTCAGCTTTCTTTATGGTCCAACTCTCACATCTATACATGATTACTGGAAAAACCATAGCTTTGACTAGACAGACCTTTGTTGACAAAGTAATGTCTCTAATTTTTAATATGCTGTCTAGGTTTGTCATAGCTTTTCTTCTAAGGAGCAAGTGTCTTAATTTCATGCTTCAGTCACCATCTGCAGTGATTTTGGAGCCCCCCAAAATAAAATCTGTCACTGTTTCCATTGTTTCCCCATCAATATGCCATGAAAGTGATGGGACCGGATGCCATGATCTTAGTTTTTGAACTCTGAGTTTTAAGTCAACTTTTTCACTCTCCTCTTTCACTTTCATCAAAAGGTTCTTCAGTTCCTCTTTACTTTCTGCCATAAGGGTGGTATCATCTGCAAATCTGAGGTTATTGATATTTCTCCAAGCAATCTTGATTCCAGCTTGTGCTTCATCCAGCCTGGCATTTCACTTGATGTACTCTGCATATGAGTTAAATAAGCAGGGTGACAATATACAGCCTTGACATACTCCTTTCCCAATTTGGAACCAATCCATTGTCCCATGTCCGGTTCTAACTGTTGCTTCTTGACATGCATACAAGTTTCTCAGGAGCCAGGTAAGGTGGTATTCCCATCTCTTTGATATATCAAAGAAATTAATATAGCAAAGAAGTTATTTTAAAAACACCTAATTTCTATTTCATTTGTATTTTTATCATGATGCTACTCTTTGTAGACTCACAGGGATTACTTTTGAGCTAATTGTCTAAGCTTCTATAGGATTTACTCTGAGACTATGTCCTGAACTATTCCATATCAGAAAAGGTAGTACAGAGGAATAAGTTAAGTGTGTGGATTCTAGTGTCAGATATCCTAGATTCATATCTTGACCCCACTACTTACCAGCCAGGAAATCTTGAGCAAGTTACCTCAATGTCACAATTTTCTCATCTGAAAAACAAGGGCTAGTATAGTATTTTTCTCATGGGGATATTGTGAGGATAAAACAAGAAGTTATAATATAGTATTTATGTAGAACACAGCCCGATACCTTGCTAATAGCTGGTATTCAGTATTATCACTTAACAATATTACTTTCTTTCAGATTAAAAAATACTTTAAAATCTAGACTTTATTGACCTTTTTATGACCTTGCCAAAGGTCTGCTTCTATATGCTTCCTGCCAAATGGTCTACTCACAAATGAGAAGCCTATGTGCTTACCTGTGGTAAATTAGACCATCAAAGCTTAGTTCTTTGTAGTAAAGAATAGGGTTAGCATAAACGAAAACGTAAAACTACACAAACTCTAGGAAAGCAGTTTTCTGTGTAGGTGTGTGGTATAGTGAGAGTGAGACAAAGATCAGCATGAGTCAGACCTCAGTTTAATTCAACTCTGTACACAGTACTTAGCTTCTTTGAATGGTTTCTTAGTTTTGTGCCTTTGGGAAATTACTTAAATTCTTTGGGCTATTATTTTTCTCATCTCTAAAGTTGGGAAAGTAATATTTAAATCACTGAGCTTTTTGTGCAGACAGTGACAGAGTAGAGTCCCAGCAAATTGACAGAGCTATGGCCAGCACTGTGAACATTAATTCTCTTCTCTTTTTGTGGAGCTATCTTGGGGGAAGAGTAGCAACAGCAGAGGTGGCAGGCAGGGCAGTTGCTCAGCAACAATATGATGGATGTGATTTATACAAGTCTGTCATAAATGGTCAGTCAGTGTACAATGAGGCCAGTCTGGGTAGAAATCTAGTCTGGGCTCTATTCTCCAAGATGTGCCATGGGCCTGTTTTTATATTTGTACAAATATGTCTGTTCTCCAACTCTTTTCTAAACCACTTCTTGACTTTCAGTTCCTTTCCACCTTCCCCAGGTGCTCAGTGGCCTCAGAGGGCCACGACCTATCACTGCCATTCCCATTATAACCTGCCTCACACCTCTCAGGTCCTAAATAATTGGGTCCTACCATGAAAATGGAGAAGGAAATGGCAACCCACTCCAGTGTTCTTGCCTGGAGAATCCCAGGGACGGGGGAGCCTGGTAGGCTGCCGTCCATGGGGTCGCACAGAGTCGGACACGACTGAAGCAACTTAATTAATTAATTAATTACCATGAAAATTCTGATCCTTCCAGAGTCTCACTCCTCCAGTACTCTTCTAAGAGAGGAGTACTAATTGCACAAATGAATTCCAGCTGAGAAAGGCCTTTCTTTAGTTATACTATCCATTGGTATAATATTTTAATAAAGTATTTTTCCAGTGTTTAAAACCAAGGGAGCAAACAATGTGAGGGTTTGAGATATCAAGGTAAAGTGAACGTAGAGAAGCAGTTTGAAAACGAAGGGGACTTTTCAGCACAGCACATAGTAGCTGTCCATCTGGAGAAGGCATTGAATATGACCCAGGAAGTAGAAACTGTATGTATTTAATGAACAACCTTGCCTGTTCCACATCAGCCAGTCCATTTAAAAAGTCAACAAGAACTTTGGACCCTATACTAATACCAGCTTCTGAAAGAAGAGAATGTGGGAGGGGAAGAGAACTGCCTTGAGAGTGAGGAAACTTGGATCATAATTCTGCCTTCACTACTAAACAGCTTTTGGCCTTGAGAAAGTCAGTTTTGTCCTTAGACTTTAATGACTTCACTGTGGACTAACAGACTGAATCAGAGAACCCTTTTTCAGGCCTAACCTTCTATGCTGCTTTTTTCCCCATAGCAAACTGATTAGCCTGGTGGTGGATGAGTTGGGGAAGCAATGCTGAATTGTAGCTTAAAGAATATTACGTGTGTGTGTGTGTATTAATCAGTCGTGTCTGACCCTTTGTGACCCCATGGACTGTAGCTCGCTAGGCTTCTCTGTCCATGGAATTCTCCAGGCAAGAATACTGAAGTGGGTTGCTATTCCCTTCTCCAGGAGATCTTCCCAACCCAGGAACTGAACCCAGTCTTCCACGTTGTGGGCAGATGCTGTACCATCTGAGCCACCAGGGAGTGGTAAAGAAACTGCCTGTCAATGCAGGAGAGGTAGGAGGGGCAGGTTTAATCCCTGGGTTGGGAAGATCCCCTGGAGAAGGGAATGGCAACCCACTCCAGTATTCTTGCCTGGAAAATTCCATGGACAGAGCCTGGTGAGCTACAGTCCATAGGGTCTCAAAGAGTCAGACACAACTAAAGTGACAGCACGCATGCAAAGAATATTATACTGAACTTCAAATAAAGAGTACCGGATTCCGGAGAGGCAGATTACATTAATGGTAAAGAGTGTAGTGCTGGAATCCTTCATTCCTGGGTTTTGGTACTGAATTTGAACAAATCATTTAATCTCAATTTCTTTATCTCTAAAAGAAGAATGCTAATACCTATGTCATAATGTTAGTGAGAAGACTAAATAAGCTAAAGCATATAAAAGCACTCAGCACTGTGCCTGCTATCTGTAAATCCCCAGTACACAATGGCATGTTTCATCCTAACTGTGCTACTAAATTAATTCTTTTTAAAAACATCTTATTTATTTTTTTATTTTTGGCTGCACTGGGTCTTTGTTGCTTTCTGCAGGCTTTCTCTAGTTGCAGTGAGCAGGGACTACTCTTTGTTGTAGTGCTTAGGCTTCTCATTGCGGTGGCTTCTCTTGCTGCAGAGCATGGGCTCTAATTGCATAGGCTTCATTAGTTGCAGTATGTGGGCTCTAAAGTGCAGGCTCAGTATTTGCAGTGCACAGGCTTAGCTGCTTTGTGGCATGTGGACCAGGGATTGAACCCGTGTCCCCTGCATTAGCAGCCGGATTCTTGACCATGAGGGAAGTCCCTAAATTAATTCTTAATTGGCTAAGTCATTCACTTCTCTGAGTCTCCTTAAACTTTTTTTTTTTTTTTGGTCCAATCAGAGTACAGGAGCAAATTATTTCTAAGATGTTTTCTATTTCCATCTTTCAAACTTTATTTTTTAATATCTGTGATAGAAGATTTTGTTTTAGAAATTTGACAAGTTTTGAATTTAGTAGCTCAGTTATCCCTCCCATGTGCACAGAACAGTTTCCCAGAAAAATCACTGAGTCTGAACTACTCCCATTGTGTGCAAGTGGATCACTGCTGGCTACCAGGATATGAGTTGTGCAGTTTTAATCCTAAAACCATTGCTGCTGCATCTCCACTCCCAGTAACATGAGAACCTACATCTTTAGATATCAGGGTCACAGGCCATAGGACAGTCCTAGGAATCACCATTATTGCCATATTGCAAAAGTGCAGCAGCCATTTGGAACATCCAAGACATTTGTCTCAGTAGGCAAATAATCATTTTCACTCATAGGTGATAATTTGATTGCCTGAATATACCCATGCCACTGATTACTAACATGATAAAAAGCTCCCTCTTTTTGGCAGGGAGCTCAGCATTGCAATCAAGCCCAATGACTTGATCACAACAATCCTTAAATCCCATATTTAAGGGTCTATTTCCTGGATTTCTCCTGGTACCAATTCTGCATAAGTCAGGAGAAAAAAATAATACCAGTTACATAAACAGAAATAATTTAGTATAAATAATTGCTAACTAGATATAAAGATGCATAACTCAATGAAGTGGTGAGCCATGCCATGCAGGGCCACCCAAGACAGACAGGTCATAGTGAAGAGTTCTGACAAATTGTAGTCCACTGGAGGAGGAAATGGCAACTCACTTCAGTATTCTTGCTGTGAGAACCCCATGAAAAGTATGAAAAAGTAAAAAGATATGACACCAGAATATGAGTTCCCCAGGTCAGAAGGTGTCCAGTATGCTACTGGGAAAGAGTGGAGGACAATTACTAATAGTTCCAGAAGGAATGAAGTGGCTAAGCCAAAGTGGAAACAATGCTCAGTTGTGGATGTGTCTGATGGTGAAAGTAAAGTCTGATGCTGTGAAAAACAAGATTACATAGGAACCTGGAATTTTAGGTCCATGGATCAAGGTAAATTGGAAGTGCTCAAACAGGAGATGACAAGAGTAAACATTGACGTCTTAGGAATCAGTGAACTAGAATGGATTGGAATGGGCAAATTTAATTCAGATAACCGTTATATCTACTACTGGGGCAAGAATCCCTTAGAAGAAAAGGAGTAGCTCTTGCAGTCAACAGAAGAGTCCAAAATGCAGTACTTGGGTGCAATCTCAAAAACAACAGAATGATCTCAGTTCATTTTCAAGGCAAACCATTCAACATCACAGTAATCCAAGTCTATGCCCCAACCACTATTGCTGAAGAAGCTGAAGTTGACTGGTTCTGTGAAGACCAACAACATCTTCTAGCTAACACACACACAAAGATATCTTTTTCATTATAGGGGATTGGAGTGCAAAAGTAGGAAGTCAAAATGTACCTGGAATAACAGACAAGTTTGGCCTTGGGTACAAAATGAAGCAGGGCAAAGACTAACAGAGTTTTGTCAAGAGACCGCACTGGTCATAGCAAACATCCTTTCCAGCAACCCAGGAGACAACTCTACACTTAGACATCACCAGGTGGTCAGTATCAAGATTTGATTGATTATGTTCTTTGCATCTGAAGATGGAGAAGCTCTATACAGTCAGCAAAAACAAGACCTGGAACTGATTGTGGTTCAGATCATGAGCTCCTTATTACAAAATTCAGCTTTAAATTGAAGAAAGTGGGGAAAGCCACTAGGCCATTCAGGTATGACCTAAATCAAATTCCTTATGATTATATAATGGAAATGATGAATAGAATCAAGGGATTTATCTGGTAGACAGAGTGCCTGAAGAACTATGGACAGAAGTTCATAACATTGTACATGAGGCAGTGACCAAAACCATCCCCAAGAAAAAGAAATGCAAGTAGGCATAGTGGTTGTCTGAGGAGACTTTACAAATAGCTGAGGAAAGAAGAGAAGTGAAAGACAAGGGAGCAAGGAAAAGATATACCCAACTAAATGCAGAGTTCCAGAGAAGAGCAAGGAGAGATAAGAAAGACTTCTTAAATGAACAATGCATAGAAATAGAGGAAAACAGTAGAGTTGGAAAGACTAGCGATCTCTTCAAGAAAATTGGAGATATCAAAGGAACATTTCATGCAAGTTCAGTTCAGTCGCTCAGTCATGTCTGACTCCTTGTGACCCCATGGACTGCAGCATGCCAGGCCTCCCTGTCCATCACCAACTCCGGAGTTTACTCAAATTCATGTCCATTGAGTCCTTGATGCCATCCAACCATCTCATCCTCTGTTGTGCCATTCTCCTCCCACCTTCAATCTTTCCCAGCATCAGGGTCTTTTCAAATGAGGCAGTTCTTCACATCAGGTGGCCAAAGTATTGGAGTTTCAGCTTCAGCATCAGTCCTTCCAATAAATATTCAGGGCTGATTTCCTTTAGGATGGACTGGGTGGATCTCCTTGCACTCCAAGGGATTCTTCAAGAGTCTTCTCCAACACCATAGGTCAAAAGCATCAATTCTTTGGCACTCAGCTTTCTTTATATTCCAACTCTCACATCCATACACAACTACTGGAAAAACCATAGCTTTGACTAGATGGACCTTTGTTGGCAAAGTAATGTCTCTGCTTTTTAATATGCTGTCTAGGTTGGTCATAGCTTTTCTTCCAAGGATGTGCAAGGATGGGCACAATAAAGTACAGTAATGGTAAGGACTTAACAGAAGCAGAAGAGATTAAGAAGAGGTGGCAAGAATACACAGAAGAACTATACAAAAAAGTCTTAATGACGCAGATAACCATGATGATGTGGTCACTCACCTAGAGCCAGACATCCTGGAATATGAAGTAAAGTAGGCCTTAGGAAGCATTACTACGAACTATGCTAGCAGAGATGACGGAATTCCAGCTGAGCTACTTTAAATCATAAAAGATGATGCTGTTAAAGTGCGGCACTCAAAATGTCAACAAACTTGGAAAACTCAGCAGTGGCCACAGGACTGGAAAAGGTCAGTTTTCATTTCAATCCCAAAGAAGGGCAATGCCAAAGAATGTTCAAACTACATTGCTATTGCTCTTATTTCACATGCTAGCAAGGTTATGCTCAAACTCCATCAAGCTAGGCTTGATGAACCAAGAACTTCCAGATGTACATGCTGGGTTTAGAAAAGGCAAGAGGAACCAGAGATCGAATTGCCAACATTTGTTGGATCATGGGAAAGCAAGGGAGTTCCAGAAAAACATGTACTTCTGCTTCATCTACTATGCTAAAGCCTTTGACTGTGTAGATCACAACAAACTGGAAAATTCTTAAAGAGATAAGAATATCAGACCACCTTAGCTGTCTTCCAAGAAATGTGTATGTGGGTCAAGAAACAACTGTTAGTACCTTACATGGAACAACGAACTGTTTCAAAATTGGGAAAGGAGTATGACAAAGCTGTATTATCATCCTGCTTATTTAACTTATATGCAGAGTACATCATGTGAAATGCTGGGCTGAATGAAGCACAAGCTGGAATCAAGATTGCTGGAAGAAATAACAACAACCTCAGATATGCAGATGATACCACTCTAATGGCAGAAAGCGAAGAGAAACTAAAGAGCCTCTTGATGAGTGTGAAAGAAAAGAGTGAAAAAGTTGGCTTAAAACTCAACATTCAAAAAGCTAAGATCATGGCATCCAGTCCCATCACTTCATGGCAAAATGAAGGGTAAAAATTGGAATCAGTGATGGATTTTATTTTCTTGGGCTCCAAAATCTCTGTGGATGGTGGCTGCAGCCATGAAATTAAAAGACGCTTGCTCCTTGGAAGGGAAGCTATGACAAAACTAGACAGCGTATTAAAAAGCAGAGACATCACTTTGCCAACAAAGGTTTGTATAGTCAAAACTATGGTTTTTCCAGTAGTCATGAATGGATGTGAAAGTTGGACCATAAGGAAGGTTGAGTGCTGAAGAACTGACACTTTTGAACTACGGTGCTGGAGAAGACTCTTGAGAAGCCCTTGGACTACAAGGAGATCAAACCAGTCAATCCCAAAGGAAATCAATCCTGAATATTCATTGAAAGGACTGACGTTGAAGCTGACGCTCCAATACTTTTGCCATCTAATGCGAAGAGCTGACTCATTGGAAAAGACCCTGATGCTGGGAAAGATTGAAGGCAAAAGGAAATGGGGGCAGCAGAGGATGAAATAGATAGCATCACTGACATGAATTTGAGCAAACTTCAGGAAATAGTGGAGGTCAGAGGAGCCTGCTGTCTGTTCATGGGGTTGTAAATAGTCAGACACAATTTAGCAACTGAACAACAAACAACAGATGAAAAGATGTTAACAATGATAATAGGAAAACTTGAATAAATCATTAGGTAACGACTGCAAGGAGTAGCTGCAATCCCTAGGGCTGAGAACATAAAGGAAAATAGTTAGAATTATTAAAACTTAGAGAATAGGCTCCTATTATTTGTCTCTTTTCAAGTAATTAGTGTGGTTTCTGTCTCCTGAATGCATTTTATGTGCTATATATTGCACTATGACTACTACAGTGGTTGTACTAATTTGCAACTCTATGCAGCAACATATGGAAGTTGAGATTGCACCATAGTCTTACCAGAACTTGATATTTTCCCTCTTTTTCATTTTAACTATTCTGGTGAGCTTGAATACTACCACATTGGTGGTTGCATTGTGGTTTTTAATTTGCATTTCCTTCATGGGGATTGAAGTCAAGCACATTTTCATTTGTTTACTGGTTATTTTGATCTTCTCTTTTGTGAATTATCTGTTCACATCTTTTGCCCATTTTTTTTGGTGAGTTGCTGCCTTTTCTTATTGATTTGTGAACACTCTATATATTTTTCACATGAGTTCTTTGTTGGATATATCACCCCAGGTCTCTCTCAATATGTCCAAGTAGTCCTATTAGTTCAGATGTGCTTGTTTTGATTAAATGCCCTTAGGTGATTTAATGCCCCTGGGCCCTGAATTACTACATTGTTCTTATTGTAGTACCTCAACAAACATAAGAGCAGCATAGTGGAAATACTATAACTTTCTCTATCATGAGATATAGGAATATGTATTTTATTCATGCATTTATTCATTCATTCCACAAATCTCTTTGAATATATGTTTATTAATCATGAATTATGTGCAAGGAACTATGCCAAGTATATAAATTTGCTCCTTTCTGAATTATTAGAATTCAACTTGAGAACTTTATATATATTGTCATTGTAATAAAATAAGAATCTTACATTAGATTTTAAAAATTCTTCAGGGGCCCAGAACATTTTTAGAAACCAAACAACTCATAACTACTGAGGCCAGTGAGTGTTAATTACCTGTAAAATTCCTGTGCAAATATTAAAAATGCCTTCTAGATCCATGATTTTACTCATTTATTCATTTACTGAAATCAAGTACTTGTTAGGCACATGGAAACATATTACATTGAAACTAATTTCTTAGATCTTCTTTTCTCCTGCATACTTATCCTGAGTAGTGTTATCCACTCCTACCAACTATCTATATGCTAAAGACCCCTACATCTATTATCATATAGATGTTCTTCATGAGTCTTAGACTCAAAAAACGAAATTCTGATGAATATTATTTCTGGGATGTCTCAAGGCACCTGACATACAACATTTTCAAAACTGAACTTATCATCTTCCACCAAAAAATCTTTTCTTTCTGTGTTTCCTCTTTCAGTGTATGGCATCGGCATCTACCCAGTTGCCCAAGTGAGAAATCTAGAAGTCTCCCTTGACACCTGATTCCTCTTCCTTTCTACCCACTAACATTCTACTGATTACCAATACCTCTTGATTCAACTTCTTATATAGAATCTCTCTCAAAATCTCTTTACCTCTATGGCCAATACTATAAACCATGCTACTGGCATTTCTTGCTTAGATCTCCTAATTTCTTTCCCTGCCTTTAGTCTTTCTAGTCTCCAGTCTATTTTCTAATATCTCCTATTTCTATAATCCTTCAAGACTTCTCTGTGCTCTTTGGGTAAAATCAAAACTCCTTAATAGAGTTTATAAAATCCTATGTAACCTCTCCTGTTTTCTCTCTGGTATCACAGCTCAAAACTCTCTGGCATTTACTCCTCTTAATCTTTCAGGTCTCACCAAATGTTACTTCCCCTGAGATGTCTTCCCAGATCATCAAAAATAGGTTCAATTCCCTCCTACAATACTCTGCTGATTCTCTTATTTTTTATCATTAAACAGTAAGTTCTGTGAGACCAGAGCCTTTATTTTGTTAGCTGTGGCAACTCAACCAACAAATCATATTATTTATTGAAATAAATTTCTTGAGGGACTTACCTGGTGGTTCAGTGGTTAAAACTCCAACTCCCAATGCCAGGAGCCCAGGTTCCATCCCTGGTCAGGGAACTATTAATAGATCCCACATGCCACAACTAGGAGTTCCCATGCCACAACTAAAGATCCCATGAGCTGCAACGGAGACTGAAGATCCTGAGAGCCACAGATAAGATCCGGCGCAGCCAAATAAATAGATACTTTTTAAAATAATGAATGAATTTCTTGAAACTCAGGAAAGGCACTACTGAAATTACAGTAGAAACTGTTTTATTATATTTATCTTATGTGCTGTGCTGTGCTGTGTGCTAAGTCACTTCAGTCATGTCCAACTCTTTGTGACCCTATGGGCTGTAGCCCACCATGGGATTCTCCAGGCAGGAATACTGGAGTAGATTGCCATTCCCTTCTCCAGGGGATCTTCTCGACCCAGGGATCAAACCCACATTTCCTTCAGCACAGGCAGATTCTTTACTGCTGAGCCACTGGCAAAGCCCATATATCTTATATTATATGTATTTTTTTAAGAAGAAAGAAAATAGAATTTTATTCTAGTGAAACAGGATTATAATCTGGGAAACAGATTCTCAGAAGCTCTGAGAACTGCTCCATTGATCAGGAGTCTGCGATGCAGTATTATACGTTTGTGAGACAAAGAAATTACGTATCATTGATGGGTTAGCATTGTGTACATAGTTCAATCAACAAAGCTGTTTCTTTTTCTCAATTATGCATGTACAGACAAGCCTTTGGTCAATGCAACCCCTTGTATGAGATGAAAAAGAAATATATTAATCATAGAATTAGAAATGTATTAATCATAGAATTATAATGACACAATGATTATGTTGGAAAAAAAGGGTCAACTTTTTCTCAAAGGTTGATTTCATCCTTCTGCTTTGTGGTGGTCTGGTTAATGTATCATGTAGATGCACACTGCACACTGGGAAAAGCTTGCCACAAAGGGGGCATGCCATTTGTTTTCTTTTTGTCTTAGTTCGATTGTCCTGCCATAGAATATTTACAATTTTCCTCTTCAGGCTTCAGTGGCCATGTCAAGCCTCTGCTGGTTTGAATTCCTGATGACCCAAGGCAAGATGGGGACTTGTTTGTGAAGCAGTACTGGCTTTGAGCTTGTTAATGCCTTGACTCTGAAAGGGCCAGTAGGCTACCAAGATTTGGAACTGTACTGCTATGGATCAGTCAGGCTGCTGCTGGGGCAGACATTTGGTCCAGAACTCCATGGGTAGCCAGGTAGAGCACGCTTGGCCTAGAGACTCCATGGGGCATCATCATGCATCACCAGCCAGTCATCTCAGAAGTATGAGTCTGGAGGGATGAAGGGTAGGTCACTGTGTGGCTTGCTGAGCCAGGAGTTTGAAGGCATTTTGTGGAGGTTCTTCTCCACTGAAAGAAGCCTACTTGCATGTAATGGCATAAAGAGGCCTGAGTAGGATAGCTATGTGTGGAACGTGTTCTCTCCCAAAGATGAGGAGACCTAATATAGGCCATGCCTGTTGAAGCTGAGGGGAGGCCAGATTGTGTGGAGTGGATGTTCACAGTGAAAGGAAGTTCACAGTCCTCAACTGACCACGCTGTGCCCAGAGTCTTGGTGGGAGTGGCCAGTTGGGATGTCACGCAGGGTACTGGCCCACTGACTATACTGGCAATGTGTGTCTTCCCAATGGCATTCTCAGAGGGTCCCCATAAACAGTGTGTCATCTGTATGATGCTACAGGCAGCAGTGGGCTAGGTGAGTGAATTTGTGTCTTGTCAGTGTAGGTTACGTGCAATGGCGGGCTTGTTAGACAACTGTGGGCAGCCGAGGAAAGCCATACTCAGTTCAGTTCAGTCTCTCAGTCATGTCCGACTCTTTGCGACCCCATGAATTGCAGCACACCAGGCCTCAATGTCCATCACCAACTCCCAGAGTTCACCCAAACCCATATCTATCGAGTCAGTGATGCCATCCAACCATCTCATCCTCTGTCGTCCCCTTCTTCTCCTGCCCCCAGTCCCACCCAGCATTAGGGTCTTTTCCAACAAGTCAACTCTTCGCATCAGGTGGCCAAAGTATTGGAGTTTCAGCTTCAATGTCAGCCCTTCCAATGAACACCCAGGATTGATCTCCTTTAGGATGGATGCCTGGAAAACCCAATGGATGGAGGAGCCTGGTGGGCTGTGGTCCATGGGGTCGCTAGGAGTCGGAGACGACTGAGCGACTTCACTTTCACTTTTCACTTTCATGCATTGGAGAAGGAAATGGCAACCCACTCCAGTGTTCTTGCCTGGAGAATCCCAGGGACGGGGGAGCCTGTTGGGCTGCCGTCTATGGGGTCACGCAGAGTCGGACACGACTGAAGCGACTTAGCAGTAGCAGTAGGATGGATTGATTGGATCTTCTTGCAGTACAAGGGACTCTCAAGAGTCTTCTCCAACACCACAGTTCAAAAGCATCAATTCTGCGGTGCTCAGCTTTCTTCACAGTCCAACTCTCACATCCATACATGACCACCGGAAAAACCATAGCCTTGACTAGACGGACTTTTGTTGGCAAAGTAATGTCTCTGCTTTTAAATATGCTATCTAGGTTGGTCATAACCTTCCTTCCAAGGAGTAAGTGTCTTTTAATTTCATGGCTGCAATCACCATCAGCAGTGATTTTGGAGCCCAAAAAAATAAAATCTGACACTGTTTCCACTGTTTCCCCATCTATTTCCCATGGAGTGATGGGACCAGATGCCATGATCTTAGTTTTCTGAACATTGAGCTTTAAGCCAACTTTTTCACTCTCTTCTTTCACTTTCATCAAGAGGCTCTTTAGTTCTTCTTTACTTTCTGCCATAAGGGTGGTGTCATCAGCATATCTGAGGTTATTGATATTTCTCCTGGCAATCTTGATTCCAGCTTGTGTTTCTTCCAGCCCAGCGTTTCTCGTGATGTATTCTGCATACAAATTAAATAAGCAGGGTGACAATATACAGCCTTGACGTACTCCTTTTCCTATTTGGAACCAGTCTGTTGTTCCATGTCCAGTTCTAACTGTTGCTTCCTGACCTGCATACAGGTTTCTCAAGAGACAGGTCAGATGGTCTGGTATTCCCATCTCTTTCAGAATTTTCCACAGTTTATTGTGATCCACACAGTCAAAGGCTTTGGCATAGTCAATAAAGCAGAAATAGATGTTTTCCTGGAACTCTCTTGCTTTTTCGAAAGAATGATTGGATGGAGCCAAAGCAAAAACGATACCCAGCTGTGGATGTGGCTGGTGATAGAAGCAAAGTCCGATGCTGTAAAGAGCAATATTGCATAGGAACCTGGAATGTTAGGTCCATGAATCAAGGCAAATTGGAAGTGGTCAAACAGGAGATGGCAAGAGTGAACGTCGACATTCTAGGAATCAGCGAACTAAGATGGGCTGGAATGGGTGAATTTAACTCAGATGACCATTATATCTACTACTGTGGGCAAGAATCCCTTAGAAGAAATGGAGTAGCCATCATGGTCAACAAAAGAGTCTGAAATGCAGTACTTGGATGCAATCTCAAAAACGATAGAATGATCTTTGTTCGTTTCCAAGGCAAACCATTCAATATCACGGTAATCCAAGTCTATGCCCCGAACAGTAACACTGAAGAAGCTGAAGTTGAATGGTTCTATGAAGACCTACAAGATCTTCTAGAACTAACACCCAAAAAAGATGTCCTTTTCATTATAGGGGACTGGAATGCAAAAGTAGGAAGTCAGGAAACACCTTGTGTAACAGGCAAATTTGGCCTTGGAGTACAGAATGAAGCAGGGCAAAGGCTAATAGAGTTTTGCCAAGAG
Organism: Giraffa tippelskirchi; assembly: GCF_054371585.1. Lineage (NCBI taxonomy): Eukaryota > Metazoa > Chordata > Mammalia > Artiodactyla > Giraffidae > Giraffa > Giraffa tippelskirchi. The sequence continues at coordinate 63,977,202 of NC_137276.1, read as the reverse complement.
AACGCACTGGTCATAGCAAACACCCTCTTCCAACAACACAAGAGAAGCCTCTACATGTGGACATCACCAGATGGTCAACACCGAAATCAGATTGATTATATTCTTTGCAGCCAAAGATGGAGAAGCTCTATACAGTCAGCAAAAACAAGACCGGGAGCAGACTGTGGCTCACATCATGAATTGCTTATTGCCAAATTCAGACTTAAATTGAAGAAAGTAGGGAAAACCACTAGACCATTCAGGTATGACCTAAATCAAATCCCTTATGAGTATACAGTAGATGTGACAAATAGATTTAAGGGACTACATCTGATAGACAGAGTGCCTGATGAACTATGGACAGAGGTTCGTGACATTGTACAGAAGACAGGGATCAAGACCATCCCCATGGAAAAGAAATGCAAAAAAGCAAAATGGCTGTCTGAGGAGGCCTTACAGATAGCTGGGAAAAGAAGAGAAGCGAAAAGCAAAGGAGAAAAGGAAAGATATTCCCATCTGAATGCAGAGTTCCAAAGAATAGCAAGGAGAGATAAGAAAGCCTTCCTCAGCAATCAATGCAAAGAAATAGAGGAAAACAACAGATTGAGAAAGACTAGAGATCTCTTCAAGAAAATTAGAGATACCAAAGGAACACTTCATGCAAAGATAGGCTCGATAAAGGACAGAAATGGTATGGACCTAACAGAAGCATAAGATATTAAGAAGAGATGGCAAGAATATATAGAAAAACTGTACAGAAAAGATCTTCATGACCCAGATAATCACGATGGTGTGATCACTCACCTAGAGCCAGACATTCTGGAATGTGAAGTCAAGTGGGCCTTAGAAAGCATCACTACGAACAAAGCTAGTGGAGGTGATGGAATTCCAGTTGAGCTATTTCAAATCCTGAAAAATGATGCTGTGAAAGTGCTGCACTCGATATGCCATCATATTTGGAAAACTCAGCAGTGGCCACAGGACTGGAAAAGGTCAGTTTTCATTCCAATCCCAAAGAAAGGCAATGCCAAAGAATGCTCAAACTACCGCACAATTGCACTCATCTCACATGCTAGTAAAGTAATGCTCAAAAAAGCCATACTAGGTGCCCTCAAAAGCGGAATCATTTACAGTTACCAAGCAGGGAAGGGGTGTGTGGGATGAACTGAAAGACTGAAGGCTGACATACACACACTACCATGTACAAAACAGACAACTAATGAGAACCTGCTGCACAGCACAGGAAACCCTACTCAGTGCTCTGTGGTGACCTAAATGGGAAGGAAATCTAAAAGAGTGGATATATGTATATATATAACCAATTCACTTTGTTGCACAGCAGAAACCAACAAAACATTGCAAAGCAACCACACTTCAACAAAACTAATTTAAAAAAAAAGTGGAAGCAAGTTGAAGTTGTGAGTCCTCAATTATTGGAATCAAGTAAAACATGTTGGCCTGATGTTGGACAGCAAAGTAGGGACCTTGAGCCTTTTAGATGTCAGTATCATGGGGCTTCCCTGGTAGCTCAGCTGGTAAAGAATCTGTCTGCAATGCAGGAGATCCCAGTTTGATTCCTGGGTTGGGTAGCATATCCCCTAGAGAGGGGATATGCTACCCAATCCAGTATTCTTGAGCATCCCTTATGGCTCAGATGGTAAGAATCCACCTTTAGGGGCTTCCCTTGTAGCTCAGTTGGTAAGGAATCTGCCTGCAATGCAGGAGATCCAGGTTCGATTCCTGGATCAGGAAGATCCCCTGGAGAAGGAAATGGCAACCCACTCCAGTATTCTTGCCTGGAGAATCCCATGGACAGAGGAATCTGGCAGGCTACAGTCAATGGGGTTGCAAGATTCGGACACGACTTAGCGACTAAACCACCATCACCACCATCATTTCTATAATATCCAGGATGGAAGCCTTCATGTCATGAGCTGAGAGACTAAGTTTTGACAGCTGGTTGTTCATCTCCATCATTGGTAGCAGGTTTCAGCACTGGCAGAGAGGGTTGTCATGGGGAGATGGGCTGATGACCTGCTGTCAAGCCCTGTCCCCTGTCTGATGCTGGTTGCTCCAGCTGATATGGATACAGTATGGTTACATGTTGCATTTCCTTCTAGCACTGTAGGTGGTGTTGTCGTGGTTCCCATTCCCATTCCCTGAGGTCAGTTGCAAGCACAACTCCATCCAGTTGGTCCTGGAGGTCAGGGCAGGCGCCAGCAGAGTGTCTCCATCTCTAGTTGTTTTCCTTCCTCGACCATAGACAGCTTTGCTCCCACCTCCTTTGTGCTCAAAAGCATCTCCAGATTTTTGTACCCATCTTATTCTATGAAATTCTGTTTTCTGCTGGGGCCAAGTTCCAAAAGGTTAGAAGCATTGTATCTCTGTAAAGTTCCTCTGAATAGGATTGAGTAAAGCCCACTCTGCTGGGATGAGGTCCGCATCATATTCTTAAAGACCACTGCGTCTTTTATAGGGAATAGGAGTAGTTTGGAGGGGCTATAATAACTGAAGAGTCCATTGGAGGAGCTGGACATCCAAAATATGGAGGCTTCTCACTAGCTGGGCTGTCCTGGTGCAGAGAGGTTTTCTTCTTTCTGCTGGGTAGTGAGAGGCACCTCTTGGTTGGAGGTGTAAGGGGAGCCTGGCCTCCTTCCCAGGACCTAGAACCATCAGGCCTGAAGGTGGCTCTGAGTGGAATCACTCCTGGCCCAGCTGACCCAGTGTTTGCCCACTTCATTATATTTAAGAAATATTTCAGATCCTTCAATACAAGGAGACATCTGGGCACTGTATAGTTACAACTAACATACTTGGAATCTGCATAAGCCAAAGTTTGTTTTATTTGTTTAGATGCTTTTAATGAGCTATTATTTGTGATGAGAATGTGTGAAAAATTTATCTGCCAAGATGGAATAAAGATTGAGAATTACCATCCTAAAAGATGCATTCCAGAAATGACTAGTTAGGGTTGTACTTTTCAAAACTGTCCTATATGTAAAATTTAATTCAATAAACTCCATTCATTTCCCAGGATTATTTTTGGGAGAAGCACCTATGTTGGTAAACAGGAAGTTATTGTCTATGTATTTTTTTACTTTCCAAAATACAAAATTGATAAGAAAGCAGCAATGTTCATTTTAAAAGAATCATCAAATACTTACAGTCTTTCTCAAATTCTCGTAAGTGAGTTCTACATCATGGGAATTAATAAAAATGGCATTTCCCAATTAACTTGGGATTCTGAGTTAGGATTCTTTCACATGTTCTCTTGGGTTTATAATCTAGTGGTATCTGTGAAATTTTTCTCTTCTTAATAATAATCATGATTTTGACTGAATAGGTAATAGGTCCATTTGCTTCAGGGCTTTAAAGTTGTAGCATCTATAGATGCTATAAACCTTTCTTAAAACTTAACAAGTCTATTAAATGACTTATTTTCTCTGATGCTGGATAAGCCAGAGGGCCCTATTTCAACCTAATATATACATATTAGCAAAGCAAGGCATGAAGATAGAAATGCAATGTCTTCTTTTGTAAAAAAGTTTTTAAAAATTAAGGTTTATTTACAATGTTGTAAATAAAGAGGAACTATAAAGAGGAACTTCAATCTACCAGAATACAGAATGGCCACGCCAAACACAGCAATCTAAACAAGATGAAAAGGCAGAGAAATACTCAGCAAGTAAAGGAAAATGATAAATGCCCACCAAACCAAACAAAAGAGGAGGAGATAGGGAATCTATCTGAAAAAGAATTTAGAATAATGATAATAAAAATGATCCAAAATCTTGAAAACAAAATGGAGTTACAGATAAATAGCCTGGAGACAAGGATTGAGAAGATGCAAGAAATGTTTATCAAGGACCTAGAAGAAATAAAAAGGAGTCAATATATAATGAATAATGAAATAAAGGAGATAAAAGACACTCTGGAGGGGACCAACAGTAGAATAACGGAGGCAGAAGATGGGATAAGTGAGGTAGAAGATAGAATGGTGGAAATAAACGAAGCAGAGAGGAAAAAAGAAAAAAGAATCAAAAGAAATGAGGAAAACCTCAGGGACCTCTGGGACAATATGAAATGCCCCAACATTCTAATCACGGGAGTCCCAGAAGAAGAAGATAAAAGGAAAGGCCATGAAAAAATACTCGAGGAGATAATAGTTGAAAATTTCCCTAAAATGGGGAAGGAAATAGTCACAGAAGTCCAAGAAACCCAGAGAGTCCCAAATAGGATAAACCCAAGGCAAAACACCCCAAGACACATATTAATCAAATTAACAAAGATCAAACACAAAGAACAAATATTAAAAGCAGCAAGGGAAAAACAACAAATAACACACAAGGGGATCCCCATAAGGATAACAGCTGATCTTTCAATAGAAACTCTTCAGGCTAGAAGGGAATGGCAGGACATACTTAAAGTAATGAAAGAGAATAATCTACAACCCAGATTACTGTACCCAGCAAGGATCTCATTCAGATATGAAGGAGAATTCAAAAGCTTTACAGACAAGCAAGAGCTGAGGGAATTCAGCACCACCAAACCAGCTCTCCAACAAATGCTAAAGGATCTTCTCTAAACAGGAAACAAAGAAAGGATGTTTAAACACGAACTCAAAACAACAAAGTAAATGGCAACGGGATCATACTTATCAATAATTACCTTAAATGTAAATGGGTTGAATGCCCCAACCAAAAGACAAAGGCTGGCTGAATGGATACAAAAACAAGACCCCTATATATGCTGTCTACAAGAGACCCACCTCAAAACTAGGGACACAAACAGACTGAAAGTGAAGGGATGGAATAACATATTTCATGCAAATGGAGACCGAAAGAAAGCAGGAGTCGCAATACTCATTTCAGATAAAATAGACTTTAAAATAAAGGCTTTGAAAAGAGACAAAGAATGACACTACGTATTGATCAAAGGATTATTTCAAGAAGAAGATATAACAGCTATAAATATATATGCACCTAACATAGGAGCACCACAATATATAAGGCAAATACTAACAAGTATGAAAGGGGAAATTAACAATAACACAATAATAGTGGGAGACTTTAATACTCCACTCAAACATATGGATAGATCAACTAAACAGAAAATTAACAAGGAAACACAAACTTTAAATGATACAATAGACAAGGTAGATTTAATTGATATTTACAGGACTTTCCACCCCAAAACAATCAATTTCACCTTTTTCTCAAGTGCTCACAGAACTTTCTCTGGGATAGATCACATTCTGGGCCATAAATCTAGCCTTGGTAAATTCAAAAAAACTGAAATCATCCCAGTCATCTTCTCTGACCACAATGCAGTAAGATTAGACCTCAATTACAGGAAAAAAAACTACTAAAAATTCCAACATATGGAGGCTAAACAACACACTTCTGAATAATCAACAAATCACAGAAGAAATAAAAAAAGAAATCAAAATATGCATAGAAACGAATGAATATGAAAACACAACAACCCAAAACCTATGGGACACTGTAAAAGCAATGCTAAGGGGAAGGTTCATAGCAATACAGGCATATCTCAAGAAACAAGAAAAAAATCAAATAAATAACCTACCTCTACACCTAAAGCAACTAGAGAAGAAAGAAATGAAGAACCCCAGGGCTAGTAGAAGGAAAGAAATCTTAAAAATTAGGGCAGAAATAAATGCTAAAGAAACAAAAGAGACCATAGCAAAAATCAACAAAACTAAAAGCTGGTTTTTCGAGAAGATAAACAAAATTGACAAACCATTAGCCAGACTCATCAAGAAACAAAGGGAGAAGAATCAGATCAACAAAATTAGAAATGAAAATGGAGAGATCACAACAGACTCCACAGAAATACAAAGGATCATAAGAGACTACTACCAACAGCTATATGCCAATAAAATGGACAACTTGGAAGAAATGGACAAATTCTTAGAAAAGTATAACTTTCCAAAACTGAACCAGGAAGAAATAGAAGATCGTAACAGACCCATCACAAGCACGGAAATCGAAACTGTAATCAGAAATCTTCCAGCAAACAAAAGCCCAGGACCAGACGGCTTCACAGCTGAATTCTACCAAAAATGTAGAGAAGAGCTAACACCTATCCTATTCAAACTCTTCCAGAAAATTGCAGAAGATGGTAAACTTCCAAACTCATTCTATGAGGCCACCATCACCCTAATTCCAAAACCAGACAAAGATGCCACAAAAAAAGAAAACTACAGGCCAATATCACTGATGAACATAGATGCAAAAATCCTTAATAAAATTCTAGCAAACAGAATCCAACATCATATTAAAAAGATCATACATCATGACCAAGTGGGCTTTATCCCAGGAATGCAAGGTTTCTTTAACATCTGCAAATCAATCAATGTAATACACCACATTAACAAATTGAAAGATAAAAACCATATGATTATCTCAATAGATGCAGAAAAAGCCTTTGACAAAATTCAACATCCATTTATGATAAAAACCCTCCAGAAAGCAGGAATAGAAGGAACATACCTCAACATAATAAAAGCTATATATGACAAACCCACAGCAAACATTATCCTCAATGGTGAAAAATTGAAAGTATTTCCCCTAAAGTCAGCAACAAGGGAAGGGTGCCCTCTCTCACCACTACTATTCAACATAGTTTTGGAAGTTTTGGCCACAGCAATCAGAGCTGAAAAAGAAATAAAAGGAATACAGATAGGAAAAGAAGAAGTAAAACTCTCACTGTTTGCAGATGACATGATCCTCTACATAGAAAACCCTAAAGATTCTACCAGAAAATTACTAGAGCTAATCAATGAATATAGTAAAGTTGCAGGATATAAAATTAACACACAGAAATCCCTTGCATTCCTATACACCAATAATGAGAAAACAGAAAGAGAAATTAAGGAATCAATATCATTCACCATTGCAACAAAAAGAATAAAATACTTAGGAATATATCTACCTAAAGAAACAAAAGACTTATATATAGAAAACTATAAAACACTGATGAAAGAAATCAAAGAGGACACAAACAGATGGAGAAATATACCGTGTTCATGGATTGGAAGAATTAATATAGTGAAAATGAGTATACTACCCAAAGCAATCTATAGATTCAATGCAATTCCTATCAAGCTATCAACGGTATTTTTCACAGAACTAGAACAAATCATTTCACAATTTGTATGGAAATATAAGAAACCTCGAATAGCCAAAGCAATCTTGAGAAAGAAGAATGGAACTGGAGGAATCAACCTGCCTGACTTCAGGCTCTACTACAAAGCCACAGTCATCAAGACAGTATGGTACTGGCACAAAGATAGAAATATAGATCAATGGAACAAAATAGAAAGCCCAGAGATAAATCCATGCACCTATGGTCACCTTATCTTCAACAAAGGAGGCAAGAATATACAATGGAGAAAAGACAATCTCTTTAACAAGTGGTGCTGGGAAAACTGGTCAACCACTTGTAAAAGAATGAAATTAGAACACTTTCTAACACCATACACAAAAATAAACTCAAAATGGATTAAAGATCTAAACGTAAGACCAGAAACTATAAAACTCCTAGAGGAAAACATAGGCAAGACACTCTCCAACATAAATCACAGCAGGATCCTCCATGACCCACCTCCCAGAATATTGGACATAAAAGCAAAAATAAACAAATGGGACCTAACTAAAATTAAAAGCTTTTGCACAACAAAGGAAACTATAAGCAAGGTGAAAAGACAGCCTTCAGAATGGGAGAAAATAATAGCAAACGAAGCAACAGACAAACAATTAATCTCAAAAATATGCAAGCAACTCCTGCAGCTGAATTCCAGAAAAATAAATGACCCAATTAAAAAATGGGCCAAAGAACTAAACAGACATTTCTCCAAAGAAGATATACAGATGGCTAACAAACACATGAAAAGATGCTCAACATCACTCATTATTAGAGAAATGCAAATCAAAACCACAATGAGGTACCATTTCACAGCAGTCAGAATGGCTGCTATCCAAAAGTCTACAAGCAATAAATGCTGGAGAGGGTGTGGAGAAAAGGGAACTGTTGGTGGGAATGAAAACTAGTACAGCCACTATGGAGAACAGTGTGGAGATTGCTTAAAAAACTGGGAATAGAACTGCCATATGACCCAGCAATCCCACTGCTGAGCATACACACTGAGGAAACCAGAACTGAAAGAGACACGTGTACCCCAATGTTCATTGCAGCACTGTTTACAATAGCCAGGACATGGAAGCAACCTAGATGTCCATCAGCAGACGAATGGATAAGGAAGCTGTGGTACATATACACAATGGAATATTACTCAGCCATTAAAAAGAATACATTTGAATCAGTTCTATTGAGATGGATGAAACTGGAGCCCATTATACAGAGTGAAGTAAGCCAGAAAGAAAAACACCAATACAGTACACTAATGCATATATATGGAATTTGAAAGATGGTAACAATAACCCTATATGCGAGACAGAATAAGAGACACAGATGCATAGAACAGTCTTACGGACTCTGAGGGAGAAGGTGAGGGTGGGACATTCTGGGAGAATAGCATTGAAACATGTATATTATCATATGTGAAACAGAACACCATTCCAGGTTCAATGCATGAGACAAATGCTCAGGGCTGGGGCAATGGGATGACCCAGAGGGATGGGATGGGGAGGGAGGTGGGAGGGGGGTTCAGGATGGGGAACACATGTAAACCCATGGCTGATTCCTGTCAATGTATGGCAAAAACCACTACAATATTGTAAAGTATTAGCCTCCAACTAAAACAAATAAATTTATTTTTTTTTAAAATTAAGGTTTATTTACAATGTTGTGTTAATTTCTGCTGTACAGCAAAGTGATTCAGTTATACACACACACACACACACACACACACATCCTTTTTTCTAAAAAATATTCTTTTCCATTATGGTTTATCATAGGATACTGGATATAGTTCTCTTTGCTATACAGTAGGACCTTGTTGTATTCAGAACTATAAACTTAAATGCATGCTGGATACTCCTGCCTGGGTGTTTCAGTTTTGCTGTGAACCTAAAATTGCTCTAAAAAATAGAGTCTATTAAAAAAGAAAAAGAAGAAAAAACTCAACCAAGGAAGCAACGATGGAGAAGGAGAGAGAGACAAATTAAATATGTGAATGATGAACTGGGATTAAGGGAAAGAAGAGGTTTGAGAGTGATCCCCTTGTTTGGCCCCTGGCCCTGGGGGTTTGGTGAGGGCCTACTCTCAATTAGTAGTAACTATCTTGTGAGTCTCCACCCAAATTTTAGATACTTTGTCTCCCAAGTTTTTGGAGCTGCAATGACTTTTAAATTGCCTAATTAAGAACAGTTTGTTAATGATTATTATCTCTCCATTTTCACTCTAAGCTGTCTTTACACTTTGCAAGTCTCATGCTGTATTCCTTAGGCTAGTTTTTATTAAAAGAGAACAAAACCGTTTCTATCTGCCTTTTAATAAACATGACCCTTTCTGTCATCATTTCCTTGATCCTTTCCAAATCAGCAGTGGTTGCTATAAGTGACGGCCGAGAGACAAGATGCCAAGTACAGTGGCTAAATTTAAAGAGCAGTATTTGCACCTGTTGTTAACTGGCAGTGACCAGTCTCATACCCACAGTTTCCTCCACCCTTTGCCTCCCAAGTGCATCCCACAGTCCACACTTTGTGTTCACGTTTAAAAGTACTGGTGAAGATTATATGTATTACATTGAAATGGGGAATGAATACAGCATTTGACACTAAATTAGCTCAGTGTCAGAGGAGCTAAAATTTGGGCAACACCCAGCATAACAATGGCACCCCATTCCAGTACTCTTGCCTGGAAAATCCCATGGACGGAGGAGCCTGGTAGGCTGCAGTCCATGGGGTCGCTAAGAGTCGGACACGACTGAGCGACCTCACTTTCATGCATTGGAGAAGGAAATGGCAACCCACTCCAGTATTCTTGCCTGGAGAATCCCAGGGACGGCGGAGCCTGATGGGCTGCTGTCTGTGGGGTCGCACAGAGTCGGACACGACTGAAGTGACTTAGCAGTAGCAGCAGCATAACATAAAGATGTATCTGACCTTGAAATAGGCAGAGGGAAGTGACTAGGTATTTGATGAAAATTTGAAGACTATTAATGGACTATATCACCTGAAAAAAAATTTCTTAGGCCTGCTATACTTTGTGAAATTATTTTGCCTGTTAGCATTTGAATCCTCTAAGTGTAAATGTTGTGCAAAAGAGGCAATCCAAGAAGAACTTGTTATCATCTAAAGTCAGCTTAAATTAATTTACCAGACTGGCAACTTTAAACTGGAAGAGCTGTGTAGGAGAAAGATAGTAACATAAATCATTCTGATATAAAATACATACAAAAGTGAGGGGAGAAGAGTACTGTGGCCTAGCCAGGCAAATTAGTCTAATCAAATAGGTCAGATACTCAAGGGTGTGGCAGACCTCGCTGTCATACTTGATATGAGATCAGCTCATATCAAGTACCATAGTACTATGATAGAAAGTCAAACAACAAATCTGAGCGTTTAATTTTACCTGGGCATTTCCTCCTAGAGGAAGCCAAGCTGGTCTTCAACAGAGTAGAACAGGTGACGTACAGGTACAGTAGGAGCAAAGAGTTGGAGGTTGGAATATCAGGGCATGTTCAGGGTATGGGTAGCAAATGCCTGGAGAATGCTGAGAGAGGAGAGCCCTTTATCGAATTGGAATTTTGTTACAATTCAGCCTTGTCAGAAAATGTTCTTAGGATTGGGTGAGGGGGCACTTTTGAATACTTTGAAGTGGATAGTGTTGGGTCCCACTAAAATGTGTGATGAATCCCTGTGCACTGTCTAAGGAATATGTGGTTTGAGTGCAGAATTAGTGTCTTGCCTCTTTGAATCACTTCAGATAAGACAAAAGACTTCCTGACTCCAAAGGTCTACTAAAGAGCAAAGGCTGTAGGCGGCCACAGGCCAATGCAATACAATAAAGACAGCGTGCAAGTTAGCTGCCAACCTCGCAGATCCTGAGAAACGTGAACAAAGACAGTCCTAGTTGAACAAGCCCTGCCCTTCTGAACTCAGTGTTTCCCTGGTGTTGTGTACTTGACAGAAAAACAACAACAAAAAAACAACAAAAAACCCCCAAACTTGCAAACTGGATGTTTCGGACCTAAAAGAATGTTCGATTAGTGTCACTAAATTATAAAATGAATATGGAGTCAGTCATCCTTTGGAGGCCAGGGCATGAGACTCTTGTCAAACAACAATTTTAAGAGGAGATGTGTAACTATTTTTATGTAAATTATGTATATAAAGCATGTAAATGATCCAATATGAAATTGTGGTCTCCATTAAAGTAAGGGGGAAGAAAAGGAGAAAAACAAAAGGAAGGAAAAAAAATGTGTGTTTGACAAAGTCAGACCAGATATATAGACAGGAAAAGCTATGTGGTGGGGTTTGAATATTTGAGCCCTTCTGCAGATGGGTAGTTTTAAAAAATAGGAATAATGACATCTGGAAAAATAATGGAGCCAAATCACCAGAAAACAGATCTAAGCTGTGGTTTATGATACACATTTAAAAGCTAAACACACTTTCCTCTCTCTCTCCTTTATATATATATTTTCTGATCTTTAGGAATTGCTGATTGCTGATAATAATTCATATTAGCAAACTATGAAACATAGTTCCCAGATCTCTAAGCAGATCCCTTTCATGTTTCCTTGCTCACGTCAACCAACTGTGTGCATCACCTACCCTGGCTATTCTGGAATGCTTAGGCAAATACTCCACTGAGTTGAGTCATACTTTGGAGCTGACTTTAGTGTACATGTTAGTAGAGAACCTAGTTAGGGTTTCATGCTCCAGGAAATCTGTTCTGATTAGTTTTAGCTAAAAGAAAAGATCAACCTGTTTTAAGGGTTGGCACAGAAAACAATTCTGCAGCCATGTAGGTTTCAGTGACCATATTTTTGTAATTATAAAAATAACATGCAGATGGGAAAAAGTTAAACCATTTAAATGGATAGCTACCCCTTAAAATTTCCCAGAAGTAACATGTATTTTTGTTTATTCTTCCAGAAATTACTATCTGTTTAGAGAATGACTTTCCATTGAGCTATCTACACTTTCTTCTTATTTGGCCTTGCCAACCAGCTGGTGTGAGATATGTCCTTTGCAGCTGTGGAAAGGTTTTCTCTGTGAAGAGATAATTGACATTTGTTTAGGTTAATTTCCATCCCAGGATTATTAAAACTCAGTTTAGTCAGTGGATCCTCCAAATATGCAACCTACATGTAGTTCATCAATGGCATCATCTTGGTAGATGAAAGATGACATATTTTGGTAAAAATTAATAGATAAAGAGAAAGCTTTTGATAATCCCTTCAGTTTCAGGTTTATGCAGTTGAAAAACTATTTATTGTGGTTCTTTTGCAAATCCACAGGACTAAATCTCAGTAATGCAGGATGCATGTTTTATTTTCATAGTTTGAGAAACAGAGGAAAGGCAATTCCAGTAGAACTTTTCAAAGTTTAACATGGAGTGGAAGGCATAATACTGATTCGTAGCCAGATTTGCAAATACACAGAAAGTAAAAACAAAACTAAAATCCATGATAATCCTAGTAAGTTGTGAAGTGACAAGAGAGAGGGGGAAATACATAAAGAGAGCATGGGTAAATACATAAAGTGCAGATGGAATAAATATAGATGAGTGGAAAATGATTGTAAGTGAAGTTGCCCCAGGAATGTCACAGATTTCCATCTAGGAGGATTAATGTTTGCAGCTGTTGAATGGGGGGCTTATCTCATTCCTGAGCTCTCATGTTCCACTGTTGAGCAACAAATGCCTTTTGGGTGAGTGGTATGAGTGTCTCACCTGGAAAAGCCAATCATCCTATAGTCATGGGGTGGGGTGGAAGGATTAAACAGAACAAAAGCTCCCTTTATTATTTAGCTATTCTTGATCAAAAAAGTACCATTTCAGTCAAGCTTTAAAAAATATTATTAGAATAAGACATAGAATAAAATTATGTGTGTGTATTGTGTTGTTTAGCTTTAACTTTATCACCCTAAAATTTAGGATAATACTTTTATTTGCTTACCAAATTGTTTTCCTGCCCCAGATTTTAAAAGGAATTAGAACTAACTAGCTCATAATAAACAGCAAGGAAATTGTCTTCTGAGAAGATTAAGAAACCTCAAATCTTTCTTTCATAGTCTTAAATGAACTATTATTATGAGCTTGTTTCTGTGGAAAGAAGTATTTTTCAAGAGAAAGAGTTATTCCAAAGTGTATTCTAGTGGCTAACTTAGCTAAATTATGAAAATTCATTAAGGTAACCTTCAAGTGATTTTTTATTACATTATGGGCATGTTCTGTTTCTACAGTTTAATCGCACATAAGGTCAAAAGTGGTAAGAAAATAAGAGTGTTGCTTATGGAGAGTGTAAGAATGTCAGTATAAAGGTTCTGCAAAAGTGAACTGAGTATTTGAAATGTATACAGTTCTGTTAATTCACTGATAACATGTACTCATTCTGGGACTTTGGTATCATAACCATTCTACCCCTCCTGTACTATGTTGCATATTATAGTCATTAGATAACCTCAGGATGTGGGGATAATTTCAGCATATCCAAATAGCATCAGTTATGAATGATAACTCTAGGCGTGTCGTTGGGAGTTCCAGCGTACCGAGCTAATGATTACTAATTTGGAGTCTATTTTGCCAACTTAAAACTCTCACGAACTACAGAGCTTTGCACAAATATCCATTTCCCCAGTTACACTTATCATAGCTGTATCCTTGATGAAGATTAGCCGAATCGAATACGCTATCTCTACTGCTGCTATTCTGAGGGGCTCGGGTGCCAATTACCGGTTCCCTAGAATTTGCCCGTAATTGACTGTGCCCCACAATAGGTAACTCTGGAAGTGACAGGCAGTCTCTAGTGTGGTCCTCCCGCCTGTCGATTGGACCTTGCACGAAGCCCCGCCTCATCAACTCAGTCCAGGGCGGCAGTTGGGCCGGCGCAGGTGAGTGGCGGGCCTTAGCTCCGCCCCGGCCGTCCGCTGCGCTGCCTGGGTCGGCGCCGTTTCCAGTTGAGAGATGGCGGCCGCCGCAGGTAGATCGCTCCTGCTGCTCTTCTCCTCCCGGGGCGGCGGTGGCGGGGGCGCCGGCGGCTGCGGAGCGCTGACTGCGGGCTGCTTCCCAGCTCTGGGCGTCAGCCGCCACCGGCAGCAGCAGCACCACCGGACGGTGAGCGAGCGCGCCTGGCGGCTTCGGGGAGGGCGGGGCGGCGCTGGCGTGTGGGAGCCGCCGGCAGGCAGGCCGCCGGGGCAGCGGGCGAGTTACCTCAACTCGCGGCCGCTCCCGAGGTTGCCGGGCACCGAGGAGCCGCCGTGCCCTTCAGGCGCCTGCGGCGGCAACCAGGAAAAAAGGAAGGGCGGAGGAAGCCGGGAGGAGGAGGAGGAGGGGCGACGGCCGGGATGTTCCCGCAGGACCGGGGACACCAGGGCGGGGAAGGGAAGGGAGTTGAACCTCTCCCCAGCCCGCCCGCATCTCGGTCCCTCCCTCCTTTTTTCTTAACAGCTCTGCTCCTTTGCTCCCTAACTGAGCACTGTTCAAGTTGTCCCCTTTCCCTCCTCCTCGGGCGGGTTGGGGTGTCCTGAGTTGCCGCGGCTGCCTTGTGTCTGTGTCAGGAGTGGCAGTGCCATGCTGCTGGGAACTGTCCCCCGGAGGGCAACCCTGAACCCCAGCGGAGCTGCTCCCTCGTTCTCTTCTCGGCCCTGTGTGAACGGGCAAGGCGGAAAATCAAACTTTATCCCTTTCTGTGACTTCCTGCTTGTGGGCATGGGGCACAGCATCCTTGCGATGCATGCTGCATTGCTTCATGAGGCAAGCTCCATCCTCTCAGGTCCTTAAAGATCCTCGGGGGCCCTTTTGGAGAACTGGTTTATAGGCTTGTGCGTGCCTGAAGAAGGAAGGGTGGGCAGCAGGCAGAGGGGAAGCGAATATGACAAGTTGTTCCCAACGGCAGGGTTTTGGTGGTTGTATTAACCCGTTATTGCTGGCTTTCATTGGCTGGCAACGCACGGGAGTTTCTGTTAGAACAGCCTTAGGGTGTGTGTATATTTCTTTTTAAGTTGCAGGAGATCAAGTTGACTTGGACTTCTTGACCTAACAAGTCAGCAGGATATCTTTCTTTGGACTTTCTAGATCCATTTGATCTCTGGCCAACTCCAAAAGAAAGAGTGTAGGTTTTATTTCCTAGGGCTAAGTTGTATAGTGTGGTAATAAGAATCACTGCAGACAGCCTGATAGCAGAAAGTAGTACCTTCAGCCCTCAACAAATACACCCACCTGTCTTGTTCTGATCACGTGGCTCTTGAGAGGAAACTGAATTGGCGCTTTCTAGAGGATACCCTAAGGCTGTTGACAGCATAAAATTAGGTGTCTGAAAGAGCAGTGAAAAGAACTAATGCTCTTTAAATGCAAGATGGTATTGTTATTATTAGTCACAGATATGGACCCTTTCCTCCTTCTTGTGAGAAAATTGTACTTCATTTTGGCGTACTGACATATTGCTTTGCTGAAGCTTTTGGGTGAGAGCCGAGCTTTCCACAGTTCAATTTAGATTTGCCTCCAGTTATATGTTTTGTTCTTTTAAAAACATAAGGCCATCCAAAAATCTGATTGCATTCCCCTCCCCCTCAAACTATTTAAAGACTCCCCAAGTTGTCTTTATCTCTGTATTTTGATAATATACTCGACTTTGCAGTTGTTTTTAAGACTATTTGGGTGTGGTGTTCATTTAGCGTTTTGAAATTTGTGCCTTGTGTATTTTCCACTGTGTGAGTCTGTCAGGCTGTGAGTGCCTTCCTTGTGCAGGTACTTCATGAAAGTGTTTTTCTGTGCTATTCTGGGGTGGGTAAAAGTGATGTGCCGAATTTGAGCTGAAAGCACAACTAAATGAAGTGTTATTTCTGAAGGGCAGAAGTGTAAGAATGGTGACTTGAAAATGAACTTAGAATTGTAAGATTTTGAAAAAAGTTGTGCCTGATTATTTAAAATATGTAAACAGGTTTTTTTTTCTTTTTCTAGGATTGCTCCAAAGCTATCATGTGTATCGCTATCGCTGTCTCCATCTGTTATTTTTTGATTCCTCACAAGGCTCAAAATTTGAAAGATATCTCTTAGAGACCTATTTAATTCTTGACATTTTATGCTCGAAATTGAGATCCAGAAAGGGGAGAAGCTTGGCCAAGATTATACGGGGAATATACAACAGTTTTAGGACTCTGATCCACTCCAGATTTTCTGTCCCTCTTATTGTATTCTTTTGATATAAAGTGCAATTGCTCCTTCACATCTTTCTCCTTCCTTTTAAAACTTACTATTGCTTGTTATGAAAGTACTGGTATTTCAAAACCCTGTGAATGAGAATTCTCTGTTGGTTTGAAGCACATGTATTAGGCAATATAGAACAAACAACTTGCTCTTCTAAAGGTCCCTGAGAAGACACTAAGGTTGAATCTTGTATAGGTGACATCCTGTGTGTGTGCAGCAGATGGCACTCTGCACTGGACAAGATGACAAGTCCTGCTTGTGCCACTTTTGTTCTGCTGTATTAAGTATGGTAAGTTAGAGTCAATTTAATTAACCAGTATAAATAAGCAATTATAGTACTGGTTAATTTTTTGCTTGAGAGGCATGTTTTTGAATCTGTCTTTTCCAGATTTGAAGAACAAGCCCAGAGCAATACAGTTCAGCTAATATAGGTGAAACTGGTTGTGAAGTTATGAAACAGAACTTAGCCTCCTCCCCCCGCAACCTCCCCATTAAAAAACACTGTCAACTGAGTAAATAGGAGAAAAGCTGCAGGGGCTTATTCAGTAGTTGTAGCACCATCTAGTGTAATTTTTTCCTTTCCTGTGTGAAAAGCCTGTTATTGCTTTCCAGCCTGTGGCTGTAAGGAAGACTGATGTTAAATATTTGTTGCATGTTTTTCTGTGCAGTTAGTGAAGGTGGCTGTTTTCAAGGATGATTCTTTGAAGGGAACTGCCTTTCACTGTGAGTTGTGTAATTTCTTTGCTCAATCTGTCTCATCTCTGATTATGATAGCCTGAATGCTGGCATTTCCTAGTGGTCAACGGCTATGCTGAATTACTAAATCTCTTAAGTCTGTCATTATACTGTTAGGGATCATGGCTGTCTCTTTCTACTTTACACATTGTAGTTCTTTGGCAGTGATATCATTTCAGTTTAACCTGAGAAAGCTTTTTATTTTGTTTTCTTTTAACCTAGAAGTTTTAAGAGAGGTTACATTGCCTGACACAGAGGCAAGTCCCAGTTCTTTAATTGGGTTCCTCATGAACTGGCTGAATCTTACCTTGCCAGATCCACTCAGCACAAATACTCCACTGTACTTAAACCAATGTCTCATATATCCATATTAAATGTTTATGCAGTTTTTGTAGCAGAATTTTAGTCTTAATCACTCCTCTATCTTCTAAGGTCCATTTTAGGTGAGAGACTGGGACCTGTGACTCCTCTTTGAACCTAACTTCCTCACTTTACAGATGAGAAAACAGACCTAATGGGAACCGAGGGAAGTGACTTGTACCATTTGTGGTTAATGACATATGGCATAAAAATTCTTTAAAAACACTTTTTTTGAAGTTTTTATTTTGTATTGGGGTATAGTCGATTAACAAACAATGTTGTGATAGTTTCAGGTGAACGATGAAGAGACTCAGCCATACATATACATGCATCCCTTCTCCCCCTAACTCCCCTCCCATCCAACCTGTCACATAACATTGAGCAGAGTTCCATGTGCTATCTAGTAGGTCCCTGTTGGTTATCTATTTTAAAGGTAGGAGTGTATACATGTCCATAGGATAAAAATGCTTTTAAATAGAGTGAATTCAAGGAGCAATCCTAGTCTGAATCTTGTGTGTTTCCTAGCTTTTAACCCCTTCCCATTGTTCTGTTCTGTCTTTTCTGAATGCTGATAGAATTTATTATTTTCAGGATACAGATTGATGCTGGCTTGTTCTCTAAATGTTTCATTTGTGGATGTCTTATGTTACTGGGCAGAGATTGTGTATCTTGTTACCTTTTTGTCCCCCATGGACTCCAGAGCAGTGCTAGATACATAGATAACACTCAGAGAAGTGTTACTTAAATACACACCCTTTTGTCTGCTTGCCAGTGAAAAGGTGTGTTCTGCCACGCCCCCCCAACATTGACTTGTTTAATGACTTGTTGCTTAGGTAACCATACTTGGTTAATTTGAGTAATTGCTTGAAGTTTGCTATTGCCAGTGCTGTCTTTCAGTTGTATGTTACACTTGTTTATGGTGGACTAGTAAAGGAGAGTTGGTAACACTGTTAGGTCTACGGGGGTACAAACTTTCTATCCAACGTAAAAGAAATACCCAGATTATTAGGAATATATGTTTGAATCAGAGTCTAGATTTATTGTTGTTTTAGTCGACTAAGATATTAAGATTTTGAGGGTTCTGGATAAATATGTATAGAGCAGACTTATCAAGGAAACTTGATTTTAAAATCTTGCTTATTTTGAGCCCCATAGATAGTTGAATGAGTAAATTTGGATTTAGTCAACAAACTCTGATTATTTGAACTTTTCTACGTCTCAAGGAGTTCTATTTTATGCTTTATGGAAATCTGCTCCAAGAGGGAATCTAAATAGAAATGCAGCATCAAGAAAGGCGTATGACAAAGACAACAACTTGAATGTGAATCCATTTTGGTTTTGGGGCTGCCTCCTGTTTGAAAGTGAAATCAAGGAGTGGTCATGGTCTTCCATAGTAGCACTTCGTTGATACCATTTTCTCAGTAACTACTGAGATGTAGCTTTTTATTTCTTTTTATATTCTGGCTTTGTGCTTTGTGGGTTTTCTTAAAAAATTACTGTTTGTTTTCCTGTAATTAAGAAGATGATTACCTTTTAAGATCTCAAGATAACCACTCAGTATAGAGGAATCCTCTAATCTTTATTTGACTGATTGATACAGTACAGGTACAACATGTTACAGGAAGATGTTACTGTGGAAGACATGTACTTAAAAGAGTCTTAGAATTTAGAGCTTTACAAGACTGTAGGTAAAGGAAAGGAACTTTTATTTCCTTGGTAGCCTAACAAGTTACTATAGAGCTGATAATGGCTCACACATCTGCTGATTTTCCCATTCAGTTTTTTCCCCTTGAAATTATATAATTCTGTGTTTCATTCTAAAGATGATTAAGCTGAGACTGGTTTTTAAAAGTGAATTGGGGTCAAATTCTTCCAGCAAGACCCTAAAGTCAAACTGCATCTTGGTTACTCCCTGATTTAGATTAAACTTGATGACATCTGGTTAAAAAAACCTGTCCTCTGCAGCTGAACACAAATGGGAAATAATCCATTTATTTTACTGCACTTTGTTAAATGCTTGCAGTGAGACAGCCTGTGTAAAAATCAAAGTTGACTTCAAGCAAAGTAATTTTAATAAGCTTAGTGAATTCTTGACCCATAAACCATGTACGGGCTCGAATTTTTTTTATTGGTAAAAGCATAACTTGGTAAATTACATCACCAACTGGCTGTACTAGCATACTAAAACCGAACTTTTTCTAATTCAGTTCTGGAATAATTGGATAATATGACATTGCATTTTGACATCTATTAAAAATAAGAGTCTTTCTAAAAGTCCTTTAATGATATTAATAATACTTATTAATTCAAAAGATTGAAATGTTTACCTTCTATGCTTTGTTACTAAAGTTTTCAGTTTTTCCATATTTTTTCTTATTATTGTCCACTTTATTTTAGGGAGAGCACTTGTAATAATCACCGGAAAACTGCTGAGCAGAGCCCTTTGGGTATATGATGCTATTCAGAGGGTAGTCTCAAATGTTCAGTCCTGAGCTTACTATCTTACAGGTTGCAAGATTTTTTAAATTTCTTTTTTGCCTTCTAAGACTGGCCCACTTTGTACTTCTTACCTATAGTAAATGATGTTACAGGATGTTTTAGAGTATTAATGCAACTGATAGTTTATAAAATAACAGGAGAGCAAATAGGTTAGCTGAACTACCTGGCCTCTAAAGATAGAGGGGTATATATAGAAGAAAGCATTTCAGAATTAAAGGCGTTGTGTTTCCATGTTTAATTCTTACCATAGCCCTATTATTAAAGGTATTATTGTGCTAGTTTTATAGATAAGGAAATTGAGGATGAAATAGATTCATTTCTTCTTTCGTTTCATAAACTTTTAATGATAGGGATGCAAAGATGAACAAATGTTTTGGAGCTGAGATGTAAGCCTGAGTCTGGCTAGAATTAAAGCTGTAGCATGCTGGTTGTCGATGTGGGTCTTCCTTCCTTTTCAGGGTCTGCTCCTTCAGTTTTGTTTGTTTCTCGAGCATCTACTGCAGTTTCTACCAAGAGATCTCATCATCCCTCCCATTGGCTACATTTCTTAAATCTTTTTTTTTACTCTCCCCACCAGCTGTTAGCTGATAAGGGTCTAAGATATTGCTCCTCACCCCCGCCCCCCGAGATCTTTGAAATTTAGTTTTAGATTCTAAAAAATCCCACCCAGTAAACCTGGTAATAACTGAGCATTGCTTCTGTATCAAACACTTTTACAACATTGTGTAGCGTACTCCATAACAACCCTTCAGGCAAAACACTGTCCCCATTGTACAGATGAGAAAGTAAAGACCTAGAAAGGTTAATAACCTGGAGTCATTCAGAGAATATCTGTGGAACTCCTATTCTCTGTGAGACACTGTGCTGGTAAAGAGACATGTTTCTATTGTGGTTCCAAGGGTTCAGAGCCTAGCCAGGAGACATTCATAAACAAGACTGCAACTGGCTGTGCTCTTTCTTTTTTCCCCTGTAGAGACTCAGTGGGAACACTGAGAACTACCAAAGATGTTGGGAAAGGCTTTAAGTGGGGAAACCTTGCTTGAGCTGAAATATGAGGAAATACAATGTGTGGGGGACTGAAAAGGTTGATTCATATTTAAGGATATGAATAGTATCTAACATGACAGTATGAGGGGGTACAATATACTTGAGAAACAGCCAGTAATTTGTTATAATTGGAGTATGGGCAAGAATAGCTGGAGATTAGGTTGGACAGTAGTAGTGATACCAATAATAATATTTATCAAGTGCACCATGTCCCAAGCACTATACATAGTCTCACTTAATTCTTGTGATACCCTATGAGTAGGTACTGTTATTATCCTTGTTTTACAGATAGTGAAACTGAGTTGCATCAGGATGATTGAGTGATTTGCCCAGAATCACAGTCAGTGACACACAGCTAGTAAATGACTTGCCCAGGATAACACAGCTAGTGAGTGGCATACCTAGTGTGTAAACCCGTGTAGCCTGGCTCCAGAGCCTGTCTCTTAACCACTGGCTATGATAAGGGATCAGATTGTGAAAGAACCTGTGAAGGAGCTGAAATTTTACTATGTTAAGTCAGCGTTTTTTTTAAAAACTCAACCCGCAGTAGAAATACCTTTTATATTTTGATTGAGTATATGCATGTGTGCATAAAACTAGGAAAGGTCTCATGCAACAATATTTGTACTATGTATGAGGCATGTACAGTTTCTATTCTGTTTTCTTAAGGAAATTCTGGTTGGGGCCCATTTAAACTGATTCTGAAGTTTAAGCCACAGTTTGCAGAAATGCAACTTGTCGAATAGGTGAGCAAGGGAAGAATTTCAAGAAGTTGAATCATGGTTAGGTTCTGCTTTTAGGTAGGTCACACTGGCAGCAGTGTGAGGACTTAATTGGAGAGGCTGGGACTGGAAAGACAGACACCAGTAGAACATCTTAAGTAGAACATCTTAATTGACCAGGCAAAAGGTGTCTGAACTAGGACAGTAGCATTGAGGATAGAGAAAAAGAGAACAGAGAGAAGGGAGATTTAGGAAGTAGAGTTGATAGAACTTGACAATTGGCTATGGACTGTTACTCAGCTAGTAAGTGCTAGGTAGAAAGGCAGTTCAATTCAAGGCTTTTCTGACTGTATTACTCAGGTACAGAAATTTTATTTTTTGACCTTTTCTGTGAGTTTCTTTTTATCGTCATGTTGAATATGCTTCTTTGTTGTCTTTTCTACACCTCTGCTTTTGTATTTTAAAAAACTAGTTTAATTATTTTTAAATGATTTTAAAATTTACATATAAAATCAGATATCCGTGTTATCCCTATTCCTGCCTCCCCACCTGTACCGCATAATATCAGAATCTGGAAGATTTGCATAGCAATATGAAAAAGTTCACATAGCATGATAAGCATTCAGCAAATCTTTGTTGAAAAAATGTGTTCTGTGTATTATACTCTCCCAAAGCAGAAACTCTTAACATGCTCATTAACTAGATGAATACTTTTGAGTAATTTTACTGGGTTTTTTTCCCTTTAACTTTCCATTTTTGTAATATTTGATTCCCTTTAGGAAATATTAAGCATTAAATATGATTAAGCATTAAGTACAAATTTTAAGTGTGATGATCTTATCTTTTAAAAAACAAATAAACAAAACTAGCTATGCTAAGCATGAAATCTTTTCTTAGTGAAATTTTAGCAGTCTTCTTTCTCATATTATGAATGTAGTTTCTCAGAGAAATTGGAGTGGCAGAAGCAGTAGGAATATATATGTATTATCCCTCAGTGTTGCAAGTGTAGTGATATATATACACACATATATGTTGTTGTTGTTGTTCAGTCGCTAAGTTGTGTCTGACTCTTTGTGACCCCATGAACTGCAGCATGCCAGACTTCCCTGTCCTTCACCATCTCCCGGAGTTTGCTCAAACCCATGTCCATTGAGTCAGTGATGCCATCCAACCATCTCATCCTCTGTTGTCCCTTCTCTTTCTGCCTTCTATCTTTCCCAGCATCAGGGTCTTTTCAAATGAGTCAGCTCTTCACATTAGATGGCCAAAATATTGGAGCTTCAACATCACTCCTTCCAGTGAATACTCAGAGTTGATTTCCTTTAGGATTGATTCGTTTGATCTTCTTGCTGTCCAAGGGACTTTGAAGATTCTTCTCCAGCACCACAGTTCGAAAGCTGAGCCTTTATATAGAGTTGAGAACAAGTTATTTGAAATGATTCTCTAACATTTTAATTGACTAGGACCTTACTGGCTTATCTTACCGGAGAGTGAATATTCTTTGGTCTTCTGCTGCTGCTACTGCTGCTAAGTCACCTCAGTCGTGTCCAACTCTGTGCGACCCCATAGACGGCAGCCCACCAGGCTCCGCCGTCCCTGGGATTCTCCAGGCAAGAACACTGGAGTGGGTTGCCATTTCCTTCTCCAATGCGTGAAAGTGAAAAGTGAAAGTGAAGTCGCTCAGTCATGTCCGACTCTTAGCGACCCCATGGACTGCAGCCTACCAGGCTCCTCCATCCATGGGATTTTCCAGGCAAGAGTACTCAGAGAGGGGCGGGGGCAACTGGGGGACCAAGGGTCCGAATTCAGCTGTTTGCAGAGGCAAACGTAGCTGCGAGCGTGGGGAGACCGTGCAGGGCAGTCCAGGTAAGAGATGAGGGGCCCGACGTGCCTGGCTGCGGCCTGACCACCGCCCCCCCCAGCCCCCTGACTGCAGGAGTTAGCGCTTCCCTCACCTCGAGCAGTGACCGTAATCCTCCTTTCAGCAAGCACTCACTCCTCTCTGCTCAGGATGGAGGGGGCCCGCGAGTTGGGGCAGGAGGAAGCACATTCCACGGTGGGGTGGGCAGACTGCCGGGCGTGAGCAGGTGCGGCCGGGATGAAGCCAGAGGACCAGCGCAGCTGGAGCCCCGAGGATGCCACCCACCCAGGCTGGGGCAGGTCAGGAGACCATAGCGGCTGCTGGCGGCCCTCGGACGGGACTGGGAAGCTTGGCCCAAGATCCGCGGAGAGTTTGGCTCCTAACATTCAAGGAGAATGATGGCAAGGTCCATCTACATTTCTTTTTACAGTCTTCACATTATTTACCGGAGAAGGCAATGGCAACCCACTCCAGTCCTCATGCCTGGAAAATCCCATGGACGGAGGAGCCTGGCGGGCTGTAGTCCATGGGGTCGCTAGGAGTCGGACACGACTGAGCGACTTCACTTTCACTTTTAACTTTCATGCCTTGGAGAAGGAAATGGCAACCCACTCCAGTGTTCTTGCCTGGAGAATCCCAGGGACCGGGGAGCCTGGTGGGCAGCCGTCTCTGGGGTCGCACAGAGTCAGACACGACTGAAGCGACTTAGCAGCAGCAGCAGTAGCAGTACTGGAGTGAGGTGCCATTGCCTTCTCCGCTTTGGTCTTCTAGATTTTATTATAATACAAAGGTAAGTATTTACTTTACAATTATGACAATTTTTTAGAGGCATTAGTGTATCTGCTCTACCAGAAAAGATTGTATTTGCAGTGTAGTTGATGAACCTTTTGAAATCTTATGGGAGCAAAGAATAGTTGTACCATCACAGAATTTTTTATTATTGATAGTTCTCTGAGATAGTTAAATAAATGAAAAGATGGAAGTGCTAAGAGTGTGTATGTTTATGTGTGTGTGTGTTTCCCAGTCACCAAAATAAAAAGTAAGTAATTGAAGAGAGTTAGGTGCCGTGTGGTGTAATAGAGTTAGGAGTCTGGGTTCTGTTCCTTTCTCTTCCATTAACTTGCTATTTGACTTTGAGTAAGTGACAAAACCTCTTTGATCCTATCATTTTTGTCAGTTCAATAAGGATGCTTGGTCAGGTGAACCTAAAGGAGTTCTTTAATTCTAATTTACCATTTTTATGTAACACGACAAATAATTTTTATGGTATTTCATTGGGTAGCTTGTATAAAGGCATTAACTGACTTTTATATGTTTACTTATTCTCACAAAGGCAAAGGGCTTGAAGTGACAAAAAAGAGCCTTCCAACTCCTTTCCAGGACAGTTTGCGTAATTACTTCTGACATCTTGATGAACAATTTACCCTGTGTTCCTCTTAATTCATTAAGCCTTTATTTCCATCTTTCTTTTTTCTTCTTTTTCCAATTCAAACTGCTGAGGGAGTTGGGAAAGAGGTGAAGATGTGGTGGGAAATTCAGAGGTGGAGAGAAGGGAGGAGGAAAAAAGCAGTTAATGATGGTGTGTTGTGAGACAGGACTGTGCTAATAATTCATTAATTCTGAGTTGTGAGCTGCCAGCCTGGAACAGAAAATGTTTCTTTGATTTTATACTACAGGAATCCCCAGTGTGAAAAATCTTAACAAGTGGTTAGTTGTCCATAGCAGTCTGGTCTTCCAAACCCTGTGAACTGAGTTTAATACAGTGTCATGAATGTAGAACATTCAGTCAGTGTTGGACAAATGAGTCAGTGAGTTAAAAAGTCTTAGGGACCATTGTCTAACTCCTTCAACCTGGTATATCATCTTGTTCTCTGTGCCTTGATTCTACAGTGATGGAAATCACAGAGCTATGAAGAAGGAATGACTTTGCTTTAGACAGCAGCTAATAATGTTAAAAAAGACTTCACAGATTGTGCTGAAACGAGCATGGCTATGTACAATGTTAAGTAAAAACAGTAATGGAAAAAGATTGTAGGGTTGTTATGCTATAGATAATTTAAGAAATTGACACAGTGACATCTACCTGGTAGGTATTTGGAGCAAGTGAGGGAGAATAGAGAAGAGTGAAGGGCTGGGTGCTGCTGAAGAGAGAAAGGAACTATTTGAATGAGGTGCTGCCAACTCTAGATTCCCTACAGATACATATTTCCAAGGATGACAGGTTTTTGGAGGTGTTTATTTTGGAACAAATCTTCTGTATTTCCATCTACCCCCACTATATCCTGTATCTTGTACTGCCAGAATTCTGCTAGCTGCCATGAAGCAGGGCTGTGGCAAGTGGCCAAGTGTGATAAAAACCCATTTTTCACTTTAAAACAGATTATAGCTGTCAGAATACTTTAAAGAAGTATTTAAAGATGGAATGAAGTGGAAGAAGTAGTAAAAAGGAAGTGAGAAAATGGAAAGTTTTTGGTTCGGTTTTGATGGAATTACATTTCTTTCGTAAACAGAAGAATACCGGCTTATGTCTGTCTCTGTCCCTTTCTCTTTCTTACCTCTCTTTACCTGATCTTTGAATG
The DNA here is from genome assembly GCF_054371585.1 of Giraffa tippelskirchi. NCBI lineage: Eukaryota > Metazoa > Chordata > Mammalia > Artiodactyla > Giraffidae > Giraffa > Giraffa tippelskirchi. The sequence goes on along the minus strand of NC_137276.1, from coordinate 63,951,061 downwards.
CCACAGATAGAAGCTGCTGACTAGACAGGAAAAACGAGTTTTCTAATCACAAAGAGGTAGTAGTGATTTTGTTGTTGTTGTTTTTGTTTTTGAGGGGATCCCAAGGGTATACTTTGTCTGAATGTCTCATCTATATACATGTTAGTAATTGGCTTTTGTTTTCTTATTTTGTTCTCATTTTAACCCCCCAAAATATGAAATTTATTTTTTCCATTTCTAGCTCTAACTTAAGCATCAAAACAAAATGTTATCCAAGCACAATTGAGGTGGTAGAACAGAATTGTAGTATATACCATGTTACAAATTTTGGAATGTTCATTTATTAAATGGAGACTTGAATTCCAGTCAGTACTTTCTTTAATTTTAATATTTCATCCTGTCTTAGTAGTTGATTCAGAATGAAATAGAGTTCATAGCTTGGCCAACTGCCGCAAAGTTGAGTGAGCTTTAGATACATAATGGCTCTCTTTTTAATGATTACTAGAGCTTTTAGCAGTAAAAGGGGGGAAATGAAAGGGAACTATGTGTAATAGATTTCTTGCCTAAAATGAATACTCTTGGTAAGATTAAAAGTAGAGACAGGCTGAGGCTCTGAGATATGGATCTGGAGGTCACATCACAGCCAGCATCAGAAAGTAGCAGCACTGGTAGAAGAAAAAAGATAACTACTGAAGATCAGGCACTTGGAAAGGCCATACCGACCCCGAGGGTGGTTGCTTTTTGGTGGTGGGGGTGGGGAGGTGGATGTCCTTCATAAGGAATTTTGTTGTTCGTCAAACATACAAAGGGAAAAGTCTTTTTTTTAAATTATGAAGTATGTAATGTCTGTAAAAACAAGTAGAATAATGTGTTTCTTTTAGCTTAAGAAATAATACAATTATAATTGCTACCCCAGGTTTCCTTCCTCAGTCCTATTTCCTCTCTTCTTTCCCAAACACACTCCAATTTGATGTTTCCGTTGTATATGTTTATGCCATATATCTCATACAGCATTGTAAACATGCTTTAAGTCTTATTTAGAAGATATTACACTGTATATATCCTTATGTAATTTGTTCTTTTTGCTTAATACTTAAATTATGTAGTTGATACCTGTGGTTCTGACTCATTCATTTTTAGCAAGGTGGTGTTTCATACTCTTTTGCACATATTTATGCATTTTCCTGTTGACTGAAAACCTTTTTAGCTGAATATTTTAGGGGGATAGGAAAGAGAAATATGTCATTTTAAAAGTTAGCCATTATACAGAGTGAAGTAAGCCAGAAAGAAAAACAATACAGTATACTAATGCATATATATGGAATTTGAAAGATGGTAACGATAACCCTATATGCGAGACAGAATAAGAGACACAGATGCATAGAACAATTTTATGGACTCTGAGGGAGAAGGGGAGGGTGGGACGTTCTGGGAGAATAGCATTGAAACATGTATATTATCATATGTGAAACAGAACACCATTCCATGTTCGATGCATGAGACAAGGGCCCAGGGCCGGGGCAATGGGATGACCCAGAGGGATGGGATGGGGAGGGAGGTGGGTGGGGGGTCCAGGAAGGGGAACACATGTAAACCCATGGCTGATTCATGTCAATGTATGGCAAAAACTATTACAATATTGTAAAGTAATTAGCCCCCAACTAAAATAAATAAATTTATTAAAAAAAAAAAAGTTAGATTAGGAATGTTGTTTTGACTTTCAAAAAGGCCAATTCCTTTTTTGGTGTGGAATGTCCTCATTTATCATTTTTCTGGGAAAGCCCTTTATACTTCCTGAGAGAAGGCAGAGACGAGTAATGTTTCATTACACAGATGAACATGTCTTACACAAAACGCAGAACAGCATCTGCTGTATTACAGTGAACTCATAAGGGACTGAGATGCAGCAAAAGCTTGGTTAATTCTATTAAAATTCTCAGATTTTTCAAGTGCAGGCAAGCTGTGGATAGAAACTGGTTGGTATTTAGTCATTATTTCTTTTCTGTGTGTTTGGAGTAATTTGTATTTTAAAGCTGTCTGCTTTGTTTTGTAAAAAGATATGCCTTATGTGATAATAAACCAAAAAACTGTTCTTGGATTGTGTCATGGTTTTGATGCAGTAAAGGCAAAACAAGGTGTGGGACTGAGGGGAGGTACTTCTTTCTGAGGCGGTTAGTTGGTGTGAAATAAATATTTGTATTAATAATAAATTATATATATACATATATATGTGTTATGTATGTATGTCAGTGTATATTCTTTCTTTGTAGTCATTAATTTAAAAAACCAATCTCTGAGAAATATTTTTTATTCCCAGTCTCATGTTGTCATTCATTTGCGATATCTTTGATATGGTGTGTTGAACAGTTTTGCAGAATACACAGTACAGAACTTCATTCAGGTTGTCCCTCCAAATGATTTGCTATAGTGCATTAACCAGAAATGCTGATGCAGCGAGGGAAACACTAATAAATGGGATGCTTTCCAGGGACTGTAGCTAAGGCAAAGCAAACACAAGCCAAAATTAAGAAGAAAACATTAGTTAAGCGCCCAAGATGTAATCTGGCCAGAGTTGCTATTAACAGTGAATATTCCATTCTAATTAAATTAATTGAGGCCTGGGTAGTTTGAATCACCAGACTGTCCATTAAAAAAGTGACCCAAATTTAAACATATTAGAATTAAAGGCTAGTGCAAGAATAGTCTTTTTGCTATAATTTATAAGATTGAAAGCTTAAATTATTTGCTTGTTTCTATTGGATGGATTCCGATGCCTCAAGAATGATTAAACTCAACTGCCTGTTATTTTGGATTGTGGTTGTAAGGAAAAGCGTGCTGAATGGACCTGCAAGTAAAAGAGGGTTTTTTATTTTTCACTAGTTTTGTTTTGGTAGGAATGATTAGATGGGAGAAGAGGGTATTGCAAATTAAGAATGATTGTTTTTTCACTGTTGCTGTTTTTCTTACACATTGCACTGTTTTTTTCCCTACAAATTATTTTACCCATAAATAGTGTAGGATGGAGAGAGGAGATAGGTATGTAAACAGGCTTTTAAAAATTATGCTTGGAACTTCCCTGGTGGCCCAGTGGTTAAGACTATGCATTTCCGTTGCAAGGGGGCGTGGGTTCGACCCCTGGTTGGGGAACTAGGATGCCACCCAGCATGGCCAAAAAATAAGATAAGGTTATATTTAAAATAAATAAAAATAAAAATTGCTCTTCTTGTTTTTGGATGATCTCTGATTAATTGGCCAAGAGTCAAGCATTTTAAAACATGCTTTTTAAACCAGAGAGTTGTTATGGGTATGCAAATGAATTATTTTTTTTTAACTCTGCCAAAATTTCTTAAGTTTTGTAAACTTGTTTCTGAAACTGTCAAAAGTTCTTGAGTGAACTTTGATAGGCTCACACTTCTATTTCCGGGAACCTCCTAAATTTTTACAAATATTTCTTATCTCTGTATAGTTTATCAGGGTTCTATCTGTTTTTCAAATGCTGGAATGGTAGAGGTATGTGAAAAAAAATTTCTCCTTAATACTATTTCTAAAAGTATTGATTTATGAGTTGTTGCTTCAGATTCTCACTATTTTTATTTCTCTTATGATTCTGTTTTTATTTATTATTTCTCTATGATTCAACTTTATTTCTGTATGATTCAATACTTTCTCTGGGGAAAAAAAGTGTATTTCAGAGTTTCTCATAACCAGTCTGGATTTATTCTAGGTTATAACTCATTTTCTTTTAAAAGTGCTCTCTTGTCCTAAAGGATTGCTTGTAATAACTAGCAGCTAAGAATGACTTGAACTTTTCAGACTTCCTCTTCTTTTTCGGCATTAAAAGCTGAGGTGCCCATGTCAGCAGGCTCAGGAGGGCCTCTATCTTTGACATTGACTTTACATTTTTCTATTCTTTTAGGTCTTTCACTACCATTCCTACAGTGGTTGGCAAGATAATCGTTTCCACCTCACTCTCCATGTACCATGCCAGTGACAGCTGCTAGAGTGTGGAGCTGGTCTGTGGGAGTCAAGTAAGTGCCTTTTTTACTATTTGGCATGGTTTTTGCTTACTTTGCAAAGCCATGGAGAGGAACTCCTTAAGATTAGTTTTTAAAAAGGCACTTGCTTGATCCTTGTGGGCTGGCTCTTTGCTCCAGCCTGCTGTTGAATATCTGGTAGCTAACATGAAGCTGAATTTAGCAAGGTGACTAATACAGAAAGGAACATTTTTACTAGGATAGACCCTGTAAGGATGATAGATCTGATCTTGGCTTGATTAGACCATTTATATTGATGAACAACCCCTGTCCCATCCCAGAATGAATCAAACTTCTAAATTAGTTCAAACAGTTAGTTACTCTGGCCTTCTGGAAATTTAATAGGTTATGGATGACCAAGGGTCTGTTGTTATAAACCAGCTGAGTTATGTGGAAACAGAACAGCTCTCCCAGCAAAGCCAGTGACCTTGGCGGTTTTCTGAATTAATTTAGCTTACTTTAAGGAAGAAGTGATTATTGGTGTTAATGAGATTTGGGTTTCTGTATTTATTGCTAAAGTTGCTAAAACTTGGTATTTTACTTTTGCAGGTCACCTTGTAAATTTTGCCTATATAAATTAACACACCCCCTGTTATGTCATAACAACCATGTAAGGGAGAGTGTTTTCCTGCTCTGTCTTAGGTATTGGTGATGTGACCTGTTCACGCAGGGGAAACTTGAACATTTTCAGGTATGTGAAGATCCTGATTCATAAGCATTTTCTCCCTGCAAACAAAACACAGTTTATTTCAGTGGAGTAGTTTTATAAAATCGAACTTTTCAGTTGATTTTCTTGCCCCTGATATTATAGAATAGGAACTGGCAAACTATAGCCAAGACCATTGCTTGTTTTTTACAAATAAAGTTTTATTGGAACACAGGCACATTTGTTATTTACATGTCTATGACTGCTTTTGTATTAATAACAGAGTTGAGTTGTGACAGAGCCCACATGACCCACAAAGCCTAAAATAATTGGCTCTTTAAGAAAAAGTTTGCTGATTTCTCCTACAAAAGAACCACACTTCAAGTTGTACTTAGAGATAGACATGGTGTAACCACAGTTGAATTCATTAGGTTAGCTGATAAGTGATAAAATTGAAGCTGGAAGCTAGGTCTCCTGCCTCCTTGCTCAGGGTTCCTTCTACTAGGGCTTATACCACATTAGAGCTACTTGTTTTCCCTATTAGCTGTAAGGCACAATCTTTTTTCCTTTATTTTCTGTGAAATAAAAGCAAAAACTCAATGATTTAAATCACAAAGATATGATTTATTGGAGAATTGACTTTACTTGGAGTTTGGATGCTTTTATCATTTGAAGGTAACTGGGGAATTGCTTCTTAATGAATCACTAAGTGCTTATAGTGTGTACTCAAAAAAGGTTAGGTTAGTTGGAATGAAAAGAAGTCTAAGCCTTGATAATAATTTTATAGCTAGGAGCAAAACCAAAACTGGCACAGATAGAATGCTTCCTTCATGTATCTGTGTCTAAGCTCACAGATAGCAGGATTGTATATGTATGTATGTGCGTATGAGTGTCTAACAGCTCAAAGTGCATTTGGATTGTATCCTAAGAAGAGTTTACCAGGTGTACTACAATCTGCAGATTATGTTACGAGTTTTAAATGGAGTTTTAAAGATAAATTTTATTTTAAAACAGTTTTGGATTTACAGGAAAATGACTAAGATTGTATATAGAATTCTCATAGTTACCCCTTCCTATTTTCCCTGTTATTAACATCTTACATTAGTATGGTACATTTGTTATAATTAATGAATATATATATAGTAATGAGCCAATATTGATACATTGTTATTAACTAATCCATGCTTTATTCAGAGTCCCTTGGTCTTTGCATAATATTCTTTTCCTGTTCTAGGATTAAATGAATTTTACTAGCATGTTCACTGAATATTAAACTAGTTTTGAAGTCTTTCAGTTTCCAGGAGTATGATTAAATGAGTACAGGCTTAACTACTGCAGAGTTCTGACTTGTAATATTTATATTCTGTAACTTGTCAAGAAAGTAGTTACTTGTAATAGTAATAGCTCTTCAGTTTGTTCCTAAATTTTTAGTATCATCAATTCCAGAAAGGGCAAGACAGACTTGGTTACTTCTGTTATTGTCATATGCAAAATTGCTGGTGAAAATATTCTAAAATAAATTGCTTTCTTTGGAAGCAGTGCAGATCAGCCATCCTACTTCAATATGTTTATCCTCCTAAAGTAGTTTTTGAAGTCAGCACCTTCTGATGAATCATTAATCATTCAAATTTCCTCAAAAAGACCTTAAACTATTTCTTCCTTAAAAGTGTATGTTATTTTCTAAAGTTAAACACATGCATGCTCTGTGACTCATCAGTTCCACTCCTAGATTTATATACAACAGAATTGTGTGCTTGTAGTCACCAGAAGACATGAACAAAAACGTTCATAGCAGGACTACTTGTAATAGTTCAAACTGGAATTTTCCTAATGCCTATCAACAATAGAATGGGTAGCTAGTTTTCTGGCATGATCACACAGTGAATGTTAAACATTGATCACAGTGAACAGAGAATAGCTATTTATAATAATATGTGAATTCCACAAATATAATAGTGTCTGGCAAAAGAAGCCAGGCACTAAACAGTATTCATTTACAGATATCTCAAAAACAGATAAAACTATCTGTGTGTCAGGAAATTGATTATCCTTGTTGGGGATGGGGAAAGTGTTTGGATTGGGGTATGAAGGAGTTTCCTGAGGTGCTAGTAATGTTCTGTTTCTTCTTTTGACTACTGGTTACATGGATGTGTTCACTTTGTGAAAATTCACCAAGCTTATATATTTCTCTGTATTTATGTTATTCTTCAAAGAAAAAAGTATACAAAAGTATTAGCAGCTCTGAAAAACACAGAAAATTCATTGTCAACATTTGAAGGTTATGTGGAGAAAAAAACTGAACAAATTAACCTCATATCTTAAATATATGATATCTGAATTGTAGAATTATCAAAGTGCCATTGTGTTACTGGAGCTGAATGAGATGACTAAAGTAGGTGTTAATGACTGCTCTTTATTGTAACCAGGTTTGGGGAATGCCTCAGAAAATACTTCATCCATTCTTTATTATGGAAAAGACTTACAAGCCAAGTAGTTGCCACTTGGATATACTGCTGTATTTATACATGCTGGATTTTCTCCTTCCCTCTGAATGTCATTAAATCAGTGAGTGAGCTTTCAAACGTAACCAGAATGTAGAGTTTTTTCCCCAGTGGCACCCCTTTTTGTGACTTCACTTTTTTTTTATTGATACCTTTGATTCTTTATTGTGTTTCACAGGTATTGCATTTTTTACAAATTGAAGGTTCGTGGCAACCCTGTGTTGAGCAAGTCTATCAGCACTGTTTTTTTCTGATAGCATTTGCTCACTTCATGTCTCTGTGTCACATTTTGGCAGTTCTTGCAGTATTTCAAACTTTTTCATTATTTGTTATGGTGATGTGCGATCAGTGATCTTTGATGTTACTACTATGACTGGCTGAAGGCTAAGAAGATGGTTAGCATTTTTAGCAATAAAGCATTTTCACAGGTGTGTACTTTTTTTTCAGGCATAATGCTATTGCACACTTAACAATAAACAGACAGAACTTTCAGATGCACTAGGGAACCAGAAAATTCATATGACTCACTTTATTGCAACATTTGCTTTATTGTGGTGGTCTAGAACCAAACCTGTAATAATCTATGAGGTATACCTCTATCCCATCCTTTTATCTAGTAACTAAATCCTAGTTGGAGCCTATCTTTCTCATCTCACTTACCTTATACTTTATGTTCCCTTTATCACCATCCTTACTTATATTAGAACTCTTACCATGTGTCTGGACATTTGTCTAAATAGCATCTCAACTTTTCAGTGTTTCCTCTGCAATCAGTCCATTCTGTATCTTCTTGCCAGATTTATCTTTTAAAAATCTCACCAAAGCATGTCCTCTCAAAAAACTTTTACATGCCACCACCTTTAGGATTTAATATAAAAAAATAAAAATATTTTTTTATATTAAAAAATACCTTAGTCTGGAGATGAATGAGATGACTAATACCTTTACCTTAGTCTGATATTCAGTTCAGTTCAGCTCAGTAATGTCCGACTCTTTGTGACCCCATGGACTGCAGCATGCCTTGCCTCCCTGTCCATCACCAAGCATGCTCAAACTCATGTCCATTGAGTCGGTGATGCCATCCAACCATCTCATCCTCTGTCATCCCCTTCTCCTCCTGCCTTCAATTTTTCCCAGCATCATGGTCTTTTCTAATGAGTCAGCTCTTCACATCAGGTGGCCGAAGTATTGGAGTTTTAGCTTCAGCATTAGTCCTTCCAATGAATACTCAGGACTGATTTCCTTTAGGATGGACTGGTTGGATCTCCTTGTGGTCCAAGGGACTCTCAAGAGTCTTCTCCAACACCACAGTTCAAAAGCCATCAATTCTTCAGCACCCAGCTTTCTTTATAGTCCAACTCTCACATCCATACACAACTACTGGAAAAACCATAGCTTTGACTAGACGGACCTTTGTTGGTAAAGTAACGTCTCTGTTTTTTAATATGCTGTCTAGGTTGGTCATAACTTTTCTTCCAAGGAGTGAGCATCTTTTAATTTCATGGCTGCAGTCACCTTCTGCATTGATTTTGGAGCCCCCCAAAATAAAGTCTGTCACTGTTTTCACTGTTTCCCCATCTATTTGCCATGAAGTGATGGGACTGGGTGCCGTGATCTTAGTTTTCTGAATGTTGAGCTTTAAGCCAACTTTTTCACTCTTCACTTTCATCAAGAGGCTCTTTAGTTCTTCTTCACTTTCTGCCATAAGGGTGGTGTCATCTGCATATCTGATGTTATTGATGTTTCTCCCAGCAATCTTGATTCCAGCTTGTGCTTCTTCTAGCCCAGCATTTCTCATGATGTACTCTGCATATAAGTTAAATAAGCAGGGTGACAATATACAGCCTTGATGTACTCCTTTTCCTATTTGGAACCAGTCTGTTGTTCCATGTCCAGTTCTAACTGTTGCTTCCTGACCTGCATACAGATTTCTCAGGAGGCAGATCAGGTGGTCTGGTATTCCCATCTCTTGAAGAATTTTCCACAGTTTATTGTGATCCACACAGTCAAAGGCTTTGGCATAGTTAATAAAGCAGAAATAGATGTTTTTCTGGAACTCTCTTGCTTTTTTGATAATCCAAATTACATTGGCAATTTGATCTCTGGTTCCTCTGTCTTTTCAAAAACGAGCTTGGACATCTGGAAGTTCATGTTTCACGTACTATTGAAGCCTGGCTTGGGAGAATTTTGAGCATACTTTACTAGCGTGTGAGATGAGTGCAATTGTGTGGTAGTTTGAGCATTCTTTGGCATTGCCTTTCTTTGGGATTGGAATGAAAACTGACCTTTCCAGTCCTGTGGCCATTGTCTGATATTCAGGACCTTCTAAAATTGAATTCCAGTCTGTCTTTCCACTGTTAATGATAATGTTGTTTTGATAGCGATTGATTGCTTATTAACTTCCAGGTTGTGTGAAGCACCATACATGTATGGTTTTATGTAATTATTCCTGTAAAGTACATACTGTTATTACCACTGTTGAGGAAATAGAGGCTGCAGGGTTCTAAATAATGTGCCCAAGCTAGTACGAGTTATAGTTGTAACTTTCTCCTACATGCCTTAAATGGACCCATCCCTAACCACCAAGTACACTCCCACTTTTATCCCAGCTCTTTCACTTTGCACATCCACAGCCTGGAAGGCCCTTTTTTTTCCTTTCTTCCCTCTCTCACAGTCTGTTTGTATTTATCTGTTAAGACCTATCTCAAGCTCCATCTGTTCAGTGATATATTTTTTTTCCTCTCCCTTCCTCCTGGCAGTTTAGAGAATACTTAGTCGCCTGACCGTATATTTTATACTTTTATTGCCTTGAGTCTGTAGTTTTTAATATATATGGATGATTTAGTTTAGTCTTTAGAATTTTAACCTCCTTGAGGTTGAGGGCTTAGATTATAGGATTTTTTATATCCCCTGTAGTGCCTTATATGTATATAACAATAAGGGTATATATTGATCATTTGAAATGATAATAGAACTGTTAATAGCTGAAGATATATAATATGCATATAAGACTCTTAGTTCTTTGTGTTTCTTAATTCAGAACCAGGAATGATATATCTAGCTTAGAACTACATATCATTGATTTGTAAGCAGGAAGCTTGATAACCGTTACCATGTACTGATTCACATCAGAACAGCTCTTTATATCAAGAGTTTGACTTCTCTGTTTTTGATTGAAGTATGGTTGACTTATGATATTAGTTTCAGGTGTACAACATAGTGATTCAATATTTTTATATATTAAACTCCATTTCAAGTTATTTTAAAATATGGGCTATATTCCCTGTCCTGTACATTATACATCCTTATACATCTTATTTATTTTATTTTATTCTTAGTAATTTGTACATCTTAATCCCTTCCCCCTATTCTGCCCCTCCTCCCAAGGCACTCTTCATGGGTAACCACAAGTTTGTTCTCTGTATTTTTAGTTCATTTCTGTTTTGCTATAATTGTTCATTTGTTTTATTTTTTGGATTCCACTTAAAAGTGAAAACAGACAGTATTTGTTTATATCTGACTCATTTCACTCTTTTTATCTGACTCATTTCTGCTTTTGAACTGTGGTGTTGGGGAAGACTCTTGAGAGTCCCTTGGACTACAAGGAGATCAAACCAGTCAATCCTTCAGGAAACCAGTCCTGAATATTCATTGGAAGGACTGATGCTGACGCTGAAACTCCAATACTTTGGCCACCTGATGCAAAGAACTGACTCATTTCAGAAGACCCAGATGCTGGGAAAGATTGAAGGCAGGAGGAGAAGGGGACAATGGAGGATGAGATAGTTGGATGGTATCACCAACTCGATGGACATGAGTTTGAGCAAGCTCCAGGAGTTGGTGATGAACAAGGAAGTCTGGTGTGCTGCAGTCCATGGGGTGGCAAAGAGTCAGACACAACTGAGTGACTGAACTGAACTGACTCATTTCACTAAGCATAACAGCTTCTAGGTCTATCCATGTTGTTAAAAATGGCAACGTTTGATTTGTTAAAATTTTTGTGACTGAATAGTACTCCATTGTGGCCTTCCCTGGTGGCTCATCTTTAAAGAATCTGCCTGTAATGCAGGAGACGTGGGTTTGATTCCTGGGTTGGGAAGATCTCTTGGAGAAGAAAATGGCAACCCACTGCAGTATTCTTGCCTGGGAAATTGCATGGACAGAGGGGCCTGGTGGGCTCTAGTTCATGGGGTCACAAAAGAGTCGGACACGACTTAGTGCCTAACCACCACCAATATTCCATTGTATGTATATGCCGTATTTTCTTTATCCATTCATTTGTTGATAGACACTTAACTTTTTCTCATTGTCTCACCACTGGCACTTTGTTTTAGACCACCAGTGTATCTCACCTAGAATATAACAACAGCCTCCAAAGCAGCCTCCTGCTTTTGCATTTTTTTTTTATGGTGAGAACTCAGGCAATGGAAGTGATGATGTCAGGCAAGAAGACAACCATTCCAACAGCTTCAGATCTCACTTAGAGTAAAAGACAAAGTATGTTAAGTGGCCTCCAAGCAGCAATGTGCTGATAAAATGGATCTCTGGAAAAGGAAAATCTTCTGATTTATAGCATACGCCTATTTTTGTGCTATTATTATTATTCCTGCTGTGGGATTCAAAGTTCTAGAAAGTATAACAGTCTGCTCTTTACATGGTTCCAGCCAGTTCTGTCTTACCACTGCTGAACATTTAGCTCTCTGACTCACACCTAATTATTGCTACTTTTCCCCTTGCCCACTCTATTCTTATGATACTGTCCTTGCTGTTCCATGGTGGGTGACATGCACCCACCTCACAGGATCTTTGCCTTCATAGCTTTGTATAGTTAGAGTTGGGCTTCTCTGGTAGCTCAGAGGTAAGGAATCTGCCTGCAATGCAGAAGACACAGGAGACGTGGGTTTGATCACTGGGATCACAGAGAGTTGGACATGACTGAGCTTGCAATGCATAGTTAGAATGCTCTTCTGAATACATGCAGGTTTGCTTATTTCTTAACCTCTCTCAAGAGTGCTCAAGTATCTTCTGTGATTTCACTATGTAAATTTGTAGTCTTTCCCCTACATTTTCTCACCACACTCTTTCTTCATTACTCTGTTTTATTTTTTCCTAGTACTTCCAACATATAATATGTTTATGTATCAATATTACTTGCCTTCCCTTCCTATATCTTTAATTATAACAGAAGCATTTTCTTCACTACAGAATCCTTAGCACCCAAAGCCTAACACATAGGCACTCAAAAGTTGTTGAGTGAATTTATATGTACTTCTTCTAAAGATATAAATTGAATGTGTGTATTTCCCATCTGGGAGCATACTTTGTATGAAAGGAATTTTTAATTTTTATTTGTTGGTTGTCCTGAAATGATTTCCAAAATACACTGCAGTGTTTCTACACCTGTCTGATGCCAAACTGTAGTGATATATTACTGCTCTTTCTAGGCAGTGTTTTCTGTAGGTGGGGATAATGGTTATATTCGCTGTTGAGACTGAAAAAGTAGCGTTTCATTTTGGTTGAAAGGAAAATATCTGAAATACATATAAACAAATCAGTTTGGGCCTGTCACTGGTACTTGAAACTTGATATTATTGTTTACTTCAGTTCTTTATGAGAAATTCAACAGTATTTATGGTAAAGTGTATGTTTGGTAGTGTGTTAATCTCATAATAACATCATTGTGAGTTTGAATATCTGTGATAATTAATGAGAACATGTAATTTGTATACTTTATTTGAAGATTAAAATATGTTTATAGGGACATTTTTTATGTATAAATATTAAAATTTATAGATGAGTTTAGCACACTGCTTTATTAGAATTTAAAAGGTGTATGACTTCATATGAACTAGATGCTACCTTTTCCTCTTGATCTCAGTTGCTGCCTTTTCCCCCCTGAAGTGGAATTCACTCCTCTGCTTCACTTAGTCTTGTTGTTCTTCAATTGTTCAGTCGTGTCCGACGTTTTGTGAACCCCATGGACTGCAGCATGCCAGGCTTCCCTGGCCCATTGAGTTGGTGATGCCATCCAGCCGTCTCGTACTCTTATTGTCCCCTTCTCCTCCTGCCTTCCATCTTTCCCAGCATCAGCGTCTTTTCCAGTAGGTCGGCTCTTCACATCAGGTGGTCAAAGTATTGGAGCTTCAGCATCAGTCTTTACAATGATTACTCAGGGTTGATTTCTTTTCGGATTGACTGATCTCCTTGCAATCCAAAGGACTCTCAAGAGTCTTCTCCAGCACCACAGTTTGAAGACATCAATTCTTTGGCACTCAGACTTTTGTATTTTCCTGCTCTCACATCCATACTGACAACTGGAAAAACCATAGTTTTGACTGTATGGACCTTTGTCAGCAAAGTAACATCTCTGCTTTTTAATATGCTGTCTAGGTTTGTCATAGCTTTTCTTGCAAGGAGCAAGTGTCTTTTAATTTAATTTCATGGCTTCAGTGATTTTGGAGCCCAAGAAAATAAAGTCTGTCACTGTTTCCATTGTTTCCCCATCTATTTGTCATGGAGTGATGGGACCAGACACCATGATCTTTGTTCCTTGAATGTTAAGTTAGTGCATAGACAAACATTACACTGAGATGGCAAGATTGAGCTGTACTTACTAACCAGAGTTTTCTTTCTTCTACACTTAAGTATTTTTATAAGTAAAATTATAGCACAGTAAGAATTGTAAACATGATAGCCAAAGTTACTTTTTTCAAATTAATCTTTCGGGTATAACCATATTAACACATTTTTATTTTGGGGTTTGAGTCACAGAGGTCAGAGAAAAGGATAATTTGAACTGAAAGCTATCACTTCTTGGCAGACAATTAAGAAATGGAGAAAAAGTCTGATTTTCTTTATGAGTGTAGATGTTATTTTATTGAGTGACACTAAAATTTACAATATTTTTCTCCTACAGACTTGAACATTGAAGGAAAAGCCTTTTTTCTTTTATAAAAGCTTAACTTCCTTTCTTGTGTCACTTTTGGTTTCAGAAAATGTTTATCCTCTGGAGTTGTTTTTTTTTTATTAAGACTTTTTAGAGCAGTTTAAGATTCAGAGCAAAATTGCAGTGAAGGTACAGATTTTTTATAACAACATTTTTAATGATTACTCAATGTGTCAGAGAACAGAGATAACCTTATTTTTCTGTTCACATGTCTGATGCTGTGATTCTTATTTTTTCTAACACAGTCAGAATTATTATCCTTTTAAAAAGCTTGCTTCTATTATAAAGGTAATAAATATTATCATAGAAAAACTGAGATACACAGAAAAATGGAAGGAAGAAGAAAATACTACTGACAGACAACCACTGTTAACATTTTTATGTGTTCCCTTCCAGTCATTTTTTATGGAGTTCATCTTTCCTCTGATACAAGAATCATTGATCTTTATATACAGCATAAAAGTATATAACTATATTTTGCTTCTTTTGCTTGGCATTTTGCCAAATATTTAACAAATGTGTGATGAACGTTTAATGACAGCATAATACTCCAAAGAGTTGCCGTATCATTGCTCGTGTTTATGATATGATTTTCAAAATAGATTTTGTTGGTGGCATATTTGAGAATTTTAAAGAGTAAGCATTCTTTCCCCTTGAAACAACTTTTGAGGAAAAATTGAAAATAACAACAAAAACCCCCTGAGAGGATCCTTCTGTTGTGTGTTACTGTGTAAACAGAATTGGTTACTGCCCTGATCACATTCTTATACACTCAAAAGTAACAGGCACAAATTACAATAAAGTTATTTAAAGCATCTTTAAAAGTCCATCTGTTTGAGACGCTGTCTTCTAAAAACCTTTTACTATTTTAGTGAAGACTGTTAGGTTTTTCTATGGCTATTGGAAAGCTCATTCTTCTGTCTGTAGATTTGGTAATGAAGAATATTAAGAAGTAAACTCAAAAGTGGGTATAGAGAGAATATATCTCAACATAATAAAGGCCATTTTGAAAAACCCACAAGCAATTTATCATGCTTAATGGTAGAAAGCTGAAAGCCTTCCCACTAAATTCAGAAGAAAACAAGGATGCCCACTCTCACTGCTTCTATTTAACATAGTATTGGAAGTCCTAGCCTCAATAGTTAGACAAGAAGAAAGAAAATGTATACAGATTGAGAGAGAAGAGGTAAAGCTGTCACTATTTGCAAATGACATGACACTCAATATAGAGAACCCTAAAGTCTCTTCACAAAAACTATTAGAATTAATAAATGATTTCAGCATGGTAGCAGGATACAAGATTAATATAAAGAAGTCATCTGCATTTCTATATACTAATAATGAAATATCAGAAAGAGAATCTGAAAAAGCAATCCCATTTAAAATTGCATCAAAAAATATATATATACTTAGGGATTTCCCTGGTGGTCCAGTGTACGGGACATGGGTTCAATCCCTGGTCCAGGAAGATTCCACATGCAACTCACAACTAGAGAAAGAAAGCCCACACATAGCAATGAAGACCCAGCACAGCCAAAAAACAAAATAAAAAACTTAGGAATAAACTTAACCAAGAAGGTGAAAGACCTATATACTGAAAACTATAAAACACTGATAAAGGAAATTGAAGATGATTCAAAGTAACGGAAAGATATCATGTACTCTTGGATTAGAATAATTAATACTGTTAAAATAGCCTTACTATCCAAAGCAATCTACAGTTTTAATGCAGTCCCTATCAAATTTCCCATGACATATTTCATAGAACTAAAACAAATAATCCTGAAATTTATCTGGAACTACAGAAGACCCAGAATTGCCGAACTTGAAGAACCTAAATACCCTTGCAGACTTCAGACTATACTACAAAGCTACAATAATCAAAAGAATTGATATTGATGCAAAAAACAGGCACAAAGGTAGGGATATTGATCAGTGGAATAAAATAGACATTCCAGAAATAAACGCACGTACCTATGGTCAGTTAATCCATGACACAAAGGAGGCAAGAGTATGTGACGGAGAAAAGACAGTGTCTTCAACAGTGATGTTGGGAAAGCTGGACAGTTACATGTAAAACAATGTAATAACATTCCCTCACACCATATATAAAAATAAGCTTAAAGTCGTTTAAAGACCTAAATGTAAGACATGACATCATAAAACTCTTGGAAGAGAGCTTAGGCAAAACAGTCTTTAACATAAATTGTAGCAGTATTTTCTTAGATCAGGCTCCAAGGTGAAAGAAATAAAAGCAAAAATAAACAAATGGAACCTAATTAAAAGCTTTTGCAAAGAGCAAAGGAGACCATTAACAACAGGGAAAGACGACCTATGGAATGGGAGAAAATGTTTGCAAATGATGCAACCAGCAAGAGATTAATATCCAAAATATACAGACAACTCATACAACTCAACAGTAAGAGACAAATGGAAAGACAAGCCCAGAATAGACATTTTCCGAAGAAGACATACAGATGGCCAACATGAAAAGATACTCAACAGTGCTAATTCGAGAAATGCAACATTAGAAAAATGCTAACCAAAACTACAATGAAGTATCACCTCACACTGGTCAGGATGACTATTATCAAAAAGGCTACAGATAATAAATGTTGGAGAAGATGTGGAGAAAGGGGAACCCTCATAACACTGTTCGGAGAAGGCAATGGCACCCCACTCTAGTACTCTTGCCTGGAAAATCCCATGGACGGAGGAGCCTGGCAGGCTGCCGTCCATGGGGTCACTAAGAGTCGGACACGACTGAGCGACTTCACTTTCACTTTTCCCTTTCATGCATTGGAGAAGGAAATGGCAACCCACTCCAGTGTTCTTGCCTGGAGAATCCCAGGGACGGTGGAGCCTGGTGGGCTGCCGTCTCTGGGGTCACACAGAGTCGGACACGCCTGAAGCGACTTAGCAGCATTAACACTGTTGGTAGAAATGTAAACTGGTGTGGCCACTACGAAAAACAGTAGGGAGGCGCCTTAAACTGAAACTAGAACTACCATATGATCCAGTAATTCCACTTTTCGGTATATATCTGGAAAAAAGGAAAACTCTTGAAAAGGTATATGTATCCCAATGTTCATAGCAGCACTGGTTACAATAGCCAAGACACAGAAACAACCTAAGTGTCCATTGACACTTGAATGTTTAAGATATGACACACACACACAGGATGGAATATTACTCTCCCATAAAAAGAATGAAATAATGCCATATGCAGCAACATAGATACACCTAGAGATTATCATACTGAGGAATTAAGTCAGACAGAAAGACAAATATATGATACTATTTAGATGAGAAATCTAAAAATATGATACAAAGGAACTTATTTACAAAACAAAAATAGGCCCACAGACAGAAAACAAATTTATGGTTACCAAATGAGAAGGGCAGGAAGGAGCAAGTGAGGAGTATGAGATTAACAGATATTCACTACTATACATAAAATAGATAAGCAGTGAGGATTTACTGTATAGCACAGGGAATTATACTCAATATCTTGTAATAACCTATAATGGAATAAAATCCACAAAAAGTCACTCTCCTGTACATTTGAAACTGACACAATGTTGTAAATCAACTATATTTTTTAAAAAAGAATATTAAGAGGCAATTGTCCTGTAAACTCTTCTTTGGAATTGCTGTCTGGAGCACATGAAACTCTGCTCAATGTTATGTGGCAGCCTGTATAGGAGGGGAGTTTGGGGGAGAATGGATACTTGTATATGTGTGGCTGAATCTCTTCACTGTTCACCTGAAACTTTCACAACATTATTAATCAGCTATACCCCAATACAAAAGAAAAAGTTTAAAAAAATAAAAAAGAATTGCCATCTGATATATTTATAGCATGAAACTCTTTCATATAGTTGTGTACTTTTACTGAAAAATGTTAATTCCCTCTGTTACATGTTTGTTTACAGGTTTTTTTTTTTTGCTATTATTTGCATTGTTGTTGTTTAGTCACTAAGTTGTGTCTGACTCCTTGTAACCCCATGGACAGGAGCATGCCAGGCTTCCCAGTCCTTCACTATCTCCTGGAGTTGACTCAAACTCACGTCCTTTGAGTTGGTGATGCCATCCAGCCATCTCATCTTCTGTCGCCCCCTTCTCCTGTCCTCCGTCTTTTCCAGCATCAGGGTCATTTTCAATAAGTCGGCTCTCTGAATCAGGTGGCCAAAGCATTGGAGCTTCAGCATCAGTTCTTCCAATGAATATTCAGGGTTGATTTCCTTTAGGATTGACTGGTTTGATCTCCTTGATGTCCAAGGGACTCTCAAAAGTCTTCTCCAGTACCACATTTGAAATAATTGCATTGCTATAGTAAATGACTTTGTGCATTCATCATTGCTCCTGTATGAGTTTGTAAAATGTGTTCCTAAAAGCAGAAGGTACAAGGATTACTGTCTGCTTACATCTTTGCCATCAGAAGGTGTTACCAACTTTCAATAGCAACACCAAATTGTGGTGAGTAAATGATACTCAATGCATATTTAATTTGTATTAAGTGAGTAAAGTTGAACATCTTTTTAAAGGATTGTTTTTATCCTTTTTTTTTTCTGTGCACCAGATCTCCTTTTCTTAACTCTTATAAAGATATTGGTCTTTTTCTTTGTGATTTAATAGCAGCTTTTTATATATTAGGAAACCTAACTCTTTGTAATCCAAATTGCACTTTTTTTTTCCTCCCAGTTTGTTGTTTTCTTGTTAACATTTAAATCCCTTAGGTCTGAGTCTATACATTCAACTTTAAGGCAAATTTTAAAGGTTGTATTATATATGAAGGTAGAGAGCTATCTGTAGTTGCTGAGTGGATAAAATATCAGTCCTGAAAATATGTGAAGACAGTTATGTGCATGGAAGTTAGAATAGATTAATTCCTTCTCCTTATGGAGAAGCAAATTTCAGCTAAACACATGGAAGACATTTTCTTTGATGATATCAGCTTTAATATGCACTGGGCATCTTTGGGACTAGATGAATTCTTTGTTACTAGATCTATTATTAGAAAGAAGACATCAACCCTTGTCACTGTTGAGTGCACAAAGTAGGCAATTGGTATTGAATAAATGAATCTTTGGATGATTAAGAAGGTTAGATTAGTTGGTTTCTAAAAACTCTTCTTTTAAATTTCCATATCACAACAAATGGCACCCCACTCCAGTACTCTTGCCTGTAAAATCCCATGGACGGAGGAGCCTGGTAGGCTACAGCCCATGGGGTCGCTAAGAGTTGGACACAACTGAGTGACTTCACTTTCACTTTTCATTTTCATGCATTGGAGAAGGAAATGTCAACCCACTCCAGTATTCTTGCCTGGAGAACCCCAGGGACAGAGGAGCCTGGTGGGCTGCCGTCTATGGGGTCGCACAGAGTCGGACATGACTGAAGCGACTTAGCAGCAGCAGCAGCAGCAGCATCACAACAAACTGTGTAAAATTCTTAAAGAGATGGGAATACCAGACCACCTTACCTGTCTTGTGAGAAACGTGTATGCAGGTCAAGAAGCAACAGTTAGAACTGGACATGGAACAACTGATTGGTTCCAAATTGGAAAAGAAGTACATCAGGGCTGCATAGTATCATCTTGCTTGTTTAACTTATATGCAGAGTATATGATATGAAATGCCAGGCTGGATGAATCATAAGCTGGAATCAGGATTGCTGGGAGAAATATTATAAGCTCAGATATGCAGATGATACCACTCTAATGGCAGAAAGAGAAGAGAAACTAAAGAGCCTCTTGATGAGGGTGAAAGATGAAAGTGAAAAAGCTGGCTTAATACTCAGCATTCGAAAAACTAAGATCATAGCATCCAGTCCCATCACTTCATGGCAAATAGATGGGGAAAAAATGGAAAGAGTGATAGAGTTTATTTTCATGGGCTCCAAAATCACTGTGGACAGTGACTGCAGCCGTGAAATTAAAAGACACTTGCTCCTTGGAAGGAAAGCTGTGACAAACGTAGATTGCATTTTAAAAAGCAGAGACATCACTTTTTGGACCAAAGTCCTTATAGTCAAAGCTATGGTTTTTCCAGTAGTCATATATAGGTGTGCGAGTTGGACCGTAAAGATGGCTGAGCACCAAAGACTTGATGCTTTTGAATTGTGGTGCTGGAGAAGACTCTTGAAAGCCCACTGAACTGTAAGGAGATAAAACCAGTCAATCCTAAAGGAAATCAGCCCTGAACATTCATTAGAAGGACTGATGATAACTCTCCAATACTTTGGCCACCTGATGCGAAGACCTGACTCATTGGAAAAGACCCTGATGCTGGGAAAGATTGAGGGTGGGAGAAGAAGGGTGCACAGAGGATGAGATAGTTGGAGGGCATCACCAACTCAGTGAACATGAGTTTGAGCAAATTCTGAGAGACAGTGAGGTCAGGGAAGTCTGGCGTATTGTGGTCTGTGGAGTCACAAAGAGTAGACCACAACTTAGCAACTAAACAACTGTCTGTGTGTGTTTTT
Source organism: Giraffa tippelskirchi (assembly GCF_054371585.1). Taxonomy (NCBI): domain Eukaryota; kingdom Metazoa; phylum Chordata; class Mammalia; order Artiodactyla; family Giraffidae; genus Giraffa; species Giraffa tippelskirchi. The sequence goes on along the minus strand of NC_137276.1, from coordinate 63,930,469 downwards.
ATATAATTGTGAGTTTATTTCTTTCCTCCTTTCTTGCCTAATTTCTTTTCTTTCTTTTGTCCCATTGTGCTCCAAGGTAACCTTTAGTATTTATCCTTCCTTATTTGTCTCCATACTTGAATCATCATCATGTCTTCCTAGGTATCAATATAACCCACACTCCTATGTGCATATATGCAGTGTTTTTTATTTTGTTTTATAAAATTAGATCATATTATACCTTCTCTTCTGTATCTTGTTTTTCTCACTCAGTAATAATTAATAAAACTTCTATTAAGTCAACTAGTATAGCTCTAGGTCATTCATTTAATGGTTATATAAAATATGGCACTATATGTGAGATTATTCCCTGGTGCAGCTGGTACCATTGTTTATTTAGTTAATTCCTTGTTGACGAGCATTTACTTTGATCCCCATTTTTGTTGATGTGAACATTGTATTGATAGTAATCATCTTTTGTAGCATATTTATTCTATGAGATAAAGAATCAGGAGTGATTCACATGATGTATACATATATATGTATATTTAGTAATTTAAAATTTTTATTTATTTTATTTTTGGCTGCTTTGGATCTTCATTGCTGTGCGTAGGCATTTGTCTAGCTGTGGCAAGCAGGGGCTACTCTAGTTGCAACATGTGGACTTCTTGTTGCAGTGACTTCTTTTGTTGTGGAGCATAGGGGGTAGACACATGTGGGCTTTGGTCATTGTAGCACATGGACTTAGTTGCCTCGAGGCATGTGGGATCTTCCTGGGCCAGGGATCAAACTGGTGTCCCCTGCATTGCAAGGCAGATTCTTAACCACTGAACCACTAGGGAAGCCCTATACTTAGTAATATTTGATGATTGCTGTCAGATTGTTTTCCAAAACCAACAACATAAGAGAGTCTTCTTAGGTCCCTCTGATTCATGGAAGACCATAAAATATAATTATGTAGCTTTTTTTATAGTTGTTAGTTACAGGATTTGCTGGATTCTTAATAAGACTTTATTTGAAGAGTTATCTTTATAAAACTGCTTTTCTTTCTGTGTTCTGGGTGGCTGTGTTGCTGCTGCTGCTGCTGCTAAGTCGCTTCAGTCGTGTCCGACTCTGTGCGACCCCATGGGCGGCAGCTCACCAGGCTCCGCTGTCCGTAGGATTCTCCAGGCAAGAATACTGGAGTGGGTTGCCATTTCCTTCTCCAGTGCATGAAAGGAAAAAGTGAAAGTGAAGTCGCTCAGTCGTGTCCGACTCTTAGCGACCCCATGGACTGTAGCCTACCAGGCTCCTCCATCCATGGGATTTTCCAGGCAAGAGTACTGGAGTGGGGTGCCATTGCCTTCTCCGGGGTGGCTGCGTTAATTTCATACAAAATAAAACAAAATTCTCTCCTCTAAGCCCTAGTTCAGGGACTTCCCTGGCAGTCCAGTGGTTAAGACTCCCTGCTTCCATTACATAGGGTGTAGGTTTGATCCCGATCTAGGAGCGAAGATCTCACATGCTACATGGTGCAAACCAACAGCAACCAAAAAAACCTTCAATTCATGTACCTAGTACCAACATAATCTAATACATCAGAGAATAAAGGGAATTGTGACAAATTTTAGAATCTGACTTTGGGGATGAGGTTGGGAAATAAAGGCCATTTTGGTAATAGATTTTTTATCTTTAAATTGGGTATTTGCTTGGTAACAGGAGGATTAATTAAAGAATCTCTTTCTCTGGTAGTCTCTCAGCTTGAACAGATAAATATAGAGCAGCAGTGTTCAGAGAGGGAGTGCTGTAAAAAATGTGTGGGTAGCTGTTGTAGGTTTACATAGCAGATAACATCTAGAATAAAGAATAGATGAAAATGCTCATTGAGGATTAGTGTTCTTGAAACATCAAATACACCATTCCCCAAGCCTGGCATTCAGAACCATTCATAATATTGCATGTCTTGCATACCTAAGTTATTTTCCACCCAGCTCAACACACGTTTCCTTAATTCTGTATTTTGTGTTTGCCACACATTCCTAGTGCTATTCATTAGTTTGCATCCTTTAGAAGTCATATATCTCCCCTTCTGATCCTATAGATAGATGGATTACAGTCCGTCTTTTCAGTACTCAAGTGCCATCTCCTTTATGAAGCCTCTGACCTCTCCAATCCACATTGATCCTTTTTATCTCTTAACTCCTATAGCACTGACCAGATTGATCCTTTTTAGCTCTTAACTCCTATAGCACTGATACTTTGAATTTCTTCAAACTGGTTCCCAAGTACTATGCATTTATGTAGCAGCAGAGTTTTTTTTTTTTAATTGAATACCTCTTGTATCTGCAGCACTATTTTAAATACTAGATAGGTCACAAACCTGCTTCATATTTGCAGGAAAGGCTGAGAAAGTGAATTGCTGACTTCTGACTTGGATAGGCAGGACTTACGAGGAATTCTCTAAACACTGAAGGCTGTTTAAAGGTGTTGGGTAGTTGAAAACCATGGAGACTGACATGTGGAGAGTGGTTGCAGGGTTAATTTAGATTTGAAAGTGAAGGCCTTTCTGGGGTCAAGATACTTAAGCTGAGACCTAATGACTAGAAGAAATCCATGTAATGATAAGGTGAAGAAGAATATTTCAGTAGAGGAAACAGTGAAAAGGCAGTGATTTGGGATCAAGATGAGGGGTTGGGTCACAAGATGGTGGATGAGCTTAGCCAACTAGAGGAACAAGGATGGCTGATATTGCTGGAGTGTGTTTGAGTGAGAGGGAGTATAGTGTGAAATTACAAAAGATGGTCTTGTTTGGTTTTGTTTTAATGGAAGTTTGAAGATGCTCGTCTTACTTCCCTTTTCTTCCCCGGAGATGTCCTGTTGAGAGTAGGGATGTAATTATAGATGTGGAGAAAAGAAAGATATTTCTGTGTTATTAAACCCCATGAGCTGTTGGATATCATAGAGTGACTAAAATTATTTATATACTGTTTAGGAGGCGAACAGCATGATGTTTCTAGCAAAGATAAATACTAGAAAGACTATGTGCCAGTGAGTATTGGGATTAAACCTGTTTTCACTCCAGTGCCACAACCTAGTGGGCCTTGAAAGAAATTGCTTCTTTATCCCTCTTACCTTGATGTACGGGAATGGTGCTTTGTGGTTAGTTATGCTGATAATGCACTAGCTCTAGTAACTGCTTCAGAATAGCAGAAGTCCCCAACCCCAGGTAACACTGATAGATCTTTCCTGTTAAAAGAATTGCATTATATAATGAAGTGAGAGAAAACTGCTCTTTAGACTCTTTTTTAAAGAGAAATCAACTACAAGCCACAATAAGAAATATATTTTCTATCAAGATTCAGTACACGCACATATACCCAGACAAGTTAACAATCATTCTGTGAAATAATATTTACCCTTACCACACACAATGCACTGTTTCTTTCTGTATTACACTTGTGTAAGTTTGTTGTCCCTCTACTAAACTGACTTTATGACAGTTTGATAGGTCATGTCTGGAAGTTTTGAAACTACTAGCTTAGGCTAATCAAAGCTCACAAGTGAGACAAGGGTCAAATTCAGAAACTGTTCTACTACTGCACAATGGGGAAAAGGTGAAATATTTAGTATTTAGCGTGTGTGCATGCTCAGTAGCTCAGTTGTGTTTGACTCTTTGTGACTCCATGGACTGTAGTCTGCCAGACTCTTGTGTCCATGGGATTTCCCAGGCAAGAATACTGCAGTGGGTTGCCATTTCCTTCTCCAGGGGATCTTCCCAACCCAGGGATGGAACCCACGTCTCCTGCATTGGCAGGTGGATTCTTTACCAGTGAGCCACCTAGGAAGCCCCCAGTTGAGGCATCAGCCATTACATCAGTTATCATTGCCCACGGTGCACTGTCACATGCAATTGGTTATACTTATTTTTCCTCAGAGTTTTTCAAAGGGAAAAAAATCATTCTTAAATGGCCCAAAATGTTAATAATTAAAGATTTGCAGAGAACAAACCTGTGAGAAAATAAAAATTACTACCTTGTTCAGACTTAGAGTCTTTTATTCTAGGTAATCTTGTCAAAGCACCAATGGAATGGATGTTGGAAGGCCATGGCTGTCTTCAATTTCAGTGTCAAATGATAGGAATCTCTCTGTTTTTAAAAAAACAGCTTTATTGAGATATAATTTACATACCATAGCATTCACCCTTTTAAAGTATACAGCTCCATGGTTTTAAGCATATTCAGAGTTCTGCCCTATCCAATCCAGAACATGTTCATCACCACAGAAAGAAATCCTGTACTTATTCGCAGTCAGTCACCATTCCCTTCTATATCCATCCCCTGGTAATCACTAATTTACTTTCTTATTTCTATGGATTTTCCTAATTTTAACATTTCCCTTAAATGAAGTCATGCAATGCATGGGCTTTTGTAACTGATTTCTTTCACTTAACACCTTTTTTTTTTTTTTAAATTAATTGTTGGCTATGCTGAATCTTCATTGAGGTGCAGGCTTTTCTCTAGTTACAGCAAGCAGGGCCTACTCTGGTTGCAGTTCGAGGGCTTCTATTTGCGGTGGCTTCTTCTGTTGGGCGTGGGCTCTAGGGCACTCCAGCTTCAGTAGTTGTGGCACGTGGGCTCAGTAGTTGCAGCTCCGGGCTCTGGAGCACAGGCTCAGTAGTTGTGGCTCATGGGCTTGCTTGCTCCAGGGCATATGGGATCTTCCCAGGCTAGGGATCAAACCCATGTCTCCTGCGTTGGCAGGTGAATTCCTTACCACTGAACTACCAAGGGAGCCCCAGTACAATGTTTTTAAAATTCATCCATGTTAAATCATACTTCAATACTTTTTATTGCACATTATAATTCATAATGTTTCATTGTGGGTATATTTATATATAAATACATATTTTATTTACCCATTCATCAGCTGAATGATGTTTGGGTTGTTTCCATTTTTTACTAGTATGACTAATGCTGCTATGACCATTCTCATACAGGTTTTTTGTGGATGTATGTTTTCATTTCCCTTCAGTATATATCTAGTGGTAAAATTGCAGGGTCATAGGATAATTTTATGTCTAACTTTTTGAGGAACTGCCAAACTCTTTTCTAAAGAGGCTGCACCATTATACAATCCCATCAGCAGTTTATGAATGCTCCAGTTTCTCTGCATCTTTACCAACACTCATTCTTTTTTATTTTAACTGTGCTAGTGGGTATGAAGTGGTATCTCTTGGTGGTTTGGATCTGCATTTCCCTAATAGCTAATGATGAATATACTTTCATGTGCTTAACCATTTGTATATCTTCTTTGGAGAAATGCCTATTCAGTCCTTAGCACAGTTTTACATTGGATTATTTGTCTTTTGTTGAGTTTTAAGAGTAGGGATGCATTTTTAAAACTTTACTTCATTATGAATCTATCATCCATTCATTTTTCAAACTGATAACTCAGAGAATCTTTTTTCAAAGAAGGCAGTCATGTGTCTTTTTCAGTGTCTTTCAGTTTTTTAAAGTGTTGGTCATAAAGAGAGTAAGTCATGTTTTTTAAAAAGTGAAATGGAGATTGTTGATGGACAGATAGATGAATGGAAAAATTTATAAAAGCACTATTAATTTTGATCAAATGTGATAGGATCTGGTGAACTGAATTAAATCCAATTAATTCCTTTGGGAGTCTCATTGAGCAAGGAAGTCATGACTGCTACATGTGTCAGACAAACGCTGCTGGGTGTCTGGCATACTCCTCCAGTACATTCACCACCAAGAATATACGAAACACTTGTACCTGGTATTGCAAGGTTTTATATGTAACATTTAGATTTTATATTTAGTTTTTTTTAACTCTCCCCCAAAAGGAATTTGGGTATTCAAAGAATTCATAACTGGTTTAACTGAACCATGAGAATGATTTACATAGCTATCATATGTGTCATCTTTTGTAGTGGCAAGTGGAGGCTTATTAAGTATATTCTTAGCTTGATTAAATTACAGGAGAGAGCATCCATGTGAACAAAACGGCCCTTTTGATTTTTTTTTCCTCTGCATTTAGTGGGTTTAATGAGTGTAATCTTTCAGTAAGAGCTCTTACACCTGATTAATATTAAAAGAGAAAAAATAAACAAATAGAATATTTGTAAGGACTGCTGAGAGAAAGATGGAGAGACCTCACACAGGCTTTGGTGCCAGGCTAGGTTTCAAAAATCTACCATTTTCTCCTTGGTTGACTTTGGACAAGCCACATTAATCTCTCTAAATACTGGTCTTCTCATCTCTAAAATGTGATGGATAAAGTCTACCTGGTAAGATTGTTGTAAGATAAAGTGAGGCAACAAATGTACAAGTGTATAAGCTAGTGCTCAATTCATGGTACCTGCTATATTTTATGTTTCGATTTAGATAGACTTAGTCTTATTTAGCTCAATCTTGACAAGACTTTCTGATATTTAATTTCACAGAAGGTAGACAAAGCAAATCTGGATGTACTTTTACTTTTTAAAAATTAACTTTTTAGATGCTCACCATCACTCATTATCAGAGAAATGCAAATCAAAACCACAATGAGGTACCGTTTCATGCCGGTCAGCATGGCTGCTATCAAAAAGTCTACAAACAATAAATGCTGGAGAGAATGTGGAGAAAAGGGAACCCTCTCACACTGTTGGTGGGAATGCATACTAGTGCAGCCACTATGGAGAACAGTGTGGAGATTCCTTAAAAAACTGGAAATAGAACTGCCATATGACCCAGCAATTCCACTGCTGGGCATATACACCGAGGAAACCAGAATTGAAAGAGAAACGTGTACCCCAATGTTCATCACAACACTGTTTACAATAGCTAGGACATGGAAGCAACCTGGATGTCCATTAGCAGACGAATGGATAAGGAAGCTGTGTGGTACATATACACAATGGAATATTACTCAGCTATTAAAAAGAATGCATTTGAGTCAGTTCTAATGAGGTGGATGAAACTGGAGCCTATTATACAGAGTGAAGTAAGTCAGAAAGAAAAATACCAATACAGTATATTAACGCATATATATGGAATTTAGAAAGATGGTAATGACAACCCTATATGCGAGACAGCAAAAGAGACACAGATATAAAGAACAGACTTTTGGACTCTGGGAGAAGGCGAGAGTGGGATTTGAGAGAATAGTATTGAAACATGTATATTATTACCATATGTGAAATAGATGACCAGTCCAAGTTTGATGCATGAAACAGGGCACTCAAAGCTGGTGCACTGGGGCAATCCAGAAGGATGGGATGGGGAGGGAGGTGGGGGGGGTTCGGAATGGGGGAACACATGTACATCTGTGGCTGATTCATGTCCATTTATGGCAAAAACGACCACAATATTGTAAAGTAATTAACCTCCAATTAAAATTAATTAATTAATTAAAAAATTAACTTTTTAATATAATGGTAAAATATGCTTGTTGAAGAAAACTTGGAAAATTATTTTGAAAGTTACACTTATAAAACTCAAAAATAGGAATCTGTGAACAGAGGCTTAAAAATGGGAATATGGTAGAAGGAATGAAAAATCTCTCAAAAGTAAGTAATAGCAATGCTAATTGGAAATTATGAGAAGAACTAGAAGAGGATTCTTTAAAGATTCATGCATACTACAGGAGAAAAATTTCTTACTTGACTCGGATTAAAACAGACCTTTACAAAAGACCAGTGGGGAGGATATACAATCAAGAGTGACTTTAGAGTATTACAGAATGAGCTCAAATAAGATGATACTTCTAAAGAAATGAAAACAACAAAAACGTTTTTTAAACTGTGGAATAATAGGAAAAAGTAAGAATAGAATTGCTATTTATATTTAATAATGTTAAACAAATGACAGTGAAAGTACAGTTTCTGATCTCTTATTTACATTTCAGATGAAGAACCTCTTTTGACTTGAAGGATGAAAATGACACTAATAAAGGAGAGTCCAAGTCTGGGAATAGTGAAGATTGTATAAGGAGAGCATAGAGTTATCCCAGGGGAAAAAAAAATAGCTACATGGTAGTCAGAACTTAACACATGAAATTATCTGTGGTCTTTCAGAAATCTTACAAAATGAGAGAAATACTGGAAAATTGAAGATGGGTCTTCTGAAAAAGAGAAGAAAGTAGATTTGCAGACCAAAGAGAAATTAGTGGCACAGGTGGGATTCTAGAATAGATGATTAAAAAATGAATTTTAAAAATTATAAATGCTTATCTCTAATGGTGGGATGGTCTGGTTGTACTGACCATGATAACAGCAGACAGCGGGAACATGGTTGCAGAGGCAGACACTGTGCCTTGTCATCTTCTGTTCAGCATTTTAAAATTTACTTATTTTTTCAAATTAAAATTTTAATTTTGAGGTAATTGTAGTTCACATGCAATTGTAAGAAATATTGCAATGAGAGCCAGCTTGCTGTTTAGCCAGTTCCCCCCAATGATAACATTTTGCAAAAACTGTAGTACTGTGTCCCAACCAGGATGGTAACATTAGTACAGTCCTAAGATTTTATTAGATTTTCTGTTTTAGTTTTACTCATCTCTGTGTGTGTGTGTGTGCGCGCGCATTAGTTCTATGGAATTTTATTACGTGTGTGTGCATGCGCATTAATTCTATGGAATTTTATTACATGTGTAGGCTTCTGTATCCACCATAACAGTCAAGATACAAAACAATTCCATCACCATAAGGATCCTTTCTCTCCTTTTAAAATCCTACCCATCTTTCTCTCCCTATTCCCTAACACTTGGCAACAACTATTCTGTAATCCTTTTCTCTAGATTAGTCATTTCAGGAATGTTATATAAGTGGACTCATGCAGTATGTAACCTTTTGAAATGGGCTTTTTTTTTTCACTCAGCGCTTATCAGTAGTTCATTCCTTTTTTTCTTTATCTGGTAAAATATATGTAATATAATATTTATTTTAATCACTAAGTGTGTAATTCAGAAACATTAAATACATTATCACTATGCCTAAAACTTTTTCATCATCCCTCCAAATACTCTACCAATTAAATGATAATTTTCCCTTCCCCTAGGCCCCTAGTAATCTCTACTTTTCTTTCTGTCCATATGAATTTGCCCATTCTAGGTACCTCATAGAAGTGTAACATACAATGTTTTTCTTTCTATGTCTGGCTTATTTCATTAAGCATAATGTTCTCAGGGTCCATCCATGTTGTAGCATGTATCAGGATTTTAGTCCTTTTTTATAGCTGAATAGTATTTTAGTCTTCAGCATTTTTATTAATAACATGGATGAACTATTGATGAGTTGCTTTGCAAATTCATATAGCTGGCAATAAGTTGTATAGAAAATGTGTTGTTTTTCAAAACAGATTGAAAATAATTAGACTGAAAGGATAGACTAAATGATCAAAATGCGTTAAACATCAGTAAGTGTAAAATTCACATATGATTCCAAAAATAAGTGTTATTTTAGCTAGATGTGATGTGGTTTAACAGCAGGTAATATGAAAAATACCCGAGTTGGTTTCATTTGACAGAATGTTCAGTGTGAGTCCATAGTGTGATTTGAGCTCTGTTAATAGAAGCAAAGTTCAGAATAAGGAGTATGATTGTTCCAGAGTATTGTGTTCATTTCTGGGTACCTTATTTTATGGATGCACTTTTGACAACAGAGATGTATTCAAGGGAGAATCCAGAATGATCTAACAGAAAGGTAGTAGTCACTCAGTATTAGAATAAAAGCTGGTATGAAATGCTTTGGGAGGTAGTCAGGTCCTTGTCAAAAGATTTGTTCAAGCAGAGGCTGACTGAATACTGGCCAGGGACATTGTAAAATATTTTAGTATCTCTAATTGGGAGTGAAGAAGGTGCTCCATCACACATACTACCTTTGTGGATCCTCAACCTTGAGATTTTGTAATTATAGAACACTGTAAGATCCTGAAGTTTAAACGTTTAATAATTGTTGTCTCTGGGGGATGAGTTGCAGGGGATTGTCACTTTCCACATTATGTATTTCTGTATTTAATTTTAGTTTTTACAATTAGTATGTATTACTCCATTTTTTAAAAAGCAGGAAAAGTCATAAATGTTTTTGTTTTGCAAATCAACACAACTTAATACTTTAATTTTTTGAAATAAAAAATATAGTAAATTAATATAAGCATTTTTAGTGTTTAAAATTCTTTTCTTGTATTGAGAGGTGTGTGTACACATGGAGATTAGGTACATGATTTTTTATGCCTTTGGGAGAGTGCTTTGCTTAATGCTTGCCTTTGTTCCTTTCAGTGGTTCTCTGTATGGTGACGGTGAAAGTTGGTTGGGCTTTGGCAGATCATTATGCATGCTCAGATTTACCTCCAGCCTCAGGTCTGGATTATTAGATAACTAAATAATAAGATTCTGACTAATTTCTGTGATTCATTTTCTCCTCCATTGACTCTGCTGTCTAGTACCCCTGTACTTTTAGAGAATGTTAGTTCTAAAAGGAAGTGCGAGGGGAAAAAATTGTTGCATTCTCTTAGGAAAATATTTCCTTCTAATCCAGTGTTTTGTTTTCCCTCAGATGGTTCTGTTTTATCCCCTGGAGACCAAGAACCGGCCCTTTGACCCTTTTTGCTTGTTGGGAGAGAAGGATTATGACCAATATTTGCCTCCTGGAGATGTTTGGGAGAAATGTTGCTAAGCTGCCTTAATAAATAAGTTGTAAACAAAAACTCTGAGCTACACCTCCCCATTATTATTTTAATAAATTTTAGCTTTGGATTTTAATGTTTTAAATGCTGCTGTTCTCTCAAGTACTTAAAAAATCTGTAACATTTGTCAGGAAAGAGATTTTTTTCCATACTTCCTTTGCCTTAGCCTAACAGTACCCTTTTGATGATTTTTAGGCCAAGAATTTAGCAATTAAGTGATAGATTATCTTGGACATTGTTGAATGATGTCAACATGTTGTTTGGTGTTAGAAACCATAGTATAGGAAGAAATGGTTCTGTTAGCGTTTGATCATAGTGCTTTCACAGACTGGTTGCTTTCAATGTTTATGAAAAGTTTCCATAAGAACTTGCTAATAATTCACTGTGGTGTTATGTAAAGCTTTTTAGTGTTGTTACTGAAGCATACAGAATGTTTGATTTGTGGCTTAAACTCTAAATGGCCACAAACATTTTTCTTGAAAATAACTTGCTTTTTCCAAACTTCAGGAATTCTTCCGTTGTTACCCACAGTAGTGAAAAGTCCAACTTTCCAGTCATGATTTGATTCTCAGAGATGTTAAAGAGTAACTGTCTTAGAAGTAAGAAAACAAAGAAGGCTGATCACTAATGTAACAGTAGGAACTTTCTGTTAGAGCAGGATAGAAACAAAAGTGGTAAAACGGATGAGTAGAAACCTCAATGCAAGAAATACTTATTCAAGAAAAATACTTACTTAAGAAAAAACCAGCTTATTCTGTACCTTCCATGTAAAAGACCCACATTGCTAAGCCTTGGCCCCAGACCTCATATAGCACATAATCTAACTGTAAAAGATTTTATAATTTAAAACTTGAGAGGATAAGGGAAGCAACCCTTTGTGAATTCCATGGAGGAGAGTTGTTGGTGTTTTCCTCTTTTCTGGTTCTTATCTTTTTACCTGAATGTTAAAAGTGTTAAAATCACTGGGAAGCTTTCTGGCTCTGTTAATGGAATAAAGCTTATAATTACAGTAATCAAAAAGTTTTTCTGAGGAAGATAGAGGGGAGGAAAGGAGTAAAGTTTTATGAGTAATTACCCTGGGGCACTGACAAATTCTTCTCATTCATCCCTCCTTTAGTTGTATGTACAACGAATCAAAAATAGCCTCATGGAGTAGGGAATAGCACCAGTCATATATAGTAACAAAGTAGTGTGTACCCTATGTGCCAGATTTAGCTTTCAGACTGAGCAGACTTTAGAAAAGTCTCTACTTTTTCCTCTGGTTTGTGCTGTTTGTTTTAGGTGAAATGGGACAAAAAGACAAAGCCTTTCTAGAAAGTTTATCCTGAGCAAGGAAATGTGGATATTTAATTTGTCTTGAAAAAGGAAATGTTGAGTACTGATAGCCAGAGTGTTGACATCCTAGCTTCATATTTCAGTAGTTCAGGGTTATAAATAACAGAACATGAGGAAATGTTATATGGAACTTGTAATTTCTTATCTGTGTAAGTTCTGTATTTGGTACACAGTTTTTAATAGTCACCCTTCTGCTTAAACTTTTGCCTGTTGCCTGGAGAATAAAGCTTAAAATTTGTGAACTTTAGTATTAAAAGTCTTTTCATGGTTTGAACCAAGTCTGATCTTCCAGGTTCATCTTTTGTCTTCTCTCCCTTTAGGAACCTAGACTTTTGCTGTGCTAGATTCCTGAGACATGCCTTGGGGTTCTGTCTTTGTTCATGGCCTCTTTTTATGTTGATTGTCCTTCTGAATGTTTCTACCCATCAAAATGTTGTTCGTTCTTCAAGGCTCCAGCTCTTTATTCAAGGTCCCAGTAATTTATACTGTTGTTAGATAGAATATCCCCTCATTATTATGTTCAGCTAGAGCCAAAAGTATTTTTGGATATGTATTGGAAGACAGGTAATATGTGCTCTTAGTATAAATACTTAGGCATGAATGTCGTGCCACAGTGATATGCTGCTCATAGTTGAGGCACAGGAAATTTTTTTAAATTACTAAAGTTGGAACTGTAAATTGGAGTGTCTAGGAGTAATTTTCCTTAAAATTTTTTTGACTACTAGTGACTTGTTGCTGTAAAAGAAAAGGCTGAAATAAGTATACATTGAAGTCCATACTCAGATTTGAGATAGACTGTTCAGTTTTATATACTTTAAAAATAAAACTTGAAATTATGCTTAGCATAATTTGAATCTCGTTAAATTATATTATGTCAAGTAGGGTTTTTAAAAATCTGTAGTGTTGGGAATTGGAAAGGTGATAAAGTCAGACTATATATATGCCTGTTTTCTTTGAATTCTAGCTAAAAAGTGTTAATTTCAGTTATAGGCAAATTTAGCATCTTAATAGCCTTTCTTGCAGCAGTTCCTTCAGGCTGCTCTGTTTATGAAATAGAGGAAAATTTTCCATTTTAAAGAAAGGTGACTTCTTATGCTCCTGTAGTCTGACTTTTTGCAATGTAGAGCTTGGTGGGGAGTGGGGCGGGGGAGGCAGCAGTATGTGGTTATTTAGCCTCTTTCTTCTTACTAGGCTAGGCTTAATATACGAAGTTAACCAGTGGAAAAAAATTTTTTTATTGTTATTTTGCTTTGAATCTGTCAGTATTTTTTTCTCCTTGTTGTATTTTAATTAATAATAGCTCTCTTGCTTACTATTCTATAGCCAGCTGGAAAAGTGTGCTCTCTCTCATGATTTCTTCCCTTCTGATGTGAAGCTTTTTCTTCTGTTGCCTCAGAATAGCAAATTCCATAGTTCATGGCTAATCATAACAGTGAAATGCATTGAAATAACTTTTAGGAATGATTTTCCCCAAATAAAACTTCTTATTCATTGGTCGTCTTAGAATTTCTGGAACAACCAAGCTTCAGAATTAGGATTTTTTTAGTTCTGCATTTCTTTCTGACCTCTGACTCCTTTCTGTATGCATATCTTATGTTTTATTTGTTTTCTTGATTTCTGACTTTGACTGCAGCGAGGTCATAAAAGCTGATGTAGTACAAGGGTGAGTCCAAACCAGCAGGACCTGTGAGTCATTTGCTCCTTTGCCTGGCCAGCCAGTGTGTTGCTCTTAGGTGAGGTTATCTCTCTCATGCACTATCTGTCAGGACAGATACTTTAATCTGGTTGTGGCAGTGGGGAGATGAGAGCATGGTTCTGAGAGAGAGGAGTTTTTAAATCAGATAGGCAAAGACTTAGTAGATGTGTAAAATAGTTTCTGGTTATGTTTGGCATAATGGGACTGTTCCAGCATATTTCAGTAGTTGTTAATAAAATATTAATGCATGTATTCATATGTTTAATTGTATACACAATTAACTACCTTCCCCCCCACCTCAAATACAACAGTTAATGAGTTTAATAATCAAGCATGTAACTGGTCGTAACTAAATATAGGTTTCAATGTTTTGTTGTTGATTAACTGCTAAGTTGTGTCTGACTCTTTTGCAACCCCAGGCTCCTCTGTCCATGGGATTTCCCAGGCAAGAAAACTGGAGTGGGTTGCCATTTCCTCCTCTAGGGGATCTTCTCAACCCAGGGATTGAACCTCTGTCTCCTGCATTCGGGGCAGATTATTTACTGCTGAGCCACTGGGGAAGCCCTATAGGTTTCAATAGGCATATGCAAATTACATAAAAAATATATCCCTGTAATTTATAGCCATTCACTGCAAAAGATAAACATCTAGGAACAGTCTTTTGAAAGTGGAAGGTATTTTTGTACCAGATGGAATGAAAGGCATCTGTACTGTGAGAAGATTGTCCATGTTCCCTGTGGTCAGTGGTGACCACTGTTAACATTTCCTGTGTCATGCTTCCAAGTTGACTGTGGTTTGTAGATTATTTGTATCTAAAACTTCTCTTTGATTAATCTTCTTGTTTCTATTTGTTTCTGTTTTTTTTCTGTGTACTCTGTCCATCTTTGTTGTCATAGGGGTTTCTTCAGACTTGCAGTTTAATTTATACTCTGTTGCATTACCATTTTTCCTTAGAGGTTTTCAGCATGTTTTTATACATTTCAGCCACCTTTTAGGCTTCTAGGCCTTTTAATAAGTAAATAGTGCTCAGAAATGAACACTTTTATAAGAAATGAAACTCTTATAGTCACAACCTACTGCTCACCACTAGTCAGTGTTTTATTTATAAATTAATAGCCATCATTTTCATGGGTACATTGAGTGCTTGCCTATTCATTGACTAAAGTCACTGTGTGAAAACTCTAGCTAGTAGGGTTCATATAGGACACAGTGGTTCATATGGACACAGGGTTCATATTAGGGCACACAAATGTCTTGCCCAACAACTTGCACATATATGGGTATGCCTAAAAACAAAGAGCCATTAATTATAAAGAATCTGTTGGCCATGCCAGGACTATGAATAATTTTTAGGGAGTAACTTTACCTATTGGAGCAGATAGAAAGCACCAGAGATCGTGGGTTAGGGAAGGCCGTTCTCTTGAAGACAGAGTTAGAATGGCTGCTTGCTCTTTGGGCAATTCCTGAGCTGATTTTTAAGAGATACAAAACTGTAAATATTACTGGTGATTTTATTCAAGGCAGGAAGTCAGAGAAAGGGAAGAAACAAATTCTTTATATTTGGCTTTGGTGTTAGATGTATATGTAGGTATGAGTGTGTTTGAGTGGCTGGAGGGTGTTGAGGGTGGGGAATCAGGGTGGTAGGAGAGAAGGTGAGTGTGAAAATGAGCCACTTGGTCACCACATTATGTTTCACAGTCTTGCCTGGAGATTAGCTGTCTGGAGAAACGCTTCTTAATCCCCTTTAATAGAAACATCTTTATGAGGGGAAGATGGTAAACTTTGCTATAGTTCATTCCTTTGTTCACTCAAAAATATTTATACTTAGTACCTTCTGTGTATCAGGCACTGTTTCATCATTGGAAGCTTTTCTTTTTCTGTACTTGTTCCTTTGATGCTGTTGTTCAGTTGCTCAGTTGTTTCCAACTCTCTGTGAGCCCATGGACTACAGCATACTAGGCTTCACTGTCCTTCACCATCTTCCAGAACTTGCTCAAACTCATGTCCATTGAGTTGGTGATGCCATCCAACCATCTCATCCTCTATCATCCCCTTCTCCTCCTGCCTTCAATCTTTCCCAGCATCAGGGTCTTTTCAAATAAGTCAGCTTTTCGCATCAGGTGGCCAAAGTATTGGAGTTTCAGCTTCAACATCAGTCCTTCCAGTGAACACCCAGGACTGAGCTCCTTTAGGATGGACTGGTTGGATCTCCTTGAAGTCCAAGGGACTCTCAAGAGTCTTCTCCAACACCACAGTTCAAAAGCATCAATTCTTCGGTGCTCAGCTTTCTTTATGGTCCAACTCTGACATCCATACATGACCACTGGACAAACCATAGCCTTGACTAGATGGACCTTTGTTGGCAAAGTAATGTCTCTGCTTTTAAATATGCTATCTAGGTTGGTCATAACTTTGCTTCCAAGGAGTAAGCCTCTTTTAATTTCATGGCTGCAATCACCATCTGCAGTGATTTTGGAGCCCAGAAAAATAAAGTCAGCCACTGTTTCCACTGTTCGCCCATCTATCTGCCATGAAGTGATGGGACCGGATGCAATGATCTTAGTTTTCTGAATGTTGAGCTTTAAGCCAACTTTTTCACTCTCCTCTTTCACTTTCATCAAGAGGCTCTTTAGTTCTTTTTCACTTTCTTCCATAAGGATGGTGTCATCTGCATGTCTGAGGTTATTGGTATTTCTTCCAGCAATCTTGATTCTAGTTTGTGCTTCATCCATTCCAGCATTTTGCATGATGTACTCCCCATGTAAGTTAAATAAGCAGGGTGACAATGTATAGCCTTGATGTACTCCTTTCCCAATTTGGAAGCAGTCTGTTGTTCCGTATCTGGTTCTAACTGTTGCTTTTTGACCTGCATACAGTTATCTCAGGAGACAGGTAGGGTGGTCTGGTATTCCAGTCTCTTTAAGAATTTACCACAGTTTGTTGTGATCCACACAGTCAAAGGCTTTCACACAGTCAGTGAAGCAGAAGTTGATGTTTTTCTGGAATTTTTTTGCTTTTTTGATGATCCAACGGATGTTGGCAATTTGATCTCTGGTTCCTCTGCCTTTTCTAAATTCAGCTTGAACATCTGGAAGTTCTTGGTTTACTGGTTCCTTTAAGGTGCTATATAAGTCATAATTCTGCTTCTAGAAGCTTGCAGTATAAGTTATATGATAGATTGGTTTATGAATTTAGAGGCAAATGAAAGAAACTTTAACAAAAAAGATTGATTTCTCATTATCACCTAGAAAGGAGCATGCTCTTATTGGAAGAGTAGCTGTGAGAAACCGTGAAAGATTTGGAATATCCAGGACAGAATTTGAGACAACTGATTATACTTGAAAATAACCCTTGTTCTATATAGTAGCTTTACCTATGCTTGAAGTTCTCTTGGTGTGTGATGGAAGCTGAATCTTAGAAGCTAAGTCAATATGCTCTTCTGTAGTATAATTAAACTCTGTGGCTCTTTCCAGACATTTGTTTTTTGCTGGTAATGCTATAACTCACCTTTTTCTCATCTTTCCTTTGACAGTCTTATATATGTATTTTTTGTTTGTTTTTGTTGTTTTGTCATTTGAAAATTGTTGTTGTTTAGCCACCAAGTCATGTTTGACTTTTTGTGACCCCATGGTTTATAGCCAAGGCTCCTCTGTCCATTGGATATTCCAGGCAAGAATAACTGGAGTGGGTTTCCATTTCCTTTTCCAGGGGATCTTACTGATCCAGGAATCGAACCTGCATCTCCTACAATGGCAGGAGGATTCTTTACCACTGAGCCACCAGAGAAGCCCATTCAAAATTTGTTTTAGCCCAATTTCTTTTCTTAATAAACCCACCCTTAATATAGAAAGTATTTCTATATAAATTTTTCTCTGTATTATGTCATGACTATCTTATGACTTTATTCCTCCCATCCTAGATCTAAAGAAGCGTTTTTTTGCTGTTGTTGTTTTGGTTGTCTTTATTTTTGTATGGTTAACGTTAGCATCAACATGATGTTCTACTTAGTGACAGACCAAGTGCAGACTTGATCAGTGGACTGATTTCATTTTGCCAACTAGTTTCACTAAATCCAGAAGGGTTTGGTGAGGAGGAGAAAAGACTAGAATTTTTGGCTGACTGGTCACAACTTTGAGACAGAACGTGAAATGAAATTGCAAGGCTGGTGGTTGTTCAAAAATCACAGGCCCTCTCTTTTTCTTAAAAACATCTCGTTCATACCAGATTTCTTTGAGCTACAGGGCAAATTTCTTTCTGCAAGGCCTGTTCCTGAGTTTTATTGGAGAGTGTTGGAAGAATGTTCAGATTGATCTCTGGGTCAACAGATAGTCCCCAGATCACTAGTTGAGATTTCACATTATCTTTTAGCCACTGGGCATTTGGTTTATAAGTTTTCTCTCCTTAAAGTGACTCGTCCCCCTTTTAGATTTGCATAATAAGATCTGTGGGCTTCCCTGGTAGCTCAACGGAAAAGAATCCACCTGCCAAGCAGGAGATGCAGGTTCGATTCCTGGATGGGGAAGATATTTCCCTGGAGAAGAAAATGGCAGCCCACTCCAGTACTCTTGCCTGAGTAATCCCATGGACAGAGGAGCCTGGTGGGCTGCAGTCTATGGGGTCACAAAAGAGTTGGAAACCACATAGCGACTAAACAACAAGATCTGCAAATAAGTATTTCATATTAATGTTATAAAATCATTTATGTGGTTAGTCTACATGAGTTAAAAAATATATAAAATTGAAGAGCTTATGGACAACTTAAAACAGTTTAATTCAGTTTTTTAAGCAAACAGGTTTATATCTAAAGGCTCAAATTCCATTTACCTAGAGGTATACTTAGTTTTTCTTTCCATAGAACAAATGTTATTTAGTATTTTATACATAAACAGTTACCATAGTATGTTACTTTTTGTCACAAGAATTTAGCAAACACAGATATTTTGTAAAACAGTATCCTCACAGTGAGAGCCTTTTTTCTTATTTTAAAGGTTGTTTTTTTTTTTTAAACTGGACCGTATACCATAATATTTTACATGCCCAGAATTTCTCACCATAGTCTCAGTATTTTACTGTGAAAGTCACACTTGGCTGAGTAGCTATTAAATTTTTTTTTAAGCTGTGGTACAATGTACATAATTCCCAGGTGACTCAGTGGTAAAGAATCTGCCTTCCAGTGCAGGAGCTGCAGGAGACTCTGGTACTGTCCCTCATTCTTTGTAGAGAAGATCCCCTGGAGGAAGAAATGGCAACCCTCTCTAGTATTTTTGCCTGGAAAATTCCATGGACAGAGGAGCCTGGCAGGCTGCAGTCCTTGGGGGATGCAAAGAGTTGAACATGACTGAGCATGCACACATGCACAATATACATATAAAATTTGCCATTTTAATAATATTTAAGTGTGAAATTCAGTGACATTGACATTGTCATGAACCATCACCATTATCTAGCTACAAAACTTTTTCATCATCCCATGCTGATAGCTATTTTTAATGTTTTTAGTGGAAGGGTATCCCACCTAGTTCTACCTGTATTTTGTTTCCTTGCATCCAGTTTTTCTTTGCATCTGATACTAGTGTGCAGTTGTATTTCCATCTTCTCAGTTATTTTCTCAGCAAATATTTACCAAGCACCTTCTGTGTGCTAGTAGGGCATGGAACCTAGTGGTGTAGCCGTTGGCTATAATAGACAAATATAGGACTGATACCAACTACACACTAGCATAGGTATAGTTTTTCAAAAATCAGAAGAAGCCTCCATAAAATGCTTGAATATGGCCAGACTTTAAAGGAAAAAATACTTGAGCAGAAGCTCCAAGTTACATCACATATCTGGAGAATCCAATTTTTTGTGGTTGTTTAAAAAAAAAACAAAACTGTACAGTAGATTTTTTAGTTAAATGTAAGTGTCAAAGAGGCATAAATGTCCTGTTTTCTGTATAAATATTACTTCCCTTTTAAATTGGATAAATCTTTCTCTAGAGAGATGTATCATTTTGAATTATATTTATTGAAGCTCTGTCTGTCCTGTAAGTTTAAAGTCCATTATTTTTAGGTCTCCTATTTATTCTAGGATATGTAATAAGGTTCAGTGTTTGAAATATCTGAAATTGCCTCCAAACAGACATTATACTAGCAACTTTGGACATTTTTATGCTATATTTATAACTGTAATGTCAGGAGCCATCTGAAATTACTACCAGTTTGTTATAATTGCTACCATGTAAGGTAAGCCAGGATACAGGAGAAAGAATTTATTTTGTTCTTCTAATACCAACTCTGAGATATCAAGACTTGTCGGTATATAGGGGATTGGGCGGGGCCTGATTTTTTTTTATCATTTATTTAGAAGTTTGGTAAACACCTCATGGTAGATTATGAAGCATGAAATTACTCTATTTGAAATTTGGAACTATAAAGGGAATTCTGAACCCAACAATGAAATTATTTAGGCCTTTTCAGCCTACATCTGAAGATGTGACCAAAATTAGGTAAAAATATAAACTAAAAAAAAAAAGAAAAGTTTGGGAGCAGATACAGGACAAAGTGTTATGGGGTAATAGTTTGAGCTTATTTTTGTTTGAACTCAGGTTGCCTCTTATATGCTGTATTTAGTCTATGTACATGGCCCAGGTTTTGCTTCCTCATCTGGCGTTGCACTCTGCTATGGAGGTAGATTTCCCAAGCTGTTATTGTGGTCTTAAATCTATGGTTGATTGCTTTGATATATTTCAGAGATTGCACAGTACCTTGACAAATAGTTAAGAATATTCCTTGAACCAGCAATTTTTAAAAAGAAGGAAAGAAAAACCAAAAAAAAAAAAAAAAAGTGAGGAGTATTACATTAAGAAATATTACAAGTTTTGCTTTGGTTTTCATTTTCTTCTCTTTTAGAAATCTTTTATGGAGAGTGTACTGCTTGCTACTGTAGAGTAACAAGGACTGTTGTTACAGGTAATTTTGTTGCTTAGGAACTTTCTGTGCCATTGCAAAGACTTTATAACTATCTCAGTAATATACCTGCTATTGTTATTATGAAAACTATTATGGAAACACATCAAAACAGTCTATTATAGGTCTGTTCAATAGAAATATGATGCAGTGTGTATGTAATTTAAAACTTTTTAGTAGCCACATTAGAAAAGGTAAAAAGAAGCAGGTGAAAAAAATTGAGTTATTGGGGATACTCAGTCCTCAAAATCTTACCACACAGCTCAATAATCATGTGACTAATAGCAGTTGTAACACAGTGTAGGTCTGTTGTCTTATTCTCCTTATCCCATCAGATTTGTTACCAAGGAATGATAGCAAATATTAACCTTTTCCTACCCAGTGAACTGTCCAAAGGGTGGATGACAAGGAGATGGGTAGTTCATTCCCTGAGGAAGTAGGTTTATTGCTTTAGATAGATTTTAAAAGAAAGATATACTTACTAGTCCATGTTTGTTATAGTCTCAAGAAATAACTGTAATTTGAAACTTGGTTTTTCTTTGATAATAATATCACATCAAAGAAACAAAGGTAAACTTTCCATCTGGAGATACAACATATTGGAGTTATTTAGCTGCCTTAGAATCTGGCAAATAGTATCCTCAATGGTAATAAAAAGCACTGGCCTATGATAAAGAATTTGTAGTATGTATGCATACTAGGTATGTATGCAATGGAATGTTACTCATCCATACAAAAGAATGAAATTTTGCCATTTGGAACATCATGGATGGACGTGGGGGATATTATGCTTAGAAAAATAAGAGAAAAACGAATACTGTATGTTTTCACTTACATGTGGTATCTAAAAATTAAGCAAAACAAAAACAGACTCATAGATACAAAGACCAAACTAGTGGTTACCAGAGGAAAGAGGTATGGGGAAGGGGTAAAATAGGTGCTTCCCTCATAGCTCAGTTGGTAAAGAATCTGCCTGCAATGCAGGAGAAAAGTGAAAGTGAAGTCGCTCAGTTGTGTCTGACTCTTTGTGACCACATGGACTGTAGCCTACCAGGCTCCTCCATCCATGGAATTTTCCAGGCAAGAGTACTGGAGTGGGTTGCCATTTCCTTCTCCAGGGGATCTTTCCAACCCAGGGATTGAACCTAGGTCTCCCACATTGCAGGCAGACGCTTTATCGTCTGAGCCACCAAGGAAGCAATGCAGGAGACCCTGGTTCAATTCCTGGGTCAGGAAGATCCACTGGAGAAGGGATAGGCTACCCACTCCAGTATTCTGGCCTGGAGAATACCATGGACTGTATAGTCCATGGGGTCACGAAGAGTTGGACATGACTGAGTGACTTTCACTTTCAAATTAGGTGAAGGGACATAAGAGGTTGAAAACTACTAAGAATAAAATAAGTAAATTACAAGGATGTAGTGTACAGAACAAGGAATATGGCCAATATTTTATAATAACTTTGGGGAGTATGATCTATAAAAATATCAAATTACTATATTGAACACATGAAACTAACATAAAAGTGTGAGTCAACTATACTTCAATTTATTTTTTTAAAAAAACAACTGGCCTCTCCACACTATTAAATACCTTTAAAATGAGAATAGAGACATGGGTAGAGATTTTAAATAGGTAATTTGTTTTTTTTCAACCTAACTAAGAGTTTTTCCTGTGATATTAAATCTGAGGGTATGGATTCACTAGAGTTTTAGAGTATTTATAGAATCCTAAGAAGAGGATTTTATTAGCTATAATTGGCCAAATAAGTAACTGCAACACATTAGATTAATTAAATTCATTTTTCCTGTCTTTAAAAAAAAGAACCCAACCTGGTATAAGGGCTTCTCTTTGTAGGTCTTCTTTCTGTTTCTTGGTAATAGGTAGGAATTTTAAATTAGATTCCTAAAGGAAAATGGGTTAAGGGTAGAATGGCCATATAATTCATTGTCTAAACTCAGCACCTTTAATGTGAAAGTAGGTGCTGTTAATACTTAAGTCAGGACAGCAGGTGTTAAACCAGGGCTGTCCCGGGCAGATTGGGACAGATAGTCACCGGAGTTAAAGGGCAGTGTTATAGCTTTGCTACCTTCTCTTTAGGCAACCCTAGTAGGCTGTGGAAAGTGAATTCATGGAAGTTTTCACCATTAACGTCCTGAGTCTCCATCCCAGGATTTAGATAATTTTTTATTCAGAGAACACTGGAATTGAGAAGATGAATGAGAAGGAAAAGATAAAGAATTTAATAGACTGGCAATATCTCCTATCCCTGCAAGAACATTTTGCAAGCATGAAACCATTGTGACAGAAACAATTTCTTTTAATTGTGCAAGTTATTGCCTTTAAATTCTATAAATTAATTTCATAAAGCAAGTACAAAAAATGGGTACTTCCTAAGCAAATTTTGTTATAAGACATTGATTATATATTTGATTTTTATTCTTCAGTGCCCTTATTTAGGCTTTTTTTAACCATTTTTGAGGAAGATGTCATAGTCTTTATGTGGATGGCCATCTAACTTCATGATCTGGTGGCCTTTTATGTATAAAAGATATATGACAAATGATGTCATAAATCTCAGATATACATCTCTCTGGAGGAGATCTTGATTTTTTTTTCAGAAGTTTAAAGATTATATATAATAAAACTGGGTTTTTGAAGTGTATATTTATTTGAATTTTACACATATGTAGATCTATGTAACCACTTCAGTAATCAGAATACCAGTTTCATCACCTCTAAAATTCTCTTGTACTTTCTGTTGTACTCAAACCCTCCTCTCACCCCTAACCCCTGGCAACCTTTGATCTGTTTTCTGTTCCTATACTTTTGCCTTTTGCAGATTTTCATATAAATGGAATCAAATAGTTTGTAATGTTTGGAAATTGGCTTCTTTTACTCAGCATAATGGCTTTGAGATTCATCCATATTGTTCCAGTGGTTCCAATGACATGTTCCATGTGGTTCCAATGGTTTGTTCCTTTTTTTTTTTTTTTTAACTTCTGAATAGTATTCCATTATTAACGCACCACAGTTTGTCTTCCATTTTTGTGTACTGTACTCTTTTTTTCTTTATACTTTTTGGTATTGTCCCACGTATTCCTGAGGCTCTGACCTCCTTTGAGAAAATTGTTATTCATCCCTCAGTGTCATTCATTCAGCGAGAAGTTTTTGAACACTGTTATCTCTTCTCCTGTTGATAGTCATGCAGCTATTCCATTTTTTTTTCTGATAAGAATATAGCTGTGAACATTGTTGTGCAGGTCTCCTTGGGTACATGTGCCAGGCTTTCTCTGTGGTTTGCCTATGATTAGGATTATTGGGATATAGGGTTTACATGTTTTCCTTTACAGATGCTCCCCAAAGTGGTCACACCAATTTATTTTTCCACCAGTAGTGTATATGAGAGTTGACATTGTTTCATATCCTTTTCAACACTTGTTGTTGACAGGTTTTTTATTATATTTTTAACCTATACGATGGATATGAAATGGAATATTAAAGTCTTTTAAATCATCTTGCTGATGATGAGTGAAGTTGAGTACTTTAA
Source organism: Giraffa tippelskirchi (assembly GCF_054371585.1). Lineage (NCBI taxonomy): Eukaryota > Metazoa > Chordata > Mammalia > Artiodactyla > Giraffidae > Giraffa > Giraffa tippelskirchi. The sequence goes on along the minus strand of NC_137276.1, from coordinate 63,906,304 downwards.
AGTATTTGTTAGCTGTTCTCCTACTGTGAATTTCCCATTTACACCTATAATCTATTTTCTATTTAAAACCAGCTCTCAGGATCAATTTTAAATGTTTTCTATGTAATTACACTGTTTTAAATGTCATAACATCAGAAAAACCCTTTTTAATGGCCTCCAATATGAAATCAGTGGTCCTTAGTTGGTCTTTTCAGATCTTCTGCTTCAGAAATCATTGCTTGAAGCTTCAGGTTGGTGAACATGTGGAGATGCAGGGGAAAGGTCTACCTGGAGAAGCCCTCCTTCTCATACACCTTGCCCTATACTTCTCTTCCACCTAATTGTTCCTGAACTTCTCACTTTCTCTCCAGGTGGATAGTGTCAGATCAGAATTTAGTTGACTTCTTGGACACCCTGCTGGTGTTCAAGAATTGCTTATTGATGGTGTTGGAAAACTCTCAGTGTTCGAATTGAGTACAAGAACCCAAATTGTTATGTGTTAGGAAAGGGAAGATGGCACAGGAGAACAATCCCAGATAAGATTTGGAGCAGTGATTATCTGTGAACCATCAGAATCAGCCAGCCAGCACCTCAGAAACCCAAACACAGTTTTCTTTTTTATTATTATTATTTTTATTTATTTATCTATTTTTTTACTTTACAATATTGTATTGGTTTTGCCATACATTGACATGAATCCGCCATGGGTGTACATGTGTTCCCCTCCAAAACCCCTCTCCCACCTCCCTCCCCATCGCATCCCTCTGGGTCATCCCGGTGCACCAGCCCCTAGCACCCTGTATCATGCATCGAACCAAACACAGTTTTCATGAAAGAGAAAAATTAAAGTGAATAGACTGCACCTTGAAAAATTAAAAAAATTTAAATTTGACTTTAAATCGCTTTTAAATACATTTCATATAAATAATGGCCACAGAAGCACAGATCTTCTGTCAGATGCAGATCTTCACTAACAACCTCTTTGTCAAAACCACTGTGTCTTGGACTTCCCTGGTGATACAGTGGATAAGAATCTGCCTTTCAGTGCAGGGGACATGGATTCTATCCCTGGTCCAGGAAGATTCCACATGCTCAGGAACACCTAAACCTGTATACCACAACTACTGAGCCTGCACTCTAGAGCCCATGAGCCACAACTACTGAAGCCCGTGTGCTGCAGCTGTTGAAGCCCATATGTATGAAGCCTGTGCTCCGCAACAAGAGGAGCCATCACAATGAGAAGCCCGCACACTGCAACTAGAGAGTAGCCCCTTGCCACAGCTGGAGAAAACCCATGTTCAGCAATGAAAACCCATTGCAACCAAAAATAAATAATGAAAATAAATTATTAAAAATAAACCACTGTATATCAACTTGAAACACATCTAAAGAAAAAAAAATATTGCTCATTTTCTGCCTTCTGAAAATTTGCATACTGCTTTGTTATATTTTATGGACTGTGTTCTCTGTATAAATTCAAACAGATAATATATTTCAGCAGCTGAAACATATTTAGTGTGTTAAAACCAAAACAGCATTAACTTCATCTATAGACCTCAAGTCTAGATGAACAGCTGTTTTAAACTTGTGGTATACCTAATCAATATTGCCATACATTGTTAGCAAAATATTGTACCAGTGACAGACTGGTTCCAAATAGGAAAAGGAGTACGTCAAGGCTGTATATTGTCACCCTGCTTATTTAACTTATATGCAGAGTACATCATGAGAAACGCTGAGCTGGATGAAGCACAAGCTGGGATCAAGATTGCCAGGAGAAATACCAATAACCTCAGATGTGCAGATGACACCACCCTTATGGCAGAAAGCAAAGAAGAACTAAGAGCCTCTTGATAAAAGTGAAAGAGGAGAGTGAAAAAGTTGGCTTAAAGCTCAACATTCAGAAAACTAAGATCATGGCATCCGGTTCCATCACTTCATGACAAATAGATAGGGAAACAGTGGAAACAGTGTCAGACTTTATTTTTGAGGGCTCCAAAATCACTGCAGATGGTGACTGCAGCCATGAAATTAAAAGACATTTGATCCTTGGAAGAAAAGTTATGACCAATCTAGACAGCGTATTAAAAAGCAGAGGCATTACTTTGCCAACAGAGGTCCATCTAGTCAAGGCTATGGTTTTTCCAATAGTCATGTATGAATGTGACAGTTGGACTATAAAGAAAGCTGAGCGCTGAAGAATTGATGCTTTTGAACTGTGGTGTTGGAGAAGACTCTTGAGAGTCCCTTGGACTGCAAGGAGATCCAACCAGTCCATCCTAAAGGAAATCAGTCCTGAATGTTCATTGGAAGGACTGATGCTGAAGCTGAAACTCCAATACTTTGGCCACCTGATGCAAAGAACTGACTCATTTGAAAAGACCCTGATGCTGGGAAAGATAGAAGGCGGGAGGAGGAGAGGATGACAGAGGATGAGATGGTTGGATGGCATCACTAACTCAATGGACATGAGCTTGAGTAAATTCCAGGAGTTGGTGATGGACAGGGAAGCCTGGCGTGCTGCAGTCCATGGGGTCGCAAAGAGTTGGATATGACTGAGCGACTGAACTGAACTGACAGCATGTTTGTACACTATTTACCACACAAGTATTTAATTTTGGAATATAATTTTCAAACTATTATGTGTCTGGCTTCTAAGCTGTCTTTTAAAGCCATTTGAAGTCGTTGCTTTTCTTTTTTAAAAAAATTATATTTATTTTTGATTGCTTGATGATTGCTGTACAACATTGGTTTGATTTCTGTCATACATCAACATGAATTAACCAGAGGTGTACATATGTCCCCTCCGTCTTGCATCTCCCTGTTTTATTTCTTAGTGGCATGTTTTATGTTGAGGTTAGGGATGTTGTGCTTTAATAATAATTAATGCACATCAAATAAAAAAGATAATTCCTTTTTAAATGTGGTAAAGTACATTAGCAATAGCAGTTTAGTATTATGCTTGATGTTTGATAGCCATGTTCATCTGCCTGCTCATGATACAGGGAGACTTGTCCTTTGACAGATTATTTTGCCAGATGCCCAGTGTTTCCTTCCCAAATAGAGAAGCTTGAGTCACGTGAGTCTGGCCTTGATCTTAATGGAGATCAGTTTATATATATTGATAGTGTGTAGAGCTGCCAAGTAGAAACCAAAGATTTCATGAAGTTAATTCCTTGAAATGTCTTATGGAACAAACTTTTTTGCTTCTTCTGCTCTGTTGTAATTCTCAGTTAGTAAAGAAGCCTGGGAGAAAGAACAGGGAGATTTTTTGTTGTTGTTTTCAGTGTGGAGGTTTGTCATGCCCCAAGGAAGGCAGTGTATTCTACGGAAAATAACAGTGAATCTAACAGTGAATCTAGCCTATTTATTGCTCCACTTCTGGCTTTTTCTTTTATTTCATGTGTTTAGGTGGTTGCCCAGAAATGTCTTACGGGACATTTTAAAAATAGAGGCAATATTGGATGCTCTGAGTAACCCTGAGAGATGTGAGAATAGGCAGACTTGAAGCTCTACTTTTACTGCCCTTGTGGGATAGCATGGGCTATGTGAAATGCTGCTAAACAAGCCAAAAGAATACAGCAAGTAGTGGCAAACAGATTGTATTGCTGATGAAACCGATTGTCCCAACTGTCAAAACTTACACTTCCAGAAGTTCCCATTATGATTACCTTTTGATTGAGCTGTTTGTGTGTAGTACTTTAGCAAGTACTACAATAAAATTCCGAAGAATTAAAAGATGATGTAATTTATAAGGCTTTCATTTATAGAATGCTTCTATTCTTGAAAAGCACTTTCACAACTTTTCCTTTATTGTACATCGAAATAACTAAAACGGATTTTTATATCTACTTGTATGACATGGTGGTGGCCGAAATAATTATTTCCATATGTATATCACTTTATAATAGAAAAAATCTTTTCCATAGATTATCTTAGAGGAAACTCACAGAGGTTAAATGATAAACTGAGGACATAACACTATTCAGTGACAGATTCAGATTTGAATACAGAGCTTTTTGTGCCTATCCTATCAAAATGTGTCTTGATGGAGAAAATAATCCACAGTAAATATTGGATGTGTTTTTGTTAGAGTGCCAAGAAGATACAAGCATAAAGATGAGAAAACATTCTTTTCTTCCTTTAATACTGTATCAGCAAATGTGTAGCTAGCATTCTGGTGGTATTATTAACCTCGAATAGCAACAAAACGACCTCAAAACTTGTAAGCACATTTGGAAGATAGAGAGACATGGAAGAAGGATAAGATCTGATGGCAGCCTTAGGTCTTTGTTTTGTTTTGTTTTTTTCTAACTGTATGGATCACAGTAAACATCATTCATTGCAGATTTGAAGTCCTGTTAAATCCTCTAGTCTGTAGACCTCTGGTGTATTTTCCTTGTAGCTCAATTATGGCTGCTGTGAGACTATAAGCTTGGAATTTATGGTAAGTGAAGCTTTAAATATCCCAAACATTGCAATATGGGTGGAAGGAGCTCTTTTCTTAAGGGAGCAGGATCAAGTATCTATTTTGAAGTTGAAATGAATCAACAGGCCGTTTTTGTGGAAAGCTGTTTTCAAGTTCTGAGAACTGCAGCTTTGCCACTATGTGAAAATCTGGTGATTTATGTGTGTCACATGGATATAAAACACAGTCTTTTAAGCAGGGCTTCCCTAGTGGCCCAGTGGTAAAAAATCTGCCTGCCAATGTAGGAGATGCAGGTTTGATCCCTGTGTTGGGAAGATCCCCTGGAGAAGGAAATGGCAACTCACTTCCGTATTCCTGCCTGGAGAATTCTATGGACAGAGAAACGTTGTGGGCTACAGTCCATGGGTTCGCAAAAGAGTTGGACATGACTTAGTGTTAGTGACTAAATAGCAACAACAAATCTTAAGCAAGAAAGTTTAGTGTTCTCTGAGATGAATTTTCCTTTTTTTTTTAAAGTTAGTTCAAACCTGATGGATTGTAAGATTTTTTTTTTTTTGAGACTGTATACCTCAGTCTTAGACTCCTTAAATTTGTTTTGTTTAGCAATAACAAATATCTCTAATTAGAGATATTTAGAGAGAGATATCTCTAATTAGATAAGTATCTCTCTCTCTAAATATCTCTAAAAATAAATAAAATAAGCAATACCCAGAACATGAATGTTTGGTATAAAAATGTTAAATAAATTGTTAATTCTTGCAACAATACTGTTTAACGTTCATTGTACATTTATTAAATGCTAAGTACCAAGAACTTTTTGTATTTCCTAATCCTTTAGATGAAAGTTATAAATAAATATGAAATAGCTTTTCATATTTCAAATATGAATATGGAAATGCTTTCGTATTGTCAAAATTCAACATTCTTGGAAATGGCTTATGAACTATATGATATTCATTTTAACAGATGTAGAATCTGAGGCTCAGATAGATGTGATATTGCACATGGTTGTTTTTATTTATTGGTTACAATTTATTGAGTACTTACTCAGTGCCTGGCACTGTATTAAGCACTTTACTTGCATCATTTTGTGTAATCCTCAAAACCACACTGTGAGGGAAGTACTATTTCAAACACTTTTTCCGTACAAGGAAATTGAGGTTTAGAGTGTTTAAGTAACTTGCCCTAAGTTTACATAACTGCTGCTGCTACTGAGTTGCTTCAGTCGTATCCGACTCTGTGCGACCCCATAGACGGCAGCCCCCAGGCTCCTCTGTCCCTGGGATTCTCCAGGCAAGGATACTGAAGTGGGTTGCCATTTCCTTCTCCAATGCATGAAAGTGAAAAGTGAAGGTGAAGTCGCTCAGTCATGACTGACTCTTCGTGACCCCATGGACTGCAGCCTACCAGGCTCCTCCGTCCATGGGATTCTCCAGGCAAGAGCACTGGAGTGGGCTGCTATTTCCCTCTCCAAGATTACATAACTAGTGGTAGTAAGTACTAGAGTAGGAAGTTGCCACTGGTTTATAGACACCTTTGAAACACAAAAAGGCACCCCCTTGTGGTGAAAGTTAGACAACTGAAACTTCTTCCTGGTTGCCACATCACTCTAATCAGTAGCTTGGGGCTGGGTTAGGTGCCACTTCTTACAGAAAATGGAGCCCCTGGGTGGATGGCTTGGTGAGCTGAACATGGGCAGAAGTTCACTCCCATTTTGCTTTTTTGACAAAGAGAAAAAGGTACCTTCGTTCTATGCATAAACTTTATCACCCTATACAATAGTCTCTAAGCCAGGATTTCAGTCTATGTCTGTCTGACTTCAGAGCCTGTAGCCTACCTAGTAGCATTTTTTGTTGTTTTAGTTGCTAACTCATGTCTGACTCGGTAACCCCCTGGACTGTAGCCCACCAGGCTTCTCTGTCCATTGGATTCCCCAGGCAAGAATACTGGAGTGGGTTGCCATTTCCTGCTCCAGGGGAATCTTCCCAACCTAGGGATCAAACTTGGTGTCTCCTACCTCACAGGTGGAGCCTCCAGGGAAGCCCACTGCCAATTAATTGCAAAGTTACCGTCAACTCACTTTTTTTCTGACCACAAACACTTTACTCTTTCTGTTGTGTACCATGCAGGTTGGCTGACTTACAAATGACACTGGAGTTTCCATAGTATGCTATGCCCATTGCCTAGTTTCACTGGCATTGTTTGTTGGTGATGGGAAAGACTTGGGAGGGTTTAGTGGGGAAGAGCTAAAGAGTTATAACTCACATGTCTCATAACTGTTTTTGGTTAAATGTAGCTCAAGACTTGTGTTAAATTCCTGACTTCATCACCTAGTTAGCTGTATGACTTTGATCGTGTTAGGGAAAGAATGTATAATGGTTAAGAGCATAGACTTTGGGCTGACTCCCTGGGATCAGATTCTAGATGTTACTTACTGTGTGAACTTGGGAAATTTAGTTTTATGTCTTTAGGCCATGCCTGTAATTTTAGAGATAGAGTAGGAAACAGTAGTTCCTATTCCATTGAGTTGTGAGAATTACTATATGAGTTAAATATATAAAGTACTTGGACAGCAACCTAGACAGCATATTAAAAAGCAGAGACATTACTTTGCCAACAAAGGTCTGTCTAGTCAAAGCTGTGGTTTTTCCAGTAGTCATGTATGGATGTGATGGTTGGACTGTAAAGAAAGATGAGCACCGAAAATTGATGCTTTTGAACTGTGGTGTTGGAGAAGACTCTTGAGAGTCCCTTGGACTGCAAGGAGATCCAACCAGTCCATCCTAAAGGAAATCAGTCCTGAATGTTCATTGGAAGGACTGATGCTGAAGCTGAAGCTGAAACTCCAATACTTTGGCCACCTGATGCAAAGAACTGACTTATTTGAAAAGACCCTGATGCTGGGAAAGATTGAAGGCAGGAGGAGAAGAGGATGACAGAGGCTGAGATGGTTAGATGGTATCACCGACTCAATGGACATGAATTTGAGTAAACTCAGGGAGTTGGTGATGGACAGGGAGGCCTGGCGTGCTGCAGTCCATGGGGTTGCAAAGAGTTGGACACGACTGAGTGAACTGAACTGAGCTGAACTGTGCTTAGAACAGTGTCACGCACATAAATATAAGTACTATTTAAGTGCTAGCTTTTATTGTGTTGTTGTTGTTAGTATTACATCGTTATGAGTTTGTGCCTGTAAGTCAAAGCAGTTTGATTTGCTGAAACATTAGTGATCATCTAAATATGGTCTCTTGGGAGAATTCCCTGGCAGTCCAGTGGTTAGGACTCTGTGCTTCCACTGAGTCCATCCCAGGTTCAATCTCTGGTCAAGGAACTAAGATCCCACATGCTGTGCAGTGAAGCCAAAAAATATATATATATAGCCTCAAATAAATATGGTCTCTTGGGACTTTTTCCTGCCAGACAGGAGTGTTCAAAGATTGTGTCAGAGGACTTGCTTTAGGGTTACTACCCCAATTCCTAAAAGAAGCTTGCACAGCCATACGGCATGCTTCATTGTTTTTCTGAAAAAATGATGCCTGTACTGCTGTGGTAGAAATCTGTTTGGATTGTTACCATTTAAGAATTATATTTTAAGTAGATTGCTCTAGGTTATAGCCACCAACAATTAGTCATATATAAAACATTTCTTTTGAGTCATTAGCCAATTTGGGAACCTCTCTGAAGAAACTTTGTAATTCAGTGGAAGTTCTTAGAGATTATAATAGCATTCATTATCATTGCCTGTTGTATTCATTGTCAGTACACTTAACTTGTTTTTAATGGAACTTCTTCTGTATTCAAAGAATAGCTCAATCATAGAGACTCTCTTGTTGACATTACTTTGGCACATCTAGCATATTACCTGCATAGCTTTTGCCATATATTTTGTTCACTGACCTTCCCTGTCTGTCTTTTCTCCTCTCTCTACTCTCCAACCTTATTTCAGCATGTGTCCTGAGAAGTTTTGATCAGAGTTTTAATCTCAGAATCCATAAATTTAAGCTTAAGATTTGTTCTTGAACTATATTAAAGCGCAGAGTATATGAAAAAGCTAACGAGCATTTCAAAAAGCAATAAATGATAAAAATTGCCAGTAAGTGGTTTTATCAGTCAAAATCTCCCAAGGAAGCAGAAACCATCTCACATATTCTCAGGTGTTTACAACAGAAGGAATTTTATACAGGAAAATTGTAACACAGGTAATGGAGGAGCAGAGAACCAAATAAGAGATGGTGAAATAATATAAAGATTAGCAACAGGAAGTCACTACTACCACTCCTTGCAGCTGAAGAAACACAGTGAGGTGCAACATTATTGCACAGAATTACAAACATTGTTTTTGGGGAGGGGGGAAGTGTTTCATTTGTTTAGGTAAAAGCAAGTACAATGTGATTCAGTTCTGTTTCTTCTTCCCCCACCTCTTAAAAGCAGAAAGCCCCGTAAAAATTGCTATTTTTGAAACGAAGCTTCTCACTTTTTCTCAAAGGTGCCAGCCTGCACGTCAATGCTAAAGGATAAAAGTATTTTTAAAAAGCCATAAAAATTGGAATAACATCACCTAGTTTTACATTTTTCTTAGTCTCTAAAAAGAGGAGAAGAACTTAAGGTGTAGCCAAAGTGGTCTAAGGAGTAATACTGATCAAATATAAGCCAGTGTTTTTCCCTACTGAAGAATTCTGACCTCCCACTCCACGAGAATGTTCTTTGCAAGGAACCTTTGTGCTATATCATGCCCAAAGAGGAGCCTGGCAGGCTACAGTCCATGGGATTGCAAAGAGTCAGACACGACTGAGCAGTTTTCACTTTTTTTTAATGCTATATCATGCCCAAAGATATAGGCTAGTATTTGATTCTCAAGGAGATGGTGTATAAAATCTCTACCACCAGAGAAAGTGAAATATAGTTATTAAAGCAATATTCCTCTTTTCTGCAAGCATGAATAGGCATCTTTCAGCTTCTGGAAATGATTTTCTAACTCCAACTTGTCCGTGGGTGGGTTAGCCTCATTGATGAGTGTTGATCAAGAAACAAGCTAATGACTTTGCTGAATTTACCAGTATTTGGCTTTTTCTAAAAGAAGAATCACAAAACCGTAAGGTTAAACTGATTTTCAAGGCTCTGTTTATTTCCTTGACTTTGAGAACTTCAGTCATTTTTAAAAACTCTTCCCTTTCTTTAATATCATTTAAAATTTTGGTTGAAAGTATTTAAAGGCAGATTTAAGAAGTAATGTCAAAGAGGACAGTGATAAAACATTTAGAAATAGAAGTTTGAAAAATGCAATATTATTTAATAGGATGAGCTTCAAACTTAAAAGGCTAAAATTCTATTTGTAATTCTGCTTCTATTCATTTGTATCATTAAGGTTATATTCCTTAACCTTTCCATGTCTGTTCCTCCAGTCTTCATGTAGGATTGTAGTATTTCTATCTGTTGAAGAAACTTGGCATGAGGTTTGAATGAGTTCTATAAAAGTTGCTTTAACATAAAAGCCTCTCAGCCCCAAAATACAGTAATACTCTTTTTTATGGTCTGAATGTTTGTGTCCTCCAAAAATTCGTGTGTTTGAGCTCTAATCTTAAGGGTGGCTGTGTTTGGAGTCAGGGTCTGTGGGGAGGTGATTAAGATGAAGTCGTAAGAGTCAGGCCTCAATCCAACAGAGTTGGCACACTTATATAAGAAGTGGGAAGAACACTGCACAGCATGAGGATGGCTGTCTACAGAAAGAATATTCCCACCCGAAACCAACCCCATCAGACCTTTATCTGGGATGTTTAGCCTCTGGAACTGTTGAAAAATAAGTCTTTTGTTTAAGTTACTCTGTCTGTGGTATTTTTGTTATAGCAGCCCACATAGATTAAGATATCCCTGGCACTGTGATATCTTTAAATCCTACAAAACTTTTAAATCTTAATTCAAGAAATGAGTCCCTAAAGAACCTGGTTTTAATACTTAAGAGTCACACATGAAGGAAGGGTATTAATGCAACATTGTACAACTATAGTTCAATAAAATATATTTTAAAGAAGAGAAAGGAGTACTTAGCACCAGGCATTGTTTTGGGTGCATTTTGAAAAATGTGTTTAATAATTTTATCCACCCAAGAACTGTAGGTGGTAGTTATTTTTGTCCTTATTTTACAGATAAGGCAACTAAGACTTATCGAAGGTTGTATAATTAGTTAAGTGATGAGAATGAGATTCAAACATAGCTTTTAAAGCTTTTAAATCATGCTCTAATTCCTTCTTTGTTTCTACTACTGTACTGAGCTCAGTAGAATGCCAGGCAGAGTGCAAAGACCAGAAAGTTAGTGAAGTGACTTAAGATTGTAGAGCTATTGAATAGAGAAGTGAAGACTAACATTTTGCAGTCCATTTTTAATCCTGTGTAAATGCTAATCACTGGCTTCGCTGGTAGCTCAGACAGTAAAGAATCTTCCTGCAATGTGGGAGACTTGGGTTGATCCCTGGGTTGGGAAGATACCCTGGAGAAGGGCATGGCAATCCACTCCAGTATTCTTGCCTGGAGAATTCCATGGACAGAAGAGCCTGGCAGGCTACAGTCCATGGGGTCACAAAGAGTCTGACACTACTGAGTGACTTTCACTTTTCAAAGGCTAACCATTAGTAATGAGAAACATCAGATGTTGAACAAAATGAGTCTCATATGGAACCAATCTTAAGCCACAAAATGAGCCTGATATTTAGAATCTCTCTTTTTGTCTCTCACAGAATGGAAGTAACAGCTGATAAGAAAGATGAACAGTACTGACATATGATTTACTGAGCTATCCAGAAAACATTCTGAAAACAAATTCTAAGGTACAAAGAAAATGAAGTTATCTTATGGCCAGATACTTTTTCTCATTTTCAAATGATGGTACTTTTTGGTATTTTATGATAGCCACTGCCATACCTTCGTGGGTACCTGTCACTTCAAAAACTCTTTGTCAGGTGTGAAGGTTGGCTTTTCCCAAATTTCATTTTTGATTAGTAGAATAAGCTTATATATATAGGTGTTAATCTAAAAGTTTGCTTTTTTTGGTCTCTCTTTAATTGACTTTGGATTTGAATTCCCAGCTCCTCTACCTTTGAGCTGTATAGCTAATCTTGGGCAAGGTACTTAATCCTTCTGAGCTCCCACTCCATCCCATTGGGAGTAATAGAATTACCTTCAAAGAGTCATTGTAAAGATTAAGAATGCTTGTGAAACACTTAATTATCACAAAGACAGGCACATATAATGGCCTCAAAAACGTTAGCTGATATCATTGTGAACTATGGTATTGACCATGCCTCTGATATGGGGAAAATAACATCAATTTTAGAGGATTATAAAATGGTACTTTTACCTTCTGAATATTTCTAAAACCTTGATTCAAGAAATGAGCTTCTAGTACAAATTTATTTTTTCATAAACTCAGGAGTCGTAAATTTAAAACCCTGTGGATAAATAAAATACAGTTGACCCTTGAATAAGCAGAGGTTAGGGGTACTGATCCTCTATGCAGTGAAAAATCCCCTTGTAATCTAGTAGTCAGCCCTCCATGTATGTAGTCCCTCTGTATCTATAGTTCTGAACCCTTGGATAATGTTGTTCTGTAGTGTTTACTATTAAAAACATGTGTAAGTGCAATTCAAACTCACGTTGTTCAAACTAAGCGTTAGTTGTAGTTCTTAATGGTTATTGGGATTGATAGAACTAAAAATATGTTTCTAATGACAATATATATGATTTTAAAAATATTGATGTATCTGACATGATACAGTAATGTGGATTAAAAAGCTGCATGCATGAAGTTCCGTGAGAAGACTGTGTCATAGTGAGTACTTATCCTATTAATAAAAGGAGACAAGTCAGAAGAAATAAACAAGTATTAATAGATCTCTGTGCCTGAAATGACTAATGAGGAATGAAAGCAGTTCATGTTGCCAATTAAGATTCTAAATTGAAAAAAAAATGTTTTAATTATAGTAGTAGAATTTTTGGAATTAAATAAGGAACATGTACAGTTCTAAAATACTATTGAGCATCTCTATAGACATGAATTGTGCTAGGTTACTGTGAATGCAATTTTAAGTAAGATAAAGTTCCTACCCTCAACCAGACACAGACAACAATAGAAAAAATCCCTAAGTATGTTATTTTTTTTTATTGCTGCAGTAACAAATTTACATAAACTTAGTGGCTTAATGGCACCCCACTCCAGTACTTTTGGCTGGAAAATCCCATGGATGGAGGAGCCTGGTAGGCTACAGTCCGTGGGGTCACTAGGAGTCGGACACGATTGAGCAACTTCACTTTCACTTTTCCCTTTCATGCACTGGAGAAGGAAATGGCAACCCACTCCTGTATTCTTGCCTGGAGAATCCCGGGGACGGCGGAGCCTGATGGGCTGCCGTCTATGGGGTCGCACAGAGTCGGACACGACTGGAGCGACTTAGCAGCAGCAGCAGCAGTGGCTTAAAAGAGCATAAATTTATTAGCTTCAGTTCTGTAGGTCAGAAATCTGATGGATCTCACTGGGTTAAAATCAAGGTGTCAATAATGCTGTGTTCCTTTCAAGCCATCCACATTCCTTGGCTTATAATCCTTTTCCTCCATCTTCAAATTCAGCAGCAATGGGGGTCCAGTTCTTTTCACACCGACGTCCCTGGGGCTCCATAGCTGGGAACAGTTTTCTGATTTTAAGGACTCATGTGTTTGGATTGGGCCCACCTGAATAATTCTGGATGGTTATTTTAAATCCTTGTCTAAGAAGTCCTTAGCCACATTTATACAGTCCCTTTTACCATTTAAAGTAACATTACGTTCATGGATTTTTCAGGATTAAAATGTGGACGTATTTTAGGAGCATTATTTTGCCTGCCACTCCAAGGAACTGTTTATGGAAGAATAAGTTAGGCACTTAACCCATTTTAGGGACCCAGGAAAGCCTTTCAGGGCAGATCAGCTGAGTCTTGAATGAAGAAACGAAGGAGGCATATAGAGAGGTAGCTGCGTGGTCAGTCTCAATGGTGGAGAGGGATATATGTGTATACAGTATATGGAAATGTGAAAGATCATGCCCTATTTATTTGTTTTCAAGGAATCACACATTCAAGATGTTGCATGTGATGGTGGAATGGGGAGAGAGATTTGATTACAGTGGGACTTTGCATATTATGCTTCAGAGCTCAGGTTTATTTTACAAGCAGTGGCATGACATTGAAGGATCTGAAACTGGTGGGTGGCATGACCCAGATTTAAACTTTAGATGGATCATTCTCAGCTGTCTTGAGAGAGAATAAGACTGGAGGTAAAGAGACAGTGAAAAGGCTGTTACTTTATTTCAGGTATCTTCATATATAGTTCAATTAAGTTTTTGGCTTATGTGACTGAGTCATACCATCTGAGATAGAAGAAAACAGAAAGAAAGGCTTGAGAGATCTAAGACAATAATTGCAGGAGACCCAGGTTCAATCCTGGGTTGGTAAGATCCCCTGGAGAAGGAAATGGCAACCCACTCCAGTATTCTTGCCTGGAAAATCCCATGGACAGAGGAGCCTGGTGGGCTACAGACCATGGGGTTGCAAAGAGTCGGACACGACTGAGCAACTAAGCACACAAGCACCCCCTCATAAACAAATGCAAAGTAAGAGAAAAACCTTGTAGAGAACCTAAATTCTTAATTTCCTTCTATGAAATTAGCCATTTACCATCAGTAAGTAAGCAAAATAGTTGAGGTTGAATTGTTAGATTTTTCTGTTCTTAACAGCAATCTTGTTTCCCCTTGGCACCTACCTCACATACACATAATGTTGACTTTCCATATATTTTGCCTTTCTCTGTCCTGTGGCTTTCTCTTCTACTGAATGATTTAAGGAGTCAGGGCATTGTAGAAATCAGTTCCAGTTTGCTTTCTCTTTTCTTTGTTATGTTGTGGTTATTGAGCCAGTTTCTGGCTTGCCATGTAGGCCATTATTCACTTTAATGGACAGTATATAATCGTGACCACGGAAGGAGCTGGTTACTTCAGGATATCAAAAAACTACAGGGAGATGGTTGCTGATTAAGAGTGGAATTACATGTAGACGTAGTATTTTTTTTCTTTGCCATAATACAGCAACTTAATGTTTTACATCTCTAGGAATTCTAGTTATTTTGGAAGCTGAGTCTGTGCTTGGTGTGGTAGCTGAAAGGTAGCATAACATGCTATAGCACATGTGTTCAAATATTTTCTGTTCACCAATTGGACTAATAGTTCCTACATAAACTGCTTAAACTGTAAAATGTTTAAGCAATAAACTATATCTTTTCATGAAGAAAGTATGCAGTGGGGAATAATTGTAATTTTAATTTAAATAATTTGCCTTCCCTTAAATAGATTTTGGGTTATAGTTTTAACATTTTTAATTGAAAAAAATGGGGCACAGTCTATCTAGAGTAACTAAGAAGCATTATTGCTATAAAGTTCAAAGTCGATTTATGTTACTATTTGGCTACATGAAGAGAATGATGTTTATCAGGGTAGTCTGAGTTTCTGTATAGCACAAGTTCATTGCAAATATTTACTTTGACTGGTAGTCACACTATAGATTCATTGATGACCACAAAGCTGTAGGATGGGATAAAAATTGAGTTATATTGATATGATTTTTGTCTTTAGGAACAATTAGATATTAGGGCACAGAGAACAAAGGTCTTAATGAAAATACTGTTCTTTGCCCAAATAAAAATTTCTGTTGTTGATAGCATACTATAGTTAATGAGTTAAATTGTCTCATAGTTTAGAAAGGTGTTAGTTAAAAGTTTTGTCTGTAAAATGTTGCCAAATCTAGAAATGGTTTCATTAGAGCTACTTATAAAAGATGAGAGATAATGGGACAGTGTAATGAGTAAGAGGAAAGGGAAAGGAAAACTTTATTAGCTTTTTGTTCTGCTTTATGCCTGCTCCTTCTGGAAAGTTATTTCCTGGAACACGTCTTATGTGTCAAGATTATGATTTTAATAACCTATTGCAGGTATCAGAGGCAAATATCGTCATCAAAAATAAGTAGTCTTTTTTCTCACCAGTGAGTTCTAGAAGCTCTAAAAACTTCCCAGCATAGAAACAGTCCAGACTGACGTCTTTCATTTCTTAAAGTTTATCTCAACTGGAATAAGATGAGGAGAGGGTTTGAAATTAAAAGTACTTTTTTTTGTAGCTCTTTTTCCTTTAAAAAACATTGGTATTTAATAGGAAAAGTCCAACAAGACTAGATTTTCTACACTTCATCCAGATTAAACGTAGTCTCAGCTGTTAATTCAGTTCTGTCACTCAGTTGTACCCAACTCTTTGCAACCCCATGGACTGCAGCACGCCAGGCCTCCCTGTCCATCACCAACTCCCAGAGTTTACTCACACTCATGTCCATTGAGTCAGTGATGCCATCCAACCATCTCATCTTCTGTTGTCCCCTTCTCCTCCTGCCTTCAATCTTTCCCACCATCAGGGTCTTTTCTTTTTTTTTTTTTTTTAATAAATTTATTTATTTTAGTTGGGGGCTAATTACTTTACAATATTGTAATAGTTTTTGCCATACATTGACATGAATCAGCCATGGGTTTACATGTGTTCCCCTTCCCGGACCCCCCACCCACCTCCCTCCCCATCCCATCCTTCTGGATCATCCCATTGCCCCGGCCCTGAGCCCTTGTCACATGCATCGAACATGGAATGGTGCTCTGTTTCACATATGACAATACACATGTCTCAATGCCATTCTCCCAGAACGTCCCACCCTCACCTTCTCCCTCAGAGTCCATAAAATTGTTCCATGCATCTGTGTCTCTTATTCTGTCTCGCATGTAGGGTTATCGTTACCATCTTTCAAATTCCATATATATGCATTAGTATACTGTATTGTTGTTTTTCTTTCTGGCTTACTTCACTCCGTATAATGGGCTCCAGTTTCATCCATCTCAGTAGAACCGATTCAAATGTATTTTTTTTAACGGCTGAGTAATATTCCATTGTGTATATGTACCACAGCTTCCTTATCCATTCGTCTGCTGATGGACATCTAGGTTGCTTCCATGTCCTGGCTATTGTAAACAGTGCTGCGATGAACATTGGGGTACACGTGTCTCTTTCAATTCTGGTTTCCTCGGTGTATATGCCCAGTAGTGGGATTGCTGGGTCATATGGCAGTTCTATTCCCAGTTTTTTAAGGAATCTCCACACTGTTCTCCATAGTGGCTGTACTAGTTTGCATTCCCACCAACAGTGTAAGAGGGTTCCCTTTTCTCCACACCCTCTCCAGCATTTATTGCTTGTAGACTTTTGGATAGCAGCCATTCTGACTGGTGTGAAATGATACCTCATTGTGGTTTTGATTTGCATTTCTCTAATAATGAGTGATGTTGAGCATCTTTTCATGTGTTTGTTAGCCATCTGTATGTCTTCTTTGGAGAAATGTCTGTTTAGTTCTTTGGCCCATTTTTTGATTGGGTCGTTTATTTTTCTGGAATTCAGCTGCAGAAGTTGCTTGTATATTTTTGAGATTAATTGTTTGTCTGTTGCTTCATTTGCTATTATTTTCTCCCATTCTGAAGGCTGTCTTTTCACCTTGTTTATAGTTTCCTTTGTTGTGCAAAAGCTTTTAATTTTAATTAGGTCCCATTTGTTTATTTTTGCTTTTATTTCCAATATTCTGGGAGGTGGGTCATGGAGGATCCTGCTGTGATTTATGTCGGAGAGTGTTTTGCCTATGTTTTCCTCTAGGAATTTTATTGTTTCTGGTCTTACGTTTAGATCTTTAATCCATTTTGAGTTTATTTTTGTGTATGGTGTTAGGAAGTGTTCTAGTTTCATTCTTTTACAAGTGGTTGACCAGTTTTCCCAGCACCACTTGTTAAAGAGATTGTCTTTTCTCCATTGTATATTCTTGCCTCCTTTGTCGAAGATAAGGTGTCCATATGTGCGTGGGTTTATCTCTGGGCTTTCTATTTTGTTCCATTGATCTATATTTCTATCTTTGTGCCAATACCATACTGTCTTGATGACTGTGGCTTTGTAGTAGAGCCTGAAGTCAGGCAGGTTGATTCCTCCAGTCAGGGTCTTTTCAAATGAGGCAGTTCTTCACATTAGGTGGCCAAGTATTGGAGCTTCAGCTTCAGCATCAGTCCTTAAAACGAATATTCAGGACTGATTTCCTTTAGGATAGACTGGTTGGATCTCCTTGCAGTCCAAGGGACTCTCAAGAGTCTTTTCCAATACCACAGTTCAGAAGCATCAGTTCTTCGGCACTCAGCTTTCTTTACAGTCCAATTCTCACATCCATAAGTGACTACTGGAAATCCATAGCTTTGACTAGACGGACCTTTGTTGGCAAAGTAACGTCTCTGCTTTTTAATATGCTGTCTAGGTTGGTCATAACTTTTCTTCCAAGGATCAAATGTCTTTTAATTCATGGCTGCGGTCACCATCTGCAGTGATTTTGGACATTACTAATTTATGGTAAAATCAAGGCTTGCCACAGTCTCTGAAGTTGAAATATGAGCTTTTTTTTTTTTTTTTTTTGATGACCTCGCTGTATTGCTAGGTCCAAAATATGCAAGAAGCAGAAGATCTGCATTAATCATTATGTTTAGGTGTTTTAAGTCATAAACTAGCAGTCTGTAGCTTAGAGCTGCTTGGACTCCTAAAACCCTTGAGTACTTTTCAATCTTACTCTTAAATAATTTTAAAAATAATTTTCTTTTCAAATGTGCTTTTAGAAAATTGCAGAATCTTATAGCTAAGGTATTAAAACTGAATGTTCAGGATTATAGTCCATTTCCAAGTACTTCCAATTCTCTCTGTAAAATTGGTAAGACTACTTCATGGCCTTCTCATCCTATATTTCTGATACTTATTAATCAATTATGATTGAAGCAGAGTTGTCTAACATTCTGTGATTCTTCAAATGAACTTCTGTGAATTAACAATTCTTTATTTCTTATGATTTAAAAATGCTTGTCAAAACACTTTTTCAAAACCCAATAGATGTTAGAGTGGTACTCAAGAGATTGTTCCTTTGTGGGGAACTCTTCTAAAGCACCTGGCCTTGATTCTGGCTTCTCCATTCCTTTATAAATCAATTTTATTGAGATAAAATTTACCACGTGATGAATTAAGCCTAAGTGTACAATTACTGAGTTTTGACAAGCATATAAATCTATGTAATCACCATCACAATCACATAGAATATTTTCATTGCTCCAAAAGTTCCCTTGTGCCTCTTTGCAGTTAATCTCTTTTCTGCTTCTAGCCACAGACTGTCATTAATCTGCTTCTGACATTACAGATTTGTTTTAAATTCTGTATTAAAAAGTATTTTTTTTTAAAAAAATTCTGAGTATTTTATGTTTTTAAAAACTATTTGAGTGGATTACTTTGGTCTAGGATTTCAGGGGTTTCCAAATTAAAATAGTTTTCCTTCTGCTATGTGTAGTTGTCCTGTCAGCTCTGAGGTTTCCTAGGAAATTTACAGATAAGAAAACTGAGACACGGATACAGAGACCCAGAGATAGTATAGGACAGTATGGATTCTTGCTTATTGAAAAAGGAGCTAAGTTGAAAATTTTATGAAGGGAATGAAAATATCTATTTTGATTTGACTGTATCTGTGCATTTTTGTATCAAATCAGTTCTTTTCTAGCACATTAGGTTGGGATGAATTTATGAAGAATGAAAATAAGGGTTTAGGATTTGTTTGAGTGCTGAGTCTCCCCTTACACACACTTTTTAAGTGACTAGTTTAGTCACAAAGTTTCCGAAGTTCAGCTTTCTTATCTGAAAAATGAAAATTTAAATTGAGAGTTGTCGTAGGAATTAAGAGAATTTATGAATGGACAGAAAGCTGTCTAATTTGGGGAGCGATTGCACTGGTTGTTTTGTCTTATCTCGCTAGGTTCTTAACTTTTAATTGAAGCGTATGCTAGATGATCAGATCAACTTGTAAATAAACCTCTTAAGGGAACACAGAAAATGCTAAGACTCTTAAAATGACATGTACTATCTATTAGGGTGAAAATATTCAAAGGGGAAAAAGAAGATTGAAATAAAGAGTAATCAATCTTTGATCCTGAGAAGAAAACAAAGAAGAAAAATGACTTACAGTTTGTTTTTTAAAATTGCATTTATTTCTACACAAAATAAAATTACAATAGAATCTTTCATACAGAATCTCTTGAATCCTAGAATCCTTTTAAATGAAGTCATTTTGGTATTATAAAAATTTGCCCCTCTTGTCCAGGTTGCAGGATAGACATGTCCTCTTAAAAAATCTGGTTTATTGTCAGTAATAATAGGTTCTGAAGAATTTCCCTATTAAGGATTTTGGTAATTCATTTCTTGATTTAAACACCTTTCAGTAAATCTAGGATTTAATATTAATTTTAGAATTAGGCAAATCAACCTTGAACTCTGCATTATAGGAACTAAGTTATCATGATGATAATTTCAGCCTCTTAAGTGATGAGTTTAGTCCACTCACACTGATTGGTGTTACAAATATGCCATATTTCATCACCTCTAAGATGCCATTAGTTATACACCATTATTTTACATAGCATTTTAAAAAATGATTAAACTATGATATAATGCTTTATCAAACAAAGTTTTATTTTATCCTCACTGAAAATTTTCTTTAGATATTTAAAAATTATATCATACATAAAGAGGAATACATAAGTTAAATGAATTGTTTAAGGTAACCTTAAACTTCTTAATATTCAGAGCCCAATTCCTGTGAATCAATTTTTGTACCCAGAGTTATGGAATCCATGTTTTTCTATACAGTGTCATCCTGTGTTTTTAGAAAATTTTCCGCTATTGTCTCTGGAGTTTTCTTTCAAGTTCTTGACACATGTTCTATACCTTTTTATGCTGGCACTTTCTTTTCTTTTTTTAATTGAAATATAGTTGATTTACAATACTGTATTAGTTTCAAGTGTACAGCAAATTGATTCAGCTATACATGTAGTATTTTTTTATTCTTTTCTATTATAGGTTATTACAAGATACCAAATATAAACTTCTGTACTGCAATTGAGTAAATCCTTGTTGTTTATCTTTTTAATGTATGGTAGTGTGTATCTGTTAATCTCATACTCCTAATTTATCTCTCCCCCATTCTGCTTTGCTAAAGTTTGTTTTCTGTTTTGTAAACAATTTAATTTGTACTGTTTTTTAGATTCTACATGTAAATGATATCATACAGTATTTTCTTTCTCTGACTTACTTCACTTAGTATGATAATCTCTAGGTTGGCGCTTTCTTGAGTTTAGTGTCAGTGGAATGTCCATACAACAAAAGTACTCATATTTCTTCTTTAAATGAACATTCGGTGATTTGTTTAAGGAAATAGAGAGGTTGATGTTACAGATACTCCATGAAGAGAAAGTCAAGTTCTTGCTTGTACAGGCAATGACAACTGGGTCACAATTATTGCTTTGCTGTGTGAAATTCCGTTGAAGGTAGGTCCATTTTTATATCATAGATGTTAGCATGTGAAAAAAAGTCTTAGTAATGATGAAATGTACTATCTGTATTTATTTATTTAAGTGTTTTTAACAGCTTATTGGGTTATAATTAAAAAACATACAGTCCACTCATTTAGAGCGTGTAATTATTTTTTAGTATACCCATGGAGTTGTAGAGCCATCACCACAATCATCAAATCCCATACCCATTTCCCCCTCAATCCTCCCAGTTCTAGGTAACCAATAGTATACTTCCTGAATGGATTTACCTACTCTGGACATTTCTCTAATAGAATCATATACTGTATAACCTTAAGGGGGAAGGTTAGGTTATTGATTTGAGAGTTTCCATCAGAGCATCACTTTAGCTACATTCTATAAGTTTGTTATGTTGTATCTCCATTTTCATTCATCTCAAAGTATCTTCTCATTTCCCTTGTGATTTCTTCTTTGTTCCATTGATTATTTAGAAGTTTATTTAATTTCCATAAATTTTGTGAATTCCCAAATTTCCTTCTGTTTTTTATTCCAAATTTTATTTTTTATGGTCAGAAAACATACTTTTTTTTTTAATTGAAGGATAATTGCTTTACAATGTTAAGTTAGTTTCTGCTGTACAACAACATGAATCAGCTATAAATGTACATATATCCCCACCCCGACCCCAATCTCACCCCTTTAAGATCATCACCAAGCTGAACTCTCTGTGTTATATAGAAGCTTCCCACTAGCTATCTGTTTTACACATGATAGTATATAATGTCAATGCTACTTTATCAATTTGCCTCACCCTGTCCTTCCCTTGCTGTGTCCACAAGTCCAGAGAATATATTTTCTGTGGTTTCAATCCTTCTAAATTTATTGATTCTAGTTTTATTACCTAGTTTGTGATGTCTTATATTCCTTTTTCTTCTGTTTACTCTTTACTGCTTTCTTTTGCATTATGTGAATATTTTGTAGTGTAACCTTTCAATTCCTCTGATGATTATTTTCACTATTTTTTTTTTGAATTATTTTCTTACTGGGTGCTCTAGGGCTTACCATAGGTAACTTGCTGAAAGTAGTTAAGTAGTTAAGATTTACACTAGATTTCAGTGAAACATCAAAGTATTCTCAAATTTAGCTATATTTCCTCCTCCCCTTCTGTGCTATTGTTATTTATATTATAGCTATATATGTTAAAAACCTAGTAGTATGGTAATGATTACTTTATGTAATTTTATGCAGAGAGAAGAATGAAAGCAAGTATATTTTTTATAGAGTTTCTTATATTGAATCTTCTTACTTACCACTTGTTGTCTTCCTTTTTTTAAATTCAAGTAATTTTTGTTATCATTTCCTTACTCCAATGCAACTTTGCTCCTGCTTACTTATTTTATGCTGTTATTGTTGAATATATTACTTTCCTAAATGTTAAAGGCTCAATAATATGACTATGTACATATTATTTTATATAACTGCTTTTTAAATAGTTAAGTGAAGAAGTATGCATTTACACTATATTTTATAGTCACATAATTAACCTTTACTGAAGTTCTTTGATTTTTTAATGTGCATTTGGATTACTTTTGGGGTCATATGCTTTCAACCTGAATAGTTTCCTTTTTTATTTCTTGTAAGGCAGGTCTGCCATCGGTGAATTCTTTCAATTTTTGTTTATCTGGGAATGTATTTATCTGTCTTCATTTTGAAAGATGATTTTACTGAATATAAGATTCTTTTTTATTTGGCAGTGCTGCATGGCATGTGGGATCTTAGTTCCCTGACCAAGAAATTAACCTGTGCCCCCCCAGAGTGAAAGCTCAATGTCTCAACCATTGAACTACCAGGGAAGTCCTCTGAATGTCAGATTCTTGGTTGACATATTTTTTTTGGTTTCAGCACTTTGAATATGTCATTCCACTTTCTTTTAGCCTTCAGTATTTCTGATGAAAAATCTGCTGTTAACCTTTTTGGGATTTCCTTGTGAGTGAGAAGTTGTTTTTCTCTTGCTGCTTTCAAGATATTTACTGTTGATGTGTCTTGTATATGTAAGATATTTACTGTTGATATGTCTTTTATATGTATGATATCTGGAGAAGGCAATGGCACCCCACTCCAGTACTCTTGCCTGGGAAACCTCATGGACGGAGGAGCCTGGTAGGCTGCAGCCCATGAGGTCGCGAAGAGTCGGACACGACTGAGCGACTTCACTTTCACTTTTCACTTTCATGCACTGGAGGAGGAAATGGCAACCCACTCCAGTATTCTTGCCTGGAGAATCCCAGGGACGGCGGAGCCTGGTGGGCTGCCGTCTATGGGGTCGCACAGAGTCGGACACGACTGACACGACTTAGGAGCAGTAGCAGCATGTATGATATCTCTTAGTGCTTTCCTGCATGGAATATGTTGAGCTTCTTGAAAATGTAGATTGTTTTAGCCCAATTTGGGGAGTTTTTAGCCATTATTTCTTTGATTATTTTTTCTCTTCCTTTCTCTACTTCTGTGAAAAAAGTTTTCTTCTTTCTTCTCATGTTGCTGTGTTTTGTGGTTTTCCATTTTCTCTGAGACCGTTGATATGTATTCATTATTTTTTCTCTATGTTCTTTGGATTGTACAGTCTCTATCCATCTATATCCAAGTTTCTGATATTTCTGCTAATTTATATTATATTTACTGTTGAGTCCCTGGGATGAATTTTTCTTCTTGGTTATTATACTTCTCAACTCCTAAATTTCCACTATTTAAAATAATTTCTATATCTTATTGTATATTTAACAGGATATTCTTGTTGTTTCCTTTACTTTAAAAAAAATGATTATTTTTGGCTGAGCCTGGTCTTCATTGCTTCATGGGCTTTTCTCTAGTTGTGGCACACAGGAGCTACTCTTTGTTGCAGTGCACTTCGCTTTGTTCTGGAGCACAGGCTCTAGGGTGCTTGGGCTCAGTAGTTACGGCTCGCAGGCTCCCAAGCATAGGCTCAGTCATTACAGTGCATGGGCTTAGTTGCTCCTCCGTGCCATGTGGGATCTTTCCAGATCAGGAATTGAACCCATGTCTCCTGTTCTGGCAGGTGGATTTTTACCACTGAGCCACCAGGGAAGCCCAGCTTCCTTTACATTTTAAAGCATTTTTTCCTTTAACTCTGTAGACATATTTGTAATAGTTGTTTCAAAGTCTTTACCTGTTAAGTCCAACATCTGAACATCTTTCGAAGGCAGTTTCTGTTGCTTGCTATTTTTTCTTGTGTAGGGAGCATACTTTTCTGTTTCTTTGCATGTCTTATAATTTTTTGCCAAAAACTGGACATTTTTGAAATTAATATTTTTGGAGTATAGTTGATTTACAGTGTTGTGTTTCTGCTGAATAGCAAAGTGAATCAGTTTTACATATACATATATTCACTCTTTTTTAGATTTTCCCTTATAGATCATTACCGAGTACTGAGTAGAGTTCCCTGTGTTCAAGTCCTTGTCAGTTATCTATTTTATATGTAGTAAAAATTGGACATTTTAGATAACATATTGTAGCAACTGAGGATATAAGTCCACCCCTAGTTCTGACACAGTCACTGAATTGTATGTTGTTATTTGCTTGTTTATTTGTTTAGTGGCTTGACTAGACCATGTGGGCTTCCGTGGTGGCTCAGCAGTAAAGAATCCTTCTGCAGTGCAGGAGATCCAGGTTCAGTCCCTGGGTCGGAGAATTCCCTGGAGAAGGAAATGGCAACCCACTCCAGTATTCTTGTCTAGGAAATCCCATGGACAGAAAGAGCAGCCTGGTGGGCTACAATCCATGGGGTCACAAAAGAGTTGGACATGACTTGGAGACTAAACAACAACAAAAACAATTTTCCCTGTAGTGTATAGCTACTGATATTGTTCCTCAGAAGTCAGTCTTTGACATGCACAGAATCATCCTAGGATGATGGTGGTTTTAGCAAGGCTCTTTTTGGCTCTTTCTTTCTCTGTTCTCTTTTAAGCTGTCTCCCTCTATAGGTATCATGTGTTAGCTTCTGCTATTTGCTCTGTTGTTATCAGTAATGCCTTAGCATAAATTCTTCCACAGGCTGATATGATTAAATTTGGGCCTCACTGCAGGGGTAATTTTGCAGCAGCCTTGGAGGTTGCTTTCTGAACCCAGGACTCTTCTTAGCTGCTTTTCCCCCTGGTTCTCCCTTGTAAAATTCTAGCTGTTCTGTGGAGATTTACCAGTGCCTTAATTGCTTACTACCAAAATCTCTATTATCTTCTGTAGTGCCCTCACTATTAACTTTCCCACACTGTGTTCCAAATAAAATCATTTCCCTTGGGGAGCACTTTGGAGCTTTCTGTTTTCTTGTGTCCTGCCTTTACTCCGGGCTAAACCTCTGCCACTGCCCTGGAGCAGACAGTGAAGATAGTGGTCCCTTTTCTTTGAATGATACTATTACTTAGTCTTCTGGGCTTCTTCTGTTGTGGAAACTTTAAATCTGTGACCCAGCTGGAGCAAGGGTAGTTGGGACCCCAGCATTCTTGGCTTGCCTGCTGTGGTAGAACTTCCATCCTATCAGTGGGAGTGGGGGCTGTCTGGAAGAAGTGAAGCCCAGAGCTCTCAGCTGCTCTTTCTTGTTACAGAGCTTCTGCATCATAGAAGTGGAAGTAGGCGAAATGCAGGTGGACTGCCCCACCTATTAGATAGCATAATCCTCAGTTGGGATTTGGGAATAGAGGAAGCCCTACATTCTTGATTGCTCTCATCTGGAATAGACTTTCTGTCATGCTGAACACTACTTCTACTGTGGCTTGATAGTATCTAAAGTTTCTTACAACTTATTTACAAATTAAGAAAACAATACCTATTCGTAATCTGTATAACGTTAATCCAGTAATTTCTTTATCTAATATTTATACAAAACTGTAGTAATATCAGGATATTGTAAAATGGCAAGAGTTGCAATAATTTTCTTTAAATAGGGTTTTTATATGTTATATATGTTACAGGCTAGTATAGAACATGCAGCAAATATTGAGCAGATATATTGTTCATTGTTTTTCATTATGCCTATACAGCTGAAAATACTGAAAATATGTAACCATTTGTCCTTGGGCCTTATTGAATGTGGAATGCAGTGAAATATTTTTTGAATCCAGTGTTTGTGATTAGTTCATAATAGCATTAAACCAGAAGGTTGCCTTTTATTGCTGTTACGTGTTATCAAGTAGAAAAAGCCTTTACATGAACTAGCAGAAGGTGAAACATGTAGTTTCATTACTTCCAGAGACTTGATTACAGTGTATAATAGTTGCACACCTCACTGCTGAGTCACAAATCCTTGCTACTCTTAAACCTGTTACTCTTAAATTTGGGGGAAGATTATTTTGGATTATATAGATGGGTTTGTTATAACCACAAGGGTCCTTATAATAAGGGAGCAGGAAATGAACGTTAGTGGCAAATGTGATGTGAGAAAGAAGTCATGAGCCAAGGAATGGACGAGGGGTCTAGAAGTGGAACAGCGTATGGAAGGATTCTTGTCTCAGAGCCTCTAGAAGACCAAAACCTTGAGTTTATTTAGCCCAGTGAGACTCATTTTAAATTTCTGACCTCCAGAACTGTAGGAGAATAAGTCTGTGTTGTTTCAAAATACTAATTTTATGGTAATTTATTACAGAGACAATAGGAAACTAATAAAACAAGGAAGAAGCAACTTACCATAACTGTGCGGTGAAGGTAGTCTAATGCTAAGAAAATATTTGTATTCCCTGAGTACTTTGGTTTTTGTTTCAGGAATAAGTTGACTGACTTTTTAAGTTTTAGGCATCTTCATAGAACTATATCCTGGCAGTTAGACTGCACTGAGATTATCTAATGTCACCTTTCTTCTTTTCTAAAAGGGAAATGCGAAGTAGATCAGAGCAGAAAAGTTTAAATTCATACAAATAATCCTATAGCTTATTATTATACATTACCACATCAGTGCTTTCCTTTTATTCTGCGTTACTAATATGATTGCTTGCATTGTCTCCTCAAAAACAAGACTTAAAATTAACTGTTAAAGGCTAATAATTTCTACTATCATAGGCTTATCTAAGGCTGTTCCGTTTTTGAGCAAATACAGGCTTCTTTCAGAAGTAAATGGATTTTAAAAGCACAATGAAAGGAATGTTCCCTTTAAATGATTAGCTAGTAAGTTTCACAAATACAATATTTTTTGAAACTGATTAATGTTTAATGCAGTTTTTTTAAATTTCCTGCTTAATTCTCAAATTATGTCATTGAGAAATTTTATGATAACTGCCATGTATTAAATAATTATCACATGAAAGATATTCAACATTGATATGAGAAAAAAATTATGAAAAGACTTGTGCTTTTTTCTTATTTATAGGTAAATCCTCACTGAGACTACCTAATATAAGAAACAGGGGAAGGAGAGTTTTTTATTTTTAAGCTGTTTGGAGCATAATTTGTACATAACTCAAATTTGAAAATTTGCTGATCTAGTCTATGCCTTCATTTTACTCAGAAGAAACTAGTTCAATGATATTAGTAACTTGTCCAAAAATCACACACCTAACCACTGGCAAAGAGAGCATTGTAATTATAGGTCATCTCACGCTCCAATTGTCATTGTATACCTGGCAACACTTAATTATAAAGTATTCATTCTGATGAACCAAATTTT
Organism: Giraffa tippelskirchi; assembly: GCF_054371585.1. Taxonomy (NCBI): domain Eukaryota; kingdom Metazoa; phylum Chordata; class Mammalia; order Artiodactyla; family Giraffidae; genus Giraffa; species Giraffa tippelskirchi. The sequence goes on along the minus strand of NC_137276.1, from coordinate 63,878,762 downwards.
CCAAGATTATCAGTGGCAGAGACTTCCTTGATGGTCCAGTGGCAAAAACTCTGTGTTCCCAACACAGGGGTCAGGATTTAATCCCTGGTGAGGGAACTAGATCCCACACGCTGTAACTAAAGATCCTACACATCACCATGAAGATCCTGTGTGCTGCAGCTAAGACCTGGTGCAGCCAAACAAATAAATATTTTTAAAAAGATTATCAGTAGTAAAGGTGGAAGATTTAAAACCTTTTATAGGTAACTCCTGAATCCTTGAATATACAGCCACAGATCTGGGCTGTGGTCCATATGAGAACATCAAACTAGATCATTAAGATGCTTCTGTGATTTGTGACTAGGAAGCTGTTCCTGTAAGTAATGATAGTAATATATACATACATTCCTGGGTGTCTCATAGTAGGAAAATGTATTTATGAAGAAAAGAGTATATTTTTTAAATAAGCAACTAAAAGAAATCATATTGTCTAATTGCTATAGGGCAGTGGTTCTCAATAGGAGGTACTTTTGTCCCTTCTTTCCTCCACCCCAGGAGATATTTGGCAATGTTTGGAGACATTTTCAGTTGTAAAATACTGGTTGGAGGGCAACAATGATACTAGCATCAGTGAGTAGAGGCCAAAGATGTTTCTATCAATAAACATACTATAATGCACAGGACAGCCCCTATAACAAAGAATTATCTAGCCCAAATGTCAGTAATGCTGAAATTAAGAAATCCTCCTGTAGGGCATTGTAACCAACACCAAAGAGAACAACATGATAATATTCATAAAAACTTCATTTTTGGAAGTAAAAAATGCCCTGTAGCCTATCCTATATCAACCAGGACTACTTAAAATCAAGTATTGGTGAAATAGATACTAACTTTAAGATATACTTTTCTCCTATAATATGTCTAGGAACAAAAGAATGGAAATATGGTTCTACTCAGGTTTTCTTAAAGCAAATGTGGTTTCTGTATTTCAGTTGCAGAAGCTATTACCTAAGAAAATCAACTTTGATTTCTCGTACTGTTTCTCTTTAACTTTTTGTATCAATCTTTATGTTACATAATTGAATTTGAAAGAATAACCTTTATAGTTGTGGTTCAAAATCGTATCAACATGATGACTGAAATAGGAAAATCTATCTACCTATTCTGTAGGAAAGCTTGTTGAATGAAAAAAGCATTGTATTTTAACACTAAGGTCACTCTTTCTTATAATTTTTTGGTGGAGTTTTGTTTTGCTTCTTATCGTAGAAAAATTACAGAACTACACAAGGTGAGGAAAACAATATAATTAACCCATGAACCTCAGTGTACCCATTATTCAGCTTCAGCATATGAACATCTTGCCAGTCTTGTTATATCTTTCCCTCCCCTACTCGCTCCTTTCCCAGAATTATTTTAGATCAAATCAAAAGCATCATATTATTCCACCTATAAATAGTTTGTTAGTTCTGTTTTTAAATGAAGTCAGAGAAGGTATTATCTTGTGGGTAGGCCATGGGGGATGTGGAATTATAGCAAGTCTTTGGAATGGAGGCTTATTACAAATAAGTGGATAATCCAAAGCCTTCTAGATAGTAGAAGCTCTATTAAATATTTATTGAATTGAAAAGTCTATTGTTATATGAAGTAATATTGTAATTTTAATGTGCCACAAAGACAATTTACTCATCTTTTAAAATAGTTTTTATGCCACTTTTTAATTTTCTTTCAGCCCTTTCTTAAGTATATACTCATGACACTGAACTCTTGGAAATCAGTTACTGCTTTTGTTCCTCCCTTTAATATTTGGACTTTTAAAATTTCTTAAAGCTAGTGAAATGTGTTCTAAGCAAGAGAGTAACATGAAAAGATTAGCATTTTCGAAAGATAATTTTGGTTATGTTGTGGAGGGTAGATAGGAGGCAGGGAGAACTCGATTGGTGCATTTCATACTTGGAAATAAAGAGACAGATGGATTTAACAGCTATTTAAGAGCTGGAACCCACAGTCTTTGGTGACTGAAGGAAGGAAGGTGGGAGGAAGGAGTTAAAAATGATGGCCAAGTTTTCAATTTCAACAACTAACGATAGTACCATTTTCTGAGAGGAGCACAAGGGAGAGAGTGGATTCAGGGGGAACATATTCTTCCATGTGATTTCCTAATTTGGTGAGTGGGGCGGGGGAAGAATCTTCTCTGACTCTCAGTATGGTGTTCCAGTGAAACAAGAAATGTTTGACTTGAGCAGTACTGTGATTTCATTCATAGTTTTAAACTAGTTTATGAGAAGAAAATCCGTTGGGCTGCTTGTACTCCCATTTCTTCATGATATGCAAGTTTTGTATAGTCATTATCTAGACCAGCATTTGTTATCTGTCAGTCACATAGTGGACGTGGTAGACAGGAGAAATAACAATCAAAGTTGTGCACATGATATAAGGGAATCCTTCAACCCCCAGCCCATCCTTTACTGTGGTCTGTTATAGCTTAGAGGCCACTAGATGTTTGATTTAATTTGTTGATAGAGCCCAAGTCCTGAGGAAAAGCGACCACAGATTACCCTTGTTCCATGTAACCCTAAGCTTACTTTCTTAGAAACAATACTGTTCCACTGTAGAATTTTCTTAAATGATCAGTGTAAAGATAGCCTTTCTAAGTGATCAATACAAAGAAATAGAGGAAACCAGTAGAATGGGAAAGACTAGAAATCTCTTCAAGAAAATTAGAGATACCAGGGAACATTTCAGGCAAAGATGGGCACAATAAAGGACAGAAACAGTATGGACCTAACAGAAGCAGGAGATATTAAGAAGAGGTGGCAAGACTACATAGAAGAACTATATATATTAAGAAGAGGTGGCAAGAATACACAGAAGAACTATATAAAAAAGATCTTCATGACCCAGATAACCACGATGGTGTGATCACTCACCTACAGCCAGACATCCTGGAGTGTGAAGTCAAGTCGGCCTTAGGAAGCATCACTATGAACAAAGCTAGTGGACGTGATGGAATTCCAGCTGAGCTATTTCAAATCCTGAAAGATGATGCTGTGAAAGTGCTGTACTCAGTATGCCATCAAATTTGGAAAACTCTGCAGTGGTCACAGGACTGGAAAAGGTCAGTTTTCATTCCAATCCCAAAGAAAGGCAATGCCAAAGAATGTCCAAACTACTGCACAATTGCAGTCATTTTACACGCTAGCAAGCTAATGCTCAAAATTCTCCAAGCTAGGCTTCAACAGTATGTGAACCGAGAACTTTTAGATGTTCAAGCTGGTTTTAGAAAAGGCAGAGGAACCAGAGATCAAATTGCCAACATCTGTTGGATCATCGAAAAAGCAAGAGAATTCCAGAAAAACCTTTAACTGTGTGGATCACAATAAACTGTGGAAAGTTCTTAAAGAGATGGGACTACCAGACCACCTTACCTGTCTTCTGAGAAATCTGTATGCAGGTCAGGAAGCAACAGTTAGAACTGGACATGGAACAACAGACTGGTTCCAAATAGGGAAAGGAGTACGTCAAGGCTGTATATTGTCACCCTGCTTATTTAACTTATATGCAGAGTACATCATGCAAAATGCCAGACTGGTGAAGCACAAGGTGGAACCAAGATTGCCAGGAAAAATATCAGTTACCTTAGATATGCAGATGACGCCACCCTTATGGCAGAAAGTGAAGAAGAAAGAAGAGAGTGAAAAAGCTGGCTTAAAACTCAGTATTCAAAAAATGAAGTTCATGGCATGCAGACCCATCATAGATGAGGAAGAAATGGAAACAGTGACAGTTTGCTTATTGGAAAGTATACTTATTTTTTGGGGCTCCAAAATCACTGCAGAAGGTGACTGCAGCCATGAAATTAAAAGATGCTTGCTCCTTGGAAGAAAAGCTATGAAAAACCTAGACAAGCGTGTTAAAAAGCAGAGACATCATTTGCCGACACAGGGCCATATAATCAAAGCTGTGGTTTTTCCAGATGTGAGAGCTGGACTATAAAGAAGGCTGAGTGCCAAAGAATTGATGCTTTTGAACTGTAGTGTTGGAGAAGACTCTTGAGAGTCCCTGGGACAGCAAGGAGATCAAACCAGTCAATTCTAAAGGAAATCAACCTGAATATTCATTGAAGGGACTGATGCTGAAGCTGAAGCTCCAATACTTTGGCACCTGATGGAAAGAGCTAACTCATTAGAAAAGACCCTGATACTAGGAAAGATTGAGGGTGGGAGGAAAAGAGGGTGACAGAGGATGAGATGGTTGGATGTCATCATCGACTCAATGGACATGAGTTTGAGCAAACTCTGGGAGATAGTGAAGGATAGGGAAGCCTGGCATGCTATAGTCCATGGGGTTGCAAAGGGTTGGACTCGACTTAGTGAGTGAATAGCAAATAGGCCACAAAAAGGGAAAACTCCTTTTAACTCTCATCAGATTTTGGGAGTCATTTCCACAAGGGAAGCAGGTGGATGTTACCAAGATGGCAGACTCCTTTCTGTAGTCCTTGGATCATGATTCTCTATACTGTGTCCTGGAACCCTTCTTCACCACAGAATATACCCTAACCACACATTCACTGGGAGAAACTCAAAAACTGGCAATATGAAAGAATGCCATATCCCTTCTCAGTTCACCCAAAAAATTCCACTGTGAAGTGGTTGTAGAGGTGTAGCAGTACTTGAAATAGTTTCCATTTGTAGAGTGGCTGGTACATACCTTCATACCATAACAAAATAGTAGTGCTCAGTTGTGTCCAACTCTTAGCAATGCCATGGACTGTAGCCCACCAGGCTCCTCTATCCATGGCGTTATCCTGGCAGGAATACTGTAGTGGATTGCCATTTCCTCCTTCAGGGGATCTTCCTCACTCAGGGTTCAAACCCACCATCTTGTGTCTCCTGCATTGGCAGGCAGATTCTTTATCACTGAGCCCCCTGGGAAGCCAAATAAATGCCATTCTGTTAGTAGTAGTAGTCATATCGTATTTATTTCCTTTATTCATGTACTCCCAGATGTTCCTTTTTTTAAAAAAAATTTCTACCCATTTTTATAAGTCTTAACTGAATTTCTACCTCTTCTGAGGAACCCAGTTTTACTTTTGTTTTCTTATTTAACTTTGCAAGGATGTGTGTCTAGTTTCCTTTATTAGTTTTTAAGCCCCTTATATGTAGGACTCATGCTTCATCTGTATCTTGACTGGGAGTTAGCAAGACCAGGAACACCAGAGATTATTATTCTATTGTAGCTGTCTAACCATGAGCCAACATCCTTTGGTAGCACATATGGGACTAGTCCTTGAACTTTAAAGGGAAAAAGATAATCAAAAATCCAGTGAACTTAGAAATGTTTGTGACTGGGGGTGTCTCTCATGGACCTTCCTTCCACTAAGGCAAACCTGAGTAGTTTGTAGCCTATAGTTCTACAGAAATGTGTGAAGGGAATTCCCAGTCATAAAAAAAAGAAACAGTAATTCAGTTGGTTTGGTTTTTTTGCTGAATGCACTTTAAGCATAATCAATATCCACCCTAAGTACTTCATTGAATAGTTTAAATGAAACCAGTGCATTGCACATATTCCACCTTGGCTAGAGGATGTCAATGTGTAGGTTGTTTTCAAGTTGGATGTTATTATCTGACGGAGGTATACCATCTGGGTGCATGTTATGTGGAACTTCCAGATATTTTGAAGAATCAAGTTATGGTCTTTAATTCCCTCCCCTTCCTTCACCCCTACCCTCATGTCCAGGACAAGTGTGATTTGCTATTTATTTTAGAATATTATTTAAGACACAAGGTATGAAAAAAACCAAAACCTAGTGGCTCCTTGAAGAAGTGTGCTTTGGACTCAGATATGAAATTGCCACATGCCACTTGTTTGGATTGGTCTTTGGCATCTGAGAGGCTTTTCCACATACTGTGTGAACACTCTTTTCCTAGGAGAGTTTGGTCAGTTGGAACAGTGTCAGGATTTCTAGCTTATTTTCTGCTGAGGGAAAAATATGTCAAGTTAAACATTGCAGGATGAATAGAGGCTTTGAGGGGCGGGACATGGGGGGAGCTGTTGTATCCAAAGTGTTACTCTGCTTTCTCAAAGTCAAGGAGAGAGCAGAGATCATACCAAGAAAACACGAGTGGAGTGAGGTGGAGAACAAAATGTAAGTACCTAAAATCAGATGCATATGGGAAGGACCTTCTTCATGATGAACTGCAAATTTTTTTTTTTTAAGTAATATTGCTTCTTTCTTTTCTTTCTTAAAAAAAAAGTACTTTGACTTTTTGGTTTCAAAAGCAGGTTAAATAGAAATTTATTATAAAGTCTAGAACCATAGGCATTGTTGAAATTTACCAGCCCCCAAGAGTAAATAGCTAATTACTCTACATCTTTGGTTGTTCCACATAATTAACCCTGCTGCTTGATCTAAGGGGAGCAGGGGAAGACCAGGCACTGTTGGATGATGTTAGCTCCTTGTTTAACCCTTCATGCTGTGCTACAAGACTCAAGAACCCATTTACTTGGATCTGGGAAGGGGTTTGCATTTTGTAAAGTATTTTCTTTCTAAGAACCAATGAAAAGAGCATGCCTAATTCAGGCGTGGGGTGGGGGTGGGGGTTGGGAGGAAAGGGGATTGCTTGTTTTGAATATGACTAAAAGGAAGGTACATGGGCTTTTGTTCATTTTTGTTTTTTCAGATCTTATCAAATTAATACTGTCAAATTTGAAAAAATGTGGCTCTGCTTTCTTAATAGAGCTCTTAGAAGCAAGTGTCTTATGTAGATTGTGGTTTTTAAAAGCTAATGTGTAATTTATTTACTTAAAATCAGGCTGTCTTGTAGCATAATTTTCCTTAGCAATGTATTGAAGGTAAGTGCACTTTTTAACTGGCTACATAATTTTAGGAGAGGTTAAAGAATAGATTTAAGTAAGCTGGCTTCCTGTTGGCAGGTCTGAGAAGGGCAGAAAGTCCTACGAAGCAGTTGTCGAGGGGATTAGATCTCTGGATGTCTTTGTCAGTCAGGAAAAGCCCTCTGCACACCCAACAGCTCCCATAAATGTTAATGTGGCGCTGTGCTGGGAGCCAGTGCTGGGGAAAGCCTGTGTCTGATTAGGCGTGGGTGTATATGAGAGGGCTGCTGGGCAGTCTGTCTCTGGCTGAAGTAGACTGCAGAGAGGCTTTGCCATTCCCAAGCACTGGTGTGGGGAATTCGTGCTACGCAGCGGATTTGGGGAAATTCCTAAACCCTGATATATTTTCAGCTCTAAAGTGATAATGGCCTTGTTGGAGTGAGGAGCAAAAAGCACGTAGGGAATGATTTTAAAACATGAATCAGCCAGTTCCTGGTGTATGTCTTTTACTTGCTTGAAAGCTCTTCAAGCAGACAGTCTTGCTATTGTCAAGGGAGTTGGGATCCCACACAGTTCAGGGATTGCCCTTCTTTTCCTTTCCCCTGGGCTCCTCCCGCCTGTGGATATTTAGCACGCAGATGTAGTTTCATGATCCAGCAGGAGAATCTCCCCAGTTTCCATGTGTATCACACAGTCATTGAAGCAAATGGTAATAGTGGCTGCTCCACACAAACCTGGCAGTGCTACTGCCAGCAGGTTTCCCATAACCTTGGTGTCTCTGCAGCAAGGTTAGTGGCTGTGTATTTACTGAATCTACAGCCTTCTTTTTCTCTTTCTCTGCTTCCACCCATCTCCCTACCTCCTGCCACCCCCTGCCACTTAGGTTCATAACTTGCATATGGTTTGCAAGGACTAGATGTGTACTTTACAAATACATTTTAGAGTTTTTTAAACAGTGTGTTACAGAAATATATCCCAGTATCCAAAAGCATTCTCTGATTGTCACAATTAGTGGAAGATTAAGGAAACAATATAAAATAGATTATATTCTAAGAAGTTATGCTTGTTGAGTAGGCATTTGTCTGACAAATTGAAATGAGTTTCCTCTGTGTATTGGCATATATTCCAGAATTGCAATGATTTTCCTGTTTTAATGTTTATATGATATTCTGTTGGCTCATTTCATGGAAATAAGTTCTCATTTTATCTCTGACCCTTGTCTTATTACAAGTAAGATCCTACAAGGGCAGCAATTTTTACCTTAGTTTAATTTGTTTAAAAAAAACCATTATTTGCATAGCCATTTATTTTAATTTTAGTGTTAATTGTCTGATAGTAGAAGTGATTGAAGGAATCTTTTTGGAAAGGAGTTTTTTTAAAATAGAAATTAAAGGATTGTTGGACTTCCTGGTGACTCAGATGGTAAAGAATCCACCTGAAATGTGGGAGACCTGGGTTCAATCCCTGAGTTGGGAAGATCCCCTGAAGGAGAGCATGGCAGCCCACTCCAGTATTCTTGCCTGGAGAATCCCCATGGATAGAAGAGCCTGGTGGGCTACAGTCCATGGGGTTGCAAAGAGTCGGACATGACTGAGCGTCTGATCACACAAAAAGCAGAAAGAATTGTTGCTCAGCAACTCTTAATTAACAGATGTTTATTGAATATATACTATGGGAACATATTGAGCACTTTATAGATTCTAAGGAAGAATAATATGTCCTTGGCTGCAAGATGTTTCTTACCAACTTGAGGCAATGAAAGTTGCCCATGGGACAGTAAGTGAACAAGACTGTTCTAAATAAGATATTAAGCTATGCAGTAGAAGTTCAAGAACAGAATGGTACATAATGAACTGATTGGCCATAGAAATATTTTCATTAGACATGAGATTAGTGTTCAGAGATGTGCCTAAATAGTTAATATAGTTAATAGTTAATATAGTTCAGGATAGCTGTTGGTGGAATTCTGGCTAGGTTTACACACACGTATATATATATATATATATATACATATTTTATGTTGTATTTGAACACTCCAGCATTGAGTGAGCAGTCATTCTTTTTGCTACCTTAAAACAAGTCACATATAGTAGAAAGAGAGGAGTTTTTAGAATCAGATACACCTGATTTCAAATCCTAGCTGTGCTGCTGCTTAGCTGTATAAGTTACCTATACCTCCGTTTTCTCATTGGAAGAATTAGGATAATGGTTACTGATTCACAGATTTGTTGGGATTAAATTATTTTGAAATACATAAACATTGTTTCTCCAGTTTCCTCGCTAAATTCAGTCCTCCTGGAAACATGCTAGCATTGGTAGAAAATGTGAGTTTGAAGTTTTAGGCACTTATCCCCGTCCAAACCATCGAATCAGTGATCTCCTACCCTCTACATCTGTACATTCTGAACTTCAAATAGCAAAATGACTAAGGAAATTTATAAAGAGAGAGGGAAAGATTTTTCAAGGACCACAGTTTAATCTCAAATTTAGAAGGATAATCTTTCCATCAGCTTAATAATGTAACATAAAATGATTTTAATATTAAGCCAAACAAAGCATAATTTGAAAGACAAACCTGCTGCCCCTGGCACCTTGTGAAATAATATATCTTGCTGGCTCCAGCTGAAGTCCCACCTCCAAGAACCCTTCTTTGGTCACTCCTGCCTACAATAATCTTGATGCACGGAAAATTCAGCTTCTCTTGGTTATTTAAATTTCATTGAGTTTCCTCTCATTTGGCACCTAAGCATTGTTATAAACCAGTCTGTTTTATGATTGTATCGAGCCTTGGTAGTTAGATTGTTACCTCTTAGCCATCACAGACCTTTTCTTATTGTTTATTTTCTTCACAGTTTGTCTGTACATAATAGGTACTGAACTGATACCTTTTACTGAAGGAAAATGATAACAGTTGTCAGGAAACAAGGACATAGTCTCTTCTGTATTCTAGTCTGTGGAAGGAATTCTGGCTTATTCATTTAGTTGATATCAAAGCCATTACCTAAACAAGTAGTTGTTGACTTTGAGTATATGACTCCAGCTGGTTAAACAACTCAGTGATAATGTAGTATCAAAACGATGGGATTATAGTGAAAACATAAAGGTAGTAAGCTGTATAAATAGTTGCACATACAAACTACTGATTAGTAAATTTCATCTAGTGCAATCTATTTAGAAATGTTACACTGTACCATACTGCTAAAGGATAGGTAAAGAAGTGCGTTTTTTAAATTTTGCATTGTCACCTCGTTGTACATCATGAGTAATTGACTCAACAGAGTGCTTGCCTGCTAGTGTATAACATCCTGTTTTAAAAGCTGCAACAGTGGACCAGGTGCTTTGTTGGAATAAACCTCACATTTATTAAATAAGGATGAATCACGAGAGTAAGCATTGGGTATGTCTGAATTTCTTCCTCTGACTACAGTCTAGAATGGGGTGTGGATGTCTTGGAGCTAGTTTTGCTGTTTTCCTGAATCTTTTCTGTCCTGTTACCTCTTTTCTTAAGTGGAAAAATAAGACTGTGGTTAGAGTCCTTGAGTGCTGTAACTGATTCATTTGGGCCTGTCTAGAATAATTACTGTGTCTACTCCTTAAGGCATATAGTGAATGAGTTTGGGGTATTAAATCAGTAAAAATTAGAAGTCAAGCTTGTAACTTCTCACATCTTTCTTTGGGTCCTCCCATTGATTATCTCTGTGTTCGCTAACGGTCAGATACACTTTAGGGACACTGAAACCTACCACCATCAAGTGAGCAGAATTGACACACACAGTAACTTGACCATTTCCAAAAATGAGATTGAATGGCTGGAAATTTTGGGAACAGGGTACTTGAGAGTATAATCTTAGCACAATAGGTAGTAAGATGTAGTAGGATTACTTATTAGATTTAAGTAATACTATGTAATTCACATTCTGTTGTTGGTAGTATGAGTACCAGGTAATGTGTAGCAAAGTCAAATGGCTGGAATTTGAGTGATTGCTGGTACAGTTTGTTATAACGTGACCTTTCTCAAATGTCTATAACTTCTATGGTGTATGAACTGCATTAATTTTAGCTTGATGTCAAGTAAGTGTTGGAGCTATAAGAATTTATAGTGCTAGTTTTATATTATAGTCTAATCATCTTATTTGAGCACCCTCTCTCTGATTTTGTTTTATGGGGGAATTCCATTTCCATACTACATCCAGATAAAATAAGGTTAAAGCATGTTTGACACACACAATTAGCTCTTCCCCTCAACCCTTCATTCAAATATAAGATTGGTGAAGTTCATCTCCAGGGCTTCCAGCTTTCCCTATCTCTTCCCATTAACCCCTGTTGAGTCCTGTTCTTTCAAAATTCTCCATCAAATTTGCGTCTAAGAAAAAGATAGACCATCAATACATTAATCTTTATGACCCTCCTGAGCTTTGGAAATTATGTACATATTTCAAATCATAGCACTAAAGCAGTCACCCTCTTTTAAGAGCATTTCAGACTTCATTAAGCCACCTAAGTCACACAATAAAATATGAAAAGAAATTTGAAGACCAGCTAGCATCCCTGATCAGAGATCTTCAAAAGGGTGTTGGTTCCTCTTCTCACTACATAACCCACCAGCCACTTCTGATATAATTACTGGCTTTGGTTCTGGTTTGAACAGTAGCACCATTCAGGAGACTTTTTAGGAACCTGTTCTGTACCATGCATGTCATAGACCACTTAAACTGTAGACATGTACGTCAGAATTCTGAATTCTGTAGATCTTTCTTACCCTTTATAGCATTGCAGTTCAGCATTTTGGTCTGGTTCTAGTGTATGTCTTTCATGTTGCAAAATTCAGCGAAGGAGAAAGAGGAAAAGACATTCCCTGAATCTGTATCAATAGAATGAGAAGGGCAATAATTTTTAGGCTAATTTTAGACTTTCCTATTTTCATTACTTTCTATCCACCTTCTTCACCCTCATGTGAGGTGAGAGTGGGAGTAAGAAATACAGGAAGTTGTATGTGTTATATACTTCCCAGCAGCCTAAAACAAACATATAAAGATTGTTAACTGAATGAGATCTGAGATGAATCGTATGTACTCTTCTTAGAAATTGTGATATTGAAAAGAAAGCTGTGCAAGGTAATTCTGATATGTTTTATTTTTGAATCCTGTTATTTTATAAGTGAATGGAGATGAAGTGTGGAGTTGAAATATCTCCTGTAAAATTGAATCTCTTTTTGCTTAATAAAATAATAACCCTGGTTATTCCTGGGATTCCCTGGTCCTTATTATTTATAAGTTTGTATCTAGGGAAGGCTGTTTCTATACAATAAAAGCTACTGTGCTCAGAAAGCTTTGATTGCAGAAGTACTTTTGTGAATAATGGTACTTCAGTTGAAGTGTAATCTCTTGGGATCTCATATCCAGTATATAATTTAAATCATAATAGTGCTTTAATTTTGATTATAGAGAAATAAGAAACAGAGAAATATATTGTAGTTTGACAAAGATACATCGGATATTTTGGAAGCACTTCAAAATCGTGAGAGCCTTGCTGATTGGTATGTACTTAGTAGATGTTCTTCAGAATGATTGATTCTCTCCAGAAGAAATTGAGTTCATATGCTATACTACTGGTAGTCTTTGTAGATGGGAGGAGGGAGTTGAAAGAATATTTTAAGAGAAATAATTTTTTCGTTGTCAAGGGGTAAGGAGTGACGGGGGTGGCACTTTTTTGTCTTTGTTGCCCTGCTTATTCCCCACAATTTAAAATTAGTGATGGGTCTTATGTCTTAAATTTCTTTATGTTATTAAATGACTGTAATGTTTTAAAGTCAAATTTCAGTCTGTAAAGCTCAGCTGCTGGCCAGCTATTTCTGAAAGTGTTGCAAAAAGAGAATTTCCCTTTAATGTCGTATATGGACTGCAAACTGTAATCATCGGTATTTATTATTTTCACTCCCTTTTGTTTTATTATTCTCTTCACCATATCATCTATATGCCTAGTCTAGGAGAAATGGTATCAAAAGTTTTTTATGCTAATCCTTAGATGGATTCTCTTTAGAGGATGTCTTTCTATTTAAAACAATGCTAAAAACTATACTTTTCTTTCTCTCTCTCTCTTTGAAATTTCTGCCTAATTATATTGCCTATTAAGATAGGGGGGAAATTACTTTTGTTTTTATCAGGAAGCCTTTCAGCCAATTTGCTTTCCTAAGTTACTGAAGGAGAAGGCAATGGCACCCCACTCCAGTACTCTTGCCTGGAAAATCCCATGGACGGAGGAGCCTGGTAGGCTGCAGACCATGGGGTCACTAAGAGTTGGAAACAACCGAGTGACTTCACTTTCCCTTTTCACTTTTATACATTGGAGAAGGAAATGGCAACCCACTCCAGTGTTCTTGCCTGGAGAATCCCAGGGACGGGGGAGCCTGGTGGGCTGCCATCTATGGGGTCGCACAGAGTCGGACACAACACAAGTGATTTAGCAGCAGTTACTGAAGTGCCATGAATCACCAAGTACGACTAATCTGAATAATTACTGTTTGAGTGCAGATGATCTCTGTACATTTATGTAAGAATACGAGATTATATTAATTTATTTAAAATTTTCCCCTTCTGAACATGTTCTCTTCTATGTGGGAAATTTTTTCTATGCTGAAAAGTGACAATCATTTTTAAATGACTTTATCCAGAAGAGATTGCTACCTCAGTTCCCTTTATCAAAAGAAACCATACTGTGTAATAAAGAATAAAGCCTTTGAAGTCAAGTTTGAATCCTGGTTCTGCCACTTCCTAGCTGTGTGACCTTGGATAAAGCCATTCAGTGTTTCCATGTAAATATGAGAATAATGATAGTACCACCGAAGGAATTTCTTTTGAAGATTAAATTACATCAGTGCATGTAAGATATAATGTGTAACATGGTTAGAGCCCAACAGATGCTGGTGGCAATGATGATTCTGCTGCTTTTAAGGCTTACTGCAATTATATGGCTAGGAACAACGGATTTTGAAACCACTCAAAAAGCAAATAACCAGCAAAAGGAACACCTGTAAGAAAATTTTTATAGAAGCTCAGTAGTCTTGGGCCACATGTTATATAGGTAAACAGTCCTACATCCTTTTGTGGCCATGAGGACTTAATTTATCAAAGAGAGAGATATACTGTTTTTGTGTTATCTATTGCTTTGTAAAAAATCACCTTAAAATTTAGTGACCTAAGACAACAACAGTTATTGTATTCTTATCGCTCATGGTTTGGTGAGTTGATTGGGTGTAGCAAGATGATAACTTGCTTGGGGTGTCTCATGTGGTTATAGTCAAATGATGATGGGGTCTTCTTCGCACATGTCTGGCTGAGGCTGGCTGTTAGCTTGTACCTCAGCTGGGGCTGTGATATGGAATATTTACATCTGGCCTCTCTCTTTATATGACCTAGAATTCCTCAGCACATGGTGGCTGGCTTCTGAGACTGAATATCTCAAAGGGCCAGGTGGAAGCTTTGTTGCCTTTTATGACTTAGTTTCAGAAATCATATATCATTACTTCTTCCATACTCACTGGTCCACCCAGATTAGAAGAATCATAGACCCTCCTCTTGATGAAAAGAATGATGGCTTCATTATTTTGTGAGAAAAACCTGCAGGATAGGGTATATTGTGGTGGTCATCTTTAGTAAACACAATTTGCCAGTCTGCCCTCTGTCTGTAAGAATTCATATCCCACATGCAAAATACATTCAACTCCTCTACCAAGATCCTCAATTCACATTCTATTATAGCAGCGTTTCCAAGTCTGGGATCTTATCTATATCAAGTCCAGGTGTGAATGAGGTGCCTCAGATACAATTCCCTATATTCATCTCCTTGAGAACCATTCCTTCTTGATTTGAAGACCTGTGACTAAAGAGATAAGTTGTCTGCCCCACAGTGAGTGGGCCAAAAAGTTCATTCAGGTTTTTCCTTGCATTTTATGGAAAAACTTGAACAAACTTTTTGGCCCAGCCAATACGTTGCAACATATAATGGCAGGACAAGTATAGGATAACCATGATAGATCCTCTCATTGGAAAAGGAAAAACAAGCCATACATAGCAGTTACTGATTATTTGTAGCAGTTCTGGAGTCTGGCCAAACAAGTATTGCCAATTCCTTGATTAGGCTCAATCTTTCTGTCTGTGGGATTGTTCACTAAAATTCTTGGCTCTGCCCTCTGGGCTCTTGATTCTGCTGAGTCATCCTTGCTCTTGCATAAAAGTTAGTCTCTTTCTTTTTTGTTTGCTGTTGAGTTGCCTTATAGAAGTTTGGGAGGTTCAAAGTCTTCCTTCATTTTGTTTGTAACCTTTTCTATCCAAGTTGATAGTTTCTCCAAGCCAACATTTGTGGGCTTCTCATTAAATCAATTTATAAATTCAGTTCATTAGTCAAACTCTCACCAAAAATTTCTTCAAGATAAACCCTTTTCAACCTTGAGCTCCCTGTAAGACAAGACCCTTAAGATTCTTAGAAACCCTGTTGTTTAAAGGAGAGTATCCAAGAGGTATGCCCTTATTGATAGCCTTTTTGTTTCTGTTTGAAAGGATCTCTAAGGCACTGATCTCGGATGGCCTCCACCTGCAGCAACTTGAAGTGGGACTTTGGTTCCCGACCAGAGATTGAGGTCAGGTTGCAGTGGTGAGAATACCAAATCCTAACCACTACACCAGTGATCAGTGACAAGGCCCAGGCTCTTCAGCTCTGCAGAGAAGAATTCCCACAAAGATAGAAAGTAATCAAGTAGAGTGTTTATTGGGAGAAGAAAGAGTACAGTACGTGTGGATAGACACATGGGCAGACTCAGAGAGAGAGTCGCACCCTCAGGGTGATTTGATCACTTTTATGGGGCATTTCTTCTGGGTTTCCATTGACCAATCATTTTGATTTGCCTTGTTCTGAGTCCCTATTTGGTATACCTCAGTATTCTCCCATGTGTGCGTGCTCATCTCTTAGCCAAAATGGATTCTAATGAAGAGGCTTACGGGTAGTTGATGCCACTTATTATTAGGTGGTGCCTTCCTTTTTGATTCCAGGGAGCCTTTCTGTGCATGTGTAGTTGGGGATGTCTTTTTGCCATCAAGAATGAGAAATATGTGGTCTTTTATCTCTTAGCTAAGCAGGGCCCAGCCTCCTCCATCATCCTGCTTTAATGGAGTTTCTACTATTACCATCCACGGGAGACCTGTAGTTCAATCCCTGGGTTGGGAAGATTCCCTGGAGGAGAGCATGGCAACCCACTCCAGTATTCTTGCCTGGAGAATCTCCATGGACAGAGGAACCTGGTGGGCTATAGCCCATGGGGGTCGCAAAGAATCGGACACAACTGAGTGACTAAGCACAGCACAACACTGCTATTACAGAGTTTCTGTCCACAGGGGAGAAACCGTTCAGCCTAGGGCCCATCTATCTCCTGCCTTAGCATCACCTTGAGTCTTGCCAGTGTCTTAATGAAGGATCTTAAAGGTTGATGCTCAATTTTGTGTTTGACTAGAATCTATTTTTTAATTTGAGAATAGTTTACCTTCTGTAGTTTTGAAATGAGAAGAAGTTTTATTTTCAAACCCAGCAAATCCTGGGTTATTTGTATTTCTGCTAAATTTTGGGGGGAGAAAAAAGATAAATTAAAAAAATAGCTTCTCTTTTCCACTTGTATTTTACTATAGATAGCTGCAAGAAGGTAGGTAGCATTTTAGAACTCTGGCCTAAAATCTCCATAGCTAGAACATTGAGTTCATTAGGTGTATTGCCTTTTTCCCACATTACTGCAGGTGACAATACTGTCAAAATTTCCACCACTACATATATTTCCTCTAGCTTCTGATAAAATTTTCCTCATTTTCCTCTAGGCTTTCATCAGCAGTCTCCTTGAAGCCAATCTGCCACCCTGTTTCAGAGTTAGTGCCACATGTTTTAGATTTTTGATGTAATAGCACCCCACCTCCAGGAATATTGACTTTAGATGGTCAAATAGAAGTTGTTTCATAATCCCTGAGTAAAATGAGTAAATTTAGGAAAAATTTTCACTAAAACTGCTTAAAAATTGAAAAGGATAAGTAGGGGAATTGAGGTGTGGGGCAGATGACATAAAATCAACCATAAGTTGGCAATTGTTGAATCTGGGTAGTGAATACATGGGGATTCATTATACAATATAGTTGCATATATTTAAAATTTTCCATAATTAAACCTTAAAGTAAAAATATTTTGGGAGTTCTTCAGAGGTAAGTTAAAACTTCAGAAGATTTTATACTTAAAAAGGTAGGTTTTAGTTTCATGGAAAACTCACTTATATGAAATACTCAGTTTTCTGATAGTGCCAAGCAAATGAGACATTATTATCTGGTACTTTTGGTCACCTACAATTGTGCACTGAAATTTTTGTTCTCGATTATTTTCTTTTTTGAAAATTTTATGATTACATTGTTTATCCACAAGAGCTACCTCATGGTCTACTAACTGGATCTTGCTTGGCTTTATAACCAAAAAAATTACTATGCTAGGTGATGTTCAAACTTTTTTCCTAAAGTACCCCTCACTACAGAGAGTGAGAAATACACCCCCTCAGGATCCTAGGGGTATCTTTGGCAGATACGAAGTTTCTTTGAAATCCCATTTCCAAATTCCCATTTGAAGCTTACATACATTTTTTTATTCTATTGTGTACTAAATAGGGCTTCCCATTTGCGCCTAGTGGTAAAGAATCCGCCTGCCAATGCAGGCGTAACAGACACGGGTTCAATCCCTGGGTCAGGAATATCCCCTGGAGGAGGGCACGGCAACCCGCTCCAGTATTCTTGCCTGAAGAATCCCATAAACAGAGGAGACTAGCAGGCTGCAGTCCATAGGGTTACACAGAGTTGGACACGACTAAAGCGACTTAGCACCCTTAGCACTTATTACTAAGTCTTTTTATATATAAGGTTTCTTTGGTATCCAAAAGTAGAGCATGCCTACGAAACTTTGTAAGCAGAAGTGGCATAAAACGAAGAAGCATTACCTTAGGACAGCTCATGCTAATGGATGCGTGAAATAAATGGAGATAAAGTGCAGATGCTCACAGACACAGTTCAAAGCTCTGGTGGCTTGATGCTGAGATGCTGAGTGTGGTTCCCAGGAAGGATTTTGCTGGTACTACTTTCATTGCTCAGGTTCTGCACCGCCCCTAACATGGCTCATTGTGAAACAAACACTGAACACTATTTTCATTTTTTGCCTCATAAAAAGGAAAAATCATCTTCAGGTTTCTTTTAGTTAGTAAAAGCAGGTACTAATGTAGGTTTTTCATAAAAGTAAAGTGAGTAAAGTGAACCTGCAAAAAGTAGGGGAATATAAAAATGTTTTCTATCATAACTCCAAGAAAAATAAACTCCAGGGAGTTGTGCCAAATTTTCCTCTAATACTATGTCGCACCTGGGCACACTGTTACTTATTCACCCCTCAGTCTGATCACAGATTCTGATGACTGATTTTAAAAACATTGTGGTAAACAAAACTAACTTTGGAGTCTTCATGAATCTATTCTCCAGAGAACATTCATATCTTTGTATACAAATTTTAGGTGTTGGATTATTTTTGAAACTGTTTCAGTAAAGGGAAAAACCAAAGTTTAGCATGTTATCCTTAACCTGGGAGGTAGGAGTAGATAGAGACCATATCTATAAGGGCTTCCCTGGTGGCCAGACAGTGAAAAATTTTCCTGCAGTGCAGGAGACCCAGGTTTAATCCCTGAGTTGTGAAGATCCTCTGGAGAAAGGAATGGCTACCCACTCCCAGTATTCTTGCCTGGAGAATTCCATGAACAGAGGAGCCTGGTGGGCTACAGTCCATGGGGTCACAAAGAGTCGGACACAACTGAGTGACTAACCCTTTCACTTTCACTTTGAAAACTATCCTTCACAAAATTTATAGTACTTTTAGTGTTATAATACAATATCATCTGTTAAACTAGATAACTATTAATGTGTGATAGAAATTTAAAATGCTTTAAAAATATAGGTGATGAGGAGTTCAAATTAATTAAATAATTTTCTAGATAATTAGTATTAACTCAGTACTTTAGTTTTTGTTGAAAGTATTTTCAAAAGATCTATGTTGTTGATTTTATAGGTATATAATGTGTTAAGATGACTCTTCTTGAATGATTTAATGCCAGATAACTTCAATGACATTTTAATGTAAATTTATTTTTCATCTTCTAGGATTATGTTATAGAAGCTGTAGGATCAAAACGATTCCATGGAATTTTATAGTTAGGACCTTAACACTCATCTCATCCAGTCCTCATGTCACAGATGGAGAAACTGAAGTTCAGAGAGAGGTGAGGGACTTGAAAGAGGTCATGATCTTAGCACTGGAGCTAACATTAGAACTCTGGCCTTCTGACTTGCTCTTCCCACAGGCTCAACTTCCTTTTGCGAGGCTTGGGACTGACTCTGACACAGATTTCTTAGAAGATTATCTTTAGTAATTCTTTGCCAGTTTGTTTTCTTAAAAGTGGCTACTTTACTCTAAAAGAAAATAGAAAACATACCTTGTTTCGTGAGCGCGCTAGGTAGTTAGTTCAAGGTAAACCTTAATTAAGCATGTTTTCCACATTCATACAAGGTTTCCTTTAAGAATACATGTGGAGCCTTTGAGGAAATGTTCAGCTGAAAAATGGAAACTTCCACAGTTGAGAGGTCAGCCCATTCTATCCTGAGGGCCATAAAGCATTTACTTATACAGATGGTTCTAGAGTCAGGCTCTTAGTGTATCCTGAAGATTTTCCTTGCCTCCTTTGAGACAACCATCTATCGTTGCGTCAGTAACTTCAGCATTTTCAGTGAGTCTAGCAGGCATACAGGATAAACAAGACAAAGGCATTTTGTTAACCCCATTTCCATTTAAAAATATTTTTGTGTTTAATTGGAATACAAATCAAGCTTGAGTTTTCTTTAAAAAGAAAGGTTTATGAGTGACTCAAAGCTAATAGCTCTGGTCAGAGCTTCTGAATGATGTCTTAAAAGTCCTTGAGTGAAACTGTCAGGTATGTGTAAATGAGGCCTACAGGTTTGTAGTTTCATCAGAAACTGAGTGAAAAGGGAAAATTATGGTAAAGGCAAATACTTATTGATAACTACTCTATGCTGTTGGATAGTCAATGCTCTCAGAGTCTGCCCTGCTCCACTGTATTCAGTCTGTATATATCTTCAAAATATTCAGCCTTTGTTTTTAAAAGCAAACAGAATTCTGATTTCTTTGCATAATCTTTAAAGCTTTACTTTCTGTTTTGTGTTTTATGCCTTTATTTGAACATTAAAATAATATTTGTTTATATGTTTCTTTTAATTCTATAAATACCTATTAAAAGTGAGCTGGTAAATCTGTACAATCCTTTACAAAAACATCACCACTCAGACTTACTTTGAAATATTTATACCTCTCATGTAATTGCATTGAGTAGCTTTCCAGTACAGCTTAATCAACATGGTTTCATCCCTGTACATCCTTCAGTTGATGTACCAAAAGAATTATGTCTTATTTCACTTGTATTATTCATGACTCATTGTTTCTGCATTCTCTTATAATAATATCTTACCCCCATTCTTCTTTGTGAGTTTTATTGTCAGAGAAGATAGACTCAAAATAGAATAGTTTTCAGGAGCAAAATTAGGTGGGTTTTTCCATCTGGATAAACTGTTTTGTGTTATTGTGGAGGAGACTATAGCTCATAAAGTAGATGGTTTGTTATTTTTTTCCCCTCTTGTATGTTTGTTTTAGAAACCATTTCTTCACAGAATCAGCAGCAGTTCTAATTTTTCCTGTGTTTTTTTATCCATTTGGCTCTCATTTTCCCCTTCTGCTTGCCTATTGTAATACTCAGTGAGCCTAAGGAAACTGCAGAGCTTTCACTTAATAATGCAGTAGTGGAAAGAATGAGCAAATATGAGCAAATACTTACCACCAAGAAACAAAAATCCAAACCCACGAATCAGGATTGTTCAATTTGTTCCTGAGTAGCATCCTCTACTATTCATTTATCTGTGCTTACTGGAAACTGTAAAGGGGGCTTGTGTTTGAAGACCTTTTTTTGGAGAATCTTAATATATATTCAATTCCTGTCCTCCTAAATTTTTGAAATAAATAACTTCAAACTTCCATTTTGTATACTTAGTATTTTATTATGAAAATTTTGAACTTTTACGAAAGTTGGAAGAATAGCTTTATGAATCCCATGTATACATTACCTAACATCATCAGTTATAAGCCATATGGCCAATATTTCATCTTTACTGTCACTAGTTCCCTTGCACACACACACGAATATTGGATTGTTTTATGCAAATCATCTATCATATCATTTTTTCAAAAATACTTTAATATAGTTCTCTGAGATGTAACTATAGCCATGATACTATCATCACATCTGAAAATATCAACATATTTCCTTAATACCATCAACGTGAAAGTGGAAGTGTTAGTCACTCAATTGTGTCTGACTCTGTGATCCCATGGACTGTAGCCTGCCAGACTCCTCTGTCCATGGGATTTTCCAGGCAAGAATACTGGAGTGGGTTGCCATTCCTTTTTCCAGGGGATCTTCCTAACCCAGGGATCAAACCCTGGTCTCCTGCACTGGAGGCAGATTCTTTACTGTCTGAGCCACCAGGGAACCCCTTAATATCAAGTAACTAGTAATTATTCAAATTTTCCTAATTGTCCCATACATGTTTTATTATAGTTGGTTCATTTGAAACAGAATCCAAACCAGGGCCATACATTATATTCTCTTTTAATCTGTAGGGTCCTATTCTCTCATGTTTATTTTTTAAGGAATGCAAATGAATATTTATTTAGAATGTGAAAAAAGCTCTTACTACTTATACGTTTCAAAAGCCAACAAATAAGTATTGCAGGATAGTAACAAAAATTTTTATTAATTTTTATTAACTACCTGAAACATTTCTTTGGTACTTTTGGCAGTGTGGTACTTTATTCTTACATTTTTTTGTCTTCATTCTCTTTGATCACTTCTTCATATAATAAAAGTTTTTTAAGGTAATTTTCTGTAGAAGGCAATAGTTAGTTCAGGCTTTTCTCTAGTATGGTTAATTAAAGTTTGTTTTTTATTGTTGAAAGTTTGGGTGCCAAAAAAGAACAAATTGACAAACAGATGCACTGTTGTTGGTAGTACTACTACAAATAAGAGTACAGTTAATTCTATTTTGTGCTGTTTTCAACAAAAATGATAAAAAGGTGTGGTGCATTATAATTGTATGCATGTGTTATCAGATATATTTCTGACAAATGAGAGTTTCATTTTGGCTAGGTGTGAATGAGAACTGAATCTTTCACTTAAAATTTTCCCCTTGTCAATTATTTGTTGAGATGAATCAGATCATTTGTGCTATAGAAATTCCCTATAAAATTTGCTAAAAATTTGCTAATCCTTGTGACTTCTTTTAATATCTTTTAACATATTTTCCTCTCTCCTGTACTCCTACATATTGTTAATTAAGTGTAGAGGTTTAAGCAGATTCTAGTTCAATTTTTTTGGCAAGAATACATTACAAGTGATTCTGTATACTTCCTGTTACATTACATCAGAGGGTACAATGTTTATTTATCTTTCCTTTTGTTAAGATATAGTACCACAACCCCCAGTTTTCAGTTCAATATTTTTAAGCAGTCTAAAAGCTTGATGTTGAAACCTTGCTTTAAATAAATAAATTTGGAACTTTTAAACAAGTTGTTTTTCTTTTGTAATTTTAGATATGTAATGTTTTCTTAAAAAAAAAGATTCTGCTCAATTCTAATTCCCAGAATAGACTTCCTTAAATGAGAACTATAGGGTGAAAAAGCTACTTAATTAAATGAAGATTATCTTAAGTTTTGTTTTACTTCTTCATTCCACGTATATTTATATATATAATAAATACTGAGACTCTGTAATGTGCCAGGCGCTATAAAGGTGACATGGTTCCTGCTTCCATGGAGTTTACAGACTAATAAAGGAACAGATAGTAATCAAATAATCTCACAATTAAATGTAAATTATAATTTTTCAGTGCTTAGAATAGAGATAGGAAGAACTCTAAGAGAATTTATTAAGGGGATTTGATCTAGTGTGGTTTTCAAGGAGGTAGTGACTGAAGGAGATCTGCAGAAATGATCAGCTGAAGGAATACATTGGGATCTTTTTTTAAACAGAATAAGCTGGGGTCTTTCTGTAAATGGACTGAATGAGGAAAGACCCTTTGCCCAAAGAGAAGAATGTAGAATTTAAGTAAGTGCAAAAGCAGTATATACTGACTTACATAAAGTGAGAAGTCTGGTATGAAATCAAGCCAGAGATGTAGGTCGGCAATACGTCATGAAGGGCTTTGCAGACAGCTATGTGGAGGTCTTGAAATCCTTCATTCATTCATATTTGCAGATATTATTTGAATGAGCATGTCTATTATGTATTAGGTACACTTCTCTTATTGCCAGGAATATATAGTTGAACCATTCATGAAGCTTGTGCTCCAGTAGTGGTATAGGCAGAAGGGAAGGGGACAAAAACAAATCAATAAGATCATATAGTGAGAAGCACCAAGAATAAAATAAAGCCAACTCTTGTGTTCATGGTAACTATTGAGCTACTTTAAACTGAATAGAAAGAAAGGACCCATCTGAGTAGGGGATTTTAATGAAACCTGAATGACAAAAAGGAACCAATCCATGAAAATCTGTGGAAGGAACATTCTAGGCAGAGAAAAGAAATTGTGTAAGGCCTTAAGAGCAGAACATGGTTGGCGAGTTCAGGGAACTGTAAGAAATCATTGGACTGGGATCTATGGAATAAGGATGACAGAGGTACAAAATAAGATCAAAGAGGCATATAGCCCCTATATAGCTGTAAAACCATATCACCAAACTAGTAAAATTCAAGTGGCCTTAATTTTATGTGATAATGTTTTGCTAACATTAAATTAAATGGCCAACACAACCTGTGCAAGAGGGGAGTTTCAGGGAGAATGGATATCTGTATATGTAGAACTGAATCCCTTTGCTGTTCACCAGAAACTATCACAACATTATTAATTGGCTATATCCCAATGCAAAATAAAAAGTTTAAAAAACATTAAATGACCAACATAAAAGATGATTATGGTACTCATTTTCACTGCTTGGATTCTTTTGAGTCTGTCATATATACACTACTGTGTGTGCTGTGATGTCTCAATTCTCCTACCATTTTTTCCTTCTATTTGAAATTATACAGGAGCTTTGTATAATCTGTTATGATCTCACTTACCTGCATAAAACATTTCACTAACACAGTGTAAAACACAAATGTGGAAGTGAATTTCATAGCATCATTCTAGTTTATCCAGTCTGTATAACACAGCTCTAGCGAGTGACATTTCTTTAGTAATTCATGTGGTTTCTTAAGTCCTTGAGAGACAATAGTTACTGTACTGCTTTTCACACATAGGAGCAGCATTTTGTTTTTTTTTTCAGCATCTTCATACATTATTTGGATACCTAGGTAAGTTTAAAAACCTGACTTTAGCCATAAATAAGTATCATTACAAGGTGATTCATCTTGGGGTCAGCGTGGGGTAGGGGGGAGACTCTGATAGAATTTAATAATTCCTCATTCACGACACAGTCAGCTGAAGTAAAACCTAAAAGAGAATCTTGAGGAAGGTATTCAGTTCAGTTGCTCCATCGTGTCTGACTCTTTGCGACCCCATGAACTGCAGCACACCAAGCCCCCCTGTCCATCACCAACTCCTGGAGTCCACCCAAACTCATGTCCATTGAGTCGGTGATGCCATCCAACTATCTCGTCCTCTGTCATCCCCTTCTCCTCCTTCCCCCAATCCTTCCCAGCACCAGGGTCTTTTCCAATGAGTCAACTCTTCGCATGAGGTGGCCAAAGTATTGGAGTTTCAGCTTCAATATCAGTCCTTCCAATGAACACCCAGGATTGATCTCCTTTAGGATGGACTGGTTGGATCTCCTTGCAGTCCAAGGGACTCTCAAGAGTCTTCTCCAACACCACAGTTCAAAAGCATCAATTCTTCTGTGCTCAGCTTTCTTTATATTCAAACTCTCACAGCCATACATGACCACTGGAAAAACCATAGCCTCGACTATAGACGGACCTTTGTTGACAAAGTAATGTCTCTGCTTTTTAATATGCTATCTAGGTTGGTCATAACTTTCCTTCCAAGGAGTAAGCGTCTTTTAATTTCATGGCTGCAGTCACCATCAGCAGTGATTTTGGAGCCCAGAAAAATAAAATCAGCCACTGTTTCCACTGTTTCCCCATCTATCTGCCATGAAGTGATGGGACCGGATGCCATGATCTTAGTTTTCTGAAGGTTGAGCTTTAAGCCAACTTTTTCACTCTCCTCTTTCACTTTCATCAAGAGGCTCTTTAGTTCTTCTTGACTTTCTGCCATAAGGGTGGTATCATCTGCATATCTGAGGTTATTGATATTTCTCCCAGCAATCTTGATTCCAGCTTGTGCTTCCTCCAGCCCAGCGTTTCTCATGATGTACTCTGCATATAAGTTAAATAAGCAGGGTGACAATATACAGCCTTGATGTACTCCTTTACCTATTTGGAACCAGTCTGTTGTTCCATGTCCAGTTCTAACTGTTGCTTCCTGACCTGCATACAGGTTTCTCAAGAGGCAGATCAGATGGTCTGGTATTCCCATCTCTTTCAAAATTTTCCACAGTTTATTGTGATCCACACAGAGGAAGGAATTACCTGATGTTAATATGTTAATAACTTTTCATTAGGCCAAATGTCCTTTTACTGAAAAAACATTTTTTTATATATACTCTTAAGGTGCTTCTCCTTGGAGCCAGTAGCTGTTAATGTAGCCTAAGTCAAGAAAACTAATAACATTTTCTCAAATTAAATGAGTTCTTTTTTTGGTCATTTTTTATTAGAAAGGGAGGCTAGTCATCATGAAACAGTCAAAGCCCAAATTTTAACTAAATTCTAAATTGTTTATTGGAACAGTGAATCTAATGCTTTGATTTTTCTGCCTCCTTTTCCTTCTCCATATTTATACTTTCTTTCTCCTCCCCATCTTTACCTTCCACCCATCCCCACCCCACACATAAACTTTCCTTAGAGAATTGATCTGATACTGAATTTTTAACGTAAGTATTGACTGGCTGTCCTAAGGGATGACCAACAGAAGGTAGAATACAGAGAGTCTTCTCCCTTTTCTCACCCAGGAACATGTATTAGTCGTGAAGTAACATATCAATACTATTCTGTTAATGTGTATTTATACATTATTGGTAAGATAAACTAATGAAATAGAAGAAAACTTAAAAAGCAATCAATCATTGATTTCTGTCCAGATTATGTTTACTTATTTAAACATCTAATTACTTTTCCAAATAGAAACAGTCACTTATCTAAGTGACTAGTCGAGCAACATGAAATAGAAAATTTTATAATACTTTTTAGACACTTATTTTATTTTACTTAGTGATAAATGATTTCTGTAAGAAATGCTTAGGAAGAGAATAACCTTTAAAGAATAGATATGTTTTACAACAACATATTATTATCATTAATGGATATTAGGTTTCTTTTGTCATTATATTTAGCAGTTGGCCAACCTTTTCTTCCACCTGTTATCTCTGAAACTCAGCCAGATTCTGTTCTTTGACTCCTATGCAGAGCTCATTACCAGCCAAGTAAGAAAGGAGTTAAGTAATTGTTTGCCCTGAAATTAGATAAGTCTACTGTAGAAATTTTTTGTGAGATAGGAACAGTCATGGACATCTGAAATAATAACTTCAAAAGGCTTATAGAATATCAAGAAAATATTTTACAGTTTGACACAAGAAGAAAGTTTCCCCCAAAATTTGTTAAATTCTCAGGTATATTCTTCATGTTCATGGGATAGACAACTGTTAGATAAAGGAAATAATAAGAATCTAATAACATTTTTAAGGTAATTTTTTAGAAGGAAGTATCCTTCTAGTACTTTGAGGAAGAGTTGGGATTCATTTGTTTTGTGGAAAACATTGAAAATTATAGCAAGTTTTGACTTTATCCTTTGAGCAAAGAGAAGTCAATGAAAGTGTGTTGAAGAAGTGATGATACTAATATCATCCAATCATTATTTAGCAGGGAGTGACTAGTACACTCTGATGAGTATATTAGAAGGATAGGTTCTATTGCAGGAGTAGTTAACAATAGCAAAAAATAATCTTAGTGTTTTTGAGTGTCAGTGCTTGTATACATTAGACCTTTGCTACTTACATCTGGATTTATAGATGCAGAAACTAAGATTTTAGGTAGTTAAAAACAGAAACAACACTTATTCAAAATCACAAAGCTAGTAAATTGGGGAGCTGAGATTCAGATTCATTTCTGACTTCAGAGCCTGTGTACTTAACCTCTGAATTATATAGCAATATTGGTAAAAAAAAAAAATAAAAAGGAGTGTAAAGGGTGGTGGTGGACTTGATGATATATGGAATTGACTGGGAGTAGTAAGTGCAGATTCTAAGATGACTGTGAGGTTTTAAGCCTGAGAGAATAACCATAAGATTGGAGTTAATTAATCAAAATAGGAAACACTGGAGTGGAAGAAGTTTGGGAACATATAGTTTAAGAAACTGTAGGTATATTTGACAGAGATATCTAGCAGTTGGAAATTTGGTTCTGAAAACCAATACAGAAAGGACTCGAATTATTATTTTCACTGTGATAATAACTTGGAAGTTCTAAAAACAAAGTTTGAGCTCCTCATGCATAATGAAGTGTGACAAGACAAAGGCAAAGAACAGGCCTTAATGAATATTTGGGGGACAGCTGAAAGAGCAATAGTCAGTGAAGGAGATAGAAATAATTGAAGGCACAGTAGGGCAAGAAGTAAATTCAGGAATTCTTAAAATTCAAAGAAAATAATTTCAAGAGGGACAAGGTAGTCAGCAGTGTCAAATGTTCCCAAAAGGTGTTAATATATGAGAACTGAGAAAAAGGCAGTAGAAAATTTGACAGTGAAAAAACTAGTTTGGGTAGAAAGTATTAATAGAATCAGTGAAGGTAAGAGTTTGTGGGGTGGGTGAATGGATGTAGTTCAGAAGAAGACAAGTTTTAGTTTTGGGGAAAGAGCCAAAACTGAAGCAGTAAAGAGATTAACCTCGAAAAGGAATACAGATGCTTCTTCTCTGGATGTAGAATAAAAGAAAACTAACACAACATTGTAATTCAACTATACAATAGATAGATGGGGGAAGGAAAGAGGGGTGGGAAGGAGATAGTGAGAGAGAGGAAGGAAGGAAGAAAAAATAAATTGAGAAGCTTTTCTGTGGTAACAAGAGAAATCTTGGAAATGAATTTCATAAGATCTTGACCTTGGTAAAGTCACTGAGAGGTATAGGAAGCAACCCTGAAAAGCTCTGTAGGGAAAAAGTCAGAGTATCTACTAGAAATATGTGAAAATATTTATTTACTGAGCAAACATCTTCATCCCTCTGAAGTTGGATAATGTGAATTTGTATCAATGTCAGTTAAGACAGTTGTATTACCTTTTTAAATAGTCCTTGCCTCCTCCTATGATAGGAGTTGATGAAGTGGATTTATCAGAAGCAGGGGTTGACAAAGTGGATCTAGGAGGTCAAGGAACCTGAGACACTAGAGAACATAATTAAAACAAGGCTTATCCTAAGAAGGGAAAAAAGCAAGGAGGATAGGCCTGAATATGCCAAGGGAGAATATTGAAAAAGACTGTAACTTCTTTTGGTTACACTCACTCATTAAGAGATCTTAAAGCTGTTCAGCACATGCTTTTAGTAACGGATTTAGTGTACACTCTATTGGTCTCCTTTGTGAAGTCACACTTTGAATGAACCAAGATAGTTTAAACTCAGATCTTTTACTGCCAGTTTACTTAAATGAAATGTGTAATGCTGCCTTTCAGTTTTGTGGTGGTGGTGGTGGTGTTTTCTAGAAAAAGATTATTGATGTTAAAGGAAGCTCCCATTGTAGCATCAATGAGCAAAAATAACATTTGTTAATATCTTGTTGATATGTTCATGTGTTTTTTGTTGAACTGAATTGGCATTGTTATGAGATAGCATTTTCTTGTGCCTTTGTAGTTATGTAGGAGATGGTGAAGGACAGCAAAGCCTGGCGTTCTGCAATCCATCGGGTTGCAAAGAGTTGGACACAACTGAGCGACTGACCAACAATAAAAAACTATTCACTAAAGTCCATCCCCGAAGTTCCTTTTCCCCTTCACAACCTGTATTAACCCTTTGGGTAATAACCAATAGATTTGATCTTCTGTAAGTCTATTAAATAAGATTTATACCATAAGATCAGTGGAAATTATTCAGATTATTTTGACAATTGAAATTTCTTTCCCTGACTAGACAGCCACCCAATTCTGGATTGCTTTTCTTTCAACCAGTGCATTTCAGAGCAGGAGGAAAGTTATCTTTCAAATTCAGTTTAGTTTGATAGAAAAGGCATACTGTTAATAAAAATGCGTAAGTTGTCTTTGAGCTTATCGTTTAATGATTTCCTTTTATCTGTATTCAGAGACTGAGTAATGAGACTGTTTAAATATTTGAAAAATAATAAATTTCACGTTAACCAACTTGTCTTGGAAGACAAATGATAATTTCTCAAGATAGCATGATTTTTGGAGGGAAA
This sequence comes from Giraffa tippelskirchi, assembly GCF_054371585.1. Lineage (NCBI taxonomy): Eukaryota > Metazoa > Chordata > Mammalia > Artiodactyla > Giraffidae > Giraffa > Giraffa tippelskirchi. Next base: position 63,849,265 of record NC_137276.1, on the reverse strand, counting down.
GAATGTTACCAACAGACCTTACTTGCTTTTTCAGTCTAATTTTGGTACCTGCTACTGCTACTGCTGCTAAGGCGCTTCAGTCGTGTCCGACTCTTTGCGACCCCATAGACGGCAGCCCACCAGGCTCCGCTGTCCCTGGGATTCTCCAGGCAAGAATACTGGAGTGGGTTGCCATTTCCTTCTCCAGTGCATGAAAGGGAAAAGTGAAAGTAAAGTCGCTCAGTCGTGTCCGACTCTTAGCGACCCCATGGACTGTAGCCTACCAGGCTCCTCCGTCCATGGGATTTTCCAAGCAAGAGTACTGGAGTGGGGTGCCATTGCCTTCTCCATTTTGGTACCTATAGATAGAATTCTAAAAGTTGTCTTTTCCTTTATTACAGATATAACCTGAAACATTCTTCTGTGTCTTCCTACATTTCAGGAGAAAAACAAATTTCACTCAAGCCAAGCCAGTGTTCCTTATCATTTATGTTCTAGATACACTTGAAGGCAAATGTGTGTGTATGTGTGTGTATGTGTGTGTGTGTATACATACATATATATATATATAAGGAAATTATATTATCTCTTCATTTTAGATATGTATAGTGTTTTTTTTAACGTGGAAAGTATAATGTTTTTAATTTGTAATTTCAGAATTTCTTATACTTCATTATCAATGTGAGGTGGGGACAGTGGACAGAGCAAGAGATAAAGAAAAGGAACCTCCGATCCAGTGACCAGAGAGAACAGAATTCTATAGAGAGATTTAAAGGTTAATACAGGTTGTGAAGGGAGAAAGGAATTTTGGGGATAGACTCTAATGAATAGTTTTTTGTTGTTGGTCAGTTGCTCAGTTGTGTCCAACTCTTTGCAACCTCGTGCACTGCAGCATGCCAGGCTTCCCCATCCTTCACCATCTCCTAGAGTTTGCTCAAACTCATGTCCATTGAGTTGATGATGCCATCTGACCATATCGTTCTTTGTTGTCCCCTTCTCCTGCCTTCAATCTTTCCTAGCACCAGGGCCTTTTCCAATGAGTTGGCTCTTCTTATCAGGTGGCCAAAGTATAGGAGCTTCAGCATCAGTCCTTCCAATGAAATATTCAGGATTGATCTCCTTTAGGATTGACTGGTTTGATCTCTTTGCAGTCCAAGGGACTCTCAAGAGTCTTCTCCAACATCACAGTTCAAAAGCATCAATTCTTCGGTGTTCAGCCTTCTTTATTGCTCAACTCTCACATCCATACTTGACTACTGGAAAAACCATAGCTTTGACTATGCGGACCTTTGTTGGCAAAGTAATGTCTCTGCTTTTTAATACACTGTCTAGGTTTGTTGTAGTTTTTCTTCCAAGGAGCAAGCGTCTTTTAATTTCATGGCTACAGTCACCATCTGCAGTGATTTTGGAGCACAAGAAAATAAAGTCTGTCACTGTTTCCATTGTTTCCCCATGTATTTGCCATGAAGTGATGGGACCAGATGCCATGATCTTTGTTTTTTGACTGTTGAGTTTTATGCCAGCTTTTTCCTTCTCCTCTTTCACCTTCATCAAGAGGCCCTGTAGTTCCTCTTTGCTTTCTTCCATAAAGGTGATGTCATCTGCATATCTGAGGTTATTGATATTTTTCCCAGCATTCTTGATTCCAGCTTGTCTTTCATCCAGCCCGGCATTTCTCATGATACATTCTGCATATAAGTTAAATAAGCAGGATGACAGTATACACCCTTGATGTACTGCTGTCCCAATTTTGAACCAGTCTGTTATTTCATGTCTGATTCTAATTGTTGCTTCTTGACCTGCATACAGGTTTCTCAGGAGGCAGGTAAGGTGGTCTGGTATTCCCATCTCTTTAAGAATTTTCCTGTTTGTTGTGATCCACACCGTCAAAGGCTTTTAGTGTAGTCAATGAAGCAGAAGTAGATGTTTTTCTGGAATTCTCTTGCTTTTTCTGTGATCCAGTGGATGTTGGCAGTTTGATGTTTAGCGTTCATTATTGAGAATATGCTCTAAACTAGCTTTTGAGGTGAATGACTGTTTTCTGACAATACCTAACATAAACATATTGTTGCAATATGAAGGAAATTTTTGCAAAGCAGTATAAAGAGGAAGTAAGCTCTCTTCCCATTACTGCTTTAAGTAATGTTTTATCAAATACTTAGGTTTTATGTTGTCTGTTTATTAGTGTCCTATCGGAGACTGGTGCAGCGGGACATCCAGCCCTTGAATAAACATAAGATCTACACCTTGACAATTTAGTCATCTCTGTGGCTTGAAGATTGAAAATGTGTTTTAACACATCTTATTCCTGGATCACTTTCATCAGTGTCCTTTCTAAGCTGTACTAAACATTAAATAGTGCTGCCAGCACTTGGAACACAGCCTAGTTGTTAGTCCAGTAGCCCAGCCCAGTGTTCTGGAATTTCATATATTGAGGATGACTCATGTCATCCAAACAGATTCCCACAAGGAAACCGAAATGAGACAAGCTTTTAGTAAGATGAATAGAACCCATTGGAACACAAATTCAAATGATATAGCCAGCCATAGACCTCTAGTGAGAGCTACTGACCAGCCAATTTGGAAATTAACACTTAGACACAGAGGATCTTTTTATGAGCAATGGCATCAGCCAGCAATGTGCTGTAAGACCCAGAGCTGTAAACTGCTCTGAAGACTACAGAAACCAAAACCTTTAATTATAGAAGGTGGTAAAAAATCAGGCAAATTTGGGAAAGAATATAAGAGGGTTTTGTTAATGTAAATATATTACCTTTTGATATCTGCACTATGGATAGCATATTACTGTGATTTTTTTTTTCTGATTGTAAAATAATATGTGGTTATTGTAAATAATTTGGAAACTATACAGATATAATCACCTAACATCTATTTGGCACATGTCCTTCTAGTCAATACATAGATATTTTTAAAACATAACTCAGTTTCATACTGCAGTGCGTATTATAACTAACAGCATATTTTAATACCTAGTCCTGATGAATTTTAAGCATTAAAAATCGCTTTAACCTCCTAAAATTGGAGGAGATATTTGAACCAGAGTGGCAGATGATTGAAAAGTAAAAGCATTTGCATACATATGTGTCAACAAATGAGAGCTGAATCAAATAAGAATACAACAAGGCATCAATGATGGTCAGGTGAAACTGCTGATACTAATCCTAAACCTAGTTGTAAGCATCCTATGGAAGTCTTTTATAGTATAGACAGCATTCTGCAACTACTTTTAATCTAAATGATACAACTGATTTGGCACAGTTGCTTGAACAGATCTCCAAACAAATGTTGTTCTTGGCACAGGCTTCTTCTAAGCAGTTCTTTCACACTGCTGATGTTGGATTTTTATTTTCCATTCCCCTATGCATTAAAACCTATCAAGCCCGTAATTTATTGCTTTAGAAGATTAGCTCATCTTAAAGTATAATGTGTGAGGAAGAGACTTCAGTTAAAGGTAGCAGAGTGAAGAAAGTTTTACTCTTCCCTTCACCTTTGAAACTCACCAAAAACAAGAAGACAGGAAAATAGAAAAGAAGGAAAATGAGGCATAAGGCTAAGCCCCAAAATACAGACAGTGAAACAATTTGCTAAATACTGTAAAATCTAGACCACATGCAGGAGGATGCTGAACCCCTCCTGGGAATCCCAACCAGTATATGATTTCTCTAAAAGTAAGCATTATAATACTTTAAAGGTCTAACCAGTGACCCTTTTTTGGAGTTATGACATGTCATTGTTCATAGCCTCAAAGAAATTATTGACGTGACTTGTTACGGAAAATATAGAAACAATTTTTATAAAACATCACCAACACAAGTGTTAAGAGATAATAGGACAATAAAAGGAGATGAAATATCCATGGGTGAACTTCGGGAAAGAAGTCTAAGAGAAAAGGAAAAGCATTAGAATTACAAAAATCATATTAGAAATTTTAAGAGACAGTAAATGTAATCAAAGACATGGCTGAAAGGCTTGAAGAAATTTAATAACATTAAATAAGAAAATATATAAAAATTATAGATGATACAAGAAAATAAAGGAGATCTAATATCTATATGGGATCAACACATTTTTTCTGTAAAGGGACAGACAGTAAATATTTTAGTCCTTTGTGGTCGGTCAGTACAGTTTCTGTTATAGCCATTCAGCCCTGTGTATTACAGTGCAAAAGAATATGCTGCCTATGGCTTTGTTCCAGTAAAAAGTTATATTAAAAAACAAGTGATGGGCTGTATCTTGCCTGTTCTGTTTGTCAACCTCTAAATAAAAACAACAAATGACTGAAAAAATATTTAGAGGTATAATAGAAAAAAATTCTTCCTGAAATAATTAAAAGCTTGAATGAAAATGACTACCGTTTGGCCTGGAAATAAATAATATAGATGAACTGATATCAAAGCATGTCTTTGTCAAATTATTGAACTTGAAGAATAAAGACAGAATTCTATAGACATCTAGATAGTGAGGTAGGAGACAGAACTTGGACTTGCTTTAGCTTTTTCCTCAATAAGAAACAATGTCAGAAAACAACAGGGGAATGTCTACCATGTCCTGCGGTTTACCTCGTACTTTCTAACCAGCCAAATACTTTAAGCATGAGTACAACACAGAAATGTACTTGAGCATGGAAAAGCTCAACAAACATATACCCATGAGAGCTTTTTAAATCAAATTATATCATAATAAAATATACTGAATTAAAAGGTGAATCAGTGTAAAGAATTCAGGAATAAACCATGAAAAAATTAGTGTAATAATGAGAAGTTAAATTAATTTCATTACAGAACTTACATACCTCAGTAGAAATTACACTTTTAGAATAGATTATAAATTTATAAAATTTGATATTATAAAAATAACAATGAGGTGGGCAAGGGGCATGATAGGAAGGATAAATGTGCTCCTTTCTTCATCTTTCATAGCATCAGTTCAGTTCAGTCGCTCAATCGTGTCCGACTCTTTGTGACCCCATGGACTGCAGCACACCAGGCCTCCCTGTCCATCACCAACTCCCGGAGTTTACTCAAACTCATGTCTATTGAGTTGGTGATGCCATCCAGCCGTCTCATCCTCTGTTGTCCCCTTCTCCTCCTGCCTTCAATCTTTCCCAGCATCAGGGTCTTTTCAGATGAATGAGCTCTTCACATCAGGTGGCCAAAGTATTGGAGTTTCAGCTTCAGCATCAGTCCTTCTAATGAATATTCAGGACTGATTTTCATAGCATGGAATCAATAAATACTTCTTAAAGTTGAACATAGCTAAAAAATTGCTCTGGGCTCTTAATATTTTTTATAATTTTTTTGTTAATTCTAGAGGGATCTTTTAGGAATGTCATATGATGCAGCACTGATTAGCAGTTCTTCAGCTTTACGTGAGATCCTTTTTCTTCAGATAATTCAATGAAAACTTTCAAGTATTCTAAGAATAATATATAAGAATGTGTTGGAAGGGGAAAAAATAAAAATTTATTTGGTTGTATAATAGTTTCTAATAGTCATTGAAATAAAAGGAAATTTTCTGTCACTTTAGTAACTGAAACGTATTCCAGTTGGTATGTGGTTCCAAGTAGCTAATACAGGCTGTAATTATCCTAAACTAAGGTATGACCTGGTGAGGTTATTGAGCTTCATTATGAAATGTCTTCTGAGAAACCAGACAAATAAGCAAATCCATGAGAAGGTGGTGGCATAATGTCATAATTTAAATAGTTGAATTTAGTAATTTGATTAACAAAAGTGTTATACAGCAATCTTATTGCCAATCTTTTTTTCCTACTTCTTTTCATTGCTGTGAATTTATAATTTACTTATTGGAGTTGGTTTTTATCATACTGCTCCCCTGGCATACACTCTAAAATCAGTTTAATTCAGAAGGATTCAGAAAATAGTTTGTGGATAGTTCTCTCCTTACAACTTCTGTTAAATCTGTTGCCCTGTATATACAGATTTCAAATAAAGAAATTATGTAAGTAAGCTTTTATTTTGGAGGGTAGACTCTCCTTAGATACGTTTGTTTCTTACCCTTCTACCTAGCACTATTTGCATAATATAGTAATAAAACCCTTTTGTCCTAGCTAGTTCTGTCTCATCACATATCCTTTTTCTGTGGAGTGCCAGTATTATTTGGTTATTGACTATACCACCTTCTTAAAAGTAGCCTGAGATACGCTGCCTTGCTAATACTTTATAAGGAAACCTAATATTATTTTGGATAAGCATTTGAACCTGTTCTTTAGGTATTGTTTGCAGTGGCTACTGGCCTCGGTATTAGAATTACTGTTGTCTTTAACGTAAAAGTTACTAAGTGGTTATTATAAATTAGTATTAAGAGAAGTACACGATACTTTGTTTTTAAAGGGCTTACAGTTTATTTGGGAAAAGTAATATAAGTGCCAGTAAAAGCTGTAAGTATATTACTTTGTATTAGTAAAGTGATAGAGGGAGAGTAGTAGAGACCTCAGTGGACTTGAGTGACCCAGAGAGGTCTGAAATTTTATCCCAAAGGAAATGAACATTTCTTGAGTGCCTGCATGTACTAAGTACTTTAAAAATTCAATCAGGTACTAACTCGAATCACTAAAATGTGGATAGTATTTTGACTTGTCTTACTCCTTTAGAATTTTGTAAAATGGAAAATAGCTGTGTGAAAGCAGACAAAATCAGGAGTGTTCAACTTCCCTTTTGGAAAGGAATTAGATGATAGGACAATAATAGAGTAGAAAATGTAAAAGACTTGAACAGCTTATAATTGAGTAACTGTTCTGGCTATATTACAAGAATGAAAAATGTGATTTTGAAAATAAAGTTCCACTCAGTAATCTAGGTCATTGTCCTCTTCCGTGACTTTTCAGATTTTCTGAAAATCTGAAAATTTGATTTTTTTTCAGATGTAGAATGATTAATGGGACAGGTGGACTAAGTGTAAGTAGACCATGATTGTCTTATTGTGATAATAATAATACAGTGTTTTGCTAACTTTTCACAGTTGAAAGTGTTAGTCGCTCAATTGTGTCCGACTCCTTGTGACTCCATGCTGCTTACTCTGTGAAAATAAAACAGAATGTAGTGTTCTGAGAAGCCACTTAAGTTTTCCTTTGGCCTTTTTGACTTCTGTGATAATTTCTACTTTTAGCACCTTAAACTCCTTTTTATTGTTCAGTCGCTAAGTCATGTTTGACTCTTTGCAACCCCATGAGCCTGCAGTACACTAGGCTCCCATGTGCTTCATTATCTCCCGGAGTTGCTCAAACTCACGTCCATTGAGTCAGTGAAATCATCCAACCATCTCCTCCTCTGTCACCCGCTTCTCCTCCTGCCCTCAGTCTTTCCCAGCATCAGGGTCTTTTACAATGAGTCAGCTCTTCGCATCAGGTGGTCAAAGTATTGGAGCTTCAGCTTCAGCATCAGTCCTTCCAGTGAATATTCAGGGTTGACTGGTTTGATCTCCTTGCTGTCCAAGGGACTCTCAAGAGTCTTCTCCAACACCACAGTTCAAAAGCATCAGTTCTTTGCCACTCAGCCTTCTTTATGGTCCAACTCTCACATCCATACATGACTACTGGAAAAACCATAACTTTGACTAGACGGACCTTTGTCCAGCGGAGTGATGTCTCTGCTTTTTAATATGCTGTCTAGGTTGGTCACAGCTTTTCTTCCAAGAAGCAAGTGTCTTTTAATTTCATGGCTGCAGTCACCATCTGCAGTGATTTTGGAGCCCAAGAAAATAAAGTCTGTCACTGTTTCCATTGTTTCTCCATCTATTTACCATGAAGTGATGGGACTGGATGCCATGATCTTAGTGTTTTGAATGTTGAGTTTTAAGCCAGCTTTTTCCTTCTCCTCTTTCACACTCATCAAGAGACTCTTAGTTCCTCTTCACTTTCTGCCATTAGAGTGGTGTCATCTGCATATCTGAGGTTATTAATATTTCTCCCAGCAATCTTGACTCCAGCCTGTTTTCATCCAGCCCGGCACTTCTCATGATGTACTCTGCATATAAGTTAAATAAGCAGGGTGACAATATACAGCTTTGAAGTACCCCTTTCGCAATTTTGAACCAGGCTGTTGTTCCATGTCTAGTTCTAACTGTTGCTTCTTCTTGTCCTGCTGAACTCCTTTAACACATCCTAATTATAGAATAGACTAGCTTCTATTTATTGGAATTGTTACTGAAGACCAATTATTGAATTATTTAGTAGTGTTGAATCAGAAGAGAAAGAATGTAATATTGTGGCCGTTCTCAAAGAGCTTGTGTTGTTCAAGTATGTAAAGACAGCATTGACTCAGAGCAGTGTTTTAATGATGCTGTTCAATGACATTAAACATATTGACTGGCACTGAGTGTTCTTATACACTGGAAATAAAAGTAACTCAATTCTAAATGCTCTCTCCATTTTTTATAAGAACATTAATTCAGTATATAAACAGCTGCCAGTTTTGACTGTTATTTCTCTAAAATACTTTTCTGCTGGGCAGGATAGGAAAAGATTTGGGGTATTTCTTTGGATGATATTTGAAAATTTGGTGGGGGGACCTTATGGAGATTGGTTTCTGGATCCTAAATGGTGTTTCTAAAAATCAACAGCAGAGAGGGATTTAGGTCAATTTTTATTATTTTGACAAATTGGAGTGAGTCACAATAGGCCTTGTAACTTGCGCAGTTCAACTGAAAAGCTGCTTTGAGGAAATAGTTTTCAGTGTAAGTCTGACATTTTGGTGAGAAGGGAGAATGGTAATTGAGAAAAAAAGGAGGCGAGAAAAGCTTTTCTTTGAGGCATACAAACACTTCTGTCTCTATATATTTGAAACCTCTGATAGCTGTTTGCATATTTATTTAACTAAAGATAGGCTTTGGGGATTGACATTGCATTTCATATAGAAGTGCTAAAGGAGATATTAGTGAGACCCGCCCATGGGAGTGTAGTGGGGACAGGAGTAAACCTGAAGCACTGCCCGTCTGTCACTATTAGGCCTTTAGATATTGCCACGTGTTTTTGATTAACAAAAGAGCCTACCATGACTGTGGCAGCTCCTATTTGAATTTTGTAGTAAAGGAATTTATTACCTTCCCTCTCTTCTGCTTAGATTGGGTTTGGGATATTGAAGATCTTAGTGTGTCCCAAAGTTAATAATATTTTTTTAGGCAAGGATTTTAAGGAAAAACTAAGACATGTACACATGTGTGCACAAACACAATGTTAAGACAAGTTGTTAGTCCTTTAATCAGTTGTTGCTACTCCTGTTTCCCACTGTTTGCTTCACCCCAATATGCTAAATACTCATCAGGAAGTTTATATATCAGCACATTAAGTAAAATAGCAAGAGAAATATAAAAGGCAGTCAGAAAGGAAAGCTTTTTCATTCAGGGAGCTTAGAGTATTCTAAGTACTATATTTAGTACTTGCAGTTCCCTAGTCTGTAGTAGCCTATCAACCTTAGCACTTTTGGATTTTTAGTAAATGCTTTCCTTTTTTGTAGAAAAATTTCAAATCTTCAGAAAAGATGAAAGAATAGTACTAGTGGACATTCAAATTTCCTTTATATAGATTCACTGATGATTAACATTTTGCCAAAGTATGCTTTTTTCCCCCCACGGAACCTTTTGAGATATCATTGACACTTTATCCATAAAAAGTGCAGCATATGTCTTCCAAGAATAAGAACATTTTTCTATATAACCATAATATATTTATTACTCAAGAAACTTAACACTGACCCAGTGCTAATAACTTAATACACAGTGCATTGAAACATATCATAATTAGATGGTATTGTTGACTCAAGAAAAAATTTTTTTCTACCCACTTCAAAGATAAATGCATTTTTACCTCTTGAAGATAAGTTTGAAGGGAAAGTGTGTGCCATTTATTCTATGAAGTTGAGTGGTGTATATATGTTACAGTGCAGTAAGTAATAATGTGCTTGAGGTGGGCAGCTTTTATCAATGAAAATCTGTTGAAAGACATGGTCTATTTACCTTATTTGTGCTTCAAAGAATATTTCATCTGTGCACGTGTGTAATATGTATTTATATACCTCATGCTTTTGTTCTAATGCTTGCTAACATTTGTAGAGAATTTTATCAGTAAGAAATAAGATGTTGTGTGCCATGTATCATAAGAACTGTTAAATTTGATTCTTAATAATTTTTCTCATCCTCCTCTGAGACAAGCTATACTCATAAACTGCCCAGCTTCCTTGTTGGAAGGAAATAAATATTTTTGGTATTTTAGTGTTACTTTTGACTTCATGTTTATATTAGCTGGAGGGCAAACATTTAGGTGGTTTTCACAATTACCCATGCTTTGCTTTGATAGGCATAACAAGGAATTATTTGATATTTCACTGGCAAGTGGTCAAGTAGATACCTCTTTTTGGACTTCTTATTCATCCATTTGGCTAGGGTTTTTAAATGGGATAATAATATGAAGTTTCACAGTGTTTCAGTCAATAGTTATTCCCTACCTCATCCTGTTCGTGTTCTGTTTTTTATTTTGTTTTGTTTTTTCTTCCCCAAATGGTGACATTGATGCTAGATTCCATACAGTCATCTGTTTCAACTCAGTATTGAGACCAAGACTGCAACTTTGTATGTCAAATTCTGTTCCTTGATTCAGTGCCCATTCTGCCAACTGAAATTGATTTTTGCTTTATCTTTAAAGTGTTGTCCCATTTTTAACTTCCTAACTTCCTTGTGATCATTGCTTCTGTTTAGGAGAAGCGATAGGTTTCTATATTGCAAGAAACAGACTAGAAAGCGAACAATGATCTGTGATACAAGTCAAAGAACGAAGGTTTATAAGGGCTTAAAATATATTTTAAATCAAAACATTTGGTCCCCAAAGCCTTCAATGCAGTGAAATACAAGATAGATATTTCCTAATGAAATGTTCACTTCATGTAAAATATAGCGAAGTAATCAGCTAATTTTAAACTTTATCTGATGTCTAAGAGTTACCAGTTGTATGTGATAAACTTTTTGAAAAATGTATATTCATTCTAGAAAACTGGTTTAACTATCAATTAGTCATGTAGCTCCAGAGAGTAAAACAACCCAGTCTAGCCTTTGAGTCCAGCCTTAATAAGATTAATATGCATGCCTGGGTTCTTTTTTTTTTTCTAATTAAAAAAATTTTTTTTTAGTTTATTTATTTTTAGTTAAAGGATAATTGCTTTACAATATTGTGTTGGTTTCTGCCATACATCAACATGAATCAGCCACAGGTATACATATGTCCCCTCTCTCTTGAACCTCCCTCCGATATCCCACCCATTTCACCCCTTTATGTTGTTACAGAGCTCTGGTTTGAGTTCCCTGAGTCCTGTGTCAAATTCCCATTGACTGTCTATTTTACATATGGGAGTATATATGTTTCCATGTTATTCTCTCCATTTATCTCACCCTGTCCTTCCTCCCCCACCCCCATGTCCATAAGTCTGTTCTCTATGTCGGCGTCTCCATTGCTATTCTGTAAGTAGGTTCATCAGTACCATCTTTCTAGACTCCATGTGTATGTGTTACTGTATGATATTTGTTTTTGTCTTTCTGACTTGCTTCACTCTATAATAGGCTCTAGGTTAATCCACCTCATTAGCACTGACTCAAATGCGTTCCTTTTTATGGCTGAGTAATATTCCATTGGAGAAGGCAATGGCACCCCACTCCAGTACTCTTGCCTGGAAAATCCCACGGACGGAGGAGCCTGGTAGGCTACAGTCCATGGGGTCGCTAAGAGTCGGACACGACTGAGCGACTTCACTTTCACTTTTCCCTTTCATGCACTGGAGAAGGAAATGGCAACCCACTCCAGTACTCTTGCCTGGAGAATCCCAGGGACGGCGGAGCCTGGTGGGCTGCCGTCTATGGGGTCGCACAGAGTCGGACACGACTGAAGCGACTTAGCAGCAGCAGCAGCAGCAATATTCCATTGTATATATGTATTACAGCTTCTTTATCCATTCATTTCTCAATGGTCATTTAGGTTGCTTCCATGTCCAAGCTATTGTAAATAGTGCTGCAGTGAACGTTAGGGTGCTGCTGCTGCTAAGTCACTTCAGTCGTGTCCGACTCTGTGCGACCACATAGATGGCAGCCCACCAGGCTCCCTCATCCCTGGGATTCTCCAAGCAAGAACACTGGAGTGGGTTGCCATTTCCTTCTCCAGTGCATGAAAGTGAAAAGTGAAAGTGAAGTCACTCAGTTGTGTCCGACTCTTAGCGACCCCACAGACTGCAGCCCACCAAGCTCCTCCGTCCATGGGATTTTCCAGGCAAGAGCACTGGAGTGGGGTGCCATTGCCTTCTCCAGAACATTAGGCTACATGTGTGTTTTTCAATTTTAGTTTCCTCAGGGTGTATGCCTAGTAGTGGGATTGCTGGGTCATATGGTAGTTTTATTCCTAGTTTTTTAAGGAATCTCCATACTATCTTCCAAAGTGGCTATCAATTCAGTTCAGTTCAGTTTTCAGTCGTGTCTGACTTGGTGATCCCATGGACTGCAGCACCCCAGGCTTGGCTCGATTTGTATTTCTACCAACAGTGTAAGAGGGTTCCGTTTACTCCACACCCTCTTTAGCATTTATTGTTTGTAGATTTTTTAAATGATGGCCATTCTGACTGTTGTAAGGTGATATCTCACAGTAGTTTTGATTTGTATTTCTCTGATAATGAACAGTGTTGAGTATCATTTCATGTGTTTATTAGCCATCTATATGTCTTCTTTAGAGCAATGTCTGTTTAGGTCTTTTGCTCACCTTTTCACTGGATTGTTTGTTTTTCTGATATTGAGTTGTATGAGCTGCTTGTATATTTTGGAAATTAATCATTTGTAGGTTGTTTTATTTGCTATTATTTTCTACCATTCTGAGGGTTGTCTTTTCACCTTGTTTCCTTTCATGCCTGGGTTCTGAACATGAAATCTGTCTTTTTATCAAAAGGAAACAAGCATGCTTTTCTGCTTGACTTTAACTCCACAGTGTTTATGGAAGCAGTTTATTCTGTTTGAAAAGTTCCTCAGAACAGTTCCTTGAATCAGCATATTTCTTTGCAGGAGTAGCAGCATTTTCTTTGCTTCTTTCCAGTCAAACAAGAAACAAAGTTAAGCCCTTTAATTGTCACCAAAAATTGTCAGCTTTAACTCAGAGATGTTAAAAGCCTCTGGCAACACCATATCCAACTACTGTAGATACTTGGCCATTTTCAAATGCACATTAAACAGTTTCCAAAATTGACTGTAAACTAGACCATAAAACAAGTTTTGGAAGATTCAACATTTTTTAATTATCTCTTTTCCCTAAATTGATCTATATATCCAATATAAACCTGAGAAAAATTCTGTGTGGGAATTAATAAACTGAGTTTTAAATGTATAAGGAAATGCAAAGGGCTAAAAATAAGATGACCATGAAGAAAAAAACTGAAGGATTTACAATACCAGATGTTAAGACTTAATAAAGCTATAGTAGTTAAGATAGTGTAGAATGATACAAGGACAAATAAATAGACAAATGGAACAAAGTGGAAAATACAGAGATACAGCCACACACCTGATTTATGACAAATCTTCCCTCAATTCAGTTGAGAGAGGATGGTGTTTTCAATACGTGCTGGTCAATTTGATGCCATATATAAAAAATAAGTTTAATCTTGGCTTCACCTCACAGCAGATATAAAAAGCTTCTACTTAAAATATAGATGGCTTCTACTTAAAATATAGATGTAAATATAAAATAAAATAATAAAGCTTACTAAAGAACACATAGAATGTCTTTATGATCTTGGAATAGGAAAAAATTCCTGTATAGGATACAGAAAGTACTAATTATAAAGGAAACGATCACTAATTGGATTAACATTAAAATTTTTTGTTCATCAATATACCATTAAGAGAAAAGCAGCAAGCTACAGAGTGAGAAAAGATTTAACAATACATGTATCTGGCAAAGGGTTCACACCCCAACTATATTAAGAAATTTAATAATCAATTTAAAAAAAAGCTATCTGACGAGAAAACTAAAGGATAAACTTTGAATGGATACTCATAAGAGGCTATCAAAATGTTCACTAAACATAGGGAAAGGATCTCTACCTCATTAATCATCAAGGAATAAAACTATTAAGAGATAACATACACATCTACCAAAATGGTCATAATTTAACAAAACTGACAGGTATTCACAAGAATGCGGAGCGTCTGGAACTCTTAAACACTAGTTGGTATATAAGTTGTTACCTACTACTTTGCAAAACTGGATATGTCTGTTAAAACTGAACATACACATGCCCTGAGACTGAGCAATTCTACTCCTAGCTATATACCCAGGCAGAGGATGTGCATACATAAGTGTACCAAAAGACATAAGGAACTTTCATCACAGCATAATTACCCAAGTCTAAAAATAGCCCAAATGTCCCTTTTGGAATATTCATACAATGGATTCATATAAGGGATACATAGATACACAGCGATGAAAAAGAACTAACTACTGCTATACTCAACAACATGGATAAATCTAATATGTATAATGTTGAGCAACAAAAGCCAAATTCAATTAATACATTCTGTGTGGTTCCATTAATAATATAAAGTCCAAGCCTTTTCTGGTATGTATATATTTGTTTCTTTTAAACTCACATGTAGAGTACTGTAATTTGCTTATCCTTCTGTAATTTTTAAATCTTGAGATTTACCAATTTATAGATCTATTATTAAAGTGTTAGTTGCTCAGTCCTGTCTGACTCTGAGACCCCATGGACTGCAGCCCACCAGACTCCTCTGTCCAAGGAATTCTCCAGGCAAGAATACTGGAGTGAGTAGCCATTCCCTTCTCCAAGGGATCTTCCTGACCTAGGGATCAAACTTGGGTCTCCTGCTTTGCAGGCGTATTCTTTACTGTCTCTGCCACCAGGGAATTCTAAATAAACTTTATTATATGAATTATTGTACTTAATTATCCTTAATATGCATGCTGTTCTAAGTTATAATCTTTTAAAATCAAGCTGACTCTGCCAAAAAAAAAAGCAAAACAAATTTGATTTGTATTATTTTACCCTCTCACAGATTGACTCTACTCAGTTATATTTTAAGATGATGAAGAGTCTCATCTCTTATCAAAGAGTAATATAAGAAACAATCTTGTGAAATGTTTTATTTAATCTAATATCCAGAATTTGGGGGGATCCCTGTATCCACTGTTATTACTCAGAGCCTGCTACATAAATTGCTGCATCAGAAATTTCTTTTAGAGCTTTGTGCTAGAAAATATTTCGCCTTTACTGACAAGTTGTTATAATTTCTCTCTACTATATTGAGAATTGTCACTGATTGTGCTGTCTTTTTGTCTTGGGGGCTAAGAAGCCATAATAGTTTTTTATTGTTGCCCTAAGAAATCACAACAAACTTCGTGGCTTAAAACAACATAAATTTATTATCTTATATAGTTAAGTAGGTTAGAAGTCCAGTATAAGTCTCAATGGGCTAAAACCAAGGCCTCCGCAAGTCTGCATTTCTTTATGGAGGCTCCAAGGGAGAACCTGTTTCCTTGCCTTTTCCAGCTTCGGAAGCTACCCACTTGCCATGACCCTCTTTCTCTAGTGACATTGGGAAGAGTACTTCTTGGTCGTTGTCAAACTGGCATCTCTCTGGTTCTGTATAGCCACATCTTCTTCTAACTGTTTGAAGGTCCCTTTGATACCATTAGTCCTCTCCAGGATAATCTCCTATGCTAAACTCAGTTTATTGGCAACCTAAATCCCATCGGGAACCTTAATTTCCCTTTGCCAGTAATATGCCCACAAAATCCAGAAATTGGGACATAGACGTTGTGCATGAGGATGTTATTCTGGTTACCACAGAGACTTAAAGCTAAATATGGAACTTAATTTAGCATCTGTTTGATGAGCCACATCAAAACTTCTTTTAATCTCAATTTTTGTTTTCTAATATTTTTATTTTTCTTGGTCTTGGTTTTTTAATTTCAACTTCAGATTTAAAAAAAAAAATTGCCACCATTTTATGGGGTGTTTGTGTTGTTGTTGCCTCAAATTCTTTGTAGAACAGATGAAGAATAAATAAAGTATTTTGAAAACTTAGACCTTGTGCATGCCTAGAAGATGGAGAGGATGCTAGTGGACAGTGGTAAGGGCCTATCTTGTATATAGATAAGGATCTGCCATTCTCTCAGTCTCAGTCTTAACTGTGTAAAGTTGTGGTCAGAACTGTTAATTAAGATAGCACTGTTTACAATAGCCAAGACATGGAAACAACTTAAATGTCCATCAACAGATGAATGGATAAAGAAGATGTGTACACACACACACACACACACACACAATGGAATATTACTCAGGCATTAAAAGGAATGAAATAATGCCATTTGCAGCAAAATGGATAGACCTAGAGATTATCATACTAAGCAAAATAAGTGAGAAAGAGAAAGACAAATACCAGATGATATCACTTATATATGGAATCTAAAATATGACATATAGGAGTATATCTGAGAAACAAAACAGATTCACTGACATAGAGAACAGACTTGTGGTTGCAAGGGGGAGGGGTTTGGGAGAGGGAAAGATGGGGAGTTTGAGATTAGGAGATGCAAACTATTATACGTAGGATGGGTAAATAACAAAGTCCTACTGTATAGCAGAGGCAACTGTATTCAATATCCTGTAATAAACCATAATGGGAAAAGAATATGAAAAAAAAATTATATATATATATATATGACTGAGTCACTTTGCTGTACAGCAGAAATTAAACAGAACATTGTAAATCAACTATACTTCAATAAAAAAAAATGTTTTTAAGTATTGTTAGCTAAGAGATTGGCCCCCATGTGATCCCTAAACAGATGGAGAGATCAGCTGGAGTCAGAGTGGGCTGAGGACTATTCTGGGTTGAATGTTTTCAGCTTTGAATTATATATGAAAATCATCTTAACTTTCATATTAGGTCTTATTACCCTTTGTACTGCCTGAATATCTTTAATGACTACTATTCTTTTGTATTAATTTTAAGAAATGTATCTATTATTTGAAACTACACTCTAGAACATCTTCGTAAGAATATTTTTAAAAATCAAGAAAATTAAAATAAATCTCCTTCACTAAAGATAATAAAAGGAGGAAACTTTATCCAAATCTGTGCATCTATATGAGGCCAGAGTGCTAAGAACAAATAAGACTTATGAGTGTTTTAAAATTTCCAATTAGTTGAAGCTGAATTTGTTGTTCTTGTAATACTCTTGTTGGATAAAGTCTGGAAGGAATGAAGGGAAAATACTAGTCAGCTAGTACATGATTCTTCTGCTCATATTCCAGATTGAGATTGACTGTTATGCAGGACAGCTACATTGGAAATGCAGGCAGCATGTTTATTTTGTTTTTAATTTGGTACAATAACTTATTATAAATGAAAAAGGAATTCTTAAACAAAATAGCTGTTTTCCTCTTACTTTTTCATTTTATGTTTTGGTCTTCTCATGGTATAAGTGTATTTTACTTACATAACACATGGGAGGGTAGAGAGTGATTTTTATAGCAGCTGTTATGTCCCTCTCAGCTGTTATGTCCCTCTCATTGCAGAGGAATAAAAAGGGTCTGTAGTTATTTATATTTGTGAGTGGTAGCTACATTCTTTTTCATTATTAGCTGAAACTAGAATGAAAATGAAAATCACAGAAGGCTTACTTTTGGTTTGAAATAATTTACTTCATTAATATAAGAAAGACATGATACAACTTCTCATTACTACTTCTTTTCCCCCATTTGTTTTATCCTAAGCTAAGAAAAGAATAAAGCAAGTCTGTTAACTAAAAGGCAAAGTATAGAATCAGTATAAGTTACTGCAATTTTGTGTATAATGATTTCTCCCCTTTCTATCCTAGCTTTTCTCTTGCATTTTAAAGGTTTCAGAAAAATATATCTGCTATACTTTAAAAAAGAGAGGAGAATACAACAAGATATTTGGGGGCCAGTACATATTACATTTATGTTAATTATTTTTCTTTCTCTACTTTTATTTGGAAAAATTTAAAACCTACAGAAAACTTGTAGAGATTACAATATTCAATCTTACACCCTTTACCTAGATTCATCAATCATTATTTTGCCACATTTGCTTGATCTCTCTCTGTTTACGCACACATGTGGATATATGTACACACATTCACTATTATTTATTATATTCTGATTTATTTGACAGAGTCAGGCATCATAATCCTTCACCTCTAAATGTTTCAGCCATGTCTTTCCTAAGAATGATATTATTCTCCTACTCTGGTTCAGAATTCAGAATCTGATTTTACTTTTTAATGAATCCTGTCCATTACCTGTGTTTTACCAGCATTTAAGAGCAAAGGAAGCAGTGAGGGGAATTATTAATAGTAGCCACCCACTTCCCAAGTTATTCACCACTGTGCATCTTTCAGAAACCAAGTGTGAAAATGAAAAATAGAGATTGATTTTCAAACCTAAACAAAGTAATTGATGGACAAGACTCCTGTAGCATTGAAAGTAAGCCAGATTTCTTAAGATAGTACATACAGTTGAGTCATTTCCCCAAATACCTATTAGTATTTATTTTCATATATTCATAGACTTTTGGAGTTGAAAGAGCCCTGCAGTATATGTTGTATAACTCATTCATTTTACAGATCAGTTCAGTTCAGTCGCTCAGTCGTGTCCTACTCTTTGCGACCCCGTGAATTGCAGCACGCCAGGCCTCTCTGTCCATCACCAACTCCCGGAGTCTACCCAAACCCATGTCCATCGAGTCGGTGATGCCATCCAACCATCTCATCCTCTGTTGTCCCCTTCTCCTCCCACCCCCAATCCTACCCAACATTAGGGTCTTTTCCAATGAGTCAACCCTTCGCATGAGGTGCCCAAAGTATTGGGGTTTCAGCTTCAACATCAGACATTCCAATGAACACCCAGGATTGATCTCTTTTAGGATGGATTGATTGGATCTCCTTGCAGTCCAAGGGACTCTCAAGAGTCTTCTCCAACACCACAGTTCAAAAGCATCAATTCTTCGGTGCTCAGCTTTCTTCACCGTCCAACTCTCACATCCATACATGACCACTGGAAAAACCATAGCCTTGACTAGACAGACTTTTGTTGGCAAAGTAATGTCTCTGCTTTTAAATATGCTATCTAGGTTGGCCATAACCTTCCTTCCAAGGAGTACGCATCTTTTAATTTCATGGCTGCAATCACCATCAGCAGTGATTTTGGAGCCCAAAAAAATAAAGTCTGACGGTGTTTCCACTGTTTCCCCATCTATTTCCCATGAAGTGATGGGACCAGATGCCATGATCTTAGTTTTCCGAACGTTGAGCTTTTAGCCAACTTTTTCACTCTCCTCTTTCACCTTCATCAAGAGGCTCTTCAGTTCTTCTTCACTTTCTGCCATAAGGGTGGTGTCATCCTCATATCTGAGGTTATTGATATTTCTCCCGGCAATCTTGATTCCAGCTTGTGTTTCTTCCAGCCCAGCGTTTCTCATGATGTACTCTGCATATAAGTTAAATAAACAGGGTGACAATATACAGCCTTGACGGACTCCTTTTCCTGTTTGGAGCCAGTCTGTTGTTCCATGTCCAGTTCTAACTGTTGCTTCCTGACCTGCATACAGGTTTCTCAAGAGACAGGTCAGATGGTCTGGTATTCCCATCTCTTTCAGAATTTTCCACAGGTTATTGTGATCCACACAGTCAAAGGCTTTGGCATAGTCAATAAAGCAGAAATAGATGTTTTTCTGGAACTCTCTTGCTTTGTCGATGATCCAGCGGATATTGGCAATTTGATCCAGAGATCAAATTTTACAGATAAGAAGAGCTAAAGTTTAAGGTCACATACTGAGATTAGAATCTGACTTTTCAAACTCTTAATGCAATGTTCTTTATTTTATGTCATGTTGCCCCCTTGATGCTTATGCTGGGGTCTTGATAAATAAGAAAGGTAACGTGTCCTAACTAATGTGTCCCTTGAATCTTGTCTGAATGAATTGCAGCAGTGCTTCTCTTGTCATGTTGTTATAATGCAAATTATGATTCAGTAAGTCTGAGATGGGGCTTGAGAATGTACATTTCTAACATATTCCTCTGATGCTGATGCTGCAGATGCATGAACTACATGTTGAGTAGCAGTTGTCTAGAACCAGCTCAGAAATCTCATAGCCCCTGGGCACCAGCGAAGTACAAAAAACTAAAAAATACTTCTGTTATATAAAGCATAAAGAATAATATAACTAACACCTTTTTCCTTATCATCAAGCCAAAATAAAATACTTATTAAAAAAAGTTCTTGTTTTCCTAACTTTTATGCCACATTAGAGAAGAGAGTTTTATCCCAATACATTAATTTGTAGATGCATCTACCTATTTCCCTAACATTGGTTTATACTGAGACTCTCCAGACTTTAATGGTATTTTGGAAGGAAATATTAATTCAGGTGATAAAAAGAACCATAGCCAAATTGAACTGTGAATCAAAAACACAACCAGTGAAGTTCTATTTTTACTCTCAATACAAAGATCTTTTAAACCATCTATGTTTATTCATTTAACAAATACTTATTGAGAGTTCATACTCCCATGTAGTTTACATGCTGATTTCATTCCTTTATATCTGAGTCTGTATGCTGCTTTGAACTATCTAAATGATTATCAAGAAGTACAAATGCTAAATTTTATGGGACAGTGAGTTCTTTAAGGGTTTTGCATTTGGATTTTTTGTTGTTTAAGAAATACTTAGTGGCCATCTCAATACAATATGGAATACATTTGTACTTACAGCAGCTAAAAATAAAATAGACATTTCATATATATGAAGAAACTCGCACTCGTAGTATCTCCCAAAATTCTTATAGAAATAATAATCACTTATTACTTGGATTAGTTTAGCAGTAATATAACAAGACAAAGTCATAAAAAAATGTTAAGGAAACTGAAATATAAGGAAGAAGACAGCTCAATTAGATAAGTATTTATTAAGCTTTTGCTTTCTCCTCATGTAGAAGGGTAGAGTACCAACATATAAAGAAAGGAAGGCAGTCTTCAGGGTGATCGTTACTCTGAAAGGGAGGCAGGCATCTAAACAGATAATTAGAATACAGTGTGACAAATGAAAACAGGTATGGACAAAATCTAGGAGTAGTGCAGGAAAGCTGTAGAGGAAATGGAATTAGAGAATGTAATATATTTTTTAAATGATTAAAGAAACAAGAATTCAGAATTTCTGTGAAAAGACTAGATAGATAACATGATAATATAGAATCCAGGTGAAAGGTATAAAAGAGTGTTCACTATAAAATTCAACTTTGTTCTTTGAAGATTCATAATAAAATGTTAGATAAAATAATAATTGTAAAAACAGTATGATATAGTGGAGCCACGATTTTTACTTTTCTTATGAGTGTAGGTTCTTAATAAATAGAAGGAAAGGAACAAAATAGAAAAGAACTTCCCAGTTCTCTATGGGAAAGGAAGATTGTCACTTAAGAAAAGCAGAAATGCCTTTGTATCATTAACGTGTCTGTCTTGAGATCCAAAAGAGTAAAACTGCATCCATTAAGGAAAATGTAGCAACCATCAGGGTGTAAGCACATTCTGAGTGTAGGTGTAGAATTGCCTCAGATACTAGGGATTTCGACTACACAGTGAAATTTTAGCAGATATTAAACTCCATCCAGTTCTTACCCAGTATAAACTATAGGTTATAATTTTGGGGTGATACCAGAACCTTAAATAGAAACGTTGTTTATCAATTAATTTAACTCATACTAAATTAACGTAATAAGTAGTGATATACTAAAAATTCTGGTAATATTTTCAAGTTTAGAACCTAGATATAATTTCAAAAGCTAATTTAAGATAATTTAATGAGCATTTTTTAATTGAATTTCTTTAAAACTGTTTTTTTTTTTTTTTTTTTTTGCTTGCGCTGTGTAGCATGTGGGATATTAGTTCCCCAACCAGGAATCAATCCCACACCCCCTGCATTGGAAATGTGGAGTCTTAACCACTGGACTACCAGGGAAGACTGAGCATTTCTTGATACCATTAAAAAATGTGTGTGTGTGTTAGTCACTCAGTCATGTCCAACTCTTTGTGACCACACGGACTGTAGCTTGCCCAGCTCCTCTGTCCATGGAGTTCTCCAGGCAAGAATACTGGAGTGGGTTGATACTTGTATTTACTTGGATTTAAAAATGACCTTTATGTCAATTCATATTATGTTGAATGATATGATATACAACTAGTTATGTTTAAGGTTTGAATGCTCTGATTATTTTAGTCTGTTGTTAGATCAGCGATGAAGATTTTTTGACTAAGTGCCTTTACATACGTGTATGCTAGTATATGGGCTTCTAAGGTGGCACTAGTGTAAAGAACCTGCCTGCAGTGCAGGAGACGTAAGAGATACAGGTTCGATCCCTGGGTCAGAAAGATCTCCTGGCAGAAGGGCATGGCAACCTACTTCAGTATTCTTGCCTGGAAAATCCCATGGACTGAGGACCCCGGCAGGCTACAGTCCATAGGATCGCAAAGAGTTGGACACAACTGAGGCAACTTAGCTCACATGCACGCATGCTATTCTATACATATATCTTTATATACATTCGATCCTCAAAGCACTGTGGGTTGTTAACCAAGTATTACTTTTTAAATACCTTATTGATAATTTGGAAGCTAGATTTGATTTCCTAATTAGAAAACTGATGTTGAAAGATACAACGAAAGCCTTTTATATTGCCTTGTTTTATAGATGTGAAATTCTCTTGAAGGTCAAAGGTATATAAATTGAATCATGACTTTCAATATGAAGAACAATATATTCTAATGGATAAATGTTGTCAACATTATAATAAAATGTAGGGACCATTAAAATAACATATTCAAGGACAAAATAATTTTCTAATATTAAACTGTATTATTTAATTTAGCTTACAGAATATAATTACCACTTTCACTTAAACTGTATCAGAAACTTTGTTTCCTTGGTGAGTTACTGAGAGAAGAATAAAATATGCCCTGTAACCCTTTAAATGTTTTTAATAGTGCTTTCTGAAGAGGTTCTCTTTAAACCTTCAGATTTCTAGCTTTAACATCACAAGGTGTTATATTGTATGGTATGATCTCCTGGAAAAGGAAATGGCAACCCACTCCAGTATTGTTGCCTCAGAAATCCCATGGACAGAGGAGCCTGGCAGGCTACAGTCCGTGGGGTTGCAGAAGAGTCAGACATGACTTAGCGGTTGAACAACGACAATCTCTTTGTTTAGAGATAGTTGTGACTTTTGAAATGTGTTAAATTTATTAAATTCTTGTAAATAAGATGTGCTTAAAGAGATTGATTTGTTTTGAGGTTTGTTTTTTTGTTTTGGTGGGTGGGAGGGGGTTGAGGAGTTTCTTTTGGCCACACCACATGGCATGTGGAATCTTAGTTCCCAGATAAGGGATCGAACCCAGTCCCCCGCACTAGGAGCACAGTCTTAACTGTTGGACCTCCACGGAGGTCCCTGTTCAGAATTTATATTTCTGAATGTCTTAAATTTTCGTAGAATGTTAGTCATTCAAACATTGTCATATTTATACTTTTACTTTATCCTTAAGTGAAATCAGCCTTGTGAAATAGTTTTGTTGTTATTGCTGTTTTTATTTAACAACTGGGAAGACTGAGACTTTGGGGTCAAATCAAGATTTCAGCTGGCCCCAACTCTTTTAACTGCAGCATTTCCTCCTATATCAGATCTTGAGGATTTGAAGTCTTATATTAGTATATTGGTAGAACTGAAGTAGTGAGAAATTATTGGTGATGCAATGCTTCAACGGTTTTATTATATCAAGGATATGGATAAAAACTGATGCCAAATCGTAGACACTGTTATAGGTGTGCCTTGCTTTGTTGTTGTTGTTTAGTCACTAAGTCATGTCGGACTTTTTTGTGACCCCATGGACTATGGCCCACCAGGCTCCTCTGTCCATGGGATTTCCCAGGCAAGAATACTGGGGTGGGTTGCCATTTCCTTCTCCAAGGGATCATCCCAACCGAGGGGTGTCTTGCTTTAGAACAACTGAAATACTTTTACACTGTTAATCCTACTATACTTGTAAGCACTGGATTTTAGAGGTATTGAAAAGTTGTTGAAACCTGGGTACTCTGGTCTTAAAGAAAAGAGACTTTTTTTTTTTAAGAAGAGAGACTTTTGAAGTATGTATTGAAAGGGTCCATTCTCATAAGCGTCCCTGTTACCAGGGGAAATGTAAAAGGGGAATATCATTTGACATATCTAAACTCATGATAATATCACTATTATCATATTATTTATAACTTGGTTTTAGCCATGGATAAGTGTGTATATATAGTTATTCCATCTTAAGCTTTTTGACATAACTAATATAGTATTTTTTATATAGTTTGACACAGGTAACAAATATTTGCTTCCTAATAAAATTAGGTCCCAAGATTTTTGTTAATAAAGGGAACTGGGTTAATACAGAAGCACCTTTTTCCTCTTTCTTTTTTTCTCTCTTTCTCTCTTTATTTTTTCTGTTTCCCAGCTTCTGCTTTAATGTCCAACTGACTGAATATTTATCAGTTATTGACAGGATATTTAGACTTGACAGTCTTCCCAAGTGGCTGGCAGGAATATATTGCTGAGTTTGCTCTTCTGAACAATGAATGGTACATGTTGGAGAATTGCATAACTCATGATAGAACTAAAGGATTTGAAAGTTAGTTTTGACTTGAATTTAGTAATTTACTCTAGGGTCATGGAATATCTTTTTATAATTCTAAAGTTTGATTTTTAAAATTATCTTAAATCTTATGACTTGGGAAAATAAAGTTATAGTATTTTGTAGTCAGACTCTAACTTAATAATGCTAGCATTTTTCTTTTCCTGGGGTGAGGATTTAAGGGTGATGGTTATAATACCAGGGCAGATGTTACACCTTCCTTTAGTTTCACTAGAAGCCCCTGTTTTTCCTAAAGGTTCTCAAAATACTTATCAAAGGTACAGACTATTTCATACCAAAGATATAAACTTGTGTTTTCTTTTCAAGGGACCGTGTTGGCACCACATCACCGTGTTTATTTGGCATTGATTGCCTAGAGGTTTACTTTTTCTCTGATGATTTCTGCTCATGCTGAATATTTACTTTCTTAACCTTAATCTTGTTCTCTGCCTATGAACTTTAAATATGTGAATAATATATGTCATTTACCTGAATGTTTTTCTTTTTTTAACTTTTTGACATATTTTTAAAACATTCAGCACAAATCAAGTATTTATTAAACTCTTCCTATTTTCTTGTGATTTATTAAGAATATACAGTTTAAACAGCAACATCTATTCAATCTAGGAGAGTCATGGAATACAGTTTAGAATACCAATGCCTCTTTGGTCTTGAATACTTACATTCCTCTTATTTATTTAGTTTTTGTTTTTGTTTTGCTTCTGTTTGTTGTTGTTATTGTTGCCATATTTCAAAGAACAAAATCTGTTTTGTTCCCAGTGTCCTTATTAGACCATAGGCTGTCAAAAGATTTAAAGAAGCAAAAGGACCTGTGTGTGTGTGTGAACACTCAAGAAGTAATATTGTGTGATTGTCAATGTCATTATAGAAGTGACTGGGAAGGACTTTGGGAAAGTGAACTATCTCAAAACAGTGGAGGTAGGCTTCTACAGCAAAGGTCAGCAAACATTTTCTTAAAGGGCCATATGATAAATATTTTGGACTTTGTGGGCCATGTGGTCTCTGTTGCAACTACCCAACTCTCCTGCAACTGCACAGCTACTCAGTTCTTCTGTTGTATTGTCAAAGTGGGTGAATAAGCTCTAGATAGTAAGTAAATAAGTGAGTTTGGTTGTGTTCTGGTAAAACTTCATTTACAAAAGCAGGTGGATAAGCAGCCATGTTTTTATTTAATTCTCTGCCTCACAAAACATCATTTATTATTGTTGATAATCTTTAAAATAGAGGCCTTCCTGTTTTAAAATGGCCTAGAAGATGTATACTGAAATATTTTCAGGTAAAGCAGTATGATGTTTAGAATTTCCTTTAAGATACTCTATGGAAAAAACTGGGTGGATATAGATGAACCAGATTTGACAAAATTTTGGTCAATACAGAAGCAGGTGATGGGTGAATGGAAGAAATTCACCATACTATGTTTTCTACTTCTGTGTAATTTTGAAAATTCATATTAAAAAGTTACCACTTAAATAAATGATGGCCCAATAAAGGGCAGCAGTTTCTCCCTCTCTTGGGGGAAGGAGAATAAGAAACAGAAATATAACGTCCATCTTCAGTACAACAAGAGAGATCTCTGCAATCCCAAAGCACAATATATGAAGAACGACTGCAAATCTAGTGAAGGTCAAATGAATGTGTGAGAAGACTTCAAGAGAGGATGCCCGTGGGATGGTTGCAGATCTCCAACAAAGCTGAAAGAGCTTGATTCTCCAAAATAATGGCTGCCCTCAGACTTCTCCAAAGTAGCAGTGAGCACTCACACTTTACCAATGAAGTCCTCAAAGAAGGATTAATTTAGGAATCTTGTGCCAGTCCAAATAATCATTCAGTATAAAGGCAAAGACAAACATTTTTTAACATGCCAACATTTGGAGAGTTTAGCTCTCATGAGTCCTGCTTTTATAAGATGAAGTTCAGCCAACCAAGAAATGAAAGGGAAAATAACATTTAAAGTATTGGTAGTATACATAGAGTCCACTGATCTATAAAATTAAGACTAAAACAAATGTGAAGATTAGATTTTGCAGAGCAGAGTATGAATATTTAAAACTTTGACAATGTAGTAATGATATAACTAACAAAAGCTAGAAGGGTGCAGGACAGAAGTGATGTAAAGTAGTGAAACTCCAGTTTTTTAACAAGCTGTCAAAATATGTCATTTAAAATCAACAAATTCAAGATGAATTGAGAGAGTAAGATTGACATATATACGCTACCGTGTGTAAAATAGATAGCTAGTGGGAACCTGCTGTATAGCACAGGGAACTCAGCTTGGTACTTTGTGATGTCCTGGAGGTGTGAAATAGTGGGGTGGGAGGGAGGTTCAAGACAGAGGGGATATATGTATACATATAGCTGATTCACTTCATTGTACAACAGAAACTAACACAACATTGTAAAGCAGTTACACTCCAATAAAAAAAATCAATAAATTCAGTAAAAGAAAAATGTGGAGGGGGGAGTTATCTGGAGAAACAGTATTCTAAGTAGAGGAATAGCTATTACAAAGGTCCTAGAACAAAAGTATAGCTGGTACATACAAAGTATAGCTGGTACAATAGTCATTCAGTATAAAGGCAGAGACAAACATTTTTTAACATGCCAACATTTAAGGACTTTAGCTCTCATGAGTCCTACCTCTATAAGATGAAGTTCAGCCAATCAAGAAATGAAAGGGAAAATGACAGTTAAAGTATTGGTATAGAGTATATAGGTATAAAGTATTGGTATAGTTAAAGTATTGTGCATAGAAAAGAGCCTAAGGGCTAACGCAGAATGATTGAGAGGCAGAGTGGTAGGAAGTGAAGTCAGAGAGATAATGGTGGTGGTTTAGTCACTAAGTTGTGTGTAGCTCTTGTGACACCCAAGGCTGTAACCCACCAGGCTCCTTTGTCCATGAGATTTCCTAGGCAAGAATACTCGCTTAGTTTGCCATTTCCTTCTCCATGGGTCTTCCCAACCCAGAGATAGAATCCATGTCTCCTACATTGCAGGCAGTCTCCTGCTCTGCAGGTGGATTCTTTACCACTGAACCACCAGGGAAGCCCAGAGAGATAACAAAGTATCAGATAATATTGGGTCTTAAAGGTAGATCTTACTCTAAAATAACTACTAATACAAAAAAACTTCCCATATTAATATTATTAATAGAAGTACACATGTAACTAAAACAAAGCAAACACAAATTTTTTAGTAAACTTTTTAAGAAGAAAGACCAACAATAAAGACAAGAAACAAAAATTTTATGACATAAAATTTGATGACTGAAAGATTAAATATATGTTATATTAATAAATATAAATAGGCTAAACTTTTCTTGTTTAAAAAAATGCCAGATTAGATCACAAAGAAAACTAGAGTCATTCCTAAAACAAAGAAACTCAGGAAAAATCTGAATGAAGAAAACCTTAAGATATTCTGAGAAAAACAGACTAAAATAGAAAGACAAGTTTCTTGAGTGAAAAGACTCAAAATCACATCGATGTCAGTTTCCTTTTGTTAATCCATGGAGTTAATAAGATCTCAACTTTAAAACTAACAAACAAACAAAAATCCCTAACATTTTATTGAGCTCTTACTCTATGCCAGGCTCTTTCTAAATGCTTTATGTGTATTTATCATTTTGTCTTCATGGCAACTCTATGTGGTAACTACTAGTGTTACACTTTGTCCATTTTTCAGTGAAGAACTGAGGCACAAAAAGAGGCTAATGAACTTGCAAAGGCTGCAGTTAGAGTACGTTACAGAATCTTAACTCAGGGCTAATTATAAATTCTATACTCTTAATCCCAATGCAGTGTTACTTTTGAAGCTGATTGGTGTCATGAGTGTGTGTATGTCTTTGTGCATATATGTGTAACTAAAAATACTGACTCTGAAGTACATATGGAGATACAAATAAGCAAAAATAGCAAGGAAAATTCTTAAAGAAAAGTAATAAGGGAAAATACCCAACCCTGCTAGATGTAAAAATATAAAGCTAGAATGTTAAAACGGTAGCTCACTCGGTAAAGAATCTGCCTGGGTCAGACAGATCCCCTGGAGAAGGAAATGGCCATCCACTCCAGTATTCTCGCCTGGAAAATTGTATGGACAGAGGAGCCTGTAGTCCACGGGGTTGCAGAAGTCGGGCGTGACTTAGTGACTAAACCACCACTAGAGCATGAACGTACAGATCATTGGACAGAAAAAGATCCAAATTCATGTAGGTATTTGGGAAATTATAAAGGTAGCATTTAAAATAAGAGGGAAAATGAATTATTAAATATAAGGGATAGCTATGTTATCATTAGAGGTAAGTTGGATTGCTCCTTCTTAACTGACTAAAAGTAATTCCTAATGAATCAAAGATTTAAACCTGAGAAAATAAACTAGAGGCCATGGAAGAATTTTATAGTGTTCTCAGAGTAGGGAAACCTGCTAAGATACATGACACAGGCCCCTTAAACCACACAGAAAAGGTTGAAAAGTTTGACTCTTAAAACATGAAAATTGGATTCTTACAAAAACGCCATTAACAAAGTGAAAATAAAAACAAGGAAATTTTTATAACCAAGGGGTTTTTGGTTGACCAAGGGGTAATTTTCTTAATATTTAAAGACTTTCTACAAAATAATATTCAGAGACCAAGATCGAGATTCAAAAAATGGCAAAAGATGTAAATACTTTGTGCACAGGAAAACAAATACAACTAACTCTTAGATTAAAATATGTATAAATTATCACTCAATACAAAAAAATGCAAATTACAGTTGTGAGCCAATTGAGACCTATAGAGGACGAGATCCAGGCCCTGTGTATTTTGTATAGAAGATGGTTATCAGTATTGAGGTCTGGATTCTAATCCTGATTCTGATATGTGGCTCTTTGTATGTCACTTACCCTCTCAGAGTCTCAGTTTTCTCATTTGTAGAATAAGAGTTTGGACTCATCTTTCTTTTCAAAACATTTTTATGGAACTAAGGATTCTTTGGTCCCCATTAAAAGTGTTGAACCAAAGGATTAGGATTGTAGGATTTCCCAGCACACCTGTATTTAACCAGAGCCTTCTTGGATCTCTGAGTAAAATTGAGTTTAACTAAATATTTTGAAACAAAAAAAAATTTGAAAATGGCAGTTTACACCAAAGTTATGTATATTAACTTAAAGATTCTCAATGACAGCATCAAAACATTAATGTGTAATGATCATCTGTGAAATCTCAAGTGACTTAAGTGATTTTTTTCATTTTTAGAAAACAGTCTTGCATTCTGCATGCTTTTTTAAGCTGGTAAGAGGTAGGAATTTATGCTACTAACTTGAAAGATATCTGTTATACATCATAGTCTTGTTAGGTATGCATTGTCTTAGAGTCCTAAATGATTTTTGTTTGGATTCTTGGAGTGGAATATAATATCTGGCTCTGAGGCTAATATGTTGGTTTTTAGTCTGTTAATGTGTTCTTTTCTTCCTCCTTTAATACTTTTTGAGGCTAGGAAATTAAAAGGTACAAGAGAATAAATTAAGTATTTAGCAAGTTGAAAACTTATTCAATAATGTTTCTGAAACTTAGTTTAATTGTGAGCGCCTAAATTCTAAACCTAAATCCACAATGACACTACTCTTTGAGGAAGTAGTAAAGGTGGATATTAGTGTGAGTTCCTTCTAATATTCAGAAGATGATAACGATTAAAGACTCCAGGAGTGAAGTTGCCTGACCAAATTAAAACGAAAAAAGGAGAGTAAACAGAAAGACTAGATGTCTACCCAGTAACAGTAGAGTAGTGATATAACTATTTAATAACTGTCTTATACCTAGTAAAAG
The DNA here is from genome assembly GCF_054371585.1 of Giraffa tippelskirchi. Lineage (NCBI taxonomy): Eukaryota > Metazoa > Chordata > Mammalia > Artiodactyla > Giraffidae > Giraffa > Giraffa tippelskirchi. The sequence continues at coordinate 63,818,699 of NC_137276.1, read as the reverse complement.
ACATAAAGGAAACGCAGGTCTAAAAACTAGTAAGAGGAACAAGAAACAAAGTTTTGTTTAGACTTGAAAGCGCTTGAAACTAGTATTAAGTGTTTAAAAACTAGATGAAAAAAGTTTGTATGGGGTGCGTGTGTGTAAATGTGTTTGTATGAAGTCTTGAAATAAACCAAAATGTGCATCACTAACATCTTAGGATGAAAAGAGTTTGAGAGACTTTTCCTTTATCTGGATTTTTAAACTTTTCCACTAAAGAATACATATTATTTAAATGATTTAAAAGCTGTTATTTGTTATATTCATACACATATGCATGTAACATTTGTTATGTGCCCTGACAATGGATGTGTCTTTTTGTATTTTCTAGGTACACCAGAGGCTCTCTTCTTGGCCTAATTTGGGAGTTGTTTATTGCAGTACTGTTGTGCCCTCTGATGGTGAGTTATGGCAAATCCATGTTTTTAATGTCCGGTGCTTTTTTTTTCTTTCTCACTGTTTCCCATTCTCAGGTTGACATACAAATTTATTTTTCTTGAAGAAAAAATAGGCCAGAATCAAAACAATTGGAGAGTTTCAATAAAGAGAATTTCTCCAGTATAAACATATTGTTCATAGTGATGAATCCTGTCAGCTTTTGCTGAACCATTTCACTTAAAAACTTCTTGTTTTTATAATATTGTCTAAAATTGTTGAATATTTGGTGTCAGTATCAATAAATATATATTCATTAAGTTATACATATTCAGTGGCAACTAAGTCACATTCCAACAGGACTCTTGTACCAGTTTTATTATGATATTCAGTGGCAAATAATTTGAACTAATGATTTTATATTGAAATTTTTATTATTAATTCTATCATGTAATACAGTTACTATTATCCTCTGTACCAATCTGTATGTGCTATGTGCTGTGCTTGGTCGCTCAGTCGTGTCCGACTCTTTGCAATCCCCGGACTGTAGCCCACCAGGCTGCTCTATCCATGGAGATTCTCCAGGCAAGAATAGTGGGGTCAGTTTCCATGTCTTTCAATAATTTAACAATAATAAAGTTGTATTGGTATCTCTGGCTGAATGTTATCCCAGGACATAAATGCTAGTATGTTGACTCTATGTTGTATGAGGGGTTGAAGGCAACATTTTTACAAAGGTAAAATGATACATACTTTTGAAAAAAAGAGTTGCTCCCAAAATTCCTATGAATACTATTGTCCTTCTTAAGAAAATCAACTTGTATTACTTATCAAGAAACAGAAGCGGAAAATTATTTGACTTAATGCAATTTGATGTCCTTTCTACTCTCAATTTATGTACCTTTCTTATTCAGTACTTCTGAATTAATCTTACCTGAAGCTGGTATAGCATATAAGAAAACTCTGCTTAACACACAGCTACTTCAGCAGAATTTAGCCACCAATAGTAAACATCTCTCCCATCATTCATTCTTCACTACTGTCATGGCTACTGGGTCATGTTCTATTAATATATCAAATGAGGGCTTGATCCTCTTTTTTTTAAGAAAGTGCAAAATCCAAAATACTATATTATATACCTGGTGGACTATAGTCCAGGGGGTCGCAGAGTCAGACAAGACTGAGCACACACACACAAACAGTATAATATATATGTGTATATATATATATAAAATATATACTGCCTCTCAGTAATTACTTATTAATTTTGTTGTTTGACAAAATGTTCTAGTTATGACTATGATAACTGTTGTAAAATATAGAGTATCTTAAATGTTTAACCTCCCAATCTAAAAGGTTCTCAATTTTCCTTGTGTCATAAATACTTTTGAGGATCTGGTAAAAGCTCTACATTCTCTCTCTAGAAGAAAATTTTATATACACATAGGAAATGTTACATATAATTTCTTAGCAATACAGGCTCTCTCAACCCAACTCACGGAATCCCTGGTCTCATGAACCTCAACTCAAGAACTGCTTTGGCCACATTGTGCACACATGCACATCCCTGTGCCCATGCCCATGGTCCCTTTCATGAGAGGAATTATGCTTAGAGGTTGTATTTAGCTTTGTAATCAAGATTTGCATCCCAATTTTCACTTTTAAGCCATGGTTTAATCTTATACAAAGTAATTACCTTCTTAAAACCTCCTGCCTTATATGTGAAATGGAGATAGAAATAATGACTACCTCCAGGAGAAAAATGTATTATCCAACAAAAACTCTTATTGTATAAAGAATGGTGTGTCTGGTAGTGTTAAAAACCTTAATCAAAACAATGTGATTTAGGGCTTCTCATTTTAATTTTTCTATGCCCCAGATCCTCCTTTGTAAAATGACTATCTGAAATTTTTGTGATTATATGGTTCATAGCCCATTTCAGTTCAGTTCAGTCCAGTCGCTCAGTCGTGTCTGACTCTTTGCGACCCCATGAATCGCAGCACACCAGGCCTCCCTGTCCATCACCAACTCCTGGAGTTTACCCAAACTCATGTCCATCGAGTCGGTGATACCATCCAGCCATCTCATCCTCCGTTGTCCCCTTCTCCTCCTGCCCCCAATCCTTCCCAGCATCAGGATCTTTTCCAATGAGTCAACTCTTCGCATGAGGTAGCCAAAGTATTGGAGTTTCAGCTTCAACATCAGTCCTTCCAATGAACACCCAGGACTGATCTCCTTTCGGATGGACTGGTTGGATCTCCTTTCAGTCCAAGGGACTCTCAAGAGTCTTCTCCAACACCACAGTTCAAAAGCATCAATTCTTCGGTGCTCAGCTTTCTTTATAGTCCAACTCTCACATCCATACATGACTACTGGAAAAAACCATAGCCTTGACTAGACGGACTTTTGTTGGCAAAGTAATGTCTCTGCTTTTTAATATGCTATCTAGGTTGGTCATAACTTCCCTTCCAAGGAGTAAGCGTCTTTTAATTTCATGGCTGCAATCACCATCAGCAGTGATTTTGGAGCCCCAAAAAAAGTCTGTCACTGTTTCACTGTTTCCCCATCTATTTGTCATGAAGTGATGGGACCAGATGCCATGATCTTAGTTTTCTGAATGTTGAGCTTTAAGCCAACTTTTTCACTCTCCTCTTTCACTTTCATCAAGAGGCTTTTTAGTTCCTCTTCACTTTCTGCCATAAGGGTGGTGTCATCTGCATATCTGAGGTTATTGATATTTCTCCCAGCAATCTTGATTCCAGCTTGTGCTTCTTCCAGCCCAGCGTTTCTCATGATGTACTCTGCATATAAGTTAAATAAGCAGGGTGACAATATACAGCCTTGACATACTCCTTTTCCTACTTGGAACCAGTCTGTTGTTCCATGTCCAGTTCTAACTGTTGCTTCCAGACCTGCATACAGGTTTCTCAAGAGACAGGTCAGGTGGTCTGGTATTCCCATCTCTTTCAGAATTTTCCACAGTTTATTGTGATCCACACAGTCAAAAGCTTTGGCATAGTCAATAAAGCAGAAATAGATGTTCTTTTGGAACTCTCTTGCTTTTTCGATGATCCAGCGGATATTGGCAATTTGATCTCTGGTTCCTCTGCTCTTTCTAAATCCAGCTTGAACATCTGGAAGTTCACGGTTCATGTATTGCTGAAGCCTGGCTTGGAGAATTTTGAGCATTACTTTACTAGCATGTGACATGAGTGCAAGTGTGTGGTAGTTTGAGCATTCTTTGGCATTGCCTTTCTTTGGGATTGGAATGAAAACTGACCATTTCCAGTCCTGTGGCCACTGCTGATATATAGCCTATTTAAAGGCTTTCAAAACTTTCAGGGATTACCCTTCATAGTAATGAAAATTAAAGATTAAGGATAGGAACAATTCTGCTATAGACAGGTTGACTATATAATTTATCACCCAACCCAGGACACTTTTGAGAACACATGGAGGACAACCAGAGTTGTCCTGACAATTTTAAATGCAGTAAGCCGGGACATGTCTTCACTGTAGGTAAGTTAGAGTAAGAGCAAGAAAAATAATCTCCCTAGCTGCCTTCATTTCTCTATCCAGAAATGTAATGCTACTTAATTAGCCTTGTATTGAGAGCTGTGATAGAAAGAAATGTTGTTTTGTAGTTAACAAAAAATGTAAAATTTCCTTACAAAAATTGTTTGAGGACAATTAATTTTAGTCATGAACAGTTATCAAAATTCCTGTTTAATAATAAACAATCATCTGTTTAACCCAAATATAGATAATATATGTAGTTCTTAACCTAAGTAACTAGATAATATGCCCCATTTTTTTTGTTTTTTGTCGTTACTTCTTAAAAAGCTTTATTTATGTGTATTTTATGTACCATAAAATTCACTTCTATCATCATGCAAAGATAATAACAATCCAGCTTTAGACTATTTCCTTACCCCTAGAAGTTCTCTTGTTCCTGTTTTGCAGCCAGTCCCTGCTCCTACCCTAAGCCTTAGGCAAACACTAATCTGCTTTGTCTCTCTGTAGTTAAACCTTTTTTTTAAATGTGATATAAATGGACTCATTCAATATGTAGTCTTTTGCATCTAGCCTCTTTTCCATATCCTAGTGCTTTTGAGGTTTATCCATATTGTAGCATGGTTTGAAGTTCTTTGTTTTTATTGCTGAGTAGAATTCTAATACGTGGAAATAAACAAAATACACATTTTGTTTTTTCATTCACCAAATGAAAAACATTTAGATTGTTTTCCATTTTGGAGTATTAAAAGTAATACTGCTATCAACATTTGCTTATAAGTCTTCGTATGGATATATGTTTTTATATGTCTTGAGCAGATATTAGGAGTGGGATGTCTGGGTCATATGGTAAGTGTATGAGTAATTTCTTTATTGAAGTATAGTTGATTTACACTGTTCTATGTGTACAGCAAAGTGATTCAGTTATACATACATATATATATATATTATTTTCAGATTTTTCCTTTTGTATGTTATTATAGATATTGAATATAATTCCCTGTGCTATTCAATAGGTCCTTGGTTTCTTATGTATTTTATATATGGTGGTTTGTATCTCTTACTTGCAAATTCCCAATTTATCCTTCCCCCTCTTTCCCCTTGGGTGAAAGTATGTTTTCTGTGTCTGTGAGTTCATTTCTATGGTGTAAATAAGTTCATTTGCATTTCTTAGACTCCACATATAAATAATATCATACAATATTTGTCTTTGTCTGACTTACTTCATGTAGTACTGTAATCTCTAGCTCCATCCATGTTACTACAAATGTCATTGTTTAAACTTGATGGCTGAGTAATATTCCATTATTTATGTGTGTGTGTATACACCACATCTCCTTTACCCAGCCATCTGTTCATGAACATTCCCCACCACTGTCTTTCCTTCTAGCTTTTAAAAACCTAACAACAAAAAGGAAACACAAGTAATAAAATCACAAAAAATGGTAGAAACAGAAAACTTCAATGTTTTAATGTGGGCACATTTCTCACCAACCTAGATGTGAGGTTGGGAAAGCTGAAACACCTTATTTTGCCATTTTAAAAATATACCCTACAGTTTGAACTTTTTTTTGGTAAGTAGGAATTTCAGTTTGAAGTACCAAATATGGTTGAACTTGTTGCATCACAAAAGTCTTTTTGAAGGCTTTTATAAAATTGACTTTCACATTGCTAAGAAAAACAACCATGTGAACTTGGAAAGATGTTTAAACTTTCTGTGCTGACAGTATTTAAACTGGGTTAGTGTGGAGTGGAAGTAAATTTATATCACATTTCAGGTGATGTCATCCATTCTGGGATTGCTATCTTTTATTTCAATATTTTGAAGTAAGTTTTGAGGAAATCAGAGACTATGCCATTTCCTTCCAGAGTGTGACTTGGTGAAACTACTGATATTGTTTTAAGGAGTTAGTTTCTAATTTTTGTCTGTTAATATACATGTTGATACAAAGAAAAATCCCTTATACGTGATCTCTTATGGAAATTAGAAAAGCGGTTAATGTTAATGGCTATCACCATCTTTGAAATAGTGTTAAATTTCTTTTCCAAAATAACTACCAGGATTTTTTTTTTTTTTCCTCTAAGAAAGATATTGGTACTCTGTGAACAGATGGCCCATCTTCCAAACTTAGCAACATGCATGCTTTTGTGACCTCAGAGAAGAAAGGAGCTCTATCTGTTGCAATAATGCATTGGGTTTTTTCATTGGCATTGAAGACTGCCACTATCCTAAAAGAGGCCTTGCCTGCTACCACAGAATTAGTCAGTATTATGAGAACAAGATTTTGTGAGAAAAAGAATAAGAATATAAATTCTCCTTTGCTAGATTAAACTTCAGACAGGAGTTTTGCTTTTTAAGAGAAGAGAAAGTTTATTACAAGGGAGTGTTTTTAGTTGTGTCTTGATTAACTTGGGGGATACTTGGGCCTTTATGAATGAGCATAATCTTCCAGTTCAAGACCTTACAGTCATTATTTTGTACTTGGTAGAAAATTCATGAACCCTTTTAACCAAGCTGTAGCTCTGAAATAGATAGAAGTAGACAACCTTGTGAATTTTTCAGCTGCTGGAGAAAGTTTCTCTCTAGGCTAGTCATTAACGGAAAGGTTTGTCAGTTTCTCTGTGAGAATTAGAAAAAACTTACAGCCCTTGAAGATTACCTCCACTCAGGAACCTTAAAATCGGAACTTGGATTTCCAGTCGTTTCACTGTTGATACTGCATCAAAACAGAGAGTGATATAAATTCAATTCTAAGAGTCTTAGAAGAAATCTTAGGTTCCTTACACATGCTTAGCCAAGCATCATCTGATGAAGTGAACCATGAGAGCTGTGTTACCACATACCTTTCCCAGAGTCTCTTGAGTTTTTACAGCTTCTTTTCATCAAAACAGAAAGGCACAACCTTTTTAGATATTCAAGTTAGCATGTTCCAAAACCATGCCATTATTGACTTTTTATTCAAGCCAGACAATACCAGTCTTATAATTGAAATGTCCTTTTAAATAGAATTAAAGTTTATTTTCTGTTTTAACTTGTAAATTTTTATTTCTAAAAAAAAAACAGAAAATGACTGTTACTTGTTTAAAATGAGGAAAAATGCTTCAATTTTTGTTAACATTTATTTTAAAAATATGGCAGTGTACTAGTCCGCTCACTAGTAGTGTGTCATAACAAAATACTATAGACTGAGTAACTTAAACAACAAAAATTTATTTTCTCATAGTTTTGGAGGCTAGAATTCCCCAATCAGGGTGTCAGCATGGGTAAGTTCTGATCAGAACTCTGTTCCTAGCTGGCAGATGGCTACCTTCTCACTGTGTTTCCACCTGGTGAAGGTGTGGGGAAAGCTCTTACTCTTCACCTATAGCTGTTGTGCTATCAGATTAGCACAACAGATTATCAGATTACCTTTATCTTTTCCTTTAACCTTAATTACCTCTGAATGACCCTATCTCCAGATAGGCCCATGGGGAATTCGAGTTTCAAAAATACAAATTTTGGGAGATCACAATTCAGTCCATAACAGTTAATATGAAGGAAATAATTTTTCAATGCAACAAATGTGTTGTATCTAAAATTTTTATGTATACATTGTTTGAATTTTTTTAGGAAATAGCTCTAAGGGGGGAATCCATACCTTCTTCAGGTTGTCAAGGAGGTCTGTTATCCAGAAATACCTAGGAACAGGAATTGGTTTATTTAATTTATGCTCTTTTTCTCCTTGTTGCCCTCGGTGGAACAAGTCATTTTTGTTCTCTTGGGGTTTAAAGGCTTGACTGGAAATTTTCTCATGGAAATTTGTATGACTTTAGACTTTAGCTTTTAAGACTGTAGATTTTAGAAAAAGCAAGAAAAACTACCAAAGAAAGCATTTTTCTATATCCTCATTGAATCTTGTCAGCCTCCTTGTGAGTTATTAGAATCTCTGTATTAAAGGTAAGGTGAATGAGCTAAGGGTATATTCAGTAATGTGCCCATACATTGAAGGTGTCTCCTGTGGTAGAATTTGATATTTTCAGGAACTGTTTTCAAATCTGAGATTCCAACATCTACCATTCTTCTACTGCACTTTACTCTCTGTATGTTAGGATTGTATTCCACTTTACACCATCTAGAAATTAAAGTGGGCCAAAAGTCAAGGATTAATGAAGTTACTTTCAAAGCAGCACCATGAAAAGAATTATTCTTAAAAAAGAAAAAAATGTTAGGGTACTACATTAGGACAGGATTTTATTTTTACAAAACAATATAAAATATTTAATTCTCAGAATGAATAGATGAAGGATGTGGTTGACCTTTTATTTAGCCCAAATGCTTTTGACATTTATGAGAGATTAATTATCTTCATAAACAGATTTTAAAAGAACCAGATTCAACAAAAGTTATATAGGTTGTTCTACTATTTGTAGATAAAAAAAGATGCACAACTTGAGAGTTGCAAATTAATCAAAATGAGGACTGCAGCCTGGGAGACAGCACCTCAGATAGCTCTGAGAAACTGTTCCAAAGAGGTAGTGGGGAAAGGTCAATATATAAGATTCTGGTGAAGAGGGAGTTAATTGCAATCAGCGCTTACTTTACGAAAGATTTCTACTAGTCATGAGGAGCAGATATCGTCATTTAATGATATAATGCTTTTCTAGATACGAAGAGATGCAAGGATTAGGATGATGAAATCAGTTCCTGAAAATATCTAACTGTCTAAAGCCCTGTTCCACCAGATTCTATGGCGCACAGAGAGCCTCGCTCCACCCTGAACTCCCTCAGTGGGTGTTGAAGGTCAACAGCTGCAGCCTCATAGGCTTCAATCTCAGCAGAGACAGATGGCAAAAGCCCTTGTTGTTGTTCACCACTATCACGCCCTTTGTTGTCATTGTTATTGTTCTTCAATCATTGCTAAGTCATGTCTGACTCTTTTGCATCCCCATGGACTGCAGCATGCCAGGCCTCTTGGCAAATGCCAATTTGTAGTTGACATATTTAACATAAGACCAATAATGTGTATCAGGTGCTCAGCCATGTCTGACTCTTGGTGACCCCATGGACTGTAGCCCATCAGGCTTCTCTCTCCATGGGATTTTCCAGGCAAGAATACTGGAGAGGGTTGCCATTTCCTTCTCCAGGGGATTTTCCTGATCCAGGGTTCAAATGTGGGTATCCCACATTGCAGGCAGATTCTTTACCTTGTGAGCCACTAGGGAAGCCCCAAACCAATAATACCATATATTTAAAAAAAGGTTTATAATTCTGTTTTCACAAATTTTATCATTTAAGCCTAGTAGTAACTTCACATTTAAAGCTAGTAAAGTAATGCTCAAAATTCTCCAAGCCAGGCTTCAGCAAAACGTGAACTGTGAACTTACAGCTGTTCAAGCTGGTTTAAGAAAAGGCAGAGGAACCAGAGATCAAATTGCCAACATCCGATGGATCATCGAAAAAGCAAGAGAGTTCCAGAAAAACATCTATTTCTGCTTTATTGACTATGCCAAAGCCTTTGACTGTGTGGATCACAATAAACTGTGGAAAATTCTGAAAGAGATGGGAATACCAGACCATCTGACCTGTCTCTTGAGAAACCTGTATGCAGGTCAGGAAGCAACAGTTCGAACTGGACGTGGAACAACAGACTGGTTCCAAATAGGAAACGGAGTACGTCAAGGCTATATATTGTCACCCTGCTTATTTAACTTATATGCAGAGTACATCATGAGAAATGCTGGGCTGGAAGAAGCACAAGCTGGAATCAAGATTGCCAGGAGAAATATCAATAACCTCAGATATGCAGATGACACCACCCTTATGGCAGAAAGTGAAGAAGAACTAAAGAGCCTCTTGATGAAAGTGAAAGAGGAGAGTGAAAAAGTTGGCTTAAAGCTCAACATTCAGAAAACTAAGATCATGGCATCTGGTCCTGTTACTTCTTGGGAAATAGATGGGGAAACAGTGGAAACAGTGTCAGACTTTATTTTTCTGGGCTCCAGAATCACTGCTGATGGTGATTGCAGCCATGAAATTAAAAGGCGCTTACTCCTTGGAAGGAAGGTTATGACCAACCTAGATAGCATATTTAAAAGCAGAGACATTAATTTGCCAACAAAAGTCTGTCTAGTCAAGGCTATGGTTTTTCCAGTGGTCATGTATGGATGTGAGAGTTGGACGGTGAAGAAAGCTGAGCACTGCAGAATTGATGCTTTTAAACTGTGGTGTTGGAGAAGACTCTTGAGAGTCCCTTGGACTGCAAGGAGATACAATCAATCCATCCTAAAGGAGATCAATCCTGGGTATTCATTGGAAGGACTGATGTTGAAGCTGAAACTCCAATACTTTGGCCACCTCATGTGAAGAGTTGACTCACTGGAAAAGACCCTAATGCTGGGTAGGGTTGGGGCAGGAGGAAAAGGGGATGACAGAGGATGAGATGGCTGGATGGCATCACCGACTCGATGGACATGGGTTTGGGTAGACTCCGGGAGTTGGTGATGGACAGGGAGGCCTGGCGTGCTGCGATTCATGGGGTCGCAAAGAGTCAGACACAACTGAGCGACTGAACTGAACTGAACTGAGTAACTTCACATAACTGTTTTTTACATAGTTCTACAGAGAGGGGTTCAGTTGTACAAACACTAATTCACCTTAGGTTCACAGTGAAATATATAGTTGATTTCACTGAGTTAATTTATATTGCCACTTGGAAAGACCCAACAGCTGGATATATCAAACTACTAAATTTATAATTCTAGACTTCCCAGGTGTTCCAGTGGTTGAGAGTCCACCTGCCAGTGCAGGGGACACAGCTTTGATCCCTGGTCTGGGAAGATTCTACATGCCACGGGGCAACTAAACCCCTGTGCTGCAACCCCTGTGCTGCCAGCTCTCTAGAGCTCAGGAAGTGCAACTTCTGAAGCCCTCACAGTCTAGAGCCTGTGCCCCACAGCAAGAGAAGCCACCACAATGAGAAGCCCGTGCACCACAAGAGGAGTAGCCCTCACTGGACACAACTAGAGAAAACCTGCGTACAGCACAGCCAAAAATAAATAATTTTTAAAAAAGAACTAATAAATGAATTCAGTAAAGTTTCAGGGTATAAAATTAATATCTAGAAATCTGTTGCAGGAATTCCCTAGCAGTCCAATGGTCAGGACCCTGCACTTCCACTGCAGTGGGGGGGTTGAGGGGGGTGGGGTGGGTTTGATTCCTGGTGGGGAACTAAGATTCCAGAAATCACATGGTGCAGCCAAAAAAAAAAAAAAGCAGACACTATTGTGTTTCTATAAACTAACAATGAACTATCAAGAAGGGAAATTAAGAAAATAATCTCATTTATAATTTCATCAAAAATAATAAAGTACCTAAAAATAAATCTAACCAAGGAGGTAAATACTTAGAAAACTATAAGACTTTGATAAATTCAAGATGATATGAACAGATGGAAAGATATACCATGCTCATGGGTTGGAAGAATTAATCTTGTTAAAGTGATCATACTCCCCAAGGTAATCTACAAATTCAGTGCAATCCCTATCAAAATACCAGTGGCAGTTGTTGGTTTTTTTTACAGAACTAGAACAAATAATTCTAAACTTCATATGGAAACATAAAAGACCCCAAATAACCAAAAGAAAACATTGGCAGTACACTTTTGACATAGGTCTTACCAATATTTTTTGGTATGTATCCTCAGAGAAGGTAAACAAAAGCAAAATAAACAATGGGACCACTTCAAAGTAAAAAGCTTTTGTACAACAAAGGAAACTATCAACAAAATGAAAAGGCACCCTATTGAGTAGGAGAAGATATTTGGAAGATAAGAAGTTAATATCCAAATTATATAAAGAACTCATACAACTCAACATCAAAGAAACAAACAACCTGATTAAAAATTGGGCAAAAGGCCTAAATAAATGTTTCCCCAAAGAAGACATACAGATAGCCAACGGACACATGAAAAGATACTCAATATCACTGATCATCAGGAAAATGCAAATCACACTACAGTGAGATATCACTTACACCTGTCAGAATGGCTATTACCAAAAAGACAGGAAATAACAGTGTTGAGAATGTGAAGAAAAGATTGGAATGTAAATTGGTATAGCAACTATGGAAACCATTATGGAGGTTCCTCAAAAAAATTAAAAATAGAACTACTATAATATGATTAAGCAATCCTACTTCCAGACTTTTTTTTTTTGAAGAAAATAAAAACACTAATTTGAGAAGATACATGTATCCTTATGTTAATTGTAGCATTATTTACAGTAGCCAAGATATCAGAGTAACCTACGTGTCCACAGATAGATGAATGGATAAAGAGATGGTATATATGTACAATAGCATATTCCATAAGAAAGAATGACATCTTGCCGTTTGGGACAACATGGATGGACCTTAGGAATATCATCTAACCTTGCTGTACTTTATTGTTCTTAGCTATAGAAGAAGGGCAGGCTTTCCAGCTAGCTCAGTGGTAAAGAATCCACCTACCAAGGCAGGAGACACGAGTTTGAACCCTGGGTCAGGAAGATCCCCTGGTGAAGGAAATGGCACCATTTCCCATGGTAAAGGAAATGGGGTTGCAAAAAAGTTGGACACGACTTCATGACTAAGCAACAGCAGCATAGAACAGCCCTTATAGTCTGTATAATTTCTTTAACCCTTCCAACACTAAAATTCTATTATTGTATTTCATATTGCTAATGCAGAATAGTAGAGAAAAAGAGAAAGAAAAGAAACAGATGATGGCAAGGTCATAAGCTACTGGAATCATCTATCATATAAAGTTCAGTTCTAAGTATCTCTGCAGAGAACACCCTAAATGTGCTTCCTTATTATACCTTTTCCTTTTTCATAATAAATCTTTTAGAGGTATACAGTTTTGTTGAAACCAAGCAAGACCCTGTGGGTCTCCTGTGTACAAATCCTTTCTGGGTCCCAATTTCTTGTTTATAGAAAATAGGCTTCATTCAGCCTTCTATGTTCCAAAGGGCTAATTCAAACAGTTGCTAATCAGAGAGCAGAGAGAATGCAGAAACAAGGGAGGAGCAATCCAGAAACAATAGCGGAGCCTTGGGGCAGTATATACATATAATATGAATTAAATGTATATCCATATAATATTTTTGAGCTCTTCTGCAGGAACTGAGGCCCCCGACCCACGTGAAAAATGGTAACTTCAGACTGAGCACATGATTCCTGGGGCACCACCCAGTTACCTTACCACCAACCAATCAGAAGAAAGTCACAAACCCTGCAGCCCTCACCCCAGACTTTGCCTATAAAAACTTCTCCCCCAGATTCCTTAAAAAAACTAGGAATAAAACCACCATATGACCCAGTAATCCCGCTCCTAGGCATATACCCTGCTGCTGCTGCTGCTGTCACTTCAGTCGTGTCCGACTCTGTGCGACCCCAGAGACAGCAGCCCACCAGGTTCCCCCGTCCCTGGGATTCTCCAGGCAAGAACACTGGAGTGGGTTGCCATTTCCTTCTCCAGTGCATGAAAGAGAAAAGTGAAAGTGAAGTCGCTCAGTTGTGTCCGACTCGTTGTGACCCCATGGACTGCAGCCTACCAGGCTCCTCCGTCCATGGGATTTTCCAGGCAAGAGTACTGGAGTGGGTTGCCATTGCCTTCTCCAGGCATATACCCTGAGTAAATCAAATTGAAGACACATGTACCCCAATGTTCATTGCAGCACTGTTTACAATAGCTACAACATGGAAGCAACCTAGCTGTCCATCGACAGATGAATGGATAAAGAAGTTGGAATATTACTCAGCCATAAAAAGGAATGCATTTGAGTCAATTCTAATGAGGTGGATGAACCTAGAGCCTATTATACAAAGTGAAGTAAGTCAGAAAGAGAAAGATATACTAGCACATATATATGGAATCTAGAAAGATGGTGCCAAAGAATTTAATTGCAGGGCAGCAGTGGAGAAACAGACATAGAGAACAGATTTATGGACATGGGGAGAGGGGGGGAGAGGGTGAGATGTATGGAGAGAGTAACATGGAAACTTATATTACCATATGTAAAATAGATAGCCAATGAGAATTTGCTGTGTGTCTCAGGGGACTCAAACACGGGCTCTGTATCAACCTAGAGGGGTAGGATGGGGAGGGAGATGGGAGGAGGATTCAAGAGGGAGGGGACATATGTACACCTATGGCTGATTCATGTTGAAGTTTGACAGAAAACAACAAAATTCTGTAAAGCAATTATCCTTCAAGTAAAAAATAAATTAATTAATAGTATTAAAAAAAAAAAACTTCTCCCCCTAAACCATTGGGGAGTTTGGGATTTTTGAGCCACCTATTTTCATTGATTGGCCCTGCAATAAACCTTTCTCTGTACCAGACTTTGACATTTCAGTTTGTTTGACCTCACTGTGCATCAGGCACACAAATTTGTGTTCAGTCACAGTGTTCATAAAATTATATATTTTAGAGGAGATTTTGCTAATTATTTTTAACACTGATAAATTTTCCTCCTATGAATTTTAACAATTGGTTAAATAACAAGCATTTTTACTATAGGACTTTTTCTATAATTCTCCCAAGCATTTTTTAAAAATTTATTTAGTATATTACTTCTTTAACCCGATGTCTATTGTTCTCGCAGTTCTCTTTTTACTCTGGAAAATTCCTTGCCTTTTAATATTTATTCCTACTTCAGTTGTCATATTCTGTCTCTCAGTATTTATATTGGATGCCCCATAATTTCTAGGTTTCTTTGAAGTACACTGCTCCAGAACATACTTTAGATTATTTCTTATTTATTGAAATGGAAATCAGAGCAAAAGATTTTTTTAACCAACCAAAAAGCTACTTGATTCAATTTGCATTTGAAAAGAATATTTAACTCTAGAGAATAGTAGCTGACAGCTGTCATTAGCTTGTAAATTCCCATTGTGACTTCACTACAACCAACAGCCATTTTGTATATTATTAAACTTGAGGAACTTTGGTAATTGTTATTCTTTGGTTGCAAAACAAGAAATCTAATATTTGCATTCCAATCGAGTATGTGGGAAAGAAGGAGACGTGGGGATTTATTTCAAGAGCGGTATTATATTAAAGATTTGTTAGTTCTGAAATGTTCTATCTATGCCAAGTTTTTCACAGCTTTCATATTTAACTCCTTTTAACAACTTCATAATCTTAAAGAAAAAAGTTAAACTGAGTGATAAAAACCTTAATTTTGTCTGTTTACTTTGTCTCAGTTATTTTGAAACAGTAATCCCTAAGCACTTACCCATGAAACTGATATATTTAGTGAAATCTTCCATAGTTTATGTGTTTAAGATTCACAGATTCCTATCTTTTATTTTAATTCAACTCTGACTACTTCTTGAAATCTGTGGTTGAATATTTTCACATGTAGAAAGAAGACTGGATGGTGGTAAGGGAGAACACCAGGTAAACAAGTTAATCATCTAATTTTATGACCCCCATCATCATTACTGCTTGTAGAACTAATAAGGATATTTATGTTACTGGCTCTGACTTTAAGGAAGCAATGGATAGCTAAGGATTCTTTTAAAAACGAGAACGAAAATGACAAAAATTTCAAGTTATTTTAGATATTGAAAACTTTAGATGGTACATACTATGTATTAACTTTATATTACTATTTTGGCCTCATTTTCCTTAGAAAACTCAGACTGTCCTTTTGGAAAGAATAAATGGAGATTTATGACTCTCCTTTTTAGTTTTTATGTAAAAATTCAAATCATATATCCACAAAGCATTAACTGCTGTGGGAATTGCTATCCTGCTGTCAACAGCTAGAACACCAGATAAAAACACATGAAAATACTGTTTTTAACACTGGACAATAGGCAAGACAGGACTTTGATCTGAGGAAAGAGAAGCAAATGAAATTAACCTTACGTTGCTTCAGTTCACAGCCTGAGGCTTTGGTTAAATTCTAAGCCACAAAGTCATGTATAGCAACTTCCCAGGAGATAGTAATTACCAGAAGCTCTAAAGGAGAAGGAAATGGCAATCCACTCCAGTATTCTTGGTTAGAGAATCCTGTGGACAGAGGAGCCTGGTGGACTGCTGTCTGTGGGGTCGCACAGAGTTGGACACGACTGAAGTGGCTTACCACGCATGCATGCATTGGAGAAGGAAATGGCAACCCACTCCAGTATTCTTGCCTGGAGAATCCCAGGGATTGAGGAGCCTGGTGGGCTGCCGTCTATGGGGTCACACAGAGTCGGACACGACTGAAGCGACTTAGCAGCAGCAGCAGCAGAAGCTGTAAAATGAATAACTCTTAGTGCTCACTCGTGGCCAGAAATCATTTGACTTCTCTCCAGCTAGAGAGGAAAGGCATCACTGACTACGTGAACATTCAGTAGAGACTCCCAGAAGAAGCATATCTTGGAAGGGGGGCCAAATTTGCTCTAGAATAAAGGATTCTCTAGATTTGTCTTAAAAGACTCTAGAGGATCAAGCTAATATGCAGTAACTATACAACAAAATCTAGCATTCAGCAATGTAAAAGTCACAATGTCTAATTTCCAGTCAAAAATTACTAGGCATATGAAGAAGCTGCAGGGTTGTGGGTGGGGGCAGGAATTAGTCAATAGAACCAGACCTAGGAATGATGGAATTAACAAAGATTTTAAAATAGTTATTATAAATATGATTCTTATATTCATGGAAAGAAAAGAAAAAAGTGAAGTCGCTTAGTCATGTCTGACTCTCTGCGACCCCATGGACTGTAGCCTACCACGCTCCTCCATCCGTGGGATTTTCCAGGCAAGAATACTGGAGTGGGTTGCCATTTCCTTCTCCGAAGGATCTTCCCAACCCAGGGATCGAACCTGGGTCTCCTGCATTGTAGGCAGACGCTTTACTGTCTGAGCCACCAGGGAAGCCTGAAAAGAAAAAACGTAAGCATAATATAAAGAAAAATAGAAGATAGAACAATAAACAAATGGAACTTCTAGAGATGAAAATATGTATGAAGTGAAACCCAGTATGGATGGAATTAATAACAGATTAAATACTACAGAGGAAAAGATCAATGACATTGAAGTACATAGCAATTAAAGCTATCCAGAATGAATCTGAGAAAACTGAGATATATGAAAAGAGCTTCAGTGCCCTGTGTGACAGTACCACATGGTATAATATGAGTGTAATTGGAATCCAGAAGGAGAGGTGTGGGAGACATGAAAAATATTTGAATAATGGCCAAAGTTTTTATAAGTTTGATGAAAATGATGAGCCCACAGACCTAAGAAATTTAACAATTCCCAAACAGCACAATCATAAAGAAAACCATAGAAAAGAACATTATAATCAGATTACTGAAAACCAAAAATAAAGAGAAAATATTGAAAGCAGCCAGAGGGAAAAAGACATACTACATACAAAGGAACAAAGATAAGAATGTACACAAATTTATAACATACTATACAAACCAGAAGTTCTTTAGAGTACTAGAAGGAAAAAAAAACTAGATTTTTAAACAGCAAAATTGTCTTTCAAAAATGAAGATGAAATAGACTTTTTCAGACTTAACCAAAACTGAGAGAATTTATTGCCAACATATCTGCCCAGCAAGAAATGTTTAAGGAATCTCATGAGACAAAAGGAAAATGATACCAAATGGAAATGTGGATTATACCAAAAAAAAAAAAAAGAAGAAGAACACCAGAGGGTAAATATGTACATAAATATAAAAGACATTTTTCTCATTTTGAAATTTTTAAAATACAATCGGTTGTCAAAGTGAAAATAGTGTGTGGTTTATAACATATAGAATAAAATGTAGAACAGTAGCACAATACAGGGGAAATGGAAGCATATTGTTGTAAGGTTCTTACAGTATATCTAAAGTGGTATAATACTACTTGAAGGTTAAATGTGATAATTAAAGATGTATATTGCAAACCCTTGAGGTGGGTTCTGCAAACCCAATAGGCCAAGTCCAGTGCACTCCTTAATTTTGTAAATAATTTTGTTGAAACACAGCCATGCATATTTGTTTACATAGTGCCTAGGGCTGCTTCTGTACCACAATGTAGAGGCTTAAGTTGCAACAGAGATTTTATGACTGCCAAAAACCTAAAGTGTTTAATATCTACCCTTTATAGAAAAACATTGCCATTACTTGCTGTAGAGTAACCCAAAACCATGAAGAGGTACAGTTAATAAGCCAGTTTGTTGGTGGTGGTGTTGTTTAGTTGCTAAGTTATGTCCAACTCTTGTAATCCCATGGACTGTAACCCAACAGGCTCCTCTGTCCAAGGGATTTCCCAAGCAAGAATACTGGAGTAGGTTGCCACTTCCTTTTCCAAGGTATCTTCCCGACCCAGGAATCTAACCTGCGTCTCCTGCATTGGCAGGGAGATTATTTACCACTGAGACACCAGGGAAGCCCATAGTAGAGATTAAATGTAATTATAAGAATACTCAGTTAATCTAAAAGAGTGCAAGAATAGAAGGAAAGTGTAAGAAAGAATTGAGTCAAGAAAAGTAGCAAGATGGCAGACTTATACATAACCATATTTATAATTTATTAAATGCAAATGATATACATACTTTGAAAGACAGAGATTGTCAGATTGGATAAAATAGCAAGACTCAACCAAATGTTGTCTGCAGGAAACCCACTTAAAATATAAAGACATGGGTAGGTTAAAAGTAAAAGGATGAGAAAAGGTATACCACAAAAACATATGTCCACACAGAGACTTGTAAATAATCATAAAAAGCTTATTCATAGTAGTCAAAACCTGGAAACAATCCACATGTCAGTCATGGTAAATGGATGAACAAAATTATAGTGTATTCATGTATAGTTAAATGCTACTCAGCAATAAAAACAAATCAACTACTAATGCATGCAACAACATGGATGAATCTCAAAATCATCCAGGTACAAAAGAGTACATGCTATATTATTCCAGCAGTATAAAAGTGTAAAAAAACTAAACATAATCTATGGTGACAAAAATCCAGTTAGTAGTTGCCCAGGGGTTAACTGGAATGAGGATCAAGAGAATTTGAGGGGCTAATGGAAATGTTCTTTATCTTATTACATCAGAATTCATCAAATATTCATTTCAAATAAGAATGTATTTTGTTATTGATAAACTGTGTTTCAATAAGCGTTATTTAAGTCATGAACAGGGTAGTGTGAGGCTTCTGGTATTCATTATAGGCGTTATCATTTACTAGACCAGGTGAGGAAAAAAGATGTAAATGACTACAATTATGAAAGTTTAATGCATTTAGAATCTCCAGAACATTGTTCTATGTATATTTCTTCTCAGCTCTTCAGTTTTAAGGAGTATGAATCCTTACAAACTTTATAGAATATATCTTTTAATTCTTTTTTTAAAAAAAGCTAATAAATAAACATCACTCATCTTAAAGCAGTATGCTATTATAAATGGTTTATTTATTCCTCACAACAACTGTATCAGTTAGGGATTAAATCCATTTGATATATGAAAAAGTGAGGCTCACAGAAGTTATATGATATGTCCAAAGTTAAAGTCAGGATTCCATGCCAGGTTTGACTCCATACTCTGTTTTCCTTTTACAGGCTAATGCTAAATTACCATCTTTAAATGCTTGGTTGCTTGTGTAAAAAATTCTTGTTCAAAATTTATTTAAAAATTCATTTGAAAATGATTTGAAAGAGTTATTCTGACACTTGTTTTAGAGACTAAGGGTCTATAAATTAAGAATTAAGGAATAAGATAAGAAAATAAGGAATTCTGTGCCAGACTGTTGTAGAAAATCCTGTCAGTTGTGTAGCTTGTGATAATGTTTCCCTTGATAACTTTTTTTTTTAGTAAGTCCCAAAAG
Organism: Giraffa tippelskirchi; assembly: GCF_054371585.1. Lineage (NCBI taxonomy): Eukaryota > Metazoa > Chordata > Mammalia > Artiodactyla > Giraffidae > Giraffa > Giraffa tippelskirchi. The sequence continues at coordinate 63,798,942 of NC_137276.1, read as the reverse complement.
GTTGAGCTCTGACTTCTTGCTAACCTCAGGAAAATGTTCAAGAGAACTTAAAAGAAATTGTTTTTTATTGTATCATAGTATGTCCACACTGTATAAGAGAATGCTTACTTTTATCAAGCACCTTGGATATAATAGTATATGTACTATAAATATGAGTTGCTGTCCTTGAGTAAGTCTTACTTATTAGTATACTCTTACATGTTATTCCCCACGAATCCTTGAGAGCTCTGGCTCCCAAGAGCCATCTCCTACAGGATATAGAATTTGGCCCAGCAATCTCTGGCTACTTAATAGAATTTTAGTAAATGGAATCAGGGTTTGTTTCACCAATACCAAGAACTTTACCTCAAATTTCTGGGAAAGCCTCTCCTTGACCCACTTAAAAGATAATCCTCTGCATATTTTATTTTTTCTGAAAAGTGATTTGTGTGATAGATATAATCTTCCATAAGCCAATTCCCGGAATAATCTTCAATTAAAGCTAAAGGGCATATTCTTGAACCTTTGGAAACATTTTAAACCACACTAATAATAATAAACACCCATTTAAGAAGATTAATAATATCACTTTAACTTATAATGAAATCTGATTATCATATGATTATGGGTCTTTTTTGTTCAGATGTGACAGTGGTGTATCAAAATGGGTTACCTGTGATATCTGTGAGGCTACCTTCTCGGCGTGAACGCTGTCAGTTTACACTCAAACCTATCTCAGACTCTGTTGGTGTGTTTTTACGACAACTACAAGAAGAGGATCGGGGAATTGACAGAGTTGCGATCTATTCACCAGGTATAGTCACCTTCATTATCCATTTCTACCCACCCCTTATCCCCCCCTAAACTGCTTCTACACACACACACACACACACACACACACACACACACACACAAATCCCATGCTTTTAACTTTTGGGACATAATTTTTTGCTCAGCAAATGTCAGGAGAGACAGTGATTTCTCTCCCAGTTTTTAGAATATGATTGTTCAGTTTTAGCAAGGGTATATATTAATACACAGGGATCTCATTCAAAAGCACCTCACATATAATGCCATGGGCAAAGATGAGCCATCAATCACATTTTATACTTTTGAGACCTTTTGTCATTACCTTTAGCATAGAATAAACTTATCCAGTAGTTGAGCCATCATCTCTGAAGATATGAAATATTAGGACTTCTTTTTAGATCTTCTTATGTCTTTCACATAAACGTTTATAAAATAAAGACATGTGATTTGAAAGTAATAGAAAATAAGGCACTAAAATTCCCACTTGACATGACATCCATTTCATTTATTTATTTTTTAAGTGCCTTACATTTTTACCACTTTCACTTTGGAAAATTTTAAATGTACAGAAAACATAAAAGCCTGGTACAGTAAGTCCCTGTAGTTTAAATATTTTAAATTTGCTTAATTCTCAATCCATAATTAATAGATGAACTTGGTGTACTTTGCTCACCCTAGCATCTACCCCTACTGAATTATTGGCAACTAATCAGTAACTACAGAGAAGGCAATGGCACCCCACTCCAGTACTCTTGCCTGGAAAATCCCATGGATGGAGGAGCCTGGTAGGCTGCAGTCCATGGGGTCGCTAAGAGTCGGACACGACTGAGCGACTTCACTTTCACTTTTCCCTTTCATGCACTGGAGAAGGAAATGGCAACCCACTCCAGTATTCTTGCCTGGAGAATCCCAGGGACGGCAGAGCCTGGTGGGCTGCCGTCTATGTGGTCGCACAGAGTCGGACATGACTGAAGCGACTTAGCAGAAGCAGCAGCAATCAGTAACTACTGCAAAGTTCCATACACTAGAATATGTTAGTTTTTTAACAACCAATTTCCATGATAGACAAATAGACATCCATGCAGCTCTCCCAGTGACCATAGGTTTCCAGATGACACCTATGCATCTATGTAATTATTTCATTTGTTCATGAAGTTCTGCCAGAAAAGTATGTTGTTAAATCTTCACAGACTTGAGGCCATGAAAACAAAAAGCCTCAGATAATATAAGCTTTATTTCACATAGACTTTGGGGATAAGACAAAAAGCTAACTGAAATTTAAAAGACATAATTTTAAAATCTATTTTGAGGATTGTTTTCTTTCCTGACCACTCTTGAATAATTATGGACATATGACAAATTAAAATTTTCACATTTACATTTTTCACAGATGGCGTTCGAGTTGCTGCCTCAACAGGAATAGACCTCCTCCTCCTTGACGACTTTAAGCTGGTCATTAATGACTTAACGTATCATGTACGACCACCAAAGAGAGGTAAAAAGTAACCTTGATAAGGTCAGAGAAACATGAGAAGGGCTTTTGGAAAGGACTTTGTTTTTCCCTGGATAAACTTGAGAAACAGTATTCAAAGAATACTCAAAGTTCCCTGACGAGGAATCAAACCTGTGCCCCCTACAGTGGAATCACAGATTCCTAACTACTGGTCCGCTAGGGAAGTCCCCTCCATTCTTCTTTTGTGAATTGTCCCGAATGTAGAAAAAGTAAAAGCCTAAGTATTGAATGCCTTCCTCAAAATCTGGTCTGCCTCTACCTTTAAATTGTTTCTCTTTTCCTTTTGAATTATGCTACTTTTCCTCCACTGTGTGTTCCTTTCTTCTTTCCTGAACTATGTCCTCATTCTTTGCCATGTTAGTGTTTGTTCACCTTTCCTCTGAGATGCCTTTTTCCTTTTTTCCCATTTCCTCATGTCAAAATCATCAATGCCAGCTCTTCCATGAAGCCTTTCATGATCCTATTCTTTCTCTGACTCCCAGCCAACCAGAAGTGATCGCTGTCTTCTCTGAATCCTTCTTATTCCTTTTTCTTTTCAAGTGCTCAGAGGGAAGGTCCTGTGATTTTTATGTACCTGTTGACTGAGCTAATCATTCTATATTGAGTGAATTAAGTGAGTTAAAGTATCCTTTAAATAGTAAGACATTACTAAGTCAGATTTTATTAAGTTGGAATAACTAAACATGTAAACCAAGAATTATTAGCTATATATATTAGCTATGCTAATATGTTTTTCTTCTTTATTCTCTGATTCTTGAACTAGAAAAGTTCTCTAAAATAGCAGAAGTACAGGCCTTATTTTACTTAGTTTTTTTTGTTGTTTTTGTTTTTTAAATTTACTTTTTATTTTTTCCCCAGGTTTATTGATATATAATTGACATATAATATTATATACATTTAAGATATGCAGTGTGATAATTTGATACACTTAGGTATTGAGAAATGATTATCACAGTAAGATTAGTTAATACCTCCATCATTTCACACAGTTACCATTTCTTTTTGATGAGAATACTTGAGGTCTACTTTCTTAGCCACTTTCAAGTATACATTACAGTTTTAACTAGAGTCATCATGCTGTACATTAGGTCCCTGGAACTTATTCATCTTAAAATTATAAAATTAATATCCTTTTACCAACATGGAACTACCACACGATTCAGCAATCCCACTTTGAGGGTAAATATCCAAAGGAAATAGAATCTCGCTAAAATATTAGAAGTTGACTAATGCAGTCTTATGAAAGGTATAACAATCAGGAAAGTAATGATACAAGCTTCCATCTATTATGTTTTCAAAAACTAGAGGTATTTTAATCAATGAATATTTCCAACCATCTTGTCTAAGACTGTGTTTTTAACATAGAAATGAATATGTTTTAGTTTTTTTAATAAGACTGTTCTCAAGTTGAATAAGGAAAATAAAGGTAGAAACTGAAAAGGGGAGAAATTATATTTGATTCTTTGGTAATCAACTTGGTAGCCACATATAACTCTTTGACTTATTTATACCTCAGAACTGTGAAATATCTGTCCACCTTCGCTAGAAGACAGAAGTGAAGTTTGCAAGGGTCAGAAGTCTCTAATTCATGGGATAATTGTAAATTGAAATGTGAAATTTGGTAAGCTCATTAGCAGCATTATTATAGAACTTAAAAAGATAATTTTAAGGTTTAAATCTAGACATCAAAGCTCTCTCAGCTCTGCTTTATTAGCCAATGAGAGATTCGGTCATTATATACCGTTTTTCACAGAAGCTTAAATAATACTCCTTTAAGTTTATAAAAACTTTTCCCCTTAACTTTTAAAACATAGTAAAACTAAGTGTTTTTTTCTTTTGAAAAAATGTAAGTATTAGGGCTTCCCATGTGCCTCAGTGGTAAAGAATCTGCCTGCCAATGCAGGAGACACAGGTTTGATCCCTGGGTCAGAAAGATACCCTGGAGGAGGGCATGGCAACCCACTCCAGTATTTGTGCCTGGAGAATCCCATGGACAGAGGAACCTGGTGTGTTACAGTCCTTAGGGTCACGAAGAGTCAGACACAACTCAGTGACTCAGCACACACATACAAGGTAGTGTTTCCATTGTATTATCTTCCTCTCCCTGTCTGAGGAAAATAATGTGGGCATCCATGTTACCATTCTTTTCCAGTTGCATTCAGTAAGAAAACAGTTGAATTTCTGTATTTGAGAGGGAGGGTGCTCATCCAGAAGAGTAAGCCTATTGGTCTCAACATTGTACCTGTTTTTAGTGAAAGTGCAGTTGGTAAAGAATCCGCCTGCAATGCAGGAGACCCCAGTTCGATTCCTAGGTCGGGAAGATCTGCTGGAGAAGGGATAGGCTGCCCGCTCCGGTATTTTTGGGCTTCCCTTGTGGCTCAGCTGGTAAAGAATCCACCTGCAATGTGGGAGACATGGGTTTGATCCCGAGGTTGGGAAGATCCCCTAGAGAAGGGAAAGGCTACCCACTCCAGTATTCTGGCCTGGAGAATTCCATGGACTGTATAGTCCGTGGGGTCGCAAAGAGTCGGACACAACTGAGCAACTTTCACTCACAAATGGAGAAAACAAATTGAAAGCACTAGGTTTGGAGTGTTAGATAATGAGAACACTAGGATTTTGTATATACATCAAGCAGATGAAACAAATACAATTTATCTAATAAAAGTTAAAATAGTTAATGAAGGAAAACTTTCCCAGAATAGTTTTTTTTTCAGATTTCTTTTTTTAATTAATTAATTTTTTTAATTGAAGGATAATTGCTTTACAGAATTTTGTTGTTTTCTGTCAGACATCAACATGAATCAGCCACAGGTGTACATATGTCCCCTCCCTCTTGAACCTCCCTCCCATCTCCCTCCCCATCCCACCCCTCTAGGTTGATACAGAAAAATATGAAACGCTTCATGAATTTGTTTGCCATCCTTGCACAGGGGCCATGCTAATCTCTGTATCGTTCCAGTTTTACTATATGTGCTGCCAAAGTGAGCACCAGAATAGTTTTTAAAGTCTTGACACACAATTTTTTCTACTCATTCCTTACCCCCCTTTAATTTTCACCTTTCTCTCCTGTTTTTCTTTTCCCTGTGTTTGGGTAGCACTTTAGAACTAAAAATGCTCTATGAACGTTGTACACCAGTAAACTTGAACTTCACACACTTCACCAGGCGCTCCTGTACCTAACACCAAAATTGGAGGGAAGAGACAGGAAAAAGCTGAAATGGAACAAAGGGGCGATTCATGGTAGCAAGGCTAGTTGCAAGTTCCATTGCATTCTCTTGGTTACCATAGCTATATATGGCTGGATTCCCCTCTGACCTCTGCAGGATGAGAGAAGTAGCTATTTTAGCAACTAGATGGTTTTAAACTTGATCTTGGGGCTTCCCTAGTAGCTCGACAGTAAAGCATCTGCCTACAATGCAGGAGACCTGGGTTCAATCCCTGAGTTGAGAAGATCCCCTGGAAAAGGAAATGGCAACCCACTCTAGTATTCTTGCCTGGAGAATTCCATGGAGTTAGGAACCTGGTGGGCTACAACCCATGGGGGTTGCAAAGAGTCTGAAAGTTTTTGTATTAAGAAGAATCATTCTGATTGGCACCACTGAGCCCTTTGTCCCATTTATCCATCCAGAGGATACTGGAGACCTTGCTTCTGTCCTAATAATGTGAATAATTGAGAGAAACAGTTGAACAGGCAAACCAAATACCAGTGACTCAAATAGCCAGCTGCTGCTGCTGCTAAGTCGCTTCAGTTGTGTCCGACTCTGTGCGACCCCATAGACGGCAGCCCACCAGCCTCCCCTGTCCCTGGGATTCTCCAGGCAAGAATACTGGAGTGGGATGCCATTTCCTTCTCCAATGCATGAAAGTGAAAAGTGAAAGTGAAGTCGCTCAGTCGTGTCTGAATCTTAGCGACCCCATGGACTGCAGCCCACCAGGCTCCTCCGTCCATGGGATTTTCCAGGCAAGAGTACTGGAGTGGGGTGCCATTGCCTTCTCCGTCAAATAGCCAGAGTCTTTTCCAAACCATTATACTAGCTGAAAAGACTGTTTAACCCCTATTATTTTTACACACCTTTGTGTACTTGGCATTGATAGCATGTGCAGAAACATTAATAAACATCTTAATTACATTTTTAGTGAAGCATACTCAAATCATCCAGAAGTGTTTCTGTTAAGCCATTAGCAGATTTATCTTCTCTCTTCCTATAATTTCGTCTCCAAATATGTGGGCAGATTTTTCAGGGTTGAGTGGTTTGAGGTTGTTGTATTCCTCTACCATGACAATACCATGGAAGCATATTCTCCCTGTCAGGAAAATCTTAACAAAATACAGCTAAGTCCCCTGAGTTTGCCAGGGCTTTACTGATACCTGGTCAGAAAGATAACAGCTCTTTGTTTGGCCAGGTCTAGAACTGGAAATCTGTAAAATTGATCTCCTACGAATTACCATTTTATAATCTTTTCATCGCCGTTTGAAGGTATGTTGGAGCACATAAAATCTTATTTGTTTTGAATAGATAATACATTCACAATGTGCAAATCCCAAAGTCTAAGAATATATAGGAAAAAATTTCTCATTCCTATTTCAGCAGCCACCCTTTTCTCCTCTTACCAGCAAGCATTGTTCTTAGTTTTTTATGTTTCCTGTCAAAGATAGTCAGTTCATTCATAAGCAAGTGTGAATGCATAATCTTTTCCCCTTTTTATGCAAATAATAGCATATCATACATACTGCATATGTCAGTCAGGATTCATTTGGGGAAGCAGAGCTCTGAATAATGTGGAATAAAAGATTTATTATAGGCATGAGACTTTGTACAGTTGTAGATGAAAGTAAAGAAGTAAGAGTCTGTAAAGGGGAGCTTGGAAGATTAGAGAAAAGGTACTAATTTTGAAGTGGTGGCAAATGTGGACAAATGAAAGCTTGCCAGGGAACCTGGAAATTCTCCTTAACTCTTAATTAGCAAAGAAAGGCTGGTGGAGAAATCCCTGAGACAGTATTATCAAATAGAACTTCTGTGATGATGAAAATGTTCCATTTCTGCACTATTCAGTATGGTAGCCATCAGTCCTGTGTGCCTGTTGAGCACTTGAAATGTGGTTAGTATGACCAAGAAACTGAATTTTACATTTTATTTCACTTTAATTAATTTAAATAGCCACACATGGCAAGCAGTTACTGTTTTGGACAGCACAGCTCTAGAAGGTGCACCTGGCTATAGGTGTGACTTTGCTGTTAATCATCAGAAGTGGCAGTTGAGGATAAAGAGCTGGATGCAGAGCCAGGGAGAGCAGGCACACGCTGGCATCTCCAGGCACCTCTGCATCTGTCTTACCGCCTTCAGAGCATAATGGCTTCTGCTTCTCTTCTACTTTCCAGAATCTCACTTAAGTCTCTCTTGTGGCTAACTCTAACTCAGAACCATACAGGGAATTTTGGGGAATTGGGGGTATTTAGGGAAACATCATTCCAGTGAAACTAAATGTCAGGGTATTAAACCATCAGACTGCTTTTCTTACCTAACAGTGTATTCTGAAAATCTTAAAATACCAGAGCATAAAGAATTCCTTATTCTTTTTCGTAGTTGCTGTCTACTGTATGAATGTATAAATGTATGTACCCATTCACTTAACTACTTATTTTATAATTTATTGTAACAAAAAAAAAATCAATGGAGAAACAAACTTGGGTTGAGAAATGTTCCTGACTATACCATAAAATACAGAAGAAGCCACGAAAGAAAAGATTGAAATAAAAAATAAATTTTCTACACAGTAGAACTCATAATATGAATATTAGTTTTAAAATAATGTCTTCAGTGAATGATATTTTGATAGAAACTGACTTTTTTGTAAAACAAATACTAAGTCTGATTTCAGATTTTATAGATTTTCAGGTTATGATTAACCACACATATTTGATCATTAACGTCTATGCTTCATTAGGAAAAGGAAGATGAGAGGGTCTATTTAGTTTGCATGTTTGCTCCCTTTCTTCTTTCCTCCCTTCCTCCCTCCCTGGATTGCTAAGCAATTTTAAGTGTAATTATGATTTGAAAGTGGAAATAGAAAAAGAGCATGAAAGAAAAGTCATTGGATAGCCAGTCAGATCTTTTACCACTCCCTGCTAGCTCTGCAATTTTGTGAATATCATTATTAGGTTTCATTAAGGAAAGGTACTAGCTTATATTTGATTTTTCCCCACCGTAGTGAGGCTTCCTAGGTGGCTCAGTGGTAAAGAATCCGCCTGCCAATGAAGGAGCTTCAGAAGATGTGGGTTCGATCCCTGGTTTGGGAAGATTCCCTGGAGAAGGAAATGGCAACCCACTTCAGTATTCTTGCCTGGGAAATCCCATGAACAGAGGAGCCTGCCCATCTACAGTCCATGGGATTGCAAAGAGTTGGACATGACTGAAGCGATTGAGCATGTACCTCTGTAGTGAATAGCTCAGTTCAGTTGAGTTCGGTTCAGTCGTTCAGTTGTGTCCGACTCTCTGTGACCCCATGGACTGCAGCACACCAGGCTTCCCTGTCCATTACCAACTCCTGAAGCTTGCTCAAACTCATGTCCATTGAGTCGGTGATGCTGCCAACCATCTCATCCTCTGTCATCCCTTTCTCCTCCTGCCTTCAATCTTTCCCAGCATCAGGATCTTTTCCAAAGAGTCAGTTCTTTGCATCAGGTGGCCAAAGTATTGGGAGTTTCAGCTTCAGCATCAGTCCTTCCAATGAACACCCAGGACTGACCTCCTTTAGGATGGACTGGTTGGATCTCCTTGCAGTCCAAGAGACTCTCAAGAGTCTTCTCCAACACCACAGTTCAAACGCATCAATTCTTTGGCGCTCAGCTTTCTTTATACTCCAACTCTCACATCCATGCATAACTACTGGAAAAACCATAGCCTTGACTAGATGGACCTTTGTTGGCAAAATAATGTCTCTGCTTTTTAATATGCTGTCTAGGTTGGTCATAGCTTTTCTTCCAAGGAGCAAGCTTTGTTTAATTTCATGGCTGCAGTCACCATCTGCGGTGATTTTGAATAGCTCAGTACCTAATATTGAATTTTTGAATAGCTCAGTACCTAATACAAAATATTTGTTAATCTTATCTCTCTAGAACTCAAATTGCTGCTGCTGCTGTTGTTGTTTAGTCTCTAAGTTGTGTCCAACTTTTTGCAACCCCGTAGACTGTAGCCCACCAGGTTCCTCTCTCCATGGGATTTCCCAGGCAGAAATACTGAAATGGGTTGCCATTTCCTTTTCCAGGGATCTTCCTGAACCAGGGATTGAACCCACATCTCCTGCATTGGCAGACGGGTTCTTTACCACTGATCACCAGGGAAGCCCATTGAAGAACTCAAATTCCTCACTTGTAAATTATGGATTATATTTATGAGAATAGATATAGAGTAATATGTGTGAGAGGATTTTGTTAACCATAGATAATTTATACCTGCCTAAACAATTATCTTTTTGAAAGAGGACTGAGCTTGCAGGAAAAATATTAATATTGACATAGTAAAAGCCTTATAACTCAGTTCCAGGCCTGGGGATCAGGAGGCGTGGACTTTACCACTTTACTGTGACATTCCAAAGTGCAGTTTTCTCTTTTTGGAACTTTGGAAAGTGTAGAATCATTTGTGAATGTGAGCTGCAACTTTAGTGCAAAACAGACCCTGTTGACACAGATGACTTCTTGTCATCTCAAGGTGTTCTTGCTTTAATCTTCTCCCATTAATGCAGCACACATTCACTGAAGTATGCAAGATACTGTGCTAGGTGCTATAGCCCATATTACTGTATCAGCTCTTCTTTAATACAATTTGCTACTCTTATTTGAATTTTTTATTGATTTAATTTCTGTGATAACTGTAGTGAAGGACAACCTTGAAGAATATTTGAAATACATGCATGACTAATTCTGACTGTGACTTATTTTGATTTAGAAGAAGGCTGACCTTCTGCTCTAGTTAACAGAACGTCACATTTAAGGCTAATAAGATTCTAAAACAAAAGCTTTACTTGGGTGCTTTTTAAAAAATTCTTTGACAGCTAAGATTAGCTGGATTTTTATTAAATTTTCAAAACATGATTTTTAGAGTTCTGGAAACACATGCTACTCACAGAAGAGGATCTTGAATCAAAGAATTATTTAATCATTTACCTTTTCAGTCATTCTTATGACTTCATGGTCTTTCAAGCTTGATATTGAGACCCATACAGCTATTCCATGTCTTTGCCCAACAGGAATAAATAAAAATTGATATGTTAGGGGGAAGATATGTAGAGGCTAAGATTATTAGGATGATGATATTTTTATTTATACCTTTGTATTTGCAAATTTGAAATACTGTATATTTTTCCCTCAAGTATTAGTTACCAAAGGGAAAAAATGACCAATTAAAATGTCAAGACCACAGATAAATTATAGATCAAAATTTTAATAAGCATGATAATAATCAGATTAATTCTAAACTTCTCTACTAGTTTTTAACATATTATTTCAAATTTTTTGTCTTTATCTAATGAAGATTATTATTACTTGTAGCATAAGCACTTCCAACAGTATAATGGTAGATGTTGGCTTCAAAATTTTCAAGTTGCCCAAATTTGGAACTTACTTTCTAGGATTTATAGACTCTTCCTTTTTAAAGAGGGACTATCCCTTTCCTTCAGTTTAGCACTGCAGGTAGATTCCCTATAGTGGATGAATCTGCCTTGTTCTTATCACTAATAGCCCTAGGAATAGCAACTCTTTATTTAAGGCAGCAGTCCCCAACCTTTTTGGAACCAGGGACCAATTTCGTGGAAGACATTTTTTCCACAACCAGGGCAGTGGGAGGTTGTGGGGGACAGTTCAAGATGATTCAAGCCTGTTTAATTTATTGTGCACTTTATTTCTAATCTAATGTTGCCACTGATCTGACAGGAGGTACTGGTCTGCGGCCCCAGAGATTGGGGACCCTTGAATTAAGGCTTAAATTTTTAAAAAACATAATCTTTTTCTTTCAGACCTCTTAAGCCATGAAAATGCAGCAACACTGAATGATGTAAAGACACTGGTCCAGCAGCTATACACTACGCTGTGCATCGAGCAGCACCAGTTAAACAAGGAAAGGGAGCTTATCGAAAGATTAGAAGATCTCAAAGAACAGCTGGCGCCCCTGGAAAAGGTGCAAATTCAAATTTCACACTTTTCTCTTCACTAGTATTTTTTCCAGAGCATATATGTTTGCTTTTTTTCCCCCTCCAAGTTGTATGTGATTGAATTATGTTAATCTGACGAGTTTGGGGAACTGAATCATAAAAATCTTCCAATTAAAGCTAAGAAAGAACTTTAAAAGGAATAGTTTGGGCCTTGATAATGGACCTAGAGCTTTGAGGCCTGAATATATTCTCATTAACCATACATACTACCTTTATGACAAAGATTGGAATAATTGCTGATCAAGAAGGGTTCTAAGTGAGGTGGATAATCATTTTAGCCAACTTAAGAATTAATATTATATGGAATATCATGCAACTGTTAAAAAACAATTCTGTAGATCTAATATGCTATAGAAAACTCATGTTTTATGCAAAGTAAATTATAAGATAATGTACACATTAGTGCATTTTGTTATTGTTTAGTCAGTAAGTCGTCCAACTCTTTCATGATCCCAAGGACTATAGCCTACCAGGCTCTCTGTCCATGGGATTTCTCAGGCAAGAATGCTGGAGTGGGTTGCCATTTCCTTCTCCAGGGAATATTCCCAACCCAGGGATCGACCCTGCATCTCCTGTATTGGCAGACAGATTCTTTACCACTGAGCCACTATGGAAGCCCAGGGTAGTGCATACTATGATTCCATTTTTAATTGAAATATATGTTATACATATAGCCATACACATACACAAAGAAGAAAATAGAAGGAACATATTCCCAAATGCTAATAGAATAATAGAATTATGAATAATTTTTCTTCTTTATACTTTGCTGAATGTTTTACACTGAAGATGTGTCATCCTTATTTTTTAATAATGATGCAAGTATTTCCATGTTAAGAAACTAGACTATATTAGAGATTAAGGAGGAGAATAAATACTCTTAATATTGTGCTTTTTTCTTATTTCCTTAAAAGTAATGAACATATATCTCAAAGTTGTTCTCATTAAATTTAAGACCTTTAGAAATGTTTGAGGAACTATTGTAAAGGGAGATGAAATTTAAACTTTGTATTTTCAAAATGTAAAGCATTTTTTAATGTACCAGCTATAACAAAATAATTATCATCCTTTACTGAATATTTACTTTGTGCTAGGAATTGTCATATGTATTTTGCCTGTATTCTCTTATTTAACAGAACAACTCATTAATGAAGTTATAGTAATTCTCAGATCAGGGCCTGAACTCAGCTGTTCTGAATCCAGAGTCCATGCTCTGACTCACTGTGCGGTTTTGCCCCAGTAGACCTCTTGAGTAAAAAATTAATGATAGATTAAATCTTGTATGCTACAGTGAGAGAACAGTAGCCTATTTTTGTTTCCCTCTTTCAAAGAAAATAATCTTGTGGTTGGATAAAGACCTATTGAAACTAACTTATTTCACCATATTTTCAGCTACTAGTATACTAAAAATGTTATTCCTATAAAATATTATTCAGTAAAAACTGCAGATACTATTTAGGAAGACAAACTATATTTTCTAGAATTGAGACTAACTTGTATCTTGATTGCAAGCCCTGTTCTTAAGTGAACATAGAACAGTTTAAATAAGAGTTTAAAATTGATTCAATGTCAAAATGCTTTAGAGTTGACCGATTATGTGTGACTTATAGGTACGAATTGAAATCAGCAGAAAAGCTGAGAAGAGGACCACTTTGGTGCTATGGGGTGGACTTGCCTACATGGCCACACAGTTTGGCATTTTGGCCCGGCTTACCTGGTGGGAATATTCTTGGGACATCATGGAGCCAGTCACCTACTTCATCACTTATGGAAGTGCCATGGCAATGTATGCATATTTTGTAATGACACGCCAGGTAAGAATTCCTCTTCAAGTAACTTTTCGTGACATAGTGAAATTTTTGTTGTTACAGTAGTTCTCTTTTCTTTCATATTCTTTATAAGGACAGTTCCCTTTAAGTAAATCACTTATCCTTTATACACAGTTACTTACATATACACACATACGTGCACATGCTCATGCATGCCAGTTATGTATCAGGCACTAGTCTAGGTGCTAGAGATAAGAGATATATAAGACATGGCTTTGGCCCCCATGGAGCAAACAGATTATTAAGAGAACCATGTAAACTGCTAAATTTATAACAATATTATGGTAAGATAGAGAATAAGAAGGCACAGGAGAAGAGAGGTCAGCTGTAGGATAACTTGTTCAGCTCAGTTGGCTTGGCTTTTTAAATACTGTGTAATTAATGTAGCAGTCAGATGGGGTAGTTTTTTGTTTTTATCAAATATTTGGAATGGAGAATTGGTGAAAACTAATCAAATAAACAAAACTCTGGTTTACTTCTAAATATATCAGTAGTATGGGTATTTGTTATTGTTATTTTAATGTCAAGGAAGAGAAATGAAAATCAGATATCTAATCACTATTCTGTTCTTTAACAACCAAGGCTCATGTATTAAATATCAGTATCTAGAACTAATAGTTATTGTTAGTGCTATTTTTTTAGTAGCTTGGAAATCCATAGAAAGTATGAGGGATTTATTATTGCCTTATGTGATACAATCACAGATCCAGGCTCCCTTGAATAAAAATCATTTGAAATAGTTGAGACAGATGAGAAACTTTTTCTATTTTCTGAAGTGTCAAAAGAATTCTGAGAGTTGCTTCTTATGTTTTTACATGGCCTCTGTTAAATGAACATAGATATTTTGTTTCTGTTGTCATTAGACCAATGGTTATAGGCCTATTTTTGTGAGGGAAAATGAAAGCTCAAGGGTGTTATTTAACCTTTCTGGGCCTCCCAAATTTGTCTAGTGGGCAGGAGAGAGAAAGTACATTGCTCTTGTCCTGCTATTATTTGCCCAGCGTCTCTAGCACTTAATCCCATGTCTAGCTCATATTTGTCACTCTGTATGAACAGAGCTGGCAACCAGATCAGTCGTATCTAATCACACCTCTGGGCATGGCTTGTGTATGTCTATATGTCTGTCTGCATGTCTTTCCCTCTTTCTCTGCACTGTCCTTCTCCCTCATATATCTCTTTGTTGTTGTTTAGTTTCCAAATCGTGTCTGACTGTTGGTGACCCCCTGAACCGTAGCCTGCCAGGCTCCTCTGTCCATGGGATTTCCCAGGCAAGAAAACTGGAGTGGGTTGCCATTTCCTTCTCCAGAGGATCTTCCCAACCCAGGGATTGAACCTATATCTCCTGCATTGGCAGGTGGATTTTTTACCACTGAGACACCTCTTTAATGGGTTCTTTTTATCATTTGAAATCTAGACTCCATAGCCGATCATGACTGGTTGCTGTCCTTTCCAAATGTCTCTCAACTCATCTGTGTATGTACTAGGTATTTTAAACACATTAAATTACAGTTGTCCCTTGAACATCAGGGTCTAGGGGCATCAACGCTCTATGAAGTAAAAAAAAAAAAAAATCACATATAACTTACAGTTGTCCCTCCAAATCCATGGTTCCTCTGTATCCATAGTTTCTCCATATCCATGGTTCCACATCTGGGGATTCACCTGACTGTGGATCGTGTAGTGCTATAGTATTTACCATTGAAAAAATCCACATATAAGTGGACCTGTTCAGTTCAAACCCATGTTGTTCAAGGGTCAACTGTATAGCCTTTGAATGTGTTAGTCGCTCAGTCGTGTTGGACTCTTTGCGACACTCCAAGGACTGTGGCCCTCTAGACTATCCTATCTAGACTATCGAGATTGCCGGGAGAAATATCAATAACTTCAGATGTGCAGATGACACCACCCTTATGGCAGAAAGCAAAGAAGAACTAAAGAGCCTCTTGATGAAAGTGAAAGAGAAGAGTGAAAGAGTTGGCTTAAAGCTCAACATTCAGAAAACTAAGATCATGGCATCCGGTTCCATCACTTCATGGCAAATAGATGGGGAAACAGTGGAAACAGTGGCTGACTTTATTTTTGGGGGCTCCAAAATCACTGCAGAAGGTGACTGCAGCCATGAAATTAAAAGACGCTTACTCCTTGGAAGGAAAGTTATGACCAAACTAGACAGCATATTAAAAAGCAGAGACATTACTTTGCCAACAAGGGTTCATCTAGTTAAGGCTGTGGTTTTTCCAGTAGTCATGTATGGTTGTGAGAGTTGGACTATAAAGAAAGCTGAGAACTGAAGAATTGATGCTTTTGAACTGTGGTGTTGGAGAAGACTCTTGAGAGTCCCTTGGACTGCAAGGAGATCCAACCAGTCCATCCTAAAGGAGGTCAGTCCTGGGTGTTCATTGGAAGGACTAATGCTGAAGCTGAAACTCCAATACTTGGGCCACCTGATGCGAAGAGCTGACTCATTTGAAAAGACTCTGATGCTGGGAAAGATTGAAGGCAGGAGGAGAAGGGGACGACAGAGGATGAGACAGTTGGATGGCATCGCCGACTCAATGGACACGAGTTTGGGTAAACTCCGGGAGTTGGTGATGGACTGGGAGGCCTGGCATCCTGCGGTCCATGGGGTCGCAAAAAGTTGGACACAGCTGAGCAACTGAATTGAACTGAACTGAGACTATCCTACCGTATGGTCTTTGTTTCCCCGAAATGCCCTGAGTTTTCCTCCACTGACTTCCTTCACATCATTCTATTAACTGGAAAGGTTTTCTTTGTTGATCTCTACCTGTCATACATCAAGATTTACTTGTGAAACTGTGCAAGTGTTAGTTGTTCAGTTGTGTCTGTCTCTTTGTTACCCTGTGGACTGTAGTCCTCCAGGCTTCTCTGTCCAGGGGATTCTCCAGACAAGAACACTGAAGTGGGTTGCCATGCCCTTCTCCAAGGGATTTTCCTGACCCATGGATCAAACATGGGTCTCACGCGTTGCAGGCAAATTCTTTTACCATCTGAGGTTTACTTAAATGCTTATCTTTCATTAATCTTTGACTACTTCCCTGCAGCCCATTTTGCTTTCTCCCTCTTCTGAATTCGTTTGGCACATTGTGCCTCTCATTTCATTCATCCTATGCCATCTTGTATTATAGTTATTCCTGTTCAGTGTCTTGTCCCCCCTACTAGACTGTGATAGTTTTCGAGGCAAGGTGTTCAATTTTTATTTCCATACCATGCCTAATACAGTGCCTATCTGTCCTACTGTTTAAATGCTGAACTGCTGTGATTCCTCAACATTTTTGCTGCCCCCAAGTGACTGGTTGCAAAATAGCAGTAGTAAACAATTTAGTCTTGTGAATAGGAAAACATTGACCAAATTGAATGTAAAATATTCTTCCCCATATCAATATCCATAATTAACACCCATGAAGCAAAAGCCTATTCAATAGCATTTAAACTGTTGAATAAGCATTTATTAGCACCTAAATAGATTCCAAAGTGTATTAAGTTCCAAAGAATTTTTATAAGATGACAAGTTCCTTGAGATCATAAAATCAAATAGAGTATTGAATTTTACTACTAGTTCAGTGAGACCTAAGTACCACTTTCTATCATATGAAAAAGCCTGACAATAATAAATTGCCATTTGAAAAAGTTACTTCAGCAGGCATGTGAACCACTATTCAATACCCTAGCCCAAGTATTTTCAACAAAGGGGATGTCACCCTCAAGGAGGCAAAAATTGGTTCTTGAGGAGTAAAACAGCTTGGAAATTACAACAGATAAATAGATACACAGTATACCTGTGGTATTAAAACCTCTCTGGGGAGAAGAGGCAGCTAAGGGGAAAATATCTAAAAAGGCAACTTAAGGTAAGGATGAAAAAAGATTAAGAAACACTGACCTAGCTTTTAATACCCTTTGTCATCTCATTTCCAACATTCATGCTTTATGTTCTGTTATACTCCAACAAACTACTTCAGTGAACATTCAGGACCTACTTATAATAAAAATTAGTATACCTAAACCTTTAGGCTCCTCACATCTCTCTTGTTTCTGTCACCTTCCTCATGTGTTGCTTCCTTTTCTGTCCCAATTAGACCATATTGTCATTCTGTTCAATCACTCCTCCATTGTTTTTCCATTATATGTACTCTGTAAACTCATAATCTTGGATAATTCTAGCCACTTACCCTATATCCAGGCTGCTGAACATTGCTAGAGAAAAATCATGTAATAGTATGGAATGGGCAACTGCTTGTGTTACTAATTAGATTTTCTTCCCCCATAAAAAATTACTAGTTACTTCAAGACTTCACATCAAGCTCCTCATCCCACCTTTAACTTTGCCTTCTACTTCTCCTAGAAAATTGAGCTTAAGAGATAGAAGCTTTCTAATTCCTAAACTCTGTGAGTTTAATAGTATCCTTACTGGCTTTCATACTGTTTCCTTAAATTCAAATAAGAGGTGGCATTTTCCTGATCAGGGCTAGCTCTTCTACCTCTTCTTCATCTTATTACCTCCTTCCAGAATCTTACCCCAGTACATATTTTTTATGTGTTCTCTATGTTACCAAACTACCCCTCTCTGACTCTCTTACCTTTATAATCAAGCTCTCCATGTCGTTCTCCTCAGTTATTATCAAATCGCCAAGTTTATAGAATAGAGTCTAGCATGTAGTTGCTTCGTAAATGCTTGTTGCCCAAGAAAGGATACATAGACTAGATCTGAATAAATTGAATTAGTATATACATTTATATTCTTTTTTTTTTAGCATACAATTATTTATTTATTTATTTATTTATTTATTTTTTATTTTATTTTATTTTATTTTATATATTCTTACCAAAGATAAGTAAGTAGCCTAGTCACAGCAACTTAGATGAAAGTAGAGGGCTTTCTCTCAAATTTTTAATCCAGCATTTGTCCCTTAGGTCAATATTATTTGATCCAGGTCATGATTCTGTCTTTTTAAAAAGCTTCCACAAACCCCTCAACTACTGTTCATTCATTTTCTGTCATTCTCAGTAATTAAATATTTACTTCTGTTTCCAGTTGTGGCATACTAGGTAATCAGAACAATGCTCTCATTAGGAAATGTTAAAATAGTTAAACAAAACATAGAACACATCTGCCTGTAGATTCTAGAGAACACACAGGATAACAAAAATTACCAGGCAAGGACCAGAAGAAGAGAAGTCTCAGTAAGGTGCATCTGGTGTTTAGGTGTCCTTTTTCCTCTGGGGATTTATACTGATTAAAGGCCGAGAGGCCAAGAAGCTGAGCCATACTTGATAACCTAGAAGGACCAAAGCCATAAACATTCATGTCCAGGGATTGCTAAAATAGGTTGAAACATGTTTGCTTTGGTTTGGAATTTTAAAGGCCACTGTTTTAGAATAGAAGAACCTGTTCTTTCAATCATCCCAGTGTTGTAAATTGGATTGAAGTAGTCTTGGAATACTGGAAATCCCATAGTGCTAATCTCACAGGTTCCAGGCAGAAGAAAATATTAATCTCCCTGGAAGGAGATAACATTATCCTAAGCCTAAATACAGAGTTAAACATACAATAAAAAATAAACAGATACACAAGAAAATACCTACAAAAACAATAGATATTTGAAATACAGATAGGAGATCTAGTAACTGGATTTATCAGACAAAGCCTTTAAAATGATTATACTTACTATATTTGGGGAGATAAAAGGTAAGGTTGAGAATATTAACAGATAACTTGATTTTTTTAAAAAAACCAATGAACATTCTAGAGAACAAATTTAATGGATTGATTTAACTGCAGAGTAGACATAAGTGGGATATAGTGACCTGGAAATAAATCAGAAGAAATAAATATGGAAAGACATAAAGAAGTAAAATACAGGAGAAGGTAAGAGGTATAGAGGATAAAGTGAAAAGGCCTAATACATTTTAATTTTCTTAGTGTCTCAGAAGGAGAGGAGAAAAAGAATGGGAACAGACAATATTTAAAGAGCTGGTGAATGAGAGTTTTCTAAAATAATGAAAGACATTAATTTATAGATTTAAAAATTCTGTCAAATACTAACCAGTATAAAGGAAGAGAAGCCCACATCTAGACACATCAGAAGTAAAATTGCAAAAGACAAAGACAAAGAAGAAATCTTAAGAGAAGCAAAAGGAGAAAAAGAAAGGATTGCCTTCAGAGGAGTCACTGTTAGATAGCATGTCAACCACAGAAATGAAGGTAATCTCAACCACCAGAAGGTAATAGAATGGTATCTACTATGTGTTGAAAGAGAATAACTGTCAACTTAGGATTCTATATTCAGCAAAAATATCCTTCCAAAATAAAGGTTAAATAAAGATGTTTCCAGACAAAGGAATAGAGAACTTGTCACCTGTAGATCTGTACAAAGGAAATACTAGAGGTTGTTGTTCTTTGGGCAGAGGAAGGTTATCACAGATGGAAAGTCAAAAAAAGCAGGAAGGAATGAAGAGTAATGAAAATGGTAAATCTGTGAGTGAATCTAAATGAATATTAAATGGACTTCCCTGGTGGTCCAGTGGTTAAGAATCCACCTGCCAATGCAGAGAACACAGGTTTGATCTCTGGTCCAGGAAGATTCCACATGCCACAAGGCAACCAAGCCCATGCACCACAACTACTGAGCCCGTGCCACAACTACTAAGCCCGCACACCCCAGAGCCTATGCTGCAAGAGAAGCCACCACAATGAGAAGTCCGTGCACCACAACTAGAGAAAGCCTGCGTACTGCGACAAAGACACAGCACAGCCAAAAAATAATAATAAATGAATATTAAATGTGTAAAACAATCTAATAAACTCTTATGGAATTTAAAATACAGAAAAAACTAAAACATAGAAAAATAGCATATGTATCTGGAGGGGATAAGTGAACTTGAAGTGTTCTAATGTCCCTTTGTTGCCTAGAAAAAGGGTAAAAGTATCACTTCCAGTCCACTTTTATTTTTGGTCCTAGCCAGTGCAGAAGGCAAGAAAAAGCTACAGTGGATGAAAATATTGGAAAGAAAAACAACTGGCATGATTCATAGATTTTGCACATAGAAAAAATTTTAAAACATATATAGATAATTGGTTAGAATTCATAAATGAGTTTCATTAAAGTTACTGGATACAAGGTCAGTGCACATAAATGAGTTACATATCTATATGCCAACCACAAATGGTTAGAAAATGAAACTTTTTAAAAGGTGCAACTTAAAATGACTTTTAAAAATAAGTCATGCAAAAGATGTACAAGATGTCTATGTAGAAAAGCATAAAATTAAAGGAGATTTAATAAATGTAATGATACCCCATGTTCATGGACCAGAAAAGTAGATACTGTAAAAATGTTGGTTCTATCCACATTGATCTGTTAGATTCAGTGCAACCCCAGTTAGAATCCCAATAAATTTGGGATTGGGGGAAGAGATTTGATTAAGCTACTTCTAAACTTTATATGGAAACAAAAAGACCAAGAAAAGTCAATAAACTCTTGAAGAAAAACTACATAAAAGGGTTTACTGTATCAGATATGAAGACTACACCTTTAGTAGTCTACAATACTACAGTACAGAGGACACTACAGTACTACAGTGATTAAGATAGTGACACAGGGTTGGACAAATAGTCCAATGGAATAGAAGAGAAAAGTAGAAACAGTCCTAGTATAAATGAACTTTTGATTTTAAAAAATGGCACTGCAGAGAAAAAGTCTTTTGGTAAATGGTGCTAGGAAAATTGATTGTCCATATAAAAAAAAGAAATGATCCCATCCTTATACTATAAACAAAAATTAATTCCAGATGGATTGTGAAAGGTAACATGATGAAGCTCCTGGAAAATAATAATATAGAAGAATATCTTAATTACTGTGGAATAGAAAACAACTTTTTACACAAAATAAGAAGTACCATAAAAAATAGGAATAATAAATTAGGTTGTATTAACGTTAAGAACATCTTTTTACTGAAGAGCACCATTAGGAGGGAGAATGAGCTGGGAGGTGATGTTTGCAGTATGTATATCCAACAAAGGATCCATATATATTAACAAATCCTACAAGACAATAAGAAAAAGACAGACAATCCAGATGTGCAGAGACACTTCTAAAAGAGGATATGCAAATGGCCAGTAATATAAAAGAGGATATGAAAAAACCTCAGCCTCATGAGTGATCATGGAAATGCTGTATATCATCAAGAGAAGTAAAAACATGTAAAAATTTGTACACAAATGTTCATAGCAAGATTATTCATAATAGCCAAAAAGCAGGATAACCTGAATGTCTATCAGTTGACAAGTAGGTAAATAAAATGTAGCATATGCATTCAGTGGAGTCTTATTTGGCAATAAAAAGAAATAATGTACTGATACATGAAACAAATAGATGAGCCTTGAAAGAAGCCAGACACAAAAGGCTATATGTTGTATGATTCCACTTATGAAATATCCAGAATAGGCAAATCTACAGAGACAGAAAGTAAACAAGTAGTTAACCTAGAACTGGAAGTATGGAGGGAGATCAGAAGTGATATTAAAGGGTATGGGGTTTCTTTGGGGGAAAATATTCTAAAATTTACTGTAGTAATGATTGTACAGTTCTGTGACTGTGCTAAAAAGCACTATTATACCTTAAATAGGTAAATTGTATGGTATCTCCAGTAAAGTTGTTATTAAAATGTAAGGTAGGGCTTCCCTTGTGACTTATGAATCTGCCTGCCAGTACAGGAGACACAAGTTCAATCTCTGGTCCGGGAAGATCCCACATGCTGTGAAGCAAGTAAGCCTGTGCACCACAACTATTGAGCCCGTGCTCTAGAGCCCCTGAGCCACAACTACTGAGCCCCCAAGGCCCTAGAGTCTGTAATTCACAGCAGGAGAAGCCTACGCAGTGAGAAGTCTGCACACTGCAACTGGAGAGCAGCCCCTGCTCTCTGCAATTAGAAAAAAAGCCTATGCAGCAACAAAGACCCAGCACAGCCAAAAATAAATAGATAAATAAAATTCTATAAAATAAAATATGAGGTAGTCGTGTAAATAATATAATTTAGGAGTTTGGGATTAACATACACACACTACTATACATAAAACAGATAAGCAACAGGGACCTACTATATAGCACATGGAATGATACTCAGTATTTTGTAGTAACCTATATCTGAATCACTGTGCAATACACCTGAAACTGGTACACACAAAAGATGAATATCACAAACGAGTGAAAGTAGTGAGTGAAAGTAGCCATACACATTGCATACTATCTGACTTCATTTTTATTAATATAAAATTTTAAAAACCAGGTGAAACTGATCTGTAGACCTCAGGAAGATGCATCTTAAGTAAGAAAGCTATAAAGAGAGCAAGAAAACAGATACCATAAAAGTCATGATAGTGATTATTTTGCAGGGGAAGAAAGGGTGAGTAATTGGACGGGGCAGGAAGGAGCCTTCTGAGTTATTGGCAGTATTCTATTTTCTTTACCTAGTGACGATTAACATTTATTATGTGATGATGATTCTTTAGGAAGTACTACATTTTTGCTTTGTGTACTCTTCTGTGTTTTCACAATAAAAAAATTTTAAGAAATAAATATTTAACACAGCACATGTCAGCAGTATATCTTTATATGCAATCATGTGTACTGAATCTAATCAATAGTAAGTGCTTATTTTGTGACGATAGTGTGCTAAGGACTAATAATTTAATTTTTCTTTTATTTTTGTAGGAATATGTTTATCCAGAAGCCAGAGACAGACAATACTTATTATTTTTCCATAAAGGAGCCAAAAAGTCACGTTTTGACCTAGAGAAATACAATCAACTCAAGGACGCAATTGCTCAGGTAAGTTTTCCAAAAATGAAAATAAACCCCAGCCCCATCTTGTACAGTGGCGGCATCATCATCTATAATCACACTACTTAAATGGGTAAACTCTGAAAGAATGATTCAGTCCTCTTCTTCCTATGCAAATTATTCCTCAACCAGTACAAATGACTGTTTTAATGTGTACACCTCTCCAGGAAGTTTTATATAACACAAGCAGGTGTTATATAACACAAGGAAAGATAATGTGTCCCATCTATCCTGTTAACACTAACATATTGAAATTTTTAGACCTATTTTTGGTTTTTTAGTTTTTGTATCTTTACCTTTCTGTCTGTTTTTACCTATCTCTCTTTTTTTAATCTTTCTACAACTGACCCCCAAGATCTCTCACCTAAAATGTGTGGTAGCAATGGGGCAAAAATAAAATCTAGGTAAAAGAGAGATGACTAGAAATCTTTGCCAGGTGCAAGTCAGAGGTTATTGAGCTACTAGATGCTTTTTTAAAAGATTGATATTTTATTTCTCATAACAGTTACCTCTTTCACATTTCTGATTATGCCTCCCCCTCACTCTATATCTTTGATTTTGGTTAAGAAATACTCATTCCTTTTCTTTGCAGTCTTTCATGACTTTAGAGGTTTTTTAAAACCTCAAGAAACCCTTCCCTTCTCTTCAAAGTTTAATTATCTTCTCTGGACCTTCTCCACCTTCTCTGTCCCTTTGTGGTGATGGGGTTGTGCTTTGAATAGGTTTAATTTGTCTTCCTGCCTCGGCCTAAGTGAATTCTTATCTTCTGTTGCTGTGTGTGGTAGTTGTCAACTGGAGGAAATGTAGCAGAGTGGTCTCTGGAGCTATTAAAAAAATAGGTGCTTCAGCCCCATCCCCACACTGGGGGTGAGGCCCAAGCATGTGTGAGTTTTGAAAGTGCTGCAGTTGACTTCACATCCCTGTTTTTAAAATTACTGATAAATGAAAAGCTAGACAAATAACTAAAGTCTTGAGCAGCATAATTTAAATTCTGACTCCAAAAATAAATAAATACTGGCTCCATACAAAAGTTTGTGCAAGGGCTTCGCTGAAGAAATGCCATCAAGGTACATCCGATGCTGTCGCATTCTTGAGCCCCAAATCCTGCCCTGTTGATTGCACAGCCTTTCCTGGAGGCTCTGTTGACAGCTGAAACTACCAGGACCCGCTTCTGTTTCCATACTCCTTTACTGTCCTGTGCCTTTAACACCCTTCACCACTGAGGCACTCCTACTTTCAGAGTGATTCAGATGATTTCTCTTGGACTCATAATGATGGAGGAAAGACAATTTCCTTTTCTCAGGAGACAGTAATATCGTTGAAAGCTTGACTAGTCAGTTTTTCTCACCTTTTGTTTCTATTTTAGGCAGAAATGGATCTTAAGAGACTGAGAGACCCATTACAAGTACATCTGCCCCTCCGACAAATTGGTGAAAAAGATTGATCTGCAAAGAGCCTCTGAGTCCCGGCAGAAAGAACACCTGTTTATACCTATGGCCTTTTTAATTAAAGCATTGCAGGTGGAAGCTGGGAGCCATGTTGGGGTAGAGGGTTTTTACCTTTAATTAAAAAACAAAAACAAAAAGATCTTAGGGAAGAAAGGAGTGTTAAAATCTGAGGATCATGCTTTGTTTAATATAAGCTCAAAGGGCTTAGTGAAATATTGTCTTAATCAAGCATCTCAGTTTCTGGATGAAAATGATGCACTATATAGTTGAGAGATTCACAAAGAAAAATTGATGCTGGGGGTGTTTGTCTCTTGCATCTTCTTTGCAGGGTCAGCAAAACAGTAACACACCAGCACCCCACTCAGCTCTAATTTTCTTTTTTTAATTTAACTTTTCTTAATTTTGACATAGTATTAAATAAATCCACCAGAAAAGCAAAACCTCAAGATATGTGGTTGGCAAACAGAGTCTGCGCCCATGTGATTAGCTTTTATTTTAGACTGGACCCAGTCTCTGCAAAGTTACCAGGAATCTCTCCCATTTGTGCACATTTCTGACCACCCACACCTGTTGGTACACTAATTTTATCCATATGATAATTGGAACCAACTTATGACTGTTTAATAATTGACACTTTGGATTATCCCTTCATACCTTCTTAAATGTCTATATATTTCAGTGCTCTGAATCACTATCTAGAAATCACTGGCAACACTGCATGAGGTTTCTTTTGTTTTGTTTTGTTTTTTACTAACTAATCTTTAAGAGGAAGACAAATTGCCCTCCTTTATTTAACTATCCCATTGATTCCTCTCTCCCTCCACAGCTCAAGCCAGGGGGTTAGTGTTTAGCTATATTACTGAATCAGGAAGATGTAAGGTTTACAAATTGGCTAAAAATCATGGCTCTGTAGTAATTTCAGAACCCGAATAGTTTCATTGCTGTTAATCTGCTCATGTGACAGCATTCCAGGCCACCCAGATGGCCTTGCCTTGTCTGGAGGCTTTGTTAATCTTGAAGGATACCCACTTCCATGCTGTTTGTGAACCCTCCCACCTCCACCACTTAAGTAGTTGTAAATCAAGTGAGTGGATCTCAAAGGGTGCAATTTATCTTTATATAGGAATACATTTCTATGGTTTCTTTCAACCTACCCTCTTCACCCTATTTTTTCTTACCTTAAATTGAGAGAAAGAGGAAATAATCTTATACTCGATCAAAATATTTTCTATCCTATTTCCAGATGACATCTGCACTTGGAGAGTCAAAGGAATCCGTGTCTAATATCCTGTTTTTATTAATAACGACTTGTAGGGGCAGGATGAAAGGATGACGGGGCTTGCCACACAGCTAGTTGATTCACTTTGTTCTTTCACATGATCCATCCCTCCTCTTTGTGGCAAGGGTTTTCTTTCTCTTTTTCTTCCTTCTTTGGGATCATTGTGTATGAAGAGAAACACTTTAAGTGACAAACCCAGACTCCAGGTGCCTTGCAGAGGTTGAAGGCCAGCCAGGATTGCTGCTGCTCCTGCCACCACCCCTCCCTTCCACTGGCATGACGGAATGAAAGGATGCATGTCTCCACTTCCCATCCCTCCTCCCACTTCCTTCCTCATCCGCCCCCAAGTTGTTCAACCCCCTTCCCTCATTTATTTCTGTTAAGCTCTGTGAATTATTTTTAAACCATTTATCCTGTTTGTACGCAGGGTTTTTAAGAAGAAACAGCACAGTGCAATGAGCAAATCCTTTCAGGTTGTGTGGGAGGCTCGGGAGGGGAGAACGTGAAGAAAAGTTCTTTAAACAAATAGCAAAATATTGAACATGTGTAAAATCCTGTATCATTTATGAAATATGTATAAAAAGCAATGTACCTTCTGGAACAATAAATACTTATTCAATTTTTGAACTATAGCATCTCATTCTTTAAAGCAAAGCAACCAAAATCAGAAATAAAAACAAGCTTGTTTTCTTCTGATTCAAAGTGGGAAGGTTTTTACCTCTAAAATTAATCTTTATAAAAATACAATTTGGAAATTTTTTTGTACCCAGAGCCTGTATTTTTAAAAGGCATTTCACGAAGTCTTCCTAAACTTAAGATGGTTGATATTTTCCTAGTTTTTCAGAGCCACCAGAATTTCAGTTATCAACAACCCAGATAGCACCAGCAGAAGGCACTGAGACTAATATCCTTATCTCCTGATTAACAGGAACTATCTCCATTGCATCAGAACACCAGATTACCCAGTGTGGTCTCCTGGACTCCAGAAACTTGTTCAAGAATGAACTAAGATCAAATTCTCATTATTTTAAGAGTTTGTATCACATTTATGTTTACCAAATGGGAAGATACCACATGCTGCCTAGTCCATTGAAGGCCTATCGAAAAGCATGTGTTAAATCTCTGCATTAAGTGCAGTGTGAGATATACTAAGAGCCTCCACAGCCAGGGTCCTGCCTCCAGTCAGCTCACAGCCACCAACACAGACATTCCTAAGACACATAAGGCTTAAGAAGATAAGATTGAAAATGTTAAGCTGTTGTTTGTATTCAACAAATAACAACTACACTCATGCCCCTATGGTCAACTAATCTAAGACAAAGTAGGCAAGAATATACAATGGAGAAAATAGAGTCTCTTCAGTAAGTGGTGCTGGAAAAACTGGACAGCTACATGTAAAAGAATGAAATTAGAACACTCACTAACACCACACACAAAAATAAACTTGAAATGGATCACAGACCTAAATGTAAGGACAGCTAGTGTAAAACTCTTAGAGTTATAGACTACTCTCTGACATAAATTGAAGCAACGTATCTTTTGATCCACCTCCTAGAGTAATAAAAACAAATGGGATCTCACTAAACTTAACTTTTGCACAGCAAAGGAAACCATTAACAAAACAAAAAGCCCACAGAATGGGAGAAAATATTTACAAACTAAGCAACTGACAAGGGATTAATCTCCAAAATATATAAATGGATCATGCAGCTCAATATCGAAAAAACAAACAACTGTATCAAAAAAATAGGCAAAAGATGTAAATAAACATTCTCCAAAAAAGATAGGCAATGGCCAAAAAGATTAAAAGATGCTCAACACCACTAATTATTAGAGAAATGCAAATCAAAACTACAATAAGAAATCACCTTCCACCAGTCAGAATGGCCATCATCAAAAAACCTATAAACAATAAGTGTTGGAGAGGGTGTGGAGAAAAGGAAATCCTCCTACACTGTTGATGGAAATGTAAATTGATACAGCCGTTATGGAGAACAGCGTGGAGGTTCCTTTAAAAACTAAATATGAACTACCATATGATCAAGCAATCCTACTCTTGGGTGTTTATCTGGAGAAAACTGTTAATTTGAAAAGATACATGCACCCCAATGTTCATTGCAGCACTGCTTAAAATAGCCAAGACATGGAAGCAACGTAAACATCCATCAATAGAGGAATAGATAAAGAAGATGATGGTTCGTATATACAGTGGAATATTTCTCAGCCATAAAAAGAATGAAATAATGCTATTTGCAGCAATATGGATAGACCTAGAGATTATCATATTAAATGAAGTAAGAGAAAAATATCATGATACTACTTATATGTCAAGTCTGATTTTTAAAAAGTGATAAAAATGAACTTATTTACAAAACAGAAATAGACTCACAGATCTTGAAATCAAACTTATGGTTGCCAAAGGGGATATGTTAAGGGGGGTGATAAAGTAGGAATTTAGGATTAACATATATACACTATAATATATAAAACAGGTAACTATTAATAGTAAGGACCCACAATAAACTGTGGAAAATTCTGAAAGAGATGGGAATACCAGACCACCTGACCTGTCTCTTGAGAAACCTGTATGCAGGTCAGGAAGCAACAGTTAGAACTGGACATGGAACAACAGACTGGTTCCAAATAGGAAAAGGAGTCCGTTAAGGCTGTATATTGTCACCCTGCTTATTTAACTTATATGCAGAGTACATCATGAGAAACGCTGGGCTGGAAGAAACACAAGGTGGAATCAAGATTGCCAGGAGAAACATCAATAACCTCAGATACGTGGATGACACCACCCTTATGGCAGAAAGTGAAGAACTAAAGAGCCTCTTGATGAAGGTGAAAGAGGAGAGTGAAAAAGTTGGCTTAAAGCTCAACATTCAGAAAACTAAGATCATGGCATCTGGTCCCATCACTTCATAGGAAATAGATGGGGAAACCGTGGAAACAGTGTCAGACTTTATTTTGGGGGGCTCCAAAATCACTGCTGATGGTGATTGCAGCCATGAAATTAAAAGACGCTTACTCCTTGGAAGGAAGGTTATGGCCAACCTAGATAGCATATTTAAAAGCAGAGACATTACTTTGCCAGCAAAAGTCCGTCTAGTCAAGGCTATGGTTTTTCCAGTGGTCATGTATGGATGTGAGAGTTGGACGGTGAAGAAAGCTGAGTGCTGCAGAATTGATGCTTTTGAACTGTGGTGTTGGAGAAGACTCTTGAGAGTCCCTTGGACTGCAAGGAGATCCAATCAATCCATCCTAAAAGAGATCAATCCTGGGTGTTCATTGGAAGGTCTGATGTTGAAGCTGAAACTCCAATACTTTGGCCACCTCATGCAAAGGGTTGACTCATTGGAAAAGACCCTAATGCTGGGTAGGATTGGGGGCAGGAGGAGAAGGGGCCGACGGAGGATGAGATGGTTGGATGGCATCACCGACTCGATGGACATGGGTTTGGGTAGACTCCAGGAGTTGGTGATGGACAGAGAGGCCTGGTGTGCTGCAATTCATGGGGTCGCAAAGAGTCGGACACGACTGAGCGACTTAACTGAACTGAACTGTATAGAACAATATTCTGTAATAACTTACATGAGAAAAGAATCTGGAAAAGAATATATATATGTGTGTGACTGATTCACTTTGCTGTACACCTGAAACTAGCACCATTGTAAGTCAACTATACTCCAATAAAAATAAATTTTTAAAAGACAAATAATAACTACATATTCCACAATATCCTGTTACACTTTGTAGAATAATGGAGAGTATTAAATCCATTCGTGAGTGTAGGTAATGCAGTTTTGCTAAGGGATCATAAACTTAGAGCTGAAAAAAGTATTAATGATTCTCAGAATATGGTACCTGGAACAGCAACTTTTATCTCCAGAAATGCAAGTTCTCTGCTTCCTACTGAATCAAACAAGGAGTTAGACCAGCAGTCGGTGTTTAAAAAGTGCTCATGGTGACTCTGATGCAAACCGTTGACCTCATCAAACCATTACTCTAAAGGGAAGGAGACTGAGACATAAAGAGGGCAACTGTGTCACAACTCATCAGTGAATCCTGTGATCAGACAACCAGAACAAGTGAGAATTGGTGAGTACGGTGACAATGGTAAATGGAAAGGGCAGCGATCGTGTCACGTGTACATACTATTGTATCTTGCTTAGGAAGGTGTAGTGGTAAGCACATAAAAAAACAAATTAGTTGAATTTTTAAAATCTATCTGGATTTCACAGAAAAGTGAAACTTCTTTGATTTCAGAAATCAAGTTCACCAAAATTATTAAGGATTGTAATTCATTTTTATCACTAACAATAACCTTTAATTCATTGCTTTCCCAAATAAGTCCAAACTCTTTATTTTCCAAAATGCACTATGTGGTTATTTCCTTAGGATAAATACATAGGTTAACTTTAACATGTGCTACTGAATATAAAATGACCCACTTTAAAATTTTCATTTATGTACGTTTTATAAATGCATCATCCACTGAACAATCCACCCACCTTGAAGCCGTCCTCAGCTGCTGCAGAGACTATATGCGCAGTCACTCAGTCATGGCTGATTCTTTGCAACCCCATGGACTATAACCTGCATCTCTTGACTGCTTTTCAGTCTATTTTGCAACATTCTCTGCCCACATTTTTATATTAGGTTTCTCCAAGGTCCCATGTTGGACCCCATTTTCCATGGATGGTCTCATCCATTATCCCCAATCCCAGTTTCAGTTACCTTTTATAAGCTGGTAGCTCTCAAATTGTTATTCTAGTTCAGATTTCTCCTGAAGAGCAGATGGGTTAATCCACCTCCTGACTGACCTATTTTCAGCACTCCTTCCTGAGCATTAAATTGGTTCAGTGTCACCAGAGTATTTTTGTTTTAATTTCTAATAGCACATACGTTGTTAGGAAAATAAGAAAGTACAAAGACAACATTAAATATGGGAGAAGGGAGGCTAAAACACACCACACGAAATGGTCAGCTAAACCCAAGATGTGAGACATTCTATAGGACAAAGGACTGGGTTTCTTCAACAAATAACATGGAGGGTTGGACAGACTCTTATGAATCAAAAGAATTTAAGAGACCCAACCACAAGCAACACAAGAGAAGACTCTACACATGGACATCACCAGATGATCAACACCAAAATCAGATTGATTATATTCTTTGCAGCCAAAGATGGAGAAGCTCTATACAGTCAGCAAAAACAAGACCAGAAGCGGACTGTGTCTCAAATCATGAACTCCTTATTGCCAAATTCAGACTTAAATTGAAGAAAGTAGGGAAAACCACTAGACCATTCAGGTATGACCTAAATCAGATCCCTTACGATTATACAGTGGAAGTGAGAAATAGATTTAAGGGGCTAGATCTGATAGAGTGCCTAATGAATTGTGGACAGAGGTTCGTAACATTGTACAGGAGACAGGAATCAAGACCATCCCCAAGAAAAAGAAATGCAAAAAAGCAAAATGGCTGTATGAGGAGGCCTTACAAATATCTGTGAAAAGAAGAGAAGTGAAAAGCAAAGGAGAAAAGGAAAGATATACCCATTTGAATACAGAGTTCCAAAGAATAGCAAGGAGAGATAAGAAAGCCTATTTTGGTGATCAGTGCAAAGAAATAGAGGAAAACAATAGAATGGGAAAGACTAGAGATCTCTTCAAGAAAATTAGAGATACTAAGGAAACATTTCATGCAAAGGTGGGCTCAATAAAGGACAGAAATGGTATGGACCTAACAAAAGCAGAAGATATTAAGAAGAGGTGGCAAGAATACACAGAAGAACTATACAAAAAAAATCTTCACAATCCGGCTAATCACGATGGTGTGACCACTCAACTAGAGCCAGATATCCTGGAACGTGAAGTCAAGTGGTCCTTAGGCAGCATCACTACGAACAAAGCTAGTGGAGGTGATGCAGCTCCAATTGAGCTATTTCAAATCCTGAAAGATGATGCTGTGAAAGTGCTGCACTCAATATGCCAGCAAATCTGGAAAACTCAGCAGTGGCCACAGGACTGGAAAAGGTCAGTTTTCATTCCAATCCCAAAGAAAGGCAATGCCAAAGAATGCTCAAACTACCGCACAATGGCACTCATCTCACACGCTAGTAGAGTAATGCTCAAAATTCTCCAAGCCAGGCTTCAGCAATACGTGAACCATGAACTTCCAGGTGTTCAAGCTGGTTTTAGAAAAGGCAGGGGAACCAGAGATCAAATTGCCAACATGTGCTGGATCATCATAAAAGCAAGAGAGTTCCAGAAAAACATCTATTTCTGTTTTATTGACTATGCCAAAGCCTTTCACTGTGTGGATCACAATAAACCGTGGAAAATTCTGAAAGAGATGGGAATACCAGACCACCTGGCTTGCCTCTTGAGAAACCTGTATGCAGGTCAGGAAGCAACAGTTAGAACTGGACATGGAACAACAGACTGGTTCCAAATAGGAAAAGGAGTATGTCAAGGCTGTGTATTGTCACCCTGCTTATTTAACTTATATGCAGAGTACCTCATGAGAAATGCTGGGCTGAAAGAAACACAAGCTGGAATCAAGATTGCTGGGAGAAATATCAATAACCTCAGATATACAGATGACACCACCCTTATGGCAGAAAGTGAAGAAGAACTAAAGAGCCTCTTGATGAAAAGTGAAAGAGGAGAGTGAAAGAGTTGGCTTAAAGCTCAACATTTGGAAAACTAAGATCATGGCATCTATCCCATCACTTCATGGCAAATAGATGGGGAAACAGTGGAAATGGTGGCGACTTTATTTTTGCGGGCTTCAAAATCACTGCTGATGGTGATTGCAGCCATGAAATTAAAAAACGCTTACTCCTTGGAATAAAAGCTATGACCAACCTAGACAGCATATTAAAAAGCAGAGATATTACTCTGCCAACAAAGGTCCGTCTAGTCAAGGCTATGGTTTTTCCAGTAGTCACGTATGGATGTGAGAGTTGGACTATAAAGAAAGCTGAGCACCGAAGAATTGATGCTTTTGAAATGTGGTGTTGGAGAAGACTCTTGAGAGTCCTTTGGACTGCCAGGAGATCCAACTAGTCCATCCTAAAGGAAATCGGTCTTGAATATTCATTGGATGGACTGATGTTGAAGCTGAAACCCAATACTTTGGCCACCTAATGCGAAGAACTGACTCATTGGAAAAGACCCTGATGTTGGGAAAGATTAAAGGCGGGAGGAGCAGGGGACGACATAGGATAAGATAGTTGGATGGCATCACTGACTCGATGGACATGAGTTTGAGTAAACTCCAGGAGTTGGTGATGGACAGGGAGGCCTGGCGTGCTACAGTCCATGGAGTCACAAAGAGTCGGACACAACTGATCAACTGAACTGAACTGAACCACAAGCAATGTATGGCTCTTGTTTGAATCCTGACTCAAATCAGTAATACAAAGAAATTTTTGAAACAACTTGTGAAATTTAACTATGGAATGAGTATTAGATGATATTAAGGAATTACTGCTAGTTCCTATGGTTGTAATAATAACAATATGGTTATGTAAAAGAGAAAGACCATTTGTTAGAAATGCATATTGCTGTATAAGTGCAATAAGACTGATGAAATGTTAACTATTATTGTAGCAGGGCAGTCATTGTTTTTTTCTACTTTGTATATATTTGAAATTTTTCATCATAAAAAATTAAACTGATAGGGCAAGTCAACTAAAAAGGAAAAAATAGGAATAAGAAAAAAAAAAAATCCTACCATGCAGGGAAGGCTTGTTTACAGAACCAAAGGGATATCTGGTAAAAGTCCTTGACTATGGCAATCAATCCTGACAGCAAATCTGAGCTTATCTCATGCACACATCCTCTGTTTCTGTGCAACACATATGAAGCTATCAGATGGGTTCTCAGAGGCAGGAAATTGCAGAGTTTTGTTTTTTCTGTTAAGACTGTTGCCACTTAGCAGCACTACCCTGCAATAAAACAATTTCTCAGTCTCAGAGTCATCCATTGCTGCCATGAGATTGCAAGTTAATAAGCTAACGGTCACATTGCCTGTGTCCTGCTAGCATTAGGTAGGGATGAAGTAGCTAACTATAAGTCAAATCAATAGAAACCCCTTGCCAGACTGTAAACTCTGCTTGTGGGGACCACTTTTACCTTAATCACTGTGAAATACCTGTGACCAGCATGTTAGCTGACCCCTATTAAGCACTAATGTTTAATTGAACTGAAACCCCAGAGGAAAGAGACCACAGTAATTTGAATGCTACTTAGTAAGAAAATGTGCTGAAAGATTATGTAGATAAGTTTAGGGACTACTACCTAAAGATAATAATATTCCTTTGCCAAGCATTAAAAATTCAGGTATTAGAAAAGGAGCATTGATGAAGAAAAATAAGAAATAATAGAAGCCCAAAGCATCAGGTCAAGGTAAGATTAGGAGAGTGAAAATTTGGTTTCACTTGGCTCCTTGTTTAATGTAGTATTTAAAAAACAAACAACAAACAAAACCCTTTTCTCTATGCTTCTTTGTATCCTTCCCCTTCACATTATCTTCAGTAACAGTGATTAGAAGTTCTCATTCTACACACTGTAGGATGTCAGGGGGCTGGCAAACTCCAAACCTGTAATTACTAAGGTTATATCTAGTGACATGTAATATACAGGACCCTACATTTTCCCTCTTTTGTCTAAAAATGAAATTCTAGTAAACTTTGTCACTTACTTTTAAGTGTCAGCAATTAGATGAGTAGTTCCTAATTTGAAACTCCTAGTGAACTAAAATGGATGGGAATGGGCAAAATTATTCAGATGACCATTATATCTACTACTGCGGATAAGAATCCCTTGGAAGAGATGGAGTAGTCTTCACTGTCAACAGAGTCCAAAATGCAGTAATTTGATGCAGTCTCAAAAATGACAGGATGATCTCTGTTTCCAAGGCACCATTCAACATCACAGTAATTCAAGTCTATGCCCCAAGCACTAATGCCGAAGAAGATGAAGTTCAATGGTTCTGTGAAGACCTACAAGATCTTGTAGAACTAAAACCAAAAAAAAAAAAAAAATGTCCTTTTCATCATAGGGGACTGGAATGTAAAAGTAGGAAGTCAAGAGATACTTGGAGTAACAGGCAAGTTTGGCCTTGGAGTACAAAATGAAGCAGGTCAAAGGTTAACAGTTTTGCCAAGAGAATGCACTGGTTATAGCAAACACCCTTTGCCAACAACACAAAAAACAACTCTACACATGGACATGACCAGATGGTCAATACCAAAAGCAGACTGATTATATTCTTTGCAGCCATAGATGGAGAAGCTCTATACAGTCAGCAAAAACAAGACCGGGAGCTGACTGTGGCTCAAATTATGAGCTCCGTATTGCCAAATTCAGACTTAAATGGAAGGAAGTAGGGAAAACCACTAGGCCATTCAGGTATGACCTAAATCAAATCCCTTATGATTATACAATGGAAATGAAAAATAGATTCAATGGATTAGATCTGGTAGACAGAGTGTCTGAATAACTATGGATGGAGGTTCGTAACATACAGGAGGCACTGACCAAAACCATCCCCAAGAAAAAGAAAGGCAAAAAGGTAAAATGGTTGTCTGAGGAGTCCTTTCAGATAGCTGAGAAAAGAAGCAAAGTGAAAGGCAAAGGAGAAAAGGAAAGACATACCCATCTGAATGCAGGGTTCAAAGACTAGCAAGGAGAGGTAAGAAAGTCTTCCTCAGTGATCCATACAAAGAAATAGAGGAAAACAATAGAACGGGAAAGACAAGATCTCTTCAAGAAAATTAGAGATACCAAGGGAACATTTCATGCAAAGATGCAAAATAAAAGACAGAAACAACAAGGACCTAAGAAAAGCAGAAGATATTAAGAAGAGGTGACAAGAATACATAGAAGAACTATACAAAAAAGGTCTTAATGACCTGGGTAACCACGATGATGTGGTCACTCACCTAGGCCAGACATCCTAGAGTATGAAGTGAAGTGGGCCTTAGGAAGCATTACTACAAACAAAGCTAGTGGAGGTGATGGATTTTCCAACTGAGCTATTTCAAATCGTAAAAGATAATGCTGTTAAAGTGCTACACTCAATATGCCAGAAAGTTGGAAAATTCAGCAGTGGCCACAGGACTGTAAAAGGTCAGTTTTCATTCCAATCCCAAGAAGGGAAATGCCAAAGAATGTTCAAACTACTGCACAGTTACGCTAATTTTATATGCTAGCATGCTTATGCTCAAAATCCTTCAAGCTAGGCTTCAACAGTATGTGAACCGAGAACTTCCACATGTACAAGCTGGATTTAGAAAAGGGAGAAGAATCAGAGATTAAGCTGCCAACCTCTGCTGGATCATAGAAAAAGCAAGGGAATTCCAGAAAAACTTCTGCTTCATTTACTACACTAAAGCCTTTGACTGTGTGGATCACAACAAACTGGAAAATTCTTAAGGAGTTGGGAATACCAGACCACCTTGCCTGCCTCCTGAGAAACCTGTGTGCAGATCAAGAAGCCACAGTTAGAATCAGACATGGAAAAACAGACTGGTTCCAAATTGGGAAAGGAGTACGTCAAGGCTGTATTTGTCAACCTGCTTATTTAACTTACATGCAGAGTATATCATGTGAAATGCCAGGCTGGATGAAGCACAATCTGAAATCAAGATTGCTGGGAGAAAATATCAATAACTTCAGGTATGCAGATGACAACATCCTAATGGCAGAAAGCAAAGAAGAACTAAAGAGCCTCTTGATGAAAGTGAAAGAAGAGAGTGAAAAAGTTGGCTTAAAATTCAACATTCAGAAAACTATAATCATTTTCTCTATTTGATGGCAAATAGGGAAAAAGATGGAAGCAGTGACAGACTTTATTTTGGGGGGCTCCAAAATCACTGCAGACGGTGACTACAACCATGAAATTAAAAGACGCTTGCTCCTTGGAAGAAAAGCTATGACAAACCTAGACAGCGTAATAGAAAGCAGAGATATCACTTTGCCAATAAAGGTCCATATATCAAAGCAATAGTTTTTCCAGTAGTCATGATTAGATATGAGAGTTGGATCATAAAGAAGGCTGAGCACCAAAGAAATGATGCTTTCAAACTGTGGTGCTGGAGAAGACTCTTGAGAGCCCCTTGAATAGCAAAGAGATCAAACCGAGAAATCTTAAAGGAAAACAACTCTGAATATTGATTGGAAGGATTGACGTTGAAGCTGAAGCTCCAACACTTTGGCAATCTGATGTGAAGAGCTGACTCATTGGAAAAGATCCCGATGCTGGGAAAGACTGAGGGTAGGAGGAGAAGGAGGTGACAGAGGATGAGATGGTTGGATGGCATCATCAACTCAATGGACATGAGTTTCAACAAGCTCCGGGAGTTAGTGAAGGACAGGAAGCCTGGCGTGCTGCAGTCCATGGGGTCACAGAGAGTCAGACAGGACTGAGCGACTGAACAACAACAACCACTATCTTAGAGAGAATTAGTAAAATAAACAACGTTAAGCCATTTGAAATTCAGAGAGGAAAGGCTCTGTGAAAACATGAGATACTGCCTCTCAAACACAGCTTAAACTTTGTTTCTTTGGTAAGTTTTGATACCAAAGACCATAATAAACCAGAGTTGGAAGCTTGCTTCAAGAAAATATTGTCCTCATTCCATACTGATCCCTACTGCTTTTTTGTGTGCTATTATAAACTCCTTGACCACCTGACAAAGAGATTTTCTAAAGATCATTTTCCGGAATTAGACTTTATCACATTCTCATTTAGTATGCTATGCTACGGCTTCAATATCATGAAATCAATTTCTTAAAGTCACAAAACAAGATTTTGACGTGAGGGAATGTCCCTCTTTTAGAGTTCCCTTCTGGATAAGATACTGGAGGCCTCATTGCAGGGAAGTCGAGAAAAAAACAATAGGAGGATGAGGGATTGTGAGGGTTTTTTTTTCTTTTTTCTAAAGAAACATATCAATAAAATAACTCTTGACAATGTAAAACAGTGCCTCTATCTGGGGTCAAGGCCAGAGCAATGGATACCTTATCCCACTCATCCTCTTCCTCTGATAAAGCCCCAACCAGTACTAAAAAGTCTTTTTCATAAGAGCCTAAAGGCCTTTTTTAAAAGTGCTTGAAAAAGAAGTAGACAAAGGAAAACTGAAATCAAGAGGATTTTCCAGTCTGTCTCTGGTGGCTGGTCCAGAAGGATGCCTCAGTTCCTGCTTTTCGCCTGCCTCTTCATCTTAGTAACACTTGTGTCACCAAGGGGTAAGTCTTGTGTCAAGTACTTGGCACAATATTTTTTTTTGTTGGAGGAATTTGCTGTTATGTACAGGTTATTAAGAGCAAGATTCCAGTATCTTAAATACTGGTTATAGAATAGTATAAGAAAAGTCATTGGTAACCTATGGAGATATGTTTTCAGAGAATTTCATTTCATGTTCCATTTAGCCTCTCACCTGGGCATCCAAAATTTCCATGGATCTGCCAAATCCAAACAACTTTCCACGAGCTAAATATTTCTTGGAGTATGTGTAAAAGGAATTCTAACCACTTTATTTTCTAAGCACTTTTATAGTCCTAACTTTAAGAGCAAAAAAAAAAAAAAGATTTTTCAGAGTGGAGGATAGAGTTTTTCCTTTAACAAATACAAGGGACTGACTGTGCCCATAAAGGCACAGATCTGGATAAATCAGACTTCTTAGGTTTGACATCTTAAAATATGACTTTTGCACTGACTGAGTGAATCTTAAACTCTCTCCCCCCTCAGCTTTGGTACAAAACAGGCCAACAAAGCAAAGTTTTCATTCCAGTTAGTAACAATTTTCTCTCTCCTTTTCCCATTAGAATTTAAGTTCTAACTAGAAGACAGAGTGAGAGGAGGCTGAGATGAAGAGAACCATACTTCTTGGCATTTTGGGGAAGCTCAGTGTTTAACTGCCCCTATTTCTTTGGAGTAACTAAGGCCTTGCTCTAGTACCTTTAAGAATAAACATTAAAACTAGGCTTGAGACAGTAAGGAGACGTGGAAAATTAAATGTCATGTGGTATCCAGGATGGGATCCTGGGACAGAGAAAGATACAGGCAAACTAAAGAAATCTAAATTGTGGACTTGGGTTAAGGTATCAACAGTGGTTCATTAATTGTGGCAAGTATAACCATACTAGTGTATGATTATTTCATGAGGGGAAACTGGGTGCCAGAAGGTGTGAACTCTTTATACAGTCTTCTCAACTATTCTCTACATCTAAAACTGATCTAAAAAATCGTCCTAAAGATAGGTTCGAGACAAGTTTAATCACCCTGTATCTGCTGCCAGTAAGTAATCAAGAGTCACTTGAGCCAAAGTCGTCCTTCCCTCAACTTCCTCTCAGCTTTCTCCCCACTCTCTTCCCCGGCTTAACTGTCCATTACCTCCTGTACCCTCCCATCAGCCGCGTT
This sequence comes from Giraffa tippelskirchi, assembly GCF_054371585.1. Classification (NCBI taxonomy): domain Eukaryota; kingdom Metazoa; phylum Chordata; class Mammalia; order Artiodactyla; family Giraffidae; genus Giraffa; species Giraffa tippelskirchi. Next base: position 63,759,577 of record NC_137276.1, on the reverse strand, counting down.
CTCCCTTCTTCGATCTTTTTTATTTTATTAATTTTTTTTCCTCCAGCACTTCTAGGACGTTTGACTCCAAGCCATAAAAAGGGAAAACTTTAGGGGCTGGGGATTGAGGTGGGGGTTAGGTTGCCTGGGAGGAGAAGGGAAGCGAGGAAAAAGGAAGAGCAGGGCCAGAGAAGAGGGGAGGTGGGAGGGAAGGAAGTCAAGGGGGAAAGGGAAAGAAGGAGAGGACGGGTTTCGGCCTGAGAGAGGGCGCAGAATCGGGCGACTGCGACCACCCGAGGGGCGGGGCCAGGGGTGCGGGCCAGGACCGTCAAGGACTCCTGGTCCCCGGGGATGAAAAGGCGACGATGCTGACATTTGCTGTCTGCTCTCGGCCGCTGAGAGGTGCTGGCCCCGGGTCGCACGGACATCCGCGCCGCTTCCCGGCTCGAGGGATACGGGAGGGGCAGCTGGCCAGGGGGCTGATGGGCGAGAATCCTGGCAAAGGCTGACCGGCCCTCTGCCAACCAGGCCCCCTGACTTGACTCCACCTGGCTGTTCTCAATTAAGGAGTGTATATATGGGTGTGTGTACATATATCAGCAATTCAGGAGGCAGCATGTATGATACCGAATTCTGGCCTCCACACTGAGAGTCTGAAAACAGGAATTAACACCAGCGGCCAGATTATTAAAGGATTGAATTACTCCCTTAAAAGGGGGTAAGTGGAATGGGTTTATTTAATGTTAGAAAATATTGCATGAGTAACTTTTAATATATGTTTATTTTACAGAAGATAGTAAATTTCTATTTGTGCCATATATCCCTAAAGAGAAGAAATAAACTTTTAACAAATAGCCCAAGAAATGATAGTTATATTTAAGGAAAAACTTCATAAATCATGAAATAGTTATTGAGGGAGGTTTAGGAGTTTCTGTAAAAGCTATTACAAGTTGAGTGCCTAACCATTTCTTGTAAAATTAGAGCCAAGGAGATGAACCAAATATTTCTATGAATATATAATCACCTGTGAAATTGCCCTGGAAACCTTTCTTCATAAGAGAACCACAGCTGGGAGAGCAGATGAGGGAATGTTTCCCTTTTTAGAGGGTAGAGAGTCCATATGTGGACATTTCTTCCCCTCGAGGGACATCAAACCATGATCTAGGACATTTTTGGGGTACCTCAGGAACATTTTAAGGAAGAGTGTTGTGCCTTCCGCGTGTAACTCTGCAGAAGTTTTTTTTCAGAATGTGCAATGTTCTACTTATTTCTTGTCCCTGTTATATTCTCAGTGGGGCACTAGGCTATGCCCTCCTCCACATGTGACTGAAGTTTTGAGAGTAAACTTGAATTGGAAATGTAGACTGGGAAAATTCAAAATATTTTCTTGACAACTTAGATTTTATCAACAAGGCCCATCCACATTTAATTATTGTGCAGTGTTTACTAAAGCTGAATTTCCTGTCCACAAAATTTACCAGCCTTAATATGAATTCCCTGCCTACAATGTCAATTAAGTCAACCTCACATGCATTAAGAAGGATAGTATCCTCTGGCTAGGTCTCCTTTCTAGAATTTCTTGATTTTATTGTAAGATTCTTTATAAACAAAATTTGCCTATGTTAATTCAGCGTTTTCCTGAAATTGAGAGAAGCAGTGAGAATAGTGGAGCTATTAGTGTCTCCAGTCATTAAAATGGTTTTGATGAGACACTTGTCTATGTTATTTATGCCTTAAAAATGCATGCTTGAAATGTTGCTGTATTCTAGACAGTGATGCCATGGGTAATTGTGAAGACAAAAAGTTCATGATATTTTCAATAAACTGATGGAACACGTACCAGCATTCACATGGAGACTACCCTTGGTGATTACTTGCCACTATACTGTATATTTCAAAGCCTGTGCCAGAGGCCTTTTACTTCACAGCAGAATAAGTTTACATAATTATTATCAAACCAAACTGCTTACTAGTACAAAATTCCATCCATAATCTTGCTTATAAATGACCATCTAGTTGGACCATCCAGTCTTTTTCAAAATTTCCAAAGATGAAGAGCTTACCACATTGTGATACAGCTTCTCCATTACTGGGCTTCCCAGGTGGCACTCGTGGTAAAGAACCTGCCTGCCAATACAGAAAACATAATAAGAAACGCCTGTTCAATCCCTGGGTTGAGAAGATCCCCTGGAGAAGGGTATGGAAATCTACTCCAGTATTCTTGCCTGGAGAATCCCATGGACAAAGGAGCCTTGAAGGCTACAGTCCATGGGATCACAAGAGTTGGACATGACTTAGCGATTAAACCACCATTACTGGATAGCTGAACTGAAATGCACTTCCCCATGACAATTTGTTTTGTCATTCTAACAGAATACCTAAATCCTCTTCCACAAGCCTTTTCCAGATTTTTTGAAAAGTAATACATAATATGCAGGGTTTTGTTTTGTTTTTCTCCAAATGATATTTCTCAGCTTCTTCCCCAGTAAATAATTGTTAGGCTCCCTTCTAAATCTGGTCACCATCCTCTGGACATCAGATTTGTCCATTACTTTCATAAAGTATAGCCTCCAGGTATGAACACAGTACTCAAAATCCAGTCTAACCAGTGCAGTGTTCAGTAAGATTATAACTTCCTTTGGTCTGAACAACTATCCTATCAGAGGAATACTGTGGATAAAAGGTTTAGTCCAATGCAAACACAGAGCCTTAAGTAGATTTGAAATAATTTTTCAAATGTAAAAGGCATTTATGAAATATGTTTACATCAACTTGAGGAATCTTAAACAACTGCTTTTAGGGTCTTTAGATTATTTCTTTCTTGAAATCTAAGATCAAGAAGGTAAACTCAGGCTATTGCCACTGTGATCCAAATCATCAAGGTGCCTCTGAGGTGTCCTTTTCATTCCCAGCCCTAGATCCTTGTTCTGCTTACATCAGTCTGAATGAGCCATGGAGGAACACTGACCACCAATTCGATGAGTCTCGAGGTTCCCCTCTATGTGACAACAATGTGGACGGGGAGTGGTACCGCTTCACAGGCATGGCAGGGGATGCTATGCCCACCTTCTGCATACCAGAAAACCACTGCGGAACCCATGCACCTGTCTGGCTCAATGGCAGCCACCCTCTGGAAGGTGATGGCATTGTGCAACGCCAGGCCTGTGCGAGCTTCAACGGCAACTGCTGCCTATGGAACACCACTGTGGAGGTCAAGTCTTGCCCCGGAGGCTACTATGTGTATCGTCTGACCAAGCCCAGCGTCTGCTTTCATGTCTACTGTGGTCGTGAGTACCTTCCCTGGACTCTTTTCCCTCCCCTCAAAGGCCACAGAAATGGCATCAAAGAGAAAAGTGCCATAGGAAATTCTGTTATGGTAGTATCTCAGCACCTGAAGAACATTGATTTAGGAGCACAGATATCTCTAGCTCATGATTTCTGGGGTCTACTCTTAAGATTTCTGAAAAATTCCTAAGAATAGAAAGGGAAGGAAAATATGACTTTGATAATTTTGTCTTCCATTCCATTCAAACGAAACATTAGAAAGTGAAATGTTGATTTATGTAATTTAGTGTGGATTTCCAAACTTTCTGAGCATGGAGGGCCCCTTCTTTAGATATATTTCAGACATCCATATGATATTTTTTTAGAAATGATGTATAATGGGAAGAAGCTACTTGAGATCAGTAATGCTTTCAAATGAATTTTCTTGTTATTAATCTCATCAAAATCTGTATACGTTTTCAAAATAGACTGCATGGAAGAGTAGAACATAATGCTTTTTAATCTACAGCTCATGTTTGGTGAGCTTTTGCAGAAAACACCAGGATCACCCGGGGTCTGTGGATCTGAAGTTAGGACTCATGGATCTCAATGACAGAACACGCCCATGCCCCTGGACAGTGCCTCTTGCCAGTGGGTTATATAAACCCAGAACAGTGAGAATTCTCTTGATGTTGACTAGGAATTCGTACCCCATGATTGAACCCATGAGGCTTTCTCATGGATGAGAGTGTCCTCTGACCCTCGCCCCTCATGAAAGGTCATCTTTATCCTTCCATAGATTTTTATGACATCTGTGACGAGGACTGCCACGGCAGCTGCCTGGGTACCGGTGAGTGCACATGTGCTCCAGGAACCGTGCTAGGCCCCGACAGACAGACATGCTTTGGTAAGAAACTCATCTTACAGTAGAAACAGGCTATTAGGAGCAAAAGGACGAATCAAATCAAAAACTCTTCTTGACTCATAGCACCACCATTTTTCCACTTTGTGTCTCTGAACACTCGGAATGGGGTTTGCCTTTTTAGTTCATAAGTAAAGCCTCAAGTCAAATCTATATCATGTGCTGGGACAGTCTAAGATTATGCTGTCCAATATAGTAGCCACTAGCCATATGTGACTATAAAGCTCTTGAAATGTGGCTTCTGTGACTGGAAAACTGAACTGTAATTTTACATAATTTTAATTTAAAAGCTAATACTTGATTGTCATTGGAAAACTAAAAATATGTGGAACAACTTGAGTGAACTGTAAATTTCATGACTCTGAAGTACAAATCATGTATTTCTGATGAAAATTTATCATCCAAATTGAGACATGCTATAAGTGTAAAATACACACTGGATTTTGAAGACCAGTTAAAAGAACATATCTCAATGATTTTAATACTGATTATATATTAAAATGAAACATTTTGGAAATATTAGATTAAATGAAATATATTATTAAAATTAATTTTACCAATGCCATTTAACAAAATTTTTAATGTGACTAATAGGAAATTTTATATGTGTGGCTTGCTTTGTATTTCTACTGGATGGCTTTGGTCTAGAATTATCTACAGGTATACTCCTATAGCTTCAGTGATATAATTTTGGTTTGTCTGAGTAGCAAGAAAGGGGAGTCAGGTTATTCGTTGGAAATAGAGTTGTCTAATTATATATATGTTTTGTTGTCCACAACTGGGAGAAAATAGAGTTGAAAAACCCAGGACTGAAGCTCATCTCTTTTCTATTTAATGTTATGAAGCTTTTTGTATTCAGACTCAAAGAGATTTAAAACAAATCTAGAGAGAAAGGGAAGCACTGCCCCATGCCTGCCTCCTCCAGAAGAGCAGTAACAAGATCAGGGGGATAGGGATCAGGATGAAAGGGCTATCAGAGGGTTCTTATTTTAGAAAAGCTTTTGTTTCTCAGTCTCTTTAACAACCTCCCGCCCCCTGTCCCCGCCCCTGACTGTTCTATGGGGCATGGTTAGGCCCTCCCATAACAGTTGTTAAGGCTCTTGCATTGTCGATTTTGACTAAGTGATTTATTGCAAACAGATTTGGGGTGTGGGAGATGATGGTTCCTACAATCCCCCCAACCTCTCACACGGCACAGGCACACGCACACACGCACACACACATACACACACGTATCTGTTGGAAAATATTTGGCTTCCTTTTAAGGCAGGGGTTTTTCATTCATTTCTCTGCCTTTATTTTAATATAAATTTTGAATAGGTAATGTATTTAAATAGCTCCCAAATTAAACAGCATGACAGGTATACAGTGAAACCTCTAGCTCTCTGTCCCCCATTTGTTCCATAGCCCCCTCCTCCAACTCCACCCCAAGTAAACTCCTACATTATTTACTTATGTATGCTTCCAGGATTTCTTCAGGCAGATATAAAAATAAAAATATACACATTTAATTATTGCTGTTGTTTAAATCAAAGGTCACCTGTTATACACGCCATACATATCTCTTGCTTAGCAACTTATCTTAGATGTTTCTGCCTATCAGGACACAGGGAAAAGCTTTCAGTTTCTACCTGGGGTCTGTCTGCTGGTTTTAGGGAGATCATGAATTCCCTGAAATTAGAGGCAAAGCTTTGTATTTATGTGTATATGTCAGTGTTACTTTAGTTTTTTTAAATATATAACAATTTTAATTATTTATTATAAATTGTGTATTTTGAGGAGGCAGAGAGAAGAGTAAAGAAAAATAATATAACAGACTCTCATGTACCCAGATTTATAGCTAAATTTTTCTTCTTTTTTTTTAAATAAAATTTTACAGACACAGATAAAGCCATCTCACACCATCTATTTTACTTCACTCACCCTCCAGGGGAATTAGCATTTTGAAGTTAGTGTATGTCCTTCTGGTTCCTGTTTTTATGTTTTTATTATTTATGTAATAAATAACAATAACAATATAACATATATAACTAACTATATAGCACTGTTTTGTGTGTTCTTAAAATTAACATAGTTTTAAGAACCTTAACTCTTCTGTGAGATTTTCTTCACACTCTTTTCATTTTATACCTGTAAAAGTGGAATTGCTGGGGCATTGAGAAGGCTGCCAGCAGCCCTATCCATCCGCTGTCTAGGCAGCAGGGCCTAATCTTATCAACTGTATTTTTCATTTCTACAGGTTCTGTGTGTTTGGTTTCAATTCTGCTTTGTCTTTCTGCACATTCTTTTATTTGGTCACTGGCCTTGTATCTGTTTAGTAATTTTTTAAATCCTTGTATTGTGTATTTTCTTGGGTTATTCTGTTCTCTATAGTTCAGAGATTACCAGTTGTTGCCTTATCAGCGTTCTCATAGCCCATCATCCCCGCCTGTGCAGTGTTTTGTGGTAAACCATCTTCTACTGTAACTGTTTTTCTGTGGACTCCACTCTTATCACCTGGTTTGAAGGAGCTGGTTTTTGTTTTGTTTTTGTTTCTTTCACTACACAGCAGTGTTTCAGACGCTTTTGTCACAGAAGTTTCACCAATCCAGGTCAAAGTTTACATCAGTTTCTCAGTTTCAAGATCCCCATGGGATGTGAGAATTGTGACTTCATACTTCAACCATGGCAGAGCCAGACTTGGCTTTTATGAAGGCTTTTTTCTCTCTCAGAACCTCAGGCAGAGAGCTCCTTACTGCTTACCTGGGCCTCAGAGCAGAGCCCTTCTTCTCCCCCTTTCACTACGGGGATGCCTTTTCCAAGGTCTTGGCCTTGAGCCGGGTTTCAGTTCCAGCCCATCTTCTCTCAGGGACCCACGGCCATGCCTTCTGTCATCTAGTGGGTATTTAAACCCCAGTCCCTAGTTTATATCTTATATTAGAGCCATGACAAATTTAGCTCTTCAAGCTCCCCATTTTTTGTTTGTAGAAGGAAGTGGATTGACATTTGTTGCCAACTGTGCATTTTTTGTAACAAGAATCATTATCCTTTATCAGATTCTTAAAAAGGATAACAATCATTACTTAAGTACAGGATGGGAATATTCCAATGTTTATTTTTTTAAAGGTGGTTTTTTAGTATTTTGAAGTCTTTACTGAATTTGTTACAACATTTGTTAGTTGCCCAGTCGTGTCTGACTCTTTGCAACCCCGTGAACTGTAGCTTGCCAGGCTCCTCCGTCCATGGAATTCTCCAGGGAAGAATACTAGAGTGGGTTGCCATTCCCTTCTCCAGGGGCTCTTCCCAACCCAGGGATTGAGCCCAGGTTTCCTGCATTGCAGGCAGATTCTTTACCATCTAAGTCACCAGGGAAGCCCTGTTACAACATTGTTTCTGTTTTATATTTTGTTTTTATGGCCACGAGGTATGTGAGATCTTAGTTCCCCAACCAGAGATTGAACCCTCACTGCTTGCAAAGTCTTAACCACTGGGCCACTAGGGAAGGCCCTTCCAATAGTTAAAACAGATTTTAAAGGCAGTTGTTTATAATATTGAGTTGGTCAAAAAGTTAGTTCGGTTAGTAAATAGAGTTCAGTTAGTAAATGGAGTCAATTGAGTTCTTCATGAAAATGAAAAATGTGTCTTTTTTTACTTAAAACTGAACAAAATTTTTGGCCAACCCAATAGAAGACTGCCTCACTAGTAGTATGCGTAATACATATATTTTAGAAAACATGAATTTTGCATAGCGAAATGGTTCATAACATTTTGATTCCATTTGTTTGACTTAGTATGAATGGAATGCTATATTTTTATTTTTTTTTAAAATAGATATGCAACAATCAACGAAGTTTTACTGTGTAGCACAGGGAACCATAGTCTATATCTTGTAATAACCTCTAATGGAAAATAATCTCAAAACTAATATATGTGTATATGTATGACCAAATCACCTTGTTGTGCACCTGAAACATTGTACGTCAACTATACTTGAATAAAATATATATATATCTTAAGGAAGACTGCTTCACAAAAAATTTCATCAGACCTATCCTTTTGCAATGTAAATTTATTTAATGCATTTAAAACACAGTTTGATTTATAAGTTTCAGTAATTGGAGAAAATGAGACTCGCCAATACAAGCAAATAAGTGAAACCAGATAACAAAGCGAATTTCATTTCCCCAACAGTTTTGCCGTGAGGAGGGAACTGGCAAGCAACCAGCTGCCTTCTGCTCCAGCAGAGGGCAGAGGGACAAATAACTTGATTGAGGAGACCAGGTTAATATTATAGAAGTGATTATATTGGAGATGGTTTGTGGAAAGTCTATGAACAGGGTCTGAAAAGATGTAGCGATTCTGCTAAAGGGCTTGGGGAAAGACTGCATGGCTCAGCACTGTGTAAATGGTGTGGTTTCTCTTCTACAGATGAAAATGAATGTGAGCAAAACAATGGTGGCTGCAGCGAAATATGTGTAAACCTCAAAAATTCCTATCGCTGTGAGTGTGGGGTTGGCCGTGTGCTAAGAAGTGATGGCAAGACATGTGAAGGTGAGATGGGCAAGAAGGGATTCACATCAAGAGCCCCCACTAAGCCACTGGCTTATTTTTTGACATTTGTGAAACTGTCCAGGGTTAGAAAAGAGTAACAATTTGGCTGTGTAAAGAAACCATAAACCATCATCACTGAGCATCACTGCAGAATGCTTGTGTTGCAGACAGAATGCTGTGTTGATTTTATCTCCAAGCTTTGGCAAAAGGGAGCTGTTGCATTTTGCAAGAGGCAGAGAGCTGCGTTTTTAGTTTGGGATGTAAAAATTGGGTATTTCATGTTTCTCAAACTTTAATACACCCACGAATCACCTGGCATCTTGTTAAAATGTAGGTTCTGATTCAGTAGGTCTGGGGTCAGGTGAAGATCCTGCATTTTTAAATAACTTTTAGGTGCTAGCTATGCTGCAGACCCAGGGAGCACATTTGAAGTAGCAAGATAATGGAGGCAGGTGGCAGAAAAAATAGTTTATAGCAGTTTCTCAGACTTCCTTGCTGAGAATCACCTGCATGCTTTTAAAGCTGGCCCTTCCCAGGTCTCTCTCCTGGAGAAATCTGGTTCAGTGAGGTGGGAGGGGCCTTACAGTTTGTGTTTTTACCAAGTTTCCTACGTGAGTCTTACCATCCTGAAAGTTTGGGAAACTGGTTTTTACGAAGTCATTTATTTTAGTCATATGCTTTGCATTTATTAGAGATTAACACATGTTTGAAATAAGTAAACTTACCTGTTTTGATAGTGGAAATGCTGTATGGTGGCAGTTTTAGTCACTAAGTCACGTACAACTCTTGGACTATAGAGTTGGACATGGACTGTAGCCCGCCAGGTTCCTCTGTCCATGGGATTTCCCAGGCAGGACTACTGGAGCGGGTTGCCATTTCCTTCTCCAGGAGATTTTCCCAACCCAGGGATGGAACCTGGGTCTCCTGCATTGCAGTGGTTTCCTGCATCAGGCAGATTCTTTACCAACAGAGTCACCAGGGAAGTCCAGAAATTCTGTATGCATTTTGTATAATTAAGTAATAAAAAATAATTTGAAAGTGTGTTGAATAACTGAAATGGAAATTGTCTACTACTATGACATGAAGCTTTGATAATATCCCTTCTCTAAGGCACATTTGCCCTTGCAAATTATCTGGGCTGAAATTTCATAATTTCTACTTTAATAAATCTGAATCTCATGACATTGAGAGTTGAGAGATCAAAAAGTGAAAAAAAACTCTGCAGATTATATGAAGAGATAAATGGCTTATCATTATTTACAGGGGACATATGATATGTCCCAGAGGGTAACTGAATGTGTGGCAAAATACATTATAACACTGCTTGTGAGTTGACTTTATTCTAGCTATATTCAAAATAATAAACTGCTACCCTAAAAGGAAAAATTATGGCCAGTGCTCACAATTTATTTCATGCCACAAAGTTTGTGTTATTAACTCAGGGTCCATTAACCAGGATATCAAACTGCTGTCTCTTATAAAAAGACTAAATGAACTTTAAGTTTTATTGGATAAGGGTAATATCCTGAATCCTCCTTAAATCTTATTTTATACAACCATCTTTGCATATTTGTATATTAATGAAATGTTCCATGAGGAACATTTGTAATTATGTATGAGTATTTTATTGGAAATATTACAGTTAATCCTCATATAATTTTAAAACCTAATAATCATAACTGAAAAGTATTTTAGCAGAAGATAAAGCTTGAATATGAATTACACTTTAGGATTAAGATTCTTATTTGAAGCCCTTACTTTTTGGAGAGCTTTTTGGGTTTTTTGTCTTATGGAAACCCTTACATTTTATTGATAGTCCAAACATATTTGTTTCTTTAGCTAGCCTGTTAGATTAGCATATTTTCTTTTTTAAAATAAAAAGCTCTTTTTAATTTTTAAGTAATTTTTATTGTTTGTTTTATTTTGAAACAGTTATGTTCATAGAAGAAAATACAGAGAAGTAAAAGAAAGATATGGACCCAGAATCCCATTTGCTAGATATATCCATTCTAAACATTTTGGTATGTCCTTATAAGAGACTTAAAATTCTTCAATCCAAGTAAGAATTTCAGCTTATTTTGTGCGTTGCAGTCTTAGATCTGGAAATATTCTTAATGAACATTTAATCCGACACTTTCATTTTACATTTATTGAAACTGACACCCAGGAAAATTAAATGACTTAAGGAACATCACTTTTAAGAAAAATATTTCCTATTAATGTTGATTTTAACATTTTATAGCATATTTTATGCTTTCTTCTATATCATTATATATCATTTTCAGCTATTTAAAAAAATCTTTAAGAATACTTTTATCTTTTTTAACTATAGATTTATGAACAGGTCATAACCTAATTTCTCTTAAATTTTGTGAAGATTAATTCATTGCAAATTTATTCTCTCTCCCTATTTCACAAAAATTGATTCATTCCAAGTTAATTAACTGATGTTCCAAAGAACTAATATTTTTATCATTATTAAACTGAGACTTATAGCTGTAACTGGAAATTGGCTAATATTTTTCCTTGAACATCTTAAATGAATTGAAAGCATTCTCCCTCACTTTTTTTTTTTGACCATGCCATGAAGGATCTTAGTTCTGACCAGGATCAAACCTGGACTGTTGGGACTGAGAGCTCAGAATCCTAACCACTAGACCACCAGAGAATTCCTGAAGGCATTCCCCTTTGAATATTACCTTACCCCTAAAACAGGGAGCAGCAGACTTTTTCTGCATAGATCAAACAGTGGATATTTAATATGGAATTTGTTGAAACTACTCAACTCCGCCCTCATAGTGAGAAGGCACCCATAGATAAGAGGGAAATAAATGAGCATGACTGAGTGTGCTAATAAAACTTTATATACAACAGCATATAGCAGGCCAGAGTTTGATGATCTATGATCTAGAAGATAGCATCCAGAACCCACAAAGATCATTATTTTTCCTCTGCTAACTATGACATTATATGGTAGTTTCTTCATTTTTCAACTGAATATTTTTCCTTTTTTGCCTATTTGATTGAGTATGCTTTTTGAAAATGCAAAACTTTTAAAAAGAAAACTTGAAAAAGCGACCTCAGAAGAATGAAAGAGCTCGGTAGAGTGGAATCTCTCAGTGCGCTGTCCAGGTCTCATTCTTATAATGTGCTGTCAACCCAAGAAAAATAACTCCAGTGCTATTATTCCTAGAGATTCGAGGAGAGGGGCTGGTGACCCAACCATTGGCAATAACTCTGGGTAACTCTGATCCACTTAGCTGCTGTGCTTGAATTTATATTCTGTCAGTTCCTTTTACATCAGTAATAAACATTTCAAAATTGGGTGGACTAAATGTTACAGCAATTAAGAAATGACTTTCCGGTGTTCCTCCCCAAATTATACTTTAATCATGAGAAAAACAGACAAACCCGGGTTGAAGGGCATTTTACAGCTTAAATGGTGAGAGCTGTGTTTGTGTTATAAGATGGCTCTTTGTAGCTCTAACATTTAATCAAAACTTCTTTGTGGACATTCCTGCATGTCTCAGTGACTGAGCTGGGCCCCAGTGATACTATGGTAAGTCAAGTATAATGCCTGATCCAAACCACGAGTCCAAGAACCAGAATTCTTGAGGAAGACGGCTACAAGATCCTTCCTTTTTCTTTTGGTTTTTATTGCAGACATTGAAGGATGCCACAATAACAATGGTGGCTGCAGCCATTCTTGCCTTACATCTGAGAGAGGCTATCAGTGTGAATGTCCCCGGGGCTTGGTGCTGTCTGAGAATAACCACACTTGCCAAGGTAGTACATGCTCAGCCTCTGCTCTGACTTCTTCCTCCCCAAATCTCCCTGTCTTCCTCACCCAAGTGTGTCAAGATTCTCATCTTTTAGAATACCAGCTCTTTCAGCAGTGTGTGTTCACTCTGGAATCATTCAAAAATTGCAGTTAAAAAATGTAACATAAAATTTACCACCTAAACCAGTGTTAAGTGTATAGTTCAGTAATGTTAAGTATATTCACATTTTTGTGCAACAAATCTTCAGAACTTTTTCATCTTGCACATCTAAAACTCTGTACCCGTTAAAAACAGCTACCCCGCCATTCCTTCCTCCCTGCAGCCCCTGGCAGCCACCATCCTACTTTCAATTTCCACTAAGCCAACTATTTTAGGTACGTCATATAAGTGAATGCCTACAATTTGTCCTTTTGTGATTGACTTAATTTCACTTCGTAAATTGTCCGCAAGTTTCATGCATGTAGCGTATGACAGGATTTCTTCCCTTTATAAAGCTATTCCACTGCATGTGTACACCACATTTTATTTATCCATTCATCCATTGATGGACATTTGGATGCTTCCTCCTCCTGGCTATTGTCAATAATGCTGCTATGAATATGTGTATGCAAATATCTCTTTGAGATCTTGTTTTCAGTTCTTTGGGATCTATACTCAGAAATGGATTGCTGGAACATATGGTTTCCTTTGCTTTTTACTTTTGATTTTATTTACCCTGATTTCTATTGTATAACTAATATTCAATACTTAATTTAGATGGAGTTCCTCCCTTTTCTAACAGATCATTGTTTTTCTGGAAATCTAGTTATTTATGTCCAGAATATTAATTTATTCATCCAGCAGATATTTGATAAGCACCTATCTGTGATTTCTTTGTACTAAGTCATTGCTATTATGTGCCCTCATACGCTGATATTGCCCTCAAGTTTTGTCTGACAGTACTCAGAAGTACTCATTTTAGGATATTTGTACAAAGTCTCGAGACGAGAATGCTTAAGAAAAGCAATCTTTTTATATTAAATTAAAGTTGGATTTATAGTCACAGTTTATGGTTTACTGAGCCATGCAAGGATGATTTGGAACTCTTCCCCAAGTGCACTAATGCTGTTTTTATTACCACTGTTTTATGGGGCAATAATTAATGTTGAAGTCAAAGCAGTAACATTATGTAATTTAAGCCCATATCAAAGCAGTACTTTTCCTGTATTGCCGATAAATTGTATTTCCACTAAAAGCTCATCCTTTAGGTGTTTTGATACATGGAGTTATGCTAGACACGCTGTGAAATGTTTGTTAAAATGAAACTTCAGAACAATATTTCTTCATTTGGGAAATAATACAGTATTTGACGAGCGTTATTTGACCACAACCTTGGGAGTTAGGAGTCCAGCTTTTATTCACCGATTTGTTTTGAGTCTCACAGATTTTTCTTCCGGATAAAACAAAAAGCCCAAAGTGCAAGAGGAAGAAGTTGTTTCTCTTAGTAGTCTCCTTCCCCTTCTCCCAGTTCCACTTTCCTGGTTCTAACAGCATCCTCCGTCCCCACAGTTCCTGTATTCTGCAAGTCGAATACCATCGAAGTGAGCATCCCCAGGGACCTGGTTGGCGGTCTGGAGCTCTTCCTGACCAACACCTCCTGCCGAGGCGTGTCCAATGGCACCCATGTCAACATCCTCTTCTCCCTCAAGACATGTGGCACAGTGGTTGATGTAGGTTCTTCCTGGAGGACTCTTGGGGAATGACCAAATCTAGTTATTTGGGAATTTGTTGATGAAGGTGTGCATTGTGGCTTGTGTCATAGATGATATATTTCCTCATAAAAGAATGGCGCTCAAAAATTCATATGCTGTTCATTTAACAAATGTGTTATTGAGCATCTGTGCTATGCTGTGGTCCTGACACTGGGAAGACAGCAAGTTAAAAAGAATTCTGCTTTTTCAGTTCTCAAATAGTATTGAATACCATCTCTCCGATATGCACAGACATTTACCTGAGTGCATCAGCACCAGTACCAGGAGGCCTACTGTGTCTCTTCTGACCAATTATTTTACTTGAAGAAAACAATGATTAATCCATGAGATAACAAATGAATCCAAGGATTGAACCAGGTAGAGGTAAAAGATTTGTTCTTCCTTCCAAGAATCTGTGCACAGCCCTGTGCTGGGGAGGCTGAGGGATATGTGAAATATATGCAAAATAAGATTTCTGACTTTTAGGAACATACATGGTTCCTGAAAGACAACACACATAAAATATGAGTCAGTGATACAGTTGACGGGTGGTATAGGAGGCCAGAAAGGGACAAACCCTGGAGTAGTCAAGACAAGTAAGACTTGAATTGGGGTGGAAGCATATGCGTGGTTTATACAGGCAGAGAGGTGGAGAAAGGGCATTTCAGATGAGAAACAAGTGATCAAGTCTCAGAGATGGGAATTCTTGAGGCTTATGCTGAGTGAATGGGCAACACAACCTGACTGGCAAGGAATGAATAATGGAAAGGAAACTGGAAAAGTGGGTGGAGGGAGACTGTGCTTTCAAAGATCTGCTTTGTGTGCTGGGGTGAGCCGTTTGGCTTTTTCCCATAGGCATGGGATGAAGCAGGCACTGTCATGATGAAATCAGAAGTGGACAAGATGAATAGAAAAAAGAGGACCTGGACCCAGGAGATTGGTGTAGTGGCCCTTGCAATCAAATAAACAAGTATTTATTTATGGAAACAGAGAAAAAGCAGAGAGCTAATTAGACTTGGGGTGAGATATTGGGGAGATATTTGAGAAGGACCCACTTTAGGCAAATTGTGTTTTGTCATATCTGTGGGTAATCAAATAGAAATGCCCTGCAGTGAGCCAGGGGTTCTTGGTACACAGGAGAGCAGACAAGGCTAGAGATGAAGAACTGAAAATCATCTGAGTAAATGTGACAGCTGAAGCCCACGCGCAGATGAGCTCAGCCCAAGGTCATGCTGCTGCACAATCACCAGGTCTAGGATTCCAGAAAAATATAATATACAGAGGCTGTTCTTTTCTAAACTATCAGAGCTTTGAGTTTGCTGATTCTGCACAGCTCAGGTTTTTATGACTAATACTCCAAAGGAATGTGTGGGTTGACCATGAAGTGGTATACAAAACTCTTAACAATCAAAATATGTTAGTAAAAAGAGAAGCGATTTTTTTTTTTCTTTTTTTTTAAGTTTCAGGTTTTAGCAACTGAATCTCTCATGTGATTTGACGTAAAGAGAAATTTGGAGAATGTTATGGTGGGCAGCAGGTAGGGTGCTCTGTAGAAATAAACAGAGACTCTTTCCTCTCCTGGCTCTGGCCTGGCTCAGGTGGTGAACGACAAGATCGTGGCTAGCAACCTTGTGACAGGTCTACCCAAGCAGACCCCAGGGAGCAGCGGTGACATCATCATTCGAACCAGCAAACTGCTGATTCCTGTGACTTGTGAGTTTCCACGCCTGTACACCATTTCTGAAGGCTACGTTCCCAACCTTCGCAACACCCCACTGGAAATCATGAGCCGCAGTCATGGAATCTTCCCATTCACCCTGGAGATCTTCAAGGACCATGAGTTCGAAGAGCCTTACCGGGAAGCTCTGCCTACTCTCAAGCTGCGAGATTCCCTCTACTTTGGTATTGAGCCCCTGGTGCACGTGAATGGCTTAGAAAGCCTGGTGGAGAGCTGCTTTGCCACCCCCACATCCAAGATCGATGAGATCATGAAGTACTACCTCATCCAGGATGGGTAAGTAGGCTTCTTGAATGATGGATTAGCCTTAGGTCTCATCCGGGTCTTCCCTGGTGGCTCAGATGGTAAAGAATCTGCCTGTAGTGTAGGAGGCTCGGGTTCAATTCCTGGGTCAGGGAGATCCCCTGGAGAAGGAAATGGCAACCCACTCCAGTGTTCTTGCCTGGAGAATTCCATGGAGAGAGGAGTCTGGTACCTACAGTCCATGGGATCGAAAAGAGTTGGACAGACTGAGGGACTAACACTTTCACATCTGATCTCTGGACACAATAGCAACTTCAATCATTGCATAAAACCAAGCAGCACTCTTGCCTGCTCTTAATTAGTTCAGAAACCACTTGTGCACATTTTGGTGGTAAAAACTGGTGAGGAAGAGCAGAGTCCAAAATGACTCCAAGTGGTCTAACTTGTATGACTGACCAGATGTCCTTAACCAAGATGAAAGGACATAGGTTGAAAAGCAGATTTGCTGTAAAAATACTGAATATGATAATTCCAAATAATAATATTATAATGTAAATGCCTGGGCTTCCTTGGTGGCTCAATGGTAAAGAATCTGCCTGCCAATGCAGGGAACATGGATTGGATCCCTGATCTGGGAAGATGCCCTGGAGAAGGAAATGGCAACCCACTCCAGTATTCTTGCCTGGGAAATCCCATGGACAGAGGAGCCTGGCAGGCTACAGTCCATGGGGTCGCAAAGAGTCAGATATGACTTAGCAACTGAACAACAAACAAAAACAAATTGTAAATACCCACAGGATACTTAAGAGAATTTCAGTGGCAGTTGGAAATGCATGTCAGTTAGACCCAGAAACAAAGTAGAGACAAATAACAGAGGATTACCCCTGTTTATAGTTGAAACTAGAGGATTGATTGGGGCTTCCCAGGTGCCACTAGTGGTAAAGAACCCACCTTGCCAATGCAGGAAGCATAAGAGAAGGGTTCGATCCCTGGGTAAGGAAGATCCCCTGGAGAAGGGCATGGCAACCCACTCCAGTATTCCTGCCTGGAGAATCCCATGGAACCTGGCGGGCTACAGTCCATTGGGTCACACAGTTGGACACGACTGAAGCAACTTAATATGCACACAGAGGACTGATTAACCTGGTCAGAGAGATTGTAGAGCATGGGTGGCATGGTTGTTGTTGTTCAGTCTCTAAGTTGTGTCTGATTCTTTGTGACCCCATGAACTGCAGCACTCCAGGCTTCCTTGTTTGCTCAAACTCATGTCCATTGAGTCAGTGATGCCATCCAACCATCTCATCCTCTGTTGCCCCCTTCTCTTGCCCTCAATCTTTCCCAGCATCAGGGTCTTTTCCAATGAGTAGGCTCTTTGCATAAGGGTGGCAGATGGGGAATGAGAAATGCAAGAGGATAAGGAAGTGGAAACAGCAAATGCAGAACCCTCTTTTAAGAAGTTTGGTCGTGAAGGAGAGAGATGAAATAATTGGATGGTTTTAGGAGAGAAGAGATCAAGTGAACTTTGTTTCTGTTTGCTTGTTTTATACAAAGGAGAGTTCCATCTTTGTTGAGATTGTTGGGTTGAGAACTTTGCATATGTCCGTGTATCATTGAAAGCCTAAAAGTTACAACATCTACTGCTTACATTCCCAGGAAAATTACTCACATCCCAAACTCACAGCTGTATCTCATCAGTTCCTTCCTCATCCTCAATATCAGATGGGACATATCACTAGCAGGTCAGGACCTGCCACTTAAGAAAAGGCAAATGGCCTAGTGAAGAGCACCACAGATGTGCCCTGGTTCATGCCCTTTGCTAATTACCCTGATAGACTGTGAAATTTCTCCTTTGCTTTTAACCCCCTGGATCTCTCACCACAGGCGACCTTTACCTACTGCTATCGATTTCCTGCACAGTGATTTTAAACTTTTGATACACATTAGGATCAACTGAGAAGCCTTTCTAAAAGTAGCAATATCCCAACCCCGTTCTCCACTCTTACTGCCTTATTTCCAGCCCTCATTATCTTTCACCTGGACAGATGAAAGCTTCCAAACACAGCCTCCTACATTCCAGCTCTCAAGTCTCATCTCCACAGAGCCCTGGGTATCCAGTCAAAAGATATATATATCTAACTATATATATATATATAGTCATATTCCTGTTGAAAACATACTGATGGCTCTTGACTTCCTTTGGTTGGTAAATTTAGCTATTTACTAGCAGGAGTACCTCTAGTTTCAGAATCCTGTAGCCTCCTTAGCTTGTTTTCAGAATCTGGAAAAGGCATCTGAGCTGCTTTGGATGGCTAGAGGTAGGTCTCATAGGAGATGGCAGGCCTTTGGGTTTCTTGCCGTCTTAAAGTGATCTCCACAAAGTTTTAAAATGAAACATAGAAGCATTTATTTTTACTTCTTTTTTTTTTCAGTCACATAATTAGTGCTAAGTAGATTTGGGGATGGATTTACTTTGTAGGGGGTGGGTTCTGGTTACTCTTAAATTTTTTACAGGTTTATTGCAGTGCTGTTTGTATACTATGAATATGCTATTCAAAGTATACAGCTTAGGGGATTCTCTTGCGGTCCAGTAGTTAGGATGCTACGCTTCCACTTCAGGGGGCTGGGTTCGATCCCTGGCCAGGTAACTAAGCTGCCCAGTGTGGCCAAAAGATTAAGTGTACAACTTGGTAAGTTCTGATGTCTACACACTGGTGAAGCTATCACTACAATCAAGGCAGTAAATATTTCTCTTACCGCAAGTTTTCTCCTGCCCCTTGCATTTACTTTTGCAAACATAAACATATAGTCTTAACTCACTTACTGGGAAAACATGTAACTACAGTCTCAATAAAGCTTGTGAACTTTATTTATAAGCTTTATTCAGACCCTCAGTTAGGACTATATGCTTATATTTTAGACAGTTCTAAGAATATGTGCTATTTAATTTTCCAGCCTTTAGCACACACAAAAACAATGCAAGGGAAGATATTAAAATTGTTCAAAAGCATAAGCAGAATTCAAAAACACAGCTATATGGACCTGTTTCCACTATACATAGGCAAATAGTTTCATCTCTAGTGCAATACTGGATAGTACAGTATTAGCTAAGAACAGAAATGGTGCATTTGACATATTCCCTCAAGATAAAATCCAGCTCTCAGTTTGGCTCACTGTGCCTCACGCTCTGACCTCTACCTTCTCTGGTTTCTGCTCCTGCGAAAGAGAACTATGGACAATTCACAGTTTCTGTTGTTCCTTACACTCTCCTGATTCTGCAGCTGCCATTTCCACTGCCTGAAATCTTCTTTCCTTTTTCTTTCTGTCTGATTCTTACTGGTCCTTTGAGACACATTGGGATTTTTTTTTTCCCCTCCATGAAGCCTTCCCTGATTGTTCTAACCAGAGCTAGAAATCTTCCTTTCGTCTTCCTCAATGCCTTGCCTACATACCAGTAAATAGGTCATTAACTATTTGTCTAATGAATTATTGCATGAGTGTTTTCATAATACTAATTTGGGGCTAGCTCAAAGTCCTAAAATAAACATAATGCTGTTTACTTATATTTGTAAATTGGTTGATTATTCATTGTCCTCGGCTTAAATTTAAATCAGGCTGATTTCCCCTGATATTTAACACATCTGACTTGCTTCCC
This sequence comes from Giraffa tippelskirchi, assembly GCF_054371585.1. Lineage (NCBI taxonomy): Eukaryota > Metazoa > Chordata > Mammalia > Artiodactyla > Giraffidae > Giraffa > Giraffa tippelskirchi. The sequence continues at coordinate 63,739,737 of NC_137276.1, read as the reverse complement.
TCTAGTTTTACTTGCGGAGAAGGCGATGGTACCCCACTCCAGTACTCTTGCCTGGAAAATCCCATGGACGGAGGAGCCTGGTAGGCTACAGTCCATGGGGTCGCTAAGAGTCGGACGACTGAGCGACTTCACTTTCACTTTTCCCTTTCATGCACTGGAGAAGGAAATGGCAACCCACTCCAGTATTCTTGCCTGGAGAATCCCAGGGACGGCAGAGCCTGGTGGGCTGCCGTCTATAGGGTCGCACAGAGTCGGACACGACTGAAGCAACTTAGCAGCAGCAGCAGCAGCAGTTTTACTTGGCATATGCTCTGAAAATGCAAAAAAATTTAATGCAAGCCTAAGCAAAGTAGAATTCGAAAGTTTATCTCCAGAAAAAGAAACATTGAATTCCAAAATCCAAAATTACTTTTGGATAATCAGTTATTTTGACTTATCCTATACTGTTTGTTGTTGTTTTCTTTTAGCACGTGAACTTGGAGTTGATGAACTAGAATTGTCTAATCACAGTAAACACAGAATCAAGAGCCAGAATTTGTCTTGGGTTCTATTCTGTGATGTGTTACCCTACAACAACTCTTTCTGTCACATTCTCTCTTTAAAAAAATAGTATTTTTTTTTACTATTCAGCCACAGAAAAGAATGAAATAATTCCATTTGCAGCAACATGGATGGACCTAAAGATTATCACACTAAGTGAAGTAAGTCAGGCAGAGAAAAACAAATACCATATGATATCACTTATATGTAGAATCTAAAATATGATACAAATGAACTTATTTACAAAACAGAAACAGACTCACATAGAAAACAAACTAATGGTTACCAAAGGGTAAGTTTGGATTTGGGGAAGGGATAAAGCAGGAGTTTTGGATTAACAGATACACACTACTATATATAAAACAGATAAACAAGGTCCTACTGTATAGCATAGGGCTTCCCAGGTGGCACTTGTGATAAAGAATCCACCTGCCAATGCAGCAGACTCAGGACACGCAGGTTTGATCCCTGGGTTGGGAAGATACCTTGGAGGAGAAGATGGCAACCCACTCTAGTATTCTTGCCTGGAAAATTCCATGGACAGAGGAGGCTGGTGGGCTACAGTCCATGGTGGGCTGCAAAGAGTCAGACACAACTAAGCATACACACACACTATAGCCTAGGGAATTATAGTCAATATCTTGTAATAACCTATAATGGAAAAGAATATGAAAAAGAACATATATGTGTATACCTAAATCACTTTGCTGTACATCAGAAATTAACATTGTAAATCACCTATACTTCAATTTTTTAAAAATACTATTTTAGGTAAAGATAAATTGAAAATGCTGAGGCACTCGGATGAAAAGTGCCATCTTAATGTCACTTTACTACTGTTCTCATAGTTACTGGACTTTTAAGTTCCCTGACATCACAGACCATATTATTCATCTCTAACTCCTCTGCAGCACCCAGGTCACACAGATTAGATATGAAATAGGTATTTGAGAACATAATCAGAAATGGCATAGATTCACTTAACCTCAGGAAAATGACAATGTGTACATAAATATAATAAATAACAGAAACCACATTATATGTCTAGATCCTCTTCAGTTTAGAGGAATAAGGTACCAGTGGTAATACAAGTCAAGGTGTCATATTTTTAAATAATTTTATTGGATTTTTTGACTGCCCTGAAACAGCGATTAGCAATGAACTAGAAAGTGTTCTGTAAGTATATGGAGTAAGTATCCAGTTTTATAGGTGTTTATATCTGATCCCACTTTTTTACTGGCCTGGTAGACAGAAACTATGAAGCATCCACGAAAAGGAAAATAGGTAAAAGTTCCTTTTGAATTCAAAATGGAAAAGACAATATATGTATGAGCCCTGGCCTTTAGGAAAAATGGTTCATCTATTCTAATCCTTGGGCTCAAAGTGGAGAATCAATAACCCATCATTTTCCCCCAGCTAACCCTGAGGTGAGCCTAGGAGTTTCACTTCAAGTGGTAGACCTGAGATTAAAATCTCAAAGCCTATCAAATTAAAATTTGGCATTAAATCTGTGAAAAGAGGTGTTAAAACATTTTGGAAGTAAATGATTTTCCCCCGATAGATCTAGTTATTATCAAAGAAACTGACATCTTTATGCAGCTCCTTGTTGTATAAATTGGGGTTTGCTCACGTTTGGATCCCCTTCAGGGGTGAGTATCTGTTAGGTGTCTGATAAATATAGTGAAATCTCATTAAAGAAAAGCTTTCTCAAATCAGTAATGAAGTACATGAATGCAGAATTCCTACAATATATTAAAAATGAAAATACAGCTGTAAAAAGATACCCTGATATCAAAAGACATCTTTATAATAAATGTTGTTGCTGTTACTAATACTTCAATATATTGACTTAACAGGAGGCCCTGGTGCAAAGTTTGTGGGTACAGTGAATGAGAGGTGGGACAGAGAGCGTTAATGCGCAGAGCTGTGTCTGAGATGCCTTCACAGGGAAGGGATTTCATTTTTCCTTAATTCTCAAACATCTTGAGTGCAGCCCAACCTCCTCCACCCCGTTTGCCTCTCCTTGGACCAAACACGTTGGACTGGATAGTTTTTCCACCTCTGTTTAAGAAATCAAGTCTTACGTGCTATCCTGCCCTACTTGCAGCTGTGTTTCAGATGACTCAGTGAAGCAGTACACATCCCGGGATCACCTCGCAAAGCACTTTCAGGTCCCCGTCTTCAAGTTTGTGGGCAAAGACCACAAGGTGAGCTGAACAACTTTACCTTATAAAGCTGCCTGCCCACTCCCCCCATGAACCTGAGCCTTCTTAATGTCCCAAATTGTTCACATTCTAAAGCCTACCATTGGGATCTGCATGACCTTTATGAAAAATACTATAAAACTGGCCATCTAGAGTCTTAACACCTCCGTGAATGTCAGAATCATCTGCCCCCTCCCAATAAAATAACTGGGCTTGTTCAAAGAAAATATGATGTGATTATAATACAATATCCTTGTGAGCCGGTGTGATTGAAAAAGCCTGTGTAGTGGTCATGTGGCAAAGTATATGGAGAGAATATTTGCAAAAAAGACAAACAGTGAAATGTCCAGCGAAAACAATGTTTCACATGCCAATTCAAATAATTATAAGACTATTTTATACATGTTAAATTTATAAAAATTATAAATCCCAACTTTCAAGGCTATAGGGAGATGTATATAGTAGCAGTATAAGTTGATATACTTTCTGAAAAGTTGTGTAATAACCTGGCAATTAGTTAATAATCTGATAATGTGTAATAACCATAAAATTATCAGTCTAAAAATTTCAATTCTGACAGCTTCTCGGAAACAAAAATAAAAACATAGTTTGTTGAATGTGTTTATAGAGTACTGTTATGAGAGAGGCATTTAAACCAGTGCATCAATTAATGCAATATTAAGCAGTTAATGTAGAATGAAATATAGAAAAAGATATGAAAAAACTCTTGTCATAAAAAATTTTAATGCAAATTGAATATGAAACAGTTTTTTAATGTATATAAGTAAATAGAGGTTATAAGAGGCCATATATTGATATACTGTATTAAGGTGGAAGGTTTTTTATTTTAGTGGAATTGTTGAAACACTTAAACAAAAGAAAGTTTGAGGCCAACAGTTCTTTCATACTGTATCTAAGTGTATTCATGTGCTGTCCAGCTTCATCACTGTTCCAAAATAACTGCTAACCATGATGGCTAACCCTGATCTTCCTCTTCAACTCGGCAGCATGCATTGGGAAGTTACTTATAGGAAGAAGCTTGGAGAAAGAACTTGTTATTTTACACAGAAGTGGGTGGGACCCCATGTTATGCCCAGACCTTGATGTGACAAATCAAGATGTTAATGTTATTAGATGTTGTCCTCACAAAGTTCTCTTGTGTCCAGGCACGGAGGCAGAAGTTGTGGATGTCAGGTTTTAAATCACCCATGTGACTGAGTGTGTTTGCCACATTACTAAATGTGTGAATCTGGACAAGTTCCTTAACCTTCTTAGTTTCCTTATCTGTAAAATGGGGATGACATCTGTCTCAAAGGGCAGTTGTTTAGATGAAATGAGATAAAACATATGAAAGGTTTGGTAGTGTCTGGCTTCTAGTAGGCACCCCCCAACTGGCAGCTGTCTTCACTGTTTTTGTTCATTATCATTGTAATCTTTCCAGGAAGTGTTCCTGCACTGCAGGGTCCTGGTCTGTGGGATGCTAGATGAGCGTTCTCGCTGTGCCCAGGGCTGCCACCGGCGAGTGCGTCGTGAGGCAGTAGGAGAGGATGCCAGTGGTCCACGGAGCCAGATGCTGACAGGTGGTCCAATCAGCATCGACTGGGAGGACTAGGACAACCCACCACCCAAGTCCTCCTGCAGGCTGCCTGTCTCTCTGGAATTCTCCCCTCGTCCTCTGAGAACATCAGTTGACACCCTAGAACACCATGCTGCTTTAAACCTTACGCTTTGGGTTTAGATAAACTGCCAGAACTGACTCACTCTGACTCCAGCCCACTGGGTCAGGAAAGGTCACCTCGCTGCTGACCAGCCTGTTCCAGATGGAGCTTCATCCTCCTAATGTGGAAAGCTGTGCCATGCACCCCAAAAATAGCTCACCCCCATGCTCCCCATCTCTTTCCTGCAATAAAACACCTAGTGTAGGATGCAGTACCACCACCACTAAAATCAGAAGTTGGGTATGTTATTTCAAACAAGGAATTTAAAAAATGAAATAGTGGCTTGAAATTATGACTTAAATATCCACTGACTCCTTAAATATGTAAACAATAATTATACCCTAAAATTTCCATTCAAATACAGAATAGTTATAGGGGATTTGGAAGTTTATCACTGTAAGTATGTACTAAAAATAAACTATTTGGATTTTCTCCTGCATAATATTTTCCTCTGGGGTTTTTATGTTGTCTTAAGTAAACTATCTTCAATTAATAAATGTTAATAAATTCGTGAACATGCATTTAAGTGGTTCAGTGACTGAAGAGTAGACAAAACTAAAATATGGTAACATATGCCCTGTTATTTGGCATTCTGTGCCCTCAGACTGACAATAGAAAAAGCTATAAAGCTACACCATACTCTATTTTGTAGATGCTTAATAAATTTTATTGAAGTAAATATCCTAAACCACAGAGATAAATGTTATCCACAGTTAAATCCACTTGCTAAATATGCCAATTCGTTTTATGGCTTTACAGAAGATCAGAAAACTGTTTTTCTACTTTTCTTTTTAGAAAAGGCTGCAACCAACAATTTGTATTGGAACCAGTAACATTAACAAAAGGAAGAAAGAGGAGAAAACAATCTACCTCAGGGGTTGGCAAACTTTTTCTATAAAGGGCTGAAGGGTAACTAGTTTAGGCTTCCTGGGTCACACAGGCCCTGTCACAACTACTGAGCTCGGCTGTCCTAGCACAGGAACAGCTGTAACTAACTTTACCCAAATAGACGCTAAGCCTGATATGCCCAGGCCTTTGTCAGTCCCTGATTTCAGTGGTCCTCAGGCCTCACAGTGCATCAGAATCATTGGGGAGTGTTTCTAAAATACCAATATGTAGGCACCAGCCCCTAGAGGTTCTTTAGGGTTTTAATACTCCTCAGGTGATTCTAATCTACAATCCCTGCTGAGAACCAGTGTTTTTAATACTCATCAGGTGATTCTTATCTGCAATCAGGACTCAGCCTCTCACTCCCTTCAGCTTCCACTGACTTTTCCTAGCTCTCTTCAATAGCAGTTTTTACCAAATGCTTCTCAGATCTTAACATGACACTAACACTGCTTAGTAATTGGGAGTTTCAACAGGACTAGTTCAATGAAGGAAAACTGGAATCCCAGAGACCTCACACTGTCTCACCTCCACCTCCACAGGCTTTAATCAAGTAAGTCTCTGACCTTGTCTTGTACTTAACTCTTCAGCACCAGTGGTTATAACTGTTGTCGTTGGAGGAACTTACCAGGTTGGGTTCTGTTCTCTTCTAAGTGAAATGGAAGCACATTGGTGATAGTGGAATTCATTCATCTCTTTTCAAATTTTCTAAAAACTATATGTGAGATGCTTATTAGCAACTGAAACATGGACCAGAGGAAAGTCATTGCCTCTCGAATGGTTGGACTCTCCAAAATTTCACTTATTAACATAATTATCAATTCCAAGAATTCCAGTATTTTAGTCTTCAAAGTAAGCACTGAATTTCCAGGCAAATATGCCTTGGTTGGGGAGATTGGTGTTAAAGTGAAGAGTAGTTTTCAAATCACTCTGTGTCTTTTTTCCAGTCTTCCTTTTCAAAGGTCAAGACTCACTTTCAGCTGTAAAATAGTGTTCCTTTCTGCTGCTTTGTGGTACCCAAACTTTTGGGGAAAAGGATGAGATACATCCGCCATACTACCATCTCCCAGACTGACAACTGTGGTGTCACTCAAAATGGTGAAGGAATCACCTCTTCCTCACAACTCTTCTTTCTCCTCTTCTGCACAGATGCAAGCTGCCCGCTGACTGTTCATAAAGGGCCGGCACCCCAAAGTCCATACAGTGTTGAACACAGTATCAGCCAGAGAATCACAGGCTACTTGAAAAAGATTAAGAGAAATATAAGGGTTAATATACAAGACTACCCCAAGTAGTAGTTTGAGTAATTTTGAAGAGGCAGTGTATTTCCACGGATAACATGATACCCAGAGGAAAGTTAGAAGCAGTGACCCAAATACAGAATTAAAAGGAAAAAAAAAAAAAAGATTTACGAGAAGCTTTTCAGAGAAGCTTCTAGCCAGTCTAATAAAGCAGAACACACTTTGAGATGCCCTCCTTTTATGGGGCCTCCAGGTCAAAACCATGACTAGCAATCAGAATCTCCTACATCACTATGCTCACTCCGTGGAAAATTTCATTTTTTTCCAGAAGACTCAAATAACATTGCTATGTTTCCTATAGCTTTCCCTATTCAAGTGTGGGATAAATAACTAGGTTACTAATATTTTGTGAAAGATTTGTGCATCTGTATTCATCAGGATTATTGGCCTGTATTTTGTGTGTGTGTGTGTGTGTGGTGTTCTTACCTGGTTTTGGTATAGGTAAGGCTGGCCTCACGAGACTTGTTTGGAAGTTTTCCCTCCTCTTCAATCTTTTTTTTTTTTTTCAGTTTGACTGTGCCCAGTCTTAGTTGTAGCTTGCAGAGTCTTCACTGCCACATGCAGGATCTTTAGTTGCAGATTATGGGCTCTTAGTTGGAGCATGTGGAATCTAGTTCCCTGACCAAGGATCAAACCCGGGCTCCCTGCATTGGGAGCACAGAGTCTTAACCACTGAACCACCAGGGAAGCCCCTCTCAGTCTTTCAAAAAGTTGAAGACTGAGAGGGGCTTCCCTGGTGGCTCAGATGGTAAAGAATCTGCCTGCAATGAGAGAGACCCAGGTTCAATCCTGAGGTTGAAAAGATCCCCTGGAAAAGGGAATGGCTACCCACTCTAGTATTCTTGCCTGGAGTATCCCATAAACAAAGGAGAGAAGGATTGGTATTAATTCTTCTTTAAATGTTGAAGCCACTTAAATAGCTGATTAATTTTTCTTTGAATGTTGAAGCCACTTTAAAAGTGAAGCTATCTGGTTACCAAACAGGAACCTCACCTGAATCTAGAGTCCAGGGATTTTATTGGGTGTCAGTTACATAGGCATATGGTGCTTATGTGACTGATTTGTCACTGGTACTCCCAGACCCCCAAAAGGAAAGCAGGTATTCACCATAAAATACACTGATTGTATAAGCCATCTAGACCAACTAGTATAGTGTGGCTCAAGATCTTAGGCATCCAAAACACCTCATCAGTCAGAGTTTTCCAAGAGTTCACTTCCCCAGAGCTGATGAAGGGCTAGTCATTAGCTAGAATGGCTAGAAAATAGCCATTTTTGGGAATGTGCAGAGTTTTAATAACCCAGATCTTTTGGGTTAGACATTTTCTATATGACATGGAACAGATATAACAACAGAAATCAGAGATGAGAGAGGAAATGGTAGAGAATATGTTCTTGGCTAAACTTGAAGCATCAATTTCAAAATAATGATGCAAGTTTTTTCACGTCTTTTAATATTTTTTGTAAATTTCAATGACTTCTCTTAAGAAATAATGCTTATTAATAATTTTTTTTGAAATTTGATTTTTTTGTTAACTTCATGTAAAATTTATCTCTAATTAAATTAAGATATATAGAAATTTTCCACCTTTAAAAAAAAAGTGAAACCATCTGATCCTAAATTTTTTGTTTGTTGGAAGATTTTTGATTACTGATTCATTCTCCTTACTAGTAACGGTTCTGTTCAAATTTTTCTATTTCCTCATGATTCATTCTTGATAGGTTATTTGTTTTGAGGAATTCATCTGTTTCTTCTAGGTTGTCTAACTTGTTGATGTATAATTTTTCATAGTAGACTCTTATGGTCCTTTATATTTCTGTGATATTAGTTTTAATGTTTTCTCTTTTATTTCTGATTTTACTTTCATCCTCTTTTTTTTTTTTCTTGGCAAATGTAGCTAAAGTTTTGTCTATTTTGTTTGTCTTTTTAAAAAAAATCTCCTAATTTAATTGATCTTTTCTATTGTCCTTTTAATCTTCATTTCATTTATTTCCACTCTGATCTTCCTTCCTTCCTTCTACAATCTTTGGACTTCATTTGCTTTTCTTTCACTAGTTCTTTGGGGTGTAAAGTTAGGTTATTGATGTGAGATCTTTCTTATTTCTTGATGTTGATGTTTATTGCTATGAACTTTCCTCATATTAATAGAACTGCTGGGAGGGATAGTTAGGGAGTTTGGATTGACATGTGCACACTGCCGTATTTAAAATGGATAACCAACGAGGACCTACTGTAACTCAGGTACCAACAGGGAACTCTGCTCAATATTTTGTAACAACCTGATGGGGAAAATAATTTGAAAAGAAAGATAAATGTATATGTATAACTGGATCACTTTGTTGTACACTTGAAACTAGCACAATATTGTTAATCAACAATACTCCAATATAAAATAAAAAGTTTTAAAAAAATTAAAATAGACCCAAATAAATGGAAATACATCCATGTTCAGTGGTCAGAAAACATAATTTTAAGATGGTAATATTCCTCAAATAGATCTACAGAGTCAACAAAATCTTATCAAAATTTCACCTGCCGTTTCTTGAAGAAATTGACAAATTGAACCTAAAATTCATGTGGAAATGAAAGAGATACAGAATATCTGAAAAAATCTTGAAAAAGAACAAAGTTGAAGGATACTTCTTGATTTCAGATTTTACTACAAAATTACAGTAATAAAAACAGTGTGGTACTGGCATAGATCAATACAATAGAATGGAACTGAAAGTCTCGAAATAAACACTGCAATTATGACAAATTGATTTTTTTTACAAGGGTGCAAAAACAATTTAATGTGGGAAAGAATAGTCTCTTCCAACAAATGGTGCAGGAACAAGTGGTGGGAAAGAATAGTCTTTTATTTAACAAATGGTGTATATCCATATACAAAAGAATGAGGCTGAATCTCTTTCTTACACCATTCAGAAAAATTAACTAAAATGGATCACAGATCTAAATATATGAGCTAAAACAAAACTTTTAGAAGAAAACATAGTGACTTTGAGTTTGGCAAAGCCCTTTTACATATGACATCAAAAGTACAAGAAATCCAAAAGATAAAAATGGACTTAAGCAAAAAGTAAAACTTCTGGACTACAAATTATATCATCAAGAAAGTGAAAAATCAACCCATAGAATGAGAGAAAGCATTTGCAAATCATACATCTGTTAAAGGATTTACATCCAGAATATATAAAAAAGTCTTATCACTCAATAATAAAAAGAGAATTTTAAGGGGGGCAAATGAATAGACATTTCTCCAAAGCAATTATTTAATGGCTAATAAGCACATGAAAAGATGCTCAACATCATTAGCCCACAGGGAAATGTAAATCAAAACCACAATGAGATATAACTTCACACCCAATAGGGTCTATAATAAAATAGATAGATAATAACAAGTGTTGGCAAGGATGTGGAGAAATTGGAGCCTTAATACATTGCTGGTGGGAATGTGAAATGGGGTAGCTATATTGGAAATCAATTTGTCACAAACTTACCAAATAACCTAGAAATTCCCCTCCTGGATATATATCCCAGACAAATGAAAACATGTCACGACAAATACTTGTAAATAAATGTTCATACCAGAATTATTTATAATAGTCCAAAGTGGAGACAACCCAAATGTCCATCAATTGATGAAAGAAAACTTGTTTTATCCATATAACGGAATATTATTCAGCAATTAAAAAGGAATTAAATACTGATGCACACTACAATATGGATAAACTTTACCAAATGAAAGAATCCAGTCACAGAAGACCACATATTTGTAATTCCATTTATATGAATTGTCCAGAATAGCAAATGTATAGAGACAGAAGACTAAGGGTTGCCTAGAACTAGACAGGAGAACATAGTGGTGAGATTGCTAATGGCTCTGGGATTTCTTTGTGGAGTGATGAAATTGTTCTAAAATTTATTGTGGGGAATAACTTGACCTGACCCTAGATTAGCAGCAGGCATTTTTCACCTTTTATAGGTACAGATAGAATGATACTCCCATTTACAGAGCCTCATTAATTATTCATATTTTCAAACCTATGCCAGTTCACTTTAGAACAACACTCTAGACATTGATCTACAACAGGATCCAAGATTCTGCCTGTGGCTGACTTTCCCAGTAGCATAAAGCCAGCTCTTCATAAGCCTGAATTTCAAACTTTACCATCTAAAAGTATGTAACACTAATACTTGGATATATTGTTTGGGCTTCAAAAACTAAAGAATTATAATTTTCCTAAGATAAATTAGGAAAAAGAAATGATAGAATCACTGCTAGAAGTTAGGCAGCTAAGCTGTCATTTTAAAGTAATTATCCTCAAGGATATAGGGAATTTTACACAAAAAGAAGATAGGTTTTCAAAAATTCTTTCTCTCACTGAGAACAAAATAAGAAAAAAAAAAAAAAGCTTCAACCCAATCCCATAGACCTATACAAAATAATTTCTGATGTGGAAAATTATTTAACAGTGGAATGGATAATGAGAGCCAGTTGGGCAACTCTTGCTCTGGTCTTAGAGGATAGATTTTTATCCTCTGGGAAGGCTTTGGTGTGGCCCTGTCCATCAGGAGTGGTGCCAGCAGCTCCTGGGCAGGACAGCAAGAACTTTAGTGAAGGATTGCCCAGAGTCTCCCTTCCCCCTTGCTTCACTGGTCACAGAGTTCTATACAGAAAGATCAGTGAACTCTGATGGTCTCTTTGAGTAAAGGGGCTCTGGTTGCATTTCTGTGTGAAAACAGGTACCAAACTCTCTGCTCACAGGTCGATGCACTTAAGATACCCACCTTCCACATTGGAGACAAAGCCCAAACTCCGTTTAAGGTCAGAGCAGATAGAGTGGAGACACCATCGGAATTTTGCATCACAGCGATACTTGTTGGCACCACAAGTGTCGTAACAGACGTCCAGCTGGTTGCAGCACTTGGTCATTGCTGGAATGCCCAAGTCCATCTGGAGAAAAGTGAAGGAAGAAAAGAGAAGGAAGAAAATGCCACGTTTAGACCAAGGACCTTAGGCAACCTTGTCTACCTTGTTCTCAAATTCCTGTTGCAGATTCTGATCAGTTCAGAAGCACCAGATGGCTGGAAAGAATACATCAAGTTGACAGTCACAGGATGCTAAGTTTTGATCATGATCTAGCCATTAGTTTAATAATTTGAATGGCCCCCTTTTCTACTTTTTCTTTTAGATTTTAGTAGTTTTCAAATTCACAGGCCACTATGGAGCTAAAAATAGAAAATCAGAAAGTTAGGCAAGAGGACAGAGCTTCAATACTTTCAAATTCAACTAAAACCTTTACTTTGTGAGATTTTTTTTTTAACCAAAGATTCCAAGGCTCAGAAGTATGAAAAATTAAGCCTTAGTTCACAAAGAGGTCACCAGGATTTTGCAGAGACCCATTCCATGCATCACTGTTTTAAGTGTGTGTGTCTGTTTGTAATGTGTTGAGGAACAGAGTAGGGTATATCACATAATTCCTGACCACAAGGGGACTACGATCAAACATCTAACATATATATACACATACACATTTATAAAGTGTCCTATAAAGAATCATAAATCTGTCATAAACTAAGTTCATAGACTTCCACACACAGAGATATCAAATGGGAATTTTTGTAGAGGATTATTAGATGATGGTATACTTAAGATATAACAAGTAAAGAAAGGAAGTATTAAGCAAATCATATATAAGCAAGTCAACCAGTTTGTTTAGTCATTCAAGGGTCTTATCAGTGCGATATATTTTTTTATTATATATAGTTTTTAATTAGGGAGAAAGACAAGTTGATAGATGGCCTTGACTTACAAAGTAACAAGTTAGGTTTGATTGGGCTTCCCAGGTGGCATAATAGTAAAGAATCTGCCTGCCAATGCCAGAGACATAAGAGATGTAGGTTCCATCCCTGGGTTGGGAAGATCCCCTGGAAGAGGTCATGGCAACCCATTTGTGTATTCTTTCCTGGAGAATCCCATGAACAGAGAAGACTGGTGGGCTATAGTCCATAGTGTCACAAAGAATCAGACATGACTGAAGCAACTTAGCTTGCATACACTTGAAGAGGGAAGGGACATGGTACAATAAGTGATTAAAGAGAAGTAATCAGAGGAGAACAAGATGGCGAAGGAGAAGGTGGACGTGGAGTACATCTCTCTCTATGATTACATCAGAAATACACCTTCAGACACAGAGATGCATGCAGAACACCAGCTGAGAGCGGACAGGAGTACCTGACCAGTGGAAAAGAATATATAGAGCCACACAAAACTCCGTAGGAGGAAGGAAATAGGAGAAGAAACAGGAGTGTTAGTAGGACTGGACCTGCCCTCGGCCAATGGGGGAACTGAAGCAGGGATCCGATCCCCACATCAGAGCAATTGTCTGAGTCATAGGAGAAACATTTAAGGCTGAGAGTGAAATAGCTGATCTGTGGCAGCCTAAAGGGAACGAGAATCAGACAGTCCTTGCTGCAGCCATACATAGCACGGACAGGGACGCTGGTCCCCTGGAAGGTGCTGCAGCTGGGAGCTGGAGTTTAGGGATTGTGGAGCAATCCCAGGGCGAAGGCTACTGTGGGCTGCGGAGAGACAGATGGGAACGGGGTGGGGCGGCGGATGTGAGGAAGGAGACTGTGGTGGGAAATGCCTGTGGAGGAAAGCTGGGCAGCCATGGAAGCAAGGCGATACTGCTGAGTCACGTGGAGGGGGTGGAGCCATCACCATAGCCTCTCTCTCCCCACACACCAGCATTGGTAGCTGAACAATAAAGAGGCCTGCCCATCAAACACCTGATGCACTGAATGACAGAGTAGCACTCCACCCAGGGTGCTCCTTTAAGTGACTGATGAGCAGAACTACAGAGTAGGACCCCAGCCAGGGGGGCCCCTCTATGTGCCTGATGCACCAAACAACAGAGAAAGACCCCAGGCAAGGGAGCCGTCTAATTCCCTGAACAGGCAGAGCTATGGAGAAAGATTGGCCAAAGAGGCCTTCTGATCGCCAGCAACAAGAGGCTTGAAAAAAGACTCTGATAGGGCCATAACTCCTGCAGCGGAGGCAGTCCGTGTCCCTACACACTTGGCACCGCCAGGGTCCCCGCAAGCCAAGCAGTTGTGCCACCTTCACGCTCAACTCTCAGTGGGGCAGAACTGCCACAGGCAAAAAGAGTCTTGCGTCTATGCGCACAGGGTCACTTTGATAGTGTCTGACTCTTTGCAACTCTGCAGACTATGGCCTGCCAGGCTTCTCTGTCAGGGAGGGGGCTTCTCCAGGCAAGAATACTGGTGCATATGCGCCAGTACTGGTTGCCATACCCTTCTAGAGCACTGTATTTCCTGCTGCCCTTAGCCACCAACTCCCCTGAGTACCTGGAGCTGCCAGAACCCCTGCGACCCAAGCAGCTGCACCACCTCCACCCCTGGCCCTCACTGGGGCAAACCCAAGTCCTCCAAGGCAGCCTCAGGAGCAAACCCCAGTGGATAACCCATATCCCAAGGTGGAAATAAAACCACAAATGAAATCCAGGGACAGTGTGTCTAAGGAAGAAGACCCAAAACCTTCCCAACAGCTGTACAAGCTGCAGATTAAATCCACAAGATCAACCAGGCAGACTCTGTCTATGGAATATATAAGAAGTCATTGAGAGCTTCCACAAAAGAAAACGCACTAGTTCTGATAACTGTGAACACTGGAGGCAAGAACACACAAGAGTAGGACCAGCTTAGAATCTGAGCTGCCCCCACAGCAGGTGCAGAGATCAACACAGTGTTGGAAGGCATCCTAGGGAGGTGAGGTGAACTGTGACTCCCAGCAAGGGAAAGGACTCTGACAGCAGTGACTCAAGAAAAACATTTATTATTCTTATGTTTTGACTTGTTCTGTAGATTCTTTTTGATTTTTTTTTCTTTTTTTCCTACCCCCCCCTCCCGGTTGTAGTTGCCGATTTTATTGGCACTATGAAATCTAATTAAGCTTTTGAGCATTTTTTTTTCTCAGTCACATTTTTTATAGTTGTTATAAACCTCTGCCTCTACATTGGGCTTTTGCAGTTCAGTGGAGTTTTCTTTTTTTTTTCTTTTCTCTTTTTTTAATTTTAATTTTTAATTTTTTTAAACCTATTATTATTTTTTACATTTATTTCTTTGTTTGCTTTTCCTACTGTTCTTTTACCCTTGCAGTTAATCTTTAATGTATATAAATCGTCTTTATCTCTATTTAACTTTGCATATTTATTCTTTCTTTCTTTTCTCTCTTTCCTTTCCTCTTAACGTATTTGTTAGTTTTATTTTCATTGCTTTATTCCCCACATGGTACCTTGCTTTAGTTTTGTTTTCCAGTTTGTGCTTTAGTTAGTTTTGTTCTGGTAGATACAATTTTTGGTTTCCTTTGTTCCCTGGGTCAATCTATTGTATTTTATTTTTGTTGCATTGTTTTGATTTTGCTTATGGGTATATATGTATATGTGTATATTCAGTCACACTTTTTATTGTTGTTATAAACCTCTGCCTCTATGTTGGGCTTTTGCAGTTCAGTAGAGTTTTCCTTTTTTTTTCTTCTTTTCTCTTTTTAATAAATTTAATTTTTTTAAACCTATTACATTTTTTCTACATTTATTCCTTTGTTTGCCTTTTCTATTGTTCTTTTCCCCTTTCAGTTAATCTCTTATGTATATAAATCTTCTTCATCTACCTCTTTTTAACTTTGCATATCTATTCTTTCTTTCCTTTCCTTTCAACACATTTGTTAGTTTTGTTTTCATTGCTGTATACCCACTTGGCACCTTGCTTTAGTTTTGTTTTCCAGTTTGTGCTTTAGTTAGTTTTGTTCTTAACTGGTAAATATAATTTTTGACTTCCTTTGTTCATCAGGTCAATCTACTGTACTTTACTTTTGTTGTACTGCTTTGACTTTGCTCATGGATGCATAGTATATGTGTATATTCCATTATTTTAATTATTATTTGCCTGATTTTGTAACTGCCATTTGTCTGGGGTCATCTTTGGTTTCTCGTTTTTGGATATTTGTTTTAATCTCACTTAATGCCATAACAAACCACTTGTGGAATATTCATTCCTGGCCAGAGATCAAGCCCTGAGCCTTTGGAGTATGAGCACTGACTCCAAGATCCTAGACTACCAGAAAACTAACCGTAGGGAATATCAAATAATGAGAACTCACCAAAGGAAACCATTTGAATACATGACCCAGCATCACCCAACCACCAGTAGCACCCTGTGCAGGACACCTCATCTAAACAACAAACAAAACAAAAATACAAACCCAATCATCAGCAGACAGGATTACCACCTCATTCAGCCTTGTGCATCACAGGAAAAACAAACAAACAAAAACTCAGCACAAATCTCACCCTATACGAAGCTTACACAAACCACTGGACCAACCATAGGAGGGCAGAAACCAAAAGGAAGAAAGAATTCAACCTTGAAGCCAGGGAAAAGGAAACCTCAAACACAGTAAGTTAAAAAAAAAATAATGAAAAGGCAAAGAAATACTACACAAATGAAGGAACAAACTAGAAACACAGAAGTCCAAATAAACAAAGAGGAAATAGGCAAACTACCTGAAAAAGAATTCAGAACAATGATAGTAAAGATGATCAAAAACCTTGCAAACAAAATGGAGAAAATGCAGCAATCAATTAACAAAGACCTAGAAAAATTAAAGAGTAAACATACAGAGACAAACAACACAATTACTGAAATTATAAATACTCTAGAAAGAATCAATAACAGAATATCTGAAGCAGAAAAACGAATCAGTGAGCTGAAAGATAAAATGGTGGAAATAACTTCTGAAGAGCAGAATAAAGTAAAAGGAATGAAAAGAACTGAGGATAGTCTCAGAGACTCTGGGACAATATCAAATGCACTAACATTCGAATTATAGGAGTCCCAGAAGAAGAGAAAAAGAAAGGGTACGAGAAAATTTTTGAAGAGATTATAGTGGAAAATTTCCCCAACATGGAAAAGGAAAGAGTCAGTCAAGTCCAGGAGGCACAAAGAGTCCCATACAGGATAAATCCAAGGAGAAACATGCCAAGACACATACTAATCAAACTAACAAAGACTAAACACAAAGAAAGAATATTAAAAGCACCAAGGGAAAAGCAACAAGTAACATACAAGGGAAACCCCATATGCTTAACAACTGATCTTTCAGCAGAAATTCTGCAGGCCAGAAGGGAATGGCAGGATATATTTTAAGTACTGAAAGGGAAAAATCTACAGCCAAGATTACTGTACCCGGCAAGGATCTCACTCAAAATTGATGGAGAAATAAAAAGCTTTTCAGAAAAGCAAGTTAAGAGAATTCAGTACCACCAAACCAGCTTTATGACAAATGTTAAAGGGACTTATACAGTCAAGAAATACAAGAGAAGAAAAAAGATCTACAAAATCAACCCCAAACAATTAACAAAATGGCAATAGGAACATATATATCAATAATTACTTTAAATATAAATGGATGAAATGTTCCAACCAAAAGACACAGACTGGCTGAATGGATACAAAAGCAAGACCCATATACATGCTGTCTATAAGAAACCCACTTCAGCTTCAAGACACATATAGACTGAAAGTGAGAGGATAAAAAAATATATTCCATGCAAAAGGGAAGCAAAAGAAAGCTGGAGTAGCAATCCTCATATCAGACAAAATAGACCTTAAAATAAAGAATATTACAAGAGATAAGGAAGGACACTACATAATGATCAAGGGATCAATCCAAAAGGAAAACATAACAATTGTAAATATCTTTGCACCCAACATAGGAGGACTGGAATACATAAGACAAACACTAACAGACACAAAAGGAGAAATCGACAGTAACACAATAATAGTAGGAGACTTTAACACACCACTCACCCAATGGACAGATCATCTAAACAGAAAATTAATAAGGAAAGACAAGTCTTAAATGATACATTAGATGAAATGGATCTCATTGATATCTTCAGGACATTCCATCCAAATGCAGAAGAACACACCTTCTTCTCAAGTACCCATTGAACATTCTCCAGGATAGACCACATCTTGAGTCAAAAATCAAACCTCAGTAAATGTAAGAAAATTGAAATCGTATCAAGAATCTTCTCTGACTACAACTACAATGAGACTAGGTATCAGTTTCAAGAAAAAAACCTGTAAGAAACACAAACACAAACACATGGAGATTAAACAACACGTTTCTAAATAACCAATAGGTTACTGAAGACATCTAGAGGGAAATAAAAAAATTTCTAGCAACAAATGACAATGAAAACTTGACAACTCAAAACCTATAGGATGCAGCAAAAGCCATTCTAAGAGGAAAGTTTATAGCAATACAATCCTACCTCAAGAAACAAGAAAAACATCAAATAGACAACCTAACTTTACACCTAAAACAGCTGGAAAAAGAACAACAAAAAAAACACACCAAAATTAGTAGAAGGAAAGAAATCATAAAGATCTCAGCAGAAATACATGAGAAAGAAATTAAAGAAACAATAGTAAAGATTAATAAAACTAAAAGCTGGTTCTTTGAGAAGATAAACAAAATTGACAAAACTTTAGCCAGACTCATCAAGAAAAAAAGAGAGAAGAATCAAATCAACAAAATTAGAAACGAAAAAGGAGAGGTTACAACAGACAATGCAGAAATACAAAGGATTATAAGAGACTATTATGAACAACTACATGACAATAAGATGGATAACCTGGAAGAAATGGATGGATTCTTAGAAGAGTTCAATCTTCCAAAACTGAACCAAGAAGAAATAGAAATTATGAACAACTCAATTACAAGCACTGAAACTGAAGCTGTGATCAAGACTCTCCCAAAAAACAAAAGCCCAGGACCAGATGGCTTCACAGGAGAATTCTAGCAAACATTTAAAGAAGAGCTAATGCCTATCCTTCTAAAACTCTTCCAAAAAATTGCAGAGGAAGGAACACTTCCAAACTCATTCCAGGAGGCCACCATCACCATGGTACCAAAACCGGGCAAAGACAACACAAAAAAAGAAAACTACAGGCCAATATCACTGATGAACATAGATGCAAAATTCCTCAACAAAGTCTTAGCAAATTTTACCCTGAGGAAACCAAAATTGAAAAAGACACATGTATCCCATCGTTCATTGCAACACTATTTACAACAGCTAGAACAGGGAAGCAACCTAGATGTCCATCGACAGATGAATGGATAAAGAAGTTGTGCTACATATACACAATGGAATATTACTCGGCCATAAAAAGGAATGCATTTGAGTAGTTCTGATGAGGTGGATGAACCTAGAACCTATTATACAGAGTGAAGTGAGTGAGTAAGAGAAAGATAAATATTGTATTCTAACACACGTATATGGAATCTAGAAGAATGGTACTGAAGAACTTATTTACAGGGTACCAATGGAGAAACAGACATAGAGAATAGACTTACGGACATGGGGAGAGGGGAGGAGAGGGTGAGTTGTATGGAAAGAGTAACATGGAAACTTACATTACCATATGTAAAATAGATAGCCAATGGGGATTTGCTGTATGCCTCAGGAAACTCAAACAGGGGCTCTGTGTCAACCTAAAGGGTTTAGATGGGGAGGGAGAAAGGTGGGAGGTTCAAAAGGGAGGGGATATATGTATACCTATGGCTGATTCATGTTGAGGTTTGACAGAAAACAGCAAAATATCATAAAGCAATTATCCTTCAATAAAAAAAATTAAAAAAAGAAATCATTGTTGTATGGTTTATAAAATGGGAATAGGCTGAGTTTAGACATGGATCTTCTGTAGTTCTCATAGTATAGAGTTGGATGGAAACTGAAAATCTGGCTTCAGAGTTCGAGTGATCATTGATTAACCAGCTATCCTAGATCCTTTCCTCTTGGGTCTCCTTAAGTGTTCTCTTGTTTGAACTTTTACTCCAAGGCCTCCTAAAGCAGAATATGGATGTTAGTAGTTTAAAAATGCCCTTTCAAGCAAAAACCCAAACAAAGCATTTTACATTAAGAGATACTATAACTCATTCAGTTCAGTTCAGTCGCTCAGTCGTGTCCGACTCTTTGCGACCCCATGAATTGCAGCATGCCAGGCCTCTCTGTCCATCACCAACTCCCGGAGTCTACCCAAACCCATGTCCATCGAGTCAGTGATGCCATTCAACCATCTCATCCTCCGTCGGCCCCTTCTCCTCCCGCCTCCAATCCTACCCAGCATTAGGGTCTTTTCCAATGAGTCAACCCTTCGCATGAGGTGGCCAAAGTTTTGGAGTTTCAGCTTCAACATCAGACCTTCCAATGAACACCCAGGATTGATCTCTTTTAGGATGGATTGATTGGATCTCCTTGCAGTCCAAGGGACTCTCAAGAGTCTTCTCCAACACCACAGTTCAAAAGCATCAATTCTTCGGCGCTCAGCTTTCTTCACCGTCCAACTCTCACATCCATTAGACTAGGCAAAAGCCTGAATTCAGCAATTCTGGGTAAATCCCCATAATCTGATACCTGAAGGAAACTACTTTGCTTGTATGTTATCCCTAAACCTAAAAATATGTCACAACAGAGATAAAAGAATTAAATGAGTATAGCAGCTATCATTAAATTCAACTCAGTTGGAAACTCTTGGACTAGTTCGAAAGTATATTTGTACCAGTAAGCAAAATGACATTACTCCTCAAATACAGTGCCTACCACTTCCACAGCTACTATTTAAATTGATATCAAGTAAAAGATATTAGCCAAAAATATGTAGTTTCAAATGTAATAATAATTTATATAATATATATTTAAAAGGATTATTATTCTTCTGTGCCCATGCTTGTGTTGATGATTGTGGACCAGGCTAAGCATACAGCAGTGCAGATTGTGCGGTGAACAAAAGTATCATATCTAAGGGGGGGACCCTCTCATAAGACATCATAGATTTATATATTTAGTAAGAGAAACATCTAGCCAGAAGCAGTCAAGTTTCCTTTTCTCACAAAATCAGTGTATTAAGCTTAGTTCTGACAGATGGAAGGAAACTGTCTTGAAGAAAGGGGATTTTTTTAGTAATTTGCACAAAAATACCACATGGATGAGCAGCATTTAGTTAGGAGGGTAAACATTATGCTGCCTAGAAGATTATCACAAAAATCTTTTGAACCATCAGAGAAGTGAAGTTTACCCAATTAGGATTCAAACTAAAGACATAGCTAAACAAAACAGGATATGAAATCCTTCTACCAATTTTTACATGAAGCTTCTTTTCTAAAGTGAAAAAGGTAAAAGGGTTTCTGAGAGGTCTTTAAAAAATTAATTATTACTTGTTTTTAGAGGAAACTGATAGTTTGAGAAATAGTCAATGGCAAAATGAAAAATGTTTTAGCCGGCAGCTGGTTGGCAGGGGACGATATGTATGTGTGTGTGTGTGTGTGTGTGTGTGGTGTGTGTTTGCAGATTTCTATGATGCTAATACTCCAAACATAATTGATTTAACAGTTCAGACATGAAGTCGGCCACTTGCAAAAGTACTGAGGATACAGAAATCATCCCTCACTTGTCAGTACCAGCTTGCTCCAGCATATCTCTAGAAAGTCTCACCAATTTGAAGCAGTCACACTTGCCCGATCTATTTCAAATTAAGTTATGCTTGGTTTGCTAAGGCTCAGCTGATGTTTGCACTGGTGACTTCAAAGTTCATTACCCAATGGCTAATCTGAGGGACAGCTGCATCTGAGAAAAGGAAATCATATGCTTTCTTTGAAAATTATCTCCTTTTCTCTGTATCCATCTTAAAATACTAATTATATTGCTCAACCATATTCCATAAGTGATGAGTTACATCAGAGGGACCTCTAGGATTAGTCTTAGTTAAAACCAGTCAACTAAGAAAACAATGGTGGTGTACATACTCTTTCTGGTACCTTGAGACCCAGGAAATAGGAGCTGCAGCCATTGGGCTCCTGAGGCTTGTAGCCAGGTCTGGGCATTGGTGCCTTTCCTAGCAGGGGAAAGAGAGGAAAGAAGCAGGAAGAAGTGTTTAGAAATAAAGCATTTGGAAACATTCATCAAATAAAAATTGTCTAAAAGTATATTCAACTTTTCCTTTAAAAGTCACTGCTCATCACCGACTTAAATTAGGTAGTGATGATGACAGTGATGATATCATAAAAAAGTAATAATCTCCAGACCAGACTGGCATTTTTTCCCCTATCTTGAAGAGTTTTATGAGCATTTATTTACTAACAATTCTAACGTTTCTTACATGGATGACCTTGAAGATAAGGTCCATGGCAATACCAAACTAAAACTTAAGGTCTTTCATTCCTCTGTCCACTGTAAGACCACATACTATACACAAAGACCACCACCCAATCATACACTTAAGGGATCAGAATTAAAATAGTACCACAAACATTTTTAAAATAACTTGAAGGAAATTTTGCAAGATTCCATAAATGTAGGCAAAGCATTATTTACCAAAATACAAAGAAGACATGCCCATACAATATTGTAGTTGTTTGTGTCATAGAACTAAGGCGAAACTATCTGAAAAGCTTTGGATTTCTTGGTTTCTCCTCCATGGCTTTTGGGTTATTTTATAGTCTTGCAAATACATACAGAGAAGCCTTGTCAGTGTATCAAGGGTAGTCAATATGGCTAAAGATAACCTTGACCTTAGATGACCTCAGAACCATCATCTGCAGTGAGTATTTTTATGCCATTATGCAGATAAGAAATATGGAACTAAGAGCTTTAGTGACTTGCCTGAATCATATAGAAAGTGAGAGAAATTGGGATATAAATCCAGCTTTCCTGTTTGTCTCCAAAACCCATGCTCTTTCCCCTCATTCCTCTGCCTCTTACAGGAGATGCTGCTACTGCTGCTGCTAAGTCGCGTCAGTTGTGTCCGACTCTGTGCGACCCCATAGACGGCAGCCCACCAGGCTCCTCCGTCCCTGGGATTCTCCAGGCAAGAATACTGGAGTGGGTTGCCATTTCCTCCTCCAGTGCATGAAAGTAAAAAGTGAAAGTGAAGTCGCTCAGTCGTGTCCGACTCTTCGCGACCCCATGGGCTGCAGCTTACCAGGCTCCTCCGTCCATGGGGTTTCCCAGGCAAGAGTACTGGGGTGGGGTGCTATTGCCTTCTCCGTATAGGAGATGCAAGACATAGCAAAAGACTGAGTAAATAAGCCAAGAATTAATCCTCCAAGTGAGACACATGGCATTTCTTCTTTCTCTTCTGTAATTTTCTCCTATCAGGTATTTTATTCTTGATTATTTTGTATTATGAACTATTTCAAAGCTAAAGTCAGAGAAACAAATACCTATGTACCCACTACACAGAGACAATGAATGTCACTGTTGCCAAACTTGCTATAAATACTTTTTATGCTTAATGTTATAAGTATAGTTGAAGTCTCTTTACACTCCATCTTTCTGTTTTAAGTTTTAGATGCTAAATCTATGCTTTAAAGTTCTCCTTCCTTTTATTCTTAAAAATTGTCTTGATTACTCTTGGACTTTTACTCTTGCATATGAATTTGAGAGTCCACTTAATTACATTCTATAAGAAACATCATCAGGATTTTTATTGAAAACACATTGAATTTACAGATTAATTTGGAGACAACTGAATTCTTAGAATAATTCTAAATTTCCAGACATAAGCCTAATAGAGCTTTCCATTTACTTAGATCTTTCTTTATGTCTTTCAAGAGTGTTATAATTTACTCCATATGTTTATTATATCTCCTACAAACTATATTATTCAGATGCTTAAACAAGATAGAATATCTTAAGAATATCAGGATCTAAAATTAAGGCTCAGAGGGCTGGAATGATGTCTGCCCTTTTCTGGAACCGAGGCTACTTCTAATCTTCTGCTCTACCAGCCCTGGAATGTAGCCCTGGGTCTCATGATCCAAGATGGTGCTTCAGCCAACACATCCATATTACAAATAGCAGAATGGAAGAAGGAGGTAAAAAGGTCAGAGCCCCTCTCTTTAACAAACCCATTCCAGAATGTTACACACATCACTTCCTCTTACTTCCCTTTGGCCAGACTTTAATCATATGGCAACACCTACTTGCAAAAGTGGGCTAGGAAATGATGTTTTTTTCCAGTGTAGGCAGCCATGAGCCCAGCTTGAAGTTGGAAGGCGGGCTTATGAATGTAGAAAAAACGGGGACAATAAGCAGTCTCTGCCATAGTCTGTTTGGGTATTTGTTGCTGTGGTACAACATGTTTATAAGACAGTGGTTCAAGATAGCCCTCAGTGATCCCTGTCCTGGTGTATTTATACCCGTGTGTACTGCCCTATGGTTGGTCTGTGTGACCAACAGAATATGGCAGAAGTGGAGGTATGTTGCTTCCAAAATTACATTATAAAAGACTACAACTTCTGTCATGGAAAGGTCTGTGTGGCAAAGAACTAAAGCCTACTGCTAACAGCCACATGAGTTTGGAAGGAGATCTCCAGCTTCAGTCATATCTTCAGAGACTGTAGTATCAACAGGCAGTGTGACTAGAACCCTTGTTAGAAACTCAGAGCCAGAACCGCCCAGAAGGGCGTCTAGATCCCTCACCCTGTGGGATACAATAAATGTTTGTTATTTTTAGCTGCTAAGTCTGGGGGTCACTTGTTTCTCAGCAATACTTAACTATTGCAGTTGCCATTATGATTTGAATCTTTTTTCATTACATCTTTTTCTACAACAGCTTTATTGAGATAAAATTCACATATTATACATTCACTCATTTAATGTAATTCAGTGGGTTTTAGCTGTGAGACCATCACCATAATCTAATTTTAGAACATTTTTATTATCCCGGAAAGAAACCCAACACCTATTTTTAGAAAAATCTCCATCTTTCATGTTCATCCACATTGTAGCATGTACCAGTACTTATTCCTTTTTATGTATGAATAATATTCCATTCTCAGGATCTACTACAGTTTGTTTATTCATCCACCATCAATAGACATGGTATTTGTTTCTGATTTTCGGCTGTTTGTGAGTAGTGCTGCTATGATCAGCTGTCTACAAGTGTTGGTTTGAATATCTGTTTTCAGTTCTTTCGCGTATACATACCAAAGGAGTGAAATTTCTGGGTCATATAGTAATTTGTTTAACTTTTTGAGGAACTATCAGCCTGCTTTTTTCAGCAGCTGTACTATTTTGAATTTCCATCAGAAATATACAAAAGTTCCAATTTCTTCAATCCTCACAATTTCACTACAGTGTATCTGTAAGTGGTCTATAAATCTGGAACAGTCTGAAGGCTTGGGGTCTTTCACCTCTGGAGAATTCACAGCCCTTGTCTGAATTTTTTAAGTTTCTTCATTCTCTATAATTTCTCCTTCTGGGCCTCTTTCTACTGAATGGTGAATCTTTTTGATCCTGTCCTTCTGGTGTCTGAAGCTCTCTTTTATATTTTCCCTATTTTTCTCTCTGTACTGAATTTTTATTAGCTTCATCAAATTTATTTTCTACTTTATTAATTATCTCTAGGTTGACTAGTTGCTAGATTATCCGATATGTAACCCATCCACTGAATTGTTTTCTTCTGATGACTATAATTTTTATTTCTGTGAGTTCTATTTAAATCTTTCAAATCTATGTATTCATTTTCATTGTCTAATTTTTTAATTACGTCTTCTATCCTTTCTTTTATGTCTTTAGTAATTTCAAATGTTACGATTTTTTATCTCCAATCCTTGGGATGCCCTTTCATTTTTTAATGTCCACTGACTCTCCCTCATGGTGGATTATCTTTTCAAATGGTATGTAGTTGTTTTCAGAAGGGCTTGTTTTTCTAAAAGAATTCCTGTGCCCTGAGTCACATACTGCAGAGTAGTCCCTAGTTGCTTTTGCTGTGGCTCTAGGAGATTGAGGATAATTGAGACACACAGGTATTTGTTAATTTCTCAGCTTGGGATACTCACACCAGGCCAACTGAAGAGATTCAGATTCCTCATCTGTACATAGAATATGCTTCAGGTAGTGATTTTTTAGTGGGTATTTATTCCTCCTCCAAGCCCCACCCCCAGGTGGATAGAAAGCATCCTTGCTACTTCTAATCCCTTTTAAACAGACTAGACAGTTTCCCAGGCTCTAAACTTTCTGCAGACTGTTCAATTCCAACTTCCCAAATCTTAGAATTCTTCTTCTCTCTCTCTATGAGCATTAAAGCACATTCCTCAGCCCATGGAGTCTATATATTATGTTCCAGACTGACACCTCCAAGGACCACAGCAGCATAAGCTCCTGCTACCACTTTGGTTTTGTGTTTCCTCTTCATTTCGTGAACTTGAAGGTCTCCCTTTATTTCATTCTAGCTTGAGTGTATATGTATTTGTTTTAATATTTAATTTCCACTCAGCCTTTCTTATTATTTGTAATGGAAGTTTCCTGTACTCGTTGACGGAGTCTGCCAGCCCACAAGTGATTCCTCCATTACTTTTCAAAGACCTTGAGAAATATAAGTTAGTATTGATACTCTACTAACTTGTTATGTGTGTGTGTTGCACTTGGAGTAGGAGAATGGGTAAAATGTATTAAATAATACTAATGATCAAATTATCCATATGGAAATAATCACACAATTAAATGTGTATTGTCTCTTGGAAGTGAGACTATGGTGATTTTATTTCTTCTTTGGGTTGTTATTTTACGAATGTTCTACTTATACTAGGTTTATAGAAATCAGGGGGGAAATTTCAGTAAACAAACAAATGTCTAAATTTGATGGTGAAATTTAACTCTCTTTTTCTGATCAAGGGTTTTTGCAGCAGACTCAGTCCAGTTTCCTGAGTTACCCTCTGCCTTTTTTGGACTTAATAACTCACAGAAGATAAAACTCTCAGTTTGAAAGATAATGGGTCACCAATTATAGACATGTCCTACCTGGCCTGCTATTGATGACAGTTACTTTTATTGTATTTAATGTTTCACGATAGTTGCAGAAAGTCTGTTGAGGAATGAAGCTTGAAATAAAAATTCTAAGAAAAAAGGTGATGGTTTGAGTCCAGACAGAAATTATGTACCAGATCCTCACGTTACAGTTGGAGCAGATTTGAGTTGTGTTGAGTCTTTTCAGTTTGATGTTTTGAGTCTAGACATCAGTTATGCACAATGTCCCAAACTAGTTTTATTTTGGGGTTTTGGCTACCTATAGGAGTGGGAGGCTGACCACCTGATCTTCTGGATCAGCTTGGCAAACACTGGTCCAAGTCCAGCCCATTGCCTGTTCTTGTATAACCTGCCAGATAAAAATAATTTTTATATTTTTAAATGGTTGGGGGAAAAGTCAAAACAAGGATAATATTTTGTGCCATATGAAACTTGAAATTAAAATTTTAATGCTCATAAAAATCCTTTTCGGAACACAGCATCACTCATTCATTATGTATATTAGCCACAGATACTTTCCCAGAAAAACGAGCCAAAAACTGTTTTGATCTTGATGTGAGGATGGTCTTTTAAGCAAGACAAAAAATGCAAAAGATATAAAGGAAGTACTGATAGACTTGCTCTTGTGGAAATTTAAAACATCTGACTAAAGTGAAACACCACAAAACACTTAAAAGACAAATAAGGGAGTTAGGCATGAAATGAGAGTTCTACCAGCAGACAGGTCCACTACCTTCTGGGCCCAACTGGTTTTTCTCTCTGTCACAGTAAAAATGTCTGGAGTTTATCACCCAGGTCAAGGGTTAAGCCACCTGGGAGGGTGTGTACTTTCTCCCCAACCAGCTGGTTCAGGCAGAGGCAGCTCTGTGCTCCACTAGGGGTCAACCTAGTGGTCAGAATGCCGAATTTGAAGTGCACATTTTGCTTCCTGCCAGAAACCCTCAAACACAGCATGAGGAACACACCAAACGGGCAAAACAGAACTGTGACAATTTAACTGAAGCAGTAAACTCTATTCCTGTCACTAAAACAGATTCAGTTACTGTATGAGGTCAAGTGAGCGACTTGTCCCAGAGATTTGTCTGGGACAATCCCTGTTTCACTATTTAAAGTCCTTCAGCCCAGGAACCACCGCCCCCCATCCTGGCAAACCTCGACAGTTCATCACCTTTCCTGAGAACAACCTGTGCCCTCTAAGTCAGTAGCTCTTTCCTTTTTTTCGGTCTATATATCCTCTAAGAATCTGATGAAGGCTGTGAATTCTTTGCCTGGAAAAATATACAAACTCACAGGTTCATAAAATTCTGCTCTAAAATTTCAAACAGGTAAAAAGTTCTCTAGAAAATAAGAACACTGATGTTTAAGGACCTTGCTTTCCTAGAACTTAACGCAAGAAGAAAATTATCCTTTTATCAAAGTGTGACAGTGTGCATGATATCTTAAATCATGATATACAAGACACAGAAACTCTGCCCCAGAGACCTTCATAAAGGCACAGAACATCTAAACCATCATTTGATGATTTCTTCCAGAAGCTGAGAGGGTGTTTTCCAGCCACTGGGATTTCTGTGCTTTTTAATTTTATTTATTAATTTTTAATTAATAATTAATTAAAATTATTAATAATTAATTAATTAATTTAATTGAAAAAGAATCCAAAGAATCTGATTGCATAGTTAACTTGTTCTCCGGACTATCTTTCTCAAACGTATATAAAATTTGTTTGGTGCCTGCCATGCTGCATTTGGTAGCTTGGTTCAGATGTAAAGAATCTGCCTGCAATGCAGGAGAAAGGGGTACAGTCCCTGAGTCGGGAAGATCCCCTGGTGAAAGGAATGGCTACCCACTCCAGTATTCTGGCCTGGAGAATCCCATGGACAGAGGAGCCTGGTGGGCTGTTACAGTCCATGGGGTCACAAAGAGTTCAACGCGATTGAGTGACTTTCACTTTCTAACAGCACTAATTCTTTATATATAGTGTTTTTAATTCTTATAACAACCTTGCAAGATAGATATTATTAACGTTAGATACAAACACGAAGAAACAAAGGTTGAGAAAGTTAGGTAACTTGTCCAAGGTCACTAGCAATGAGATGTCCTGCACCCCCCACCCCCAGATCAAACCCTTGATTTTTCCATCAAAGTCTGGTTCAAGGACCATTTGTGCTGTCCCTAGCACAGCCCTGTTGAATCAGAATCCCTGAGGTGGGAGAGGGAATCATGTTCACATTAGTGCAGACTCCTTAAACCAAGTGTATGTACCGTGTGTACTCTTGATTCGTGTTGAATCTCGAAATTTATAACCCAATTCTTTGGTAAATTCAGAGTTTGTGTGTTAACATGAAAACAAACTGTAGGTAGAAGAAGTGTGGCAAATAGTGTTGACAGGCTAGCAGGATACAAGCACAAATTTGCCTGTCTGAACAACTATAGGCTGAAGTTCTTCCAGAATGATCCCTTAAATAGTGTTGTTTACTTTAGCTGCACTTTGCAATCACCTGGGAAACATTAAAAATAATGATGTCTGGGTCCAACCTAAGGAGATTCCCTTTTAATTGATTTGGGCAGCAAGTGTTTTTTAAAGCTGCCCAGGTGATTCTAAGTGCTGAGTGAGGTAGGAACCACTGTTTTAAGTAGTGATAAGCACCTACCAAACAGCAATTTTTCCTGTAGACTAACTGTTGCTAAATTCTCCTTCTAGAAAAAAAGAAAAAAATGCAGTTTTTAAAGCAGTTTTTTTTCCCCCTCGAAGTGTGATCCCAGGACCCTAGCAGCAGCAGGATCACCTGGGAATTCTTAGAAATGCAGATTTTCTGGCCCCGCCCCAGACCTACCCAATCAGTATACGAGGGGTGGGGGTGAAGCAGTCTTTTTAAACAAGCCCTAAAAGGGATTTGCAGCACAGACAAGTTAGGGAGCCAGTGCTTTGAAGAAAGTGTTTTGCACAAGAAATGTGTCACAAAGAAAACTATAAAAGAACAGTTAGTTACTAGGTGTTATCTGCTCAAAAGCCTGCTTGATTCTCAATCAACTTGAGAAGATAGTCTGTACTGTTTGGGTGCAGCCTTCAGGTTCTTGGCTCTCTGCATTCCAAGGTAACAAAGCTTAACCCCCTCTTTCCTATATGGTTTTCAGGTCCCTCTTTGGACAGGTTCCATTTTGCAGAGTGACTGGAGTTACTTGCGACCCTGTAATCTCTCTGTTGACTATTCCCTTCCCCTACCAGTGATTGCTGCATCGACTGACCCAGGTGGAGACTTGCAACCAAACTTTGCTGAAATCTTTTAATGCCGTTTTACTAGAGAAGAGGGTTTGGGTCTTGTTTCCCTAAAGAAAGAGAAAAGAAGAAAAAAAAAATCCTGCTGTTATCTATTTGCTAAACCACAGACCTAATAAGTCTTGTGTTCCCTCTAGGAAGGAAAGGAGCACCTGTGTTTATCAAATACCTGGAGTTAACCCTTTCCTGCTCCATCCATGCAAACTCAGTGAGCATGGTCCCTGTGACAAGGCATCTCTGCATTTGCCCAACACACCTTGGATAAAGACATGGCTAGCAGTCCAGGTGGGCCCTAGCATAGGTTTGCTCTATGGAATCTTCACAGAGATGCAGCAGCTTCCTTTTTTCACTATCTCCCTCTGAGGTTAAAGCTTCTATTCTGTAAAAATTTTGGTTCTGGAGTGTTAACCACAGTCTCTTAGTCACTTTCAGTTTGTAAGAAGAGATTCCCCCGCTCAGGGGTAAGAAAGGAGTGCAAGACATTGGCTGAGCCCAGCAAGTGTGTGGCTTTTTTTAGTCTCTCTCCAAGCTGAGTTTTATCTGTTGTGTCTGGAGAGAATATTTCTCAAGTGTTTTCCTGCTAGGCTCAATCACCATTTTCATCTCTTAATCCCATGATGAAACATTTGATAAACTAAACAATGAAACAGATGCTGTTAGGAGACTGTGTATGCTTTCAAAAACATTTTCTTTGGAAGTTACCCCTTGCCTCCCAGCTGTAAGGTCCAGGGCCACGCTTTCTGCTCCCATTACACTGAATTCCAGTGTAGGGGAAAGCAAGAACGGGCCTCAGGGTCTGCTGTTTTGCAGCTAGGCCTGCACCCAGCTTCCCATGTACCCTCTTTACAACTCAGGTAAGGTAGTGCTCCTACATTCAGTTCCACATCCAAGACCAGGCCTGAGGGACAGTGTGGTCACTCAGGGCCTGATCCTGGTGGGCAGAGCGGCTGGCAAATGCCCATCCTACTCACGGGAGGCCTGCCATTGCTGACTGAGGCAGGGACACTCTCTCGGTGCCGGGATGGGGGGGAGGGGGGCGGGGAGGCGGGATGGGTTAGGCAAAGTGATCAGAGACTGACACAGTTGGGAGGAAGGTGTGAACTGTGTTAGGGGGAGAGGAGAACCCATTTCCAAGCTAGGCACAGAGTGACTGAGGAAGCTCAGAATTTTCTGGCAGAACTTTCCCTGAATGATCAGCTTCAGTTTCCAGCCCTAGGAACACGTCACAAAGACATACCCGATTTGTTTCCCTCCTTGCCCTTGCCACCTTTTCCTAAGTATCTATCTGCCTCAAAACAAACCCATTAAAATGGCTCCAGGGAACAAGTATTGCAAAACTTCTTGGAGTAAGTTTGCCAAATAAAACACAGGAAGTGCGGTGAAATATATATTTCAAAGAAACAATCAGTAATTTGTCATTATAAGCATATTCCAAATATCTCAAATATTTTAACAAATATTGGTTATTTGAAATTCAGAGTTCACTGGGCATTCTACATTTTAATTTTCTGAATCTGGCAACTACCCTCTAAGAAGTGGATAACAGGGAAAAAGTGACAGATTGCGGCCTGCGCAGGCTGTTCACAGGTCCACCAGTGATAGTTTCACAGGAAGAGAAACCGTGCACTCACCGTATCGGCACCTGTACTGACAGACTCCATTTTTCCCTCCCAGCAGTTCCAGAAAGGAATCGAAGTAGCTGTTGACAGATTCAAAGCTCCCCCGGATGTGCCGAAGGCCCCAGTCTGAATAGGACTCCTCTGCGTCAGGGCTGGTGTCACTCTGAGCCAGGCCACCAGCCAGGCTGAGCCACAAAATCAAGAAGCTGATGGCCCGCCTCATCCTGTAGCCAGGTGGGTGCCGAGGTTCCTCCTCAAACTCCCCCAGCCAGTGTCCCAGGAAGTCCAGGTACTCAGCCCACCGGCCAGATGCCAGGCAGGACTGGAAAAGGGATTACCTGGAACACTCAATCTGTGTGTTCCCCAGAGGTGGACTTTAAACACAGCTATGGAGGTTAGGATGAGATCAGGGCAATTAGAAAGGGCAAAGGTTAGACAGTAGGAGGGCCTATCTGGGGGACGGCTAGTGAGAGAGCGAACACTTCACAGTGGATTCCCCAGCCCTGGAGCAGGGAAGTTAGCCAGCTTCTGGAGATATAAGTTGTGGAGCAATTGGAATTCTACCCTAAACAAGCTTGTTAACCTACAGATCAGCTGCAAGTTTGGTCCCCCAGGACCAGCCTCTTGACACAAAGGACCTGGCCACACCCCTAAGCCAGTCACCTACAAATGGTGTTTAGCGAGATACAGCAAGATGTATAAAAGACTCAGGAAACCCCCAATGATGGTGAGTAAACGGTGTCACCTGTACCAGTGGTCTGGGTATTGTCAGAGTTTGCTCTAAGGGTCTGTGAATGGGGCATTCAGATTTAGCACCCCACCTTCTGTGTCACTGCCTGCTTTGCTCTCAGACTCTGTCCTCTAATCTGACAGAGCTCCTCATCAAAGCCAACCTACTGCTGGGGCATTTTTGCCTCTGTATTTACAGCAGTATTTTTATTTACACTCAGCTACATCTGGTGTATACAGACTGAGACAGAACTTGGGGAACTCAGCACTCTTAGTGTTATTCTTCCGTTGAGTTGCTTCAAAGAGAGTTTATCAGAAACACTATTTGAAATTTTAGGCTTTAAAAATGTTGACTGAAGTCTAGTGTTTTGGTGTCTTCTTCAGTTTATACTTTGCTTTTAGTCATGTGGAGAAATAAATTTTATCCATGAAATCACTAGGCTAAAAAATAATAACTATGGATCAAATGAGTCATTTTGCTTCTCTGTCAAAAGTCTGGAAATCTTCACAGAAAACAGTGAATTAAATTTCTTCATTTTAGATAAGAAATGTATTTGTCTAAAGACTCCAGTAATGGTGCTCATTATAAAATATTTCATATGATCAGCAACAATGTCACCAATATTTTAAAGTACCTATAATTTTTCAAACCGTTGTGTGTATGTGTGTGTATTTTAATTTCACATCAGTTCTACAAAGGAAAGTAAATACCATACCCATTTGAGAGGTGAGAAAACTGAGATACAAATGACTCAGTCAAAGATAAGCAGGCTATCCAGGCTAAAAGCTGAGAGACAGAACCAGCTACATAACCAGTTAAAATGAAAAGTGGAGTTCCTTTTCAAAAAGCAGGGGGAAATTGCCATTAAAGGACCTAAAATAGAAAGCTTTTTTCCTTTAAAAAAAATGTTTTATTGTGTTATAAATATTGGGTAATAGTGATAACTGAGTAACAATATAAACTTATAAAGTGCAAAAATATTTTTGGTGTTGTAGTTTTATATAATATGTAACATGTAATATTATATATATATATTATATAGTGTATGACACCTTGATCATTTTTCTGACTTTTCTGCAAATTCATTCAGTCATTAAAATTTATACTTTTAATAACTTTAGTTCATACAATTGAAAGCATTGCCAGTTGCTCTTGGCAAATGCAAGGTCTCAGATACTTTTTGATAATTTTTAATTTTGAGAAGGCTCTGCTGATCCAACTCTTACTGGAGTTATTAAAAGTATCTCTTCCCCATTTCTTGATAGCTTAAAATTTATTATTATTACGGTAAATATTATTTATTCATATTTACCATTTTAACTGTTTTTAAATGAATAATGCAGTGTCCTTAAGTACATTAAAGACATTCACAATGTTGTCCAGCTGTCATCACTTTCCATCTCCAGAACTTTTTCATCATCCCCAATGGAAACTCTATGTATGTTAAATATTAATTAACCATTCTTTTCCTTCAACTTCTGGCAACCACTACTGTCCTTTCTGTCCATATGAATTTGTCTATAGAAGGTACCTCATAGAAATGGACTGATACAATATTTGTCCTTTTGTGTCTGGCTTGTTTCATGGAGCATAATGTTTTCAAGGTTCGTCCATGTTGAAGCATGTGTCAGTACTTACTATTGTGTATATGATGCTGCTGTGAAATTAGTATACAGATTGCTGTTCGAGTCCCTGCTTTCATTTCTTTTGAGTACATAGCTAAAATGGGTTTTTCCAGATCAAATGGTAATTCTACATTTAACTTGTTGAGAAATCATCACACTGTTTTCTACTGTGGCTGCACCAATTATGGTGCCCCCAGCAATGCACAAGTGTTCCAATTTCTCCATATCCTAACCAATGCTTGTTATTTTCCATTTTGTTTTTCGGCAATAGTCATCCTAAAGAGTATGAAGTAGTATCTCATTGCAGTTTTGACTTGTATTCTCTAATGGTTAGTGATATTAAACACCTTTTCTTGAGCTTTTTGGTCATTTATATGTCATCTTTGGAGAAGTGTCTGTTCAAGTCCTTCTTTGCCTAATGTTTTTCCTCAGCTTCATTGAGATATAATTGGAATAAAACATTATGTAAATTTAAGGTATACTTCATGATGATTTGATACCTATCTATATTGTACAAGGATTACCATAGAGGGGTTAGTTAATACCTCTATCATCTTACATATATACACACACACACACTCACACACATGTATTCTTTTTCAGATTCTTTTCCATATAGGTTATTACAGAATATTGAGTAGAGTTCCCTGTGCTATATGGGAGGTCCTTATTAGTTATCTATTTTACGTATAGTAGTGTGTGTATGTTAACTCCAAGCTCCTAATTTATCACTTCATCCAACGTTTCCCGTTTGGCAACCAAAGTTTCAAGATCTGTGAGTCTGTTTTGTAAATAAGTTTGTATCACTCTTTTATTAGATTCCACATTTAAGTGATATCATGTATTTGTCTTTCTCTGACTTACTTAGTGTGATAATCTCTGAATCCATCCATGTTGCTGCAAATGGCATTATTTTGCTTTTTTTAATGGTTTAGTAATGTTCTATTGTATATATGTACCACATTTTTATTCTTGTCATTGGACATTTAGGTTGTTTCCATGTCTTGGCTATTGTAAATAGTGCTGCAATGAACATTAGAGGGCATGTATTCTTTTCAAATTTTGGTGTTCTCAGGATATATGTCCAAGAATGGGATTGCTGGATCATTTTAAGGAAACTTCATACTATTCTCCATAATGGTTGTACTAATTTACATTCCCACCAACAGTGTAAGAGGATTCTCTCTTCTCCAAACCCTGTCCAGTATTTATTGTTTGTAGATTTTTTGATGATAGCCATTCTGACTGATGAGGTGATACCTCATTATAGTTAAAAATTTTTTTCAATTGGAGGATAATTGCTTTACAATATTGTATTAGTCTTTGCTGTACAACACGAATCAGCTATAAGTATATATATAGTCCCTCCTTTGAACCTCGCTCCCAGCCCACTCCCATCCTACCCCTCTAGGGCATCACAGAGTACCAAGCTGAGAGCTCCCTGTGTTACACAGCAGCTTCCCCCTAGCTATCTATTTCATACATAGTAGTGTATATATGTCAATGCTGCTCTTTCCATTCATCACACCTTCTCTTTCCTCCATGTGTCCATAAGTCTGTTTTCTATATCTGTGTCTCTATTTCTGCCCTGCAAATAGGTACATCAGTACCATTTTTCTAGATTCCATATATATGTTACTATATGATACTTTTTCTGACTTAACTTCATTCTGTCTGACAGTGTCTAGGTCCATCCACATCACTACAAATGACCCAATTTTGTTCCTTTTTATGGCTGAGTAATATTCCATTGTTTGTATGTACCACAACTTTATCCATTCATCTGTCGATGGACATCTAGGTTACTTCCATGTCCTGGCTATTGTAATAGAGCTGCAGTGAACCTTTGGGAATATGTGTCTTTTCAACTTATGGTTTTCTCAGGGTATATGCCCAGGGGTTGAGTCATAAGGTAGTTTTATTCCTAGTTTCTTAAGAAATCCCCATTCTGTTCTCCATAGTGCTTTATCAACTTATCTTCCCACCAACAGTGCAAGAGGGTTCCTTTTTTCCACATCCTCTCCAGGATTTATTGTTTGTAGAGTTTTTGACTTTGATGGCCATTCTGACTGGTGAGAGGTGATATCTCATTGTAATTTTTATTTGCATTTCACTAATGAGTGATGTTGAGTATCTTTTCATGTGTTTAGTAGCCATCTGCATGTCTTCTGTGAAAAAATGTCTGTTTAGGTTTTCTACCCACTTTTTGATTAGGTTGTTTGTTTTCCCGATATTGAGCTACATGAGCTGCTTGTGTATTTTTGAGATTAATCCCTTGTTAATTGTTTCATTTGCTATTATTTTATCCCATGTTGAGAGTTGTCTTTTACAATTTAACCAAATAAATTTGGTTAAATTTATTCCTAGATATTTTATTCTTTTTATGCAATTTTATATGAGTTTGTTATTTTAATTTCTCTGATAGTTTTTAGTGTATAGAAAGGCAACATTTTTATATATTCATTTTTGTATCCTGCAAATGTACTGAATTGCTCTATAGTTCTAATATTTTTGTGTGTGTGTGGAGTCTCTAGAAGTTTCTGTATATAATGTCATGTCATCTGCAAATAGTGACAGTTTTACTTCCTCTTTTCCAATTTGGATGCTGTTTATTTCATTTTCTTGCCTAATTGCTCTGCTAGGACTTCTAATACTATGTTAATAAAAGTGGTATGAATGGGCGTCTTTGTCTTGTTCTTAATCTTAGAGGAAAGTTTCAGATTTTTTCCATCGAGTATGATGTTAGCTGTGGATTTGTCATATGTGGCCTTTATTATGTTCAGGTACATTCCCTCTGTACCCACTTTTTTAAGAGTTTTTAATCATAAATGGATGTTGGGTTTTCTCAACTAGTTTTCTGTGTCTCTTGAGATGATTACATGATATTCATCCTTCATTTTGTCAATGTGGTGTATCACATTGCTTGATTTGCATATACTAAACCATCTTTGCATCTCCCAGATAAATCCCACTTGATCATGGTGTATGATCCTTTTTCTTTTCTTGGCTGTGCTCAGGTCTTTGTTGCAGCACGTGGGTTCAGTCATTGAGGTGTATAGGCTCTCTAGTTGGTGTGCATGGGCTTAGCTGACCCATGACATGTGGGATCTTAGTTTCTTGGCCAGGGATCAAACCCATGTCCCCTGCATTGGAAGGTGGATTCTTAACCACTGGACTACTAGGGAAAGCCCCTCTTTTTTTGCGGTTTAGAAGGAAGCTAGATTTAGCATTTATTTCTGCTGAAATGAAGAAATAATGAAGGCAGCTCTTTCATTATTTCAGTTACTGAAAGAGACCGCATTACAAATCAATGTCAGATGTAAGATATATCAACAGATAAAAGACACATTTTTCTGATTAATCAAAATTCAGTTTTTATAAGAAAAAAAGAAAAACCTCAGCAAATTCAAAGCAGTGTTTTTTTTTTTTTTTTTACAATTCTTCGTTTACACCTGATTAGCCACATATTTCTCCTTACATATGAAATTTTTTCATTGTTTTCTTTTAATTCACTTTTAAAAGGTTTTGTTGTTGTTGTTCAGTCACTAAGTCATGTCTGACTCTCTATGACCCCATGGACTAGAGCACTCCAGCGTTTCCTATCCTCAAAAATGGCCCTGATGGCGTTTTTCTCCACATCATTCTTTCTCAGTATTTCCAAGAGATCTTTCAGGAACTTAAGAGAGAAGGTGTGAGAAATAAAGACGTTTTACCATTTCTCCCACAGGAGAAGACCTCAGTTCATGGGTCCCTAGGAGAGGCCAAGCTGTTTAAACCCCCAGCAAGGCGTGAGCAGTAACCTGTGCCTGTTCACAGCCGTGTGAAAGCTGCCACTTCCGAGGCTGGGACAGCACCTGCGGTGTTTTGTCTGCTGCCTCAGCCACCTTCTCTGGCTTTGGGAGTGGCAGTTACATCTAATTACGGCCATGTCAAAGTTGCCCTCTTAGTGTATCTTCATGGCCACCAGCCCCCGACCTCTCCCTGGGACCTTTGCCAAAGCTTCAGCACCCCACCCTCACATTCTGCTGCAGGCCAAGGCTTGCTAGCCACTTCTCTCAGCTCCCTGCCCCCACCCTCTGCTCAGATGGTTTCTGAACCATACACAAAACATTTCTATACTACATATGAAATTTTTTTAATGGCATGGCTAGTCATTAAATGATATCAGAGAATCAGTTTTTGTCAACATTTTTTTTTTTTTTTTTTTTTTTTTTTAATAAATTTATTTATTTTAGTTGGGGGCTAATTACTTTACAATATTGTAATAGTTTTTGCCATACATTGACATGAATCAGCCATGGGTTTACATGTGTTCCCCTTCCCGGACCCCCCACCCACCTCCCTCCCCATCCCATCCTTCTGGATCATCCCATTGCCCCGACCCTGAGCCCTTGTCACATGCATCGAACATGGAATGGTGCTCTGTTTCACATACGACAATACACATGTCTCAATGCCATTCTCCCAGAACGTCCCACCCTCACCTTCTCCCTCAGAGTCCATAAAAATTGTTCCATGCATCTGTGTCTC
Organism: Giraffa tippelskirchi; assembly: GCF_054371585.1. Lineage (NCBI taxonomy): Eukaryota > Metazoa > Chordata > Mammalia > Artiodactyla > Giraffidae > Giraffa > Giraffa tippelskirchi. The sequence goes on along the minus strand of NC_137276.1, from coordinate 63,701,403 downwards.
TTATTCTGTCTCGCATATAGGGTTATCGTTACCATCTTTCAAATTCCATATATATGCATTAGTATACTGTATTGTTGTTTTTCTTTCTGGCTTACTTCACTCTGTATAATGGGCTCCAGTTTCATCCATCTCAGTAGAACCGATTCAAATGTATTTTTTTTAATGGCTGAGTAATATTCCATTGTGTATATGTACCACAGCTTCCTTATCCATTCGTCTGCTGATGGACATCTAGGTTGCTTCCATGTCCTGGCTATTGTAAACAGTGCTGCGATGAACATTGGGGTACACGCGTCTCTTTCAATTCTGGTTTCCTCGGTGTATATGCCCAGCAGTGGGATTGCTGGGTCATATAATGAAGGCAGCTCTTTCATTATTTCAGTTACTGAAAGAGACCGCATTACAAATCAATGTCAGATGTAAGATATATCAACAGATAAAAGACACATTTTTCTGATTAATCAAAATTCAGTTTTTATAAGAAAAAAAGAAAAACCTCAGCAAATTCAAAGCAGTGTTTTTTTTTTTTTTTTTACAATTCTTCGTTTACACCTGATTAGCCACATATTTCTCCTTACATATGAAATTTTTTCATTGTTTTCTTTTAATTCACTTTTAAAAGGTTTTGTTGTTGTTGTTCAGTCACTAAGTCATGTCTGACTCTCTATGACCCCATGGACTAGAGCACTCCAGCGTTTCCTATCCTCAAAAATGGCCCTGATGGCGTTTTTCTCCACATCATTCTTTCTCAGTATTTCCAAGAGATCTTTCAGGAACTTAAGAGAGAAGGTGTGAGAAATAAAGACGTTTTACCATTTCTCCCACAGGAGAAGACCTCAGTTCATGGGTCCCTAGGAGAGGCCAAGCTGTTTAAACCCCCAGCAAGGCGTGAGCAGTAACCTGTGCCTGTTCACAGCCGTGTGAAAGCTGCCACTTCCGAGGCTGGGACAGCACCTGCGGTGTTTTGTCTGCTGCCTCAGCCACCTTCTCTGGCTTTGGGAGTGGCAGTTACATCTAATTACGGCCATGTCAAAGTTGCCCTCTTAGTGTATCTTCATGGCCACCAGCCCCCGACCTCTCCCTGGGACCTTTGCCAAAGCTTCAGCACCCCACCCTCACATTCTGCTGCAGGCCAAGGCTTGCTAGCCACTTCTCTCAGCTCCCTGCCCCCACCCTCTGCTCAGATGGTTTCTGAACCATACACAAAACATTTCTATACTACATATGAAATTTTTTTAATGGCATGGCTAGTCATTAAATGATATCAGAGAATCAGTTTTTGTCAACATTTTAAACATTTGATTACAGCTTCTGAGTAGTTTTTTTTTAATTGAAATATAATTGACTCATAATATTAGTTTCAGATGTACAAAATAGTGATTTGATATTTTTATACATTACAGAATGATCACTATGATAACTCTGGTTATCGTCTGTCACTATACAAAGTTATTACAATATTATTGACTCTACTCCTCATGGTGTGCATTTCATCCTTGTGACTCATTTGTTTTTGTAACTGGATATTTGTGTGTCTTAATCTCCCTTACCTTTTTCACTCATCCCCACCCAACCCCGCCTTCCGCCCCCCAGAACCTCCTGTTTGTTCTCTGTATCCATGACTGTTCCCACTTTGTTATGTTTGCTCATTTGTTTTTTAAGATTCTAAGTGAAATTGTATGATATTTGTCTTTTTATGCCTGATTTAAATTTCACTTTGCATAAGTACCCTCTAGGTCTTTCTATCTTGTTCCAAATGGCAAAGTTTCATTCTTTTTTATTACTAATACGCCATTGTGTGTGTCTGTGTGTACATATATACACAGACTACCTCTTCTTTATCTGTTCATCTATTGATTGACATTTAGGTTGCTTCCACATCTTAGTTAATGCAAATAATGCTGTGATGAATGTAAGGGTGCATATAGCTTTTCAAATTAGCATTTTTCTTTTCTTTAGAAAAATCCCCAAAAGTAGAATTGCTGGATTATACAGTAGTTCTACTTTTAATTTTTAGGAACTGTACTCTTTTCTATAGTGATTGTACCAATTTACATTCCCACCAACAGTGCACAGGGGTTCTCTTTTCTTCACATCCTTGCCAACACTTGTTATTTGTTGTCTTTTTGGTAATAGCCATTCTGACAAGTACGAGATGTTAATCTCATTATGGTTTTGGTTTGCATTTCCCTGATGGGTAGTGATGTGGAGCATCTTTTCTGTGTCTGTTGGCCATCTGTATGTCGTTTTTGGAGAAATGTCTATTCAGATTCTCTGCTCATTTTTGTTTCTTTTCTGCCCATTTTTGAATCAGGTTGTTTATTTTTTGTTGTTGATTTATATGACATCTTTGTGTATTTTGGTTATGAAATGCCTATCAGATAAATCATTTGCACATATCTTCTCCCATTTAGTAAGCTACCTTTTGGTTTCATTGATAGTTTCCTTTGCTCTGCAAAAACTTTTTAGTTTGATATAGTCCCATTTGTTTATTTTGATTTTGTTTCCCATGCCTGAGGAGACATATCCAAAAAAATATTGCTAAGACTATTGTTAAAGAGCATACAGTCTATGGTTTCTTCTAAGAAGAGGATGATTTCAGGTCTTACATTCGAATCCAGTTCATTTTGAGTTTATTTTTGTATACAGTGTGATAAAGTAGTCCAATTTGATTCTTTACATGTAGCTATCCAGTTTTCCTAGCACCACTTATTAAAGAAGTTGTCTTTTCCCCTTTGCATATTCTTGTCCCTTTTGTTGGAACTAACTGACCATGTAATGTGGGTTTATTTCCAGGCTTTCAATTTTGTTCCACTGATCTATATGTCTATTTTTTTGTACCACACTTTTTTGGTTACTGTAGCAATGTAGCATAGTTTGAAATGAGGGACTGTAATGTTTCCAACTTTGTTCTTAAGATTCTTTTGCCTATTTAAGATCTTTTCTGTTTTCATGAAAGCTTTAGAATTACTTGCTCTAGTTCCATAAAAAATGCCATTGGTATTTTGACAGGAATTTCACTGACCCTGTAGATTGCCTTGGGGAATATGGTTATTTAACAATATTAATTCTTCCACTCCATGTGCATTTGCTTGTGTCATTTTCAATTTCTTTCATCATTGTACAATAGTTTTCTAAATACAAGCCTTATACTTTCTTGGTTAGATTTATTCCTTGATATTTTATTGTTTTTTAGGCAATTGTAAATGGGATTGTTTCTTAGCTCCCCTAATAGTTGTAGTTAGTGTATAGAAATGCAACAGATTTCCGGATATTAATATTTTGCAACATTATTGAATTAATTTATTCTAATATTTTGGTGGTATCTTTAAGATTTTTAAAATATATGCCATGTCATCTGCAAATAGTGACAGTTTACTTCTTCCTTTCCAGTTTGGATTTATTTCATTTCTTTTTCTGATTGCTATGGCTAGAATTTCCAATACTATGTTGAATAAAATGGTCATAGTGGGCATCCTTGTCTTGGTCCAGATATTAAAGGAAATGCTTTCAGCTTTTCACCCTTGAGTATTATGTTGGTTATATGTTTGTCACATCTAGCCTTTATTATGTTGAAGTATGTTCCCTCTACATTCACTATAAGCTTTTTTTAAATCATAAATGAATGTTCAATTTTATCAGAAACTTTTAGTTACATCTATTGAGATGATCATGTGATTTCTATTACTCAATTTGTTAATGTGTTGTCACACTGATTGATTTGTATGTGTGTGGATATGGAACCATCCTTGTATTTTTGGAATAAATGCTACTTGACCGTGGTGTATGGTACTTTTTGTGTGTTGTTGAATTTGGTTTTCTAATATTTTGTTGAGAATTTTGACATCTATGTTCAGGAGTGATTGTTGTTGTTCTTCAGTCATGTCTGGCTCTCTATGACCCCATGGATTGCAGGATGCCAGGCTTCCCATCCTTCACCATCTCCCGGGGCCTGCTCAAACTCATGTCCATTGAGTCTGTGATACCATCCAGCCATCTCGTCCCTGTCGTTCCCTTCTCCTCCTGCCTTCAATCTTTCCCAGCATCCTACCGACCTGGGGAGTTCATCTTTGAGTGTCAGGAGTGATACTAGCCTGTAATTTTCTCTTTGAGGGTTGTCTTTTTCTGGTTTTGGTATCAGGGTGCTGCTGACCTCATAGGATGAGTTTGGAAGTATTCCTTCCTCTTCCATTTTTTGAAATAGTTTGAGAAGGATAGATGTTAACTCTTCTTTAAATATTTGGCAGAATTTACCTGTGACGCTGTCTGGTCTAGGACTTTTGTTAGGAGATTTTTGTTTGCTTGTTTGTTTTTATTACTGGTGGAGAAGGAAATGGCAACCCCCTCCAGTATTCTTGTCTGGAAAATTCCACGGACAGAGGAGCTTGGCGGGCTACACTCCACAGGGTCACAAAGAGTTGGATACAATTGAATGACTAACACTTTATTACTGGCTCATTTTCATTATTGGTAGTCAGTATCTTCATATTTTGTTTCATCCTGACTCAGTCTTAGGACATTGTGTGTTTCTAGAAATTGATCTATTTCTTCTAGATTGTCCATTTTGTTGGCATATAATTGTTTGTGGTACTCTTTTATGACACTATGTATTTCTGTGGTTTGGTTATAACTTCTCTTTAACTTCTGATTTTATTTGAAGCCTCTCTTTTTTTTTCTTGAGTTTGGCTAAAGGTTTACCAGTTTTGTTTATATTTTCAAATAAGCAGTTAATTTCATTAATCTTTATTATTATTATTTCTTAGTCTCTTTCATTTGTTTCTGCTCTGCTCTTTATTATTTCTTCCCTGGCTACTAACTTTCTTTTTTTTTTCTTTTTCTTTTCCTAGTTCATTTAGGTGCAAGGTTAGATTGTTTATTAGAAATTTTTCTTGTTTCCTGAGGTAGGCTTGTATTGCTATAAACTGCCTTTTTAGAACTGCTTTTGCCATATCTCATAGATTTTTGGATCAATGTTTCCATTTTCACTTGTTTTCTCTTTGACTTCTTCAATGACACATTGGTTGTTTAGTGGCATATTTTTTTAGCCTCTACATGTTTGTTTTTTTTGCAAATTTTTTCTTGTAGTTTATTTCTAGTCTCGTAGTGCTGTGTTTGGAAAAGATGCTTGATTTGATTTCAACTTTCTTAAATTTACTGAGACCTTTTTGGGGCCAAGTATGTGAACTATCCTGGAGAATGTTCCATGACCATTTGAAAAGAATATGTTTCCTGCTGCTTCTTAAAGGAATGTTCTCGGTATGTATCTATTAAGTTCCTCTGATCTAAGGTGTTGTTTAAGGCCTGCGTTTCCTTACTGATTTTCTGTCTGGATGATCTGTCCATTGATGTAAGTGGGGTGTTAGAGTCTCTTATTTATTGTATTACTATCAATTTTCTCCCTTTTGTTAATATTTGCTTTCTGTATTTAGATGTTCTTATGTTGAGTACATATAAATTTACATTTATTATATCTTCTAGGAGTTATCCCTTTATCATTATATAATATCCTCTGTCTCCTGTTACAGTCTTCGTTTTAAAGTCTATTTTGTCTCATTGATACTCCAGATTTCTTTTTTATTTCCTTTTATATGGAGTACCTTTTCCCATCCCCTCATATTCTGTGTGTGCCTTCAACTCTGAAGTGAGTCTCTAGGCAGCATATATATGGGTCTTATTTTTGTATCCATTCAGCCACTCTGATTTTGATCCGAGTTTAGTCCATTTACATTTAAAATAATTATTTCTAGGTATATACTTACTGCCATTTTGTTATTATTTTCTGGATATTTTGTATTTCTCTTTTGTTTTTTTCTTTTGTTGTTCTCTGTAATTTGACTATCTTTGTGTTATGTTTAGGTTCCTTTCTGGGGGTTTTTTGTGTATCTATTACAGGTTTTTGGTTTGTGGTTACCATGAGGTTCAAATATAGAAGTATAACTATATGTGTGAATATATATATGGTTATCTTAAGTTCACATTCTAATAACCCTGCATTTTTACTCCTCCCCCTGACACACACACATTCAAAGTTTTTGACGTAGTATTTAATATCTAGTTGTTTTGTGTATCCCTTAACTACTAATTTGTGGATATAGAAGATTTTACTACTTTGTCTTTTAACCATCCTACTAGTTTTATAAGTGGTTGATCCACTAACTTTACTGTTTGTCTTTATGAATGATTTTTATAATCATTGGCTTAATAATGCTGAACTCTTAGCTTTAGCTTTTCTATAAAACTCTTTATTTCTCCTAAAATCTGAATGATAACCCATGTTGAATAGAGTATTCTTGTAGGTTGTAGGTTTTTCCCTTTCATCACTTTAAATATATAATGCCACTCTCTTCTGGCCTGAAAAGTTTCTGCTAAAACATCAGCCCATAGTTTTGTGGGAATTCCCTTTATATATAACTAGTTGCTTTTATGTTGCTCCTGTTAAGATTCACCCTTTTTAAAAAATGTATTTATTTATCTTTTTTGGGCTGCGCTGGATCTTCATTGCTATGCATGGGCTTTCTGTAGTTGTAGCGAGTCGGGGCTACTCTTCATTGCAGTGTGCAGGCTTCTCATTGCAGTGGTTTCTCTTGTAGAGCACAGGCTCTAGGCACATGGGCTTCAGTAGTTGCGGCTCACAGGCTCGGTAGTTGTGGCACATGGGCTTAGTTGCTCTGTTGCATGTGGGATCTTCCCAGACCAGGGATTGAACCTGTGTCCCCTGCATTGGCAGGCAGATTCTTAACTGGACCACTAGGGAAGTCCCAAGATTTCTCTCTTTATCTTCAATTTTTGCCATTTTAATTACAATGTGTCTTGATATGGAACTCTTTGGGTTCATCTTGTTTGAGGCTTTGTGCTTCCTGGACCTGGATGTTTGGATCCCGTCCCAGGTTAGGAAAGGTTTTATCTTCGGATAAGTTCTCTGCCTCTTTTTTTTCTCTCTTCTTCTTCGTTATAGGGACCCACTATAATGTGAATGTTAGTATGACTGACGTTGTCTCAGAGGTCTCTTAAACTATCCTCATTTGGAAAGAAAGTTTTTTTGTCTCTTCAGGTTGGATGATTTCTGTTATTCTGTCTTCTAATTTGCTGATTTCTTCCTTCCATCTAATCTATTGTTGGTGTCTTCTAGTGTATTTTTTATGACAGTTATTGTATCTTTCAGTTCTGTTTGTTTCTTCTTCATATTTCTAGCTCTTTGTTAAACTGTGTTCATTCTTCACCTGGGTTTATTGAATATCTTTATGATTATCATCTTGAGCTCTTTATTGGATAGATTCCTTATTTCTACTTAGTTCTTCTTTTGAGGTTTTGCCTTGTTCCTTCATGTGGAGAATATTCCTCTGTCTCCTCATTTTGCTTAATTCTCTGTATATATCTATGTCTTACATAGATCAGTTACTTTTCCTGATCTTAGAGAAGTGACCTTATCTAGGAGATGTCCTGTGGGGCCCAGCAGCACACTCCCCTCTTGTTTCCAGAGCTATACCCTCTAGGGTGCCCCCTATATGGACTGCTGCATGGGTCCGATTGCGGTGGGGCCAACTAATGTGGGAGGCCTGTTAGGCATGGCTGGCCCCAGGCTTAGTTGACAGCCAGGCCCTGACTCATGCAGTGACTGCCAGCTCACTGGTAGGTGAGTCCTAGTTCAGTTGCTTGTGTAGCTTGGAGGGTCCTGGGGTTTGTCATGACCTGCTGGTGGGCAGGTCCCACCCTAGCGGCTTTGCAGTATGTATAGTCATAGGGCTGGTTTCAGCCTGTTGGCAGGTAGGCCCATGTTCCAACTTGGCTAGTTGTGCAGTCCAGGGAGTCACAGTGCTCGTGCCAGGTTACTGGTGGATGTGTAAACCTCTGGCACTAATAGGCTAGAGGGAGAACTCCAAAATGGTGCTTGCCAGCATAAACATCCTCATAGTAGAATGAGCTCCCCACAGAATACTGCTGTCAGCATCTGTGTTCCCAAAGGGAGTTCCAGTTTTCTCCTGCTTATCAAGAGTGCTAAGATCAGCAAGTGGGTCTGACTCGGGCTTCTTTCTACTGCGACTCAGAGTGTGTGAGATTTCATGCATGCCCTTTAGGAACAGTCTATGCTTTGTACAGCCCTCTGGCTTTCTGGCTTTCCCATACACAAGCCCCATTGGCCTTCAAAGCCAGACATTCCTGGAGCTGGTCTTGGTGCAGGACCCCCAGTATTAGGGACCCTGACATGAGGCTCAGTCTCCTTGATCACTGGGGAGAACTTCTGCAGTTGTGATTATCTTCTCATTTGTTGTCACCTACCCAGGTGATATGTATCTTGACTGTACTGTATCATCTCATAATTCCTTCTTTATATCTTTAGTTATGGAAAATCTTTTCTGCTAGGCCTCAGGTTGTTCTTATAGACAGTTGCTCTGTAGATGTGCTTTTCCTGTGCCTGTGGGAAGAAGTGTGCTCAGGGTCTTCCTATTCTGCCATCTTGGCCACATCTCCCTGGTATATGATCTTTTTAACGTATTGGGATTTTAAATTATTTTTTTATTTATTTGGCTATACTGAGTCTCCGTTGCTGTGTGGACTTTTCTCTAGTTGCGGGGAGTGGTGACCACTCTCTAGTTGCAGTATGCAGGCTTGGCATGGCAATGGCCTCTTTTGTTGCAGAGCACAGGCCCTAGAGCGTTCAGGCGTCAGCAGTTGCAGCTACACAGGCTCAGTAGTTGTGGCTCTGGAGTCTAGTGCTCTGTGGTTGTGGTGCACAGCCTTAGCTACCGTGTGGCATGAGGGACCTTCTGGACCAGGGATCAAACTCACGTGTCCTGCGCCAGCAGGCAGATTCTTTGCCACTGAGCCACCAGGGGAGCCCGAATGTATGTTGAATTCTGTTTGTTGATATTTTGTTGCGGATTTCTGCTTCTAGATTCATCAGGGATATTGACCAGTACTGTTACTTTCTGGTACTGTCCTTGTCTGTGTTTGGTATCATGGTAATGCTGGCCTCATAAAATGAGTTTGAAAGTGTTTCCTCCTCTTTGATCTTTTGGAAGAGTTTGAGAAGGATTTGGTAGAATTCACCAATGAATTGTCTAGTCCTGGACGTTTGTTGTTGGGAGGTTTCCGATTAATTATTCAATTTCAAACTCATAACATTTTTTCCCCTTCATATTTTCTATTTCTTCCTGATTCAGTTTTGGTAGAGTGTATGTTTAAGAATTTATCAGTTTCTTCTAGGTTGTCCTATTTGTTGGTTACCTATTGTTCATAGTAGTCTCTTGTGACCCTTCACATTTCTATATTATCAGTTGTAACATCTTTTTCATTTCTTTCTGTTTTTAAATAATTTATTGTTTTATTTTGGCTGTGCTGGGTCTTCATTGCTGTGCGGTCTTTTCTCTAGTTGCAGCGAGCGGGGACTACACTCTCTAATTGCAGTGCTCAGGTGTCTCATTGAGGTGGTTTCTCTCGTTGCAGAGCAGGGGTTGTAGGGCATGTGGGCTTCAGTAGTTGCAGCACGTGGGCTCAGTAGTTGTGGCTCCCAGGCTCTAGAGCACAGGCTCAATAGTTGTGATGCATGGGCTTAGTTGCTCCAAAGCATGTGAGATCATCTCAGACCAGGGATCGAACTTGTGTCTCCTACATTAGCAGGGGAATTCCTTACCACTAAGCCACCAGGGAAACCCCTCCTTTTTCATTTCTAATTTTATTTGAATTCTCTCTTTTTCCCTTAATTTTAGTGATCTTTTCTGTAGTCTTTCTAGTCTCTATTTCATTCATTTTCATTTTGATCTTTATTTCCTTCCTTCTAGTGTACTAACTGTGGACTGTTTGCTCTTTTTCTAGTTTCTTGAACTAGAAAATGAACTTCCCTTGTATTAATAGAACTACTTTTACTGCATTACATAATTTTGGTATGTTGCATTTTCATTTGTCTCAACGTATTTTTTTATTTATCTTTTGACTTATTCCTTGACCCATTGGTTATTCAGTAGCATGTTTAATCCTCACATGTTTATGAATTTTTCAGTTTTGTTCTTGTAACTGATTTCTAGTTATAGCATTCGTGTTGGCAAAGATGCTTAATCTGTGACTTCCCTGGTGGTACAGTGGTTAAAACTCCTCACTTCCAATGAAGGAGGCACAGGTTCAATCCCTGGTTAGAGAACTAAGATCCCACATGCTGCATGGTGTAGCCAATAAATTAATTAATTTAAAAATGTTTGAGTCTATTTCAATATTCTTAAAGTTATTAAGACATATATTTTGGCCATGTGCACTTTGAGGAAAAATATGCATTGTTACTTTTGGATGGAATATTCTGTATGTATCTATTAAGTTCCTTTAATATATCATTTAAAGGTAAAGGTCTGTTCATATGAAATAGTTTGGTGATCTGTGAGCTTCATTAACTTGGATATCCAAATCTCTCTTTAGATTTGGGAAGTTCTCAACTATTATTATTATTTTTTTTAATTTATTTATTTTAGTTGGGGGCTAATTACTTTACAATATTGTAGTGGTTTTTTCCATACATTGACATGAATTAGCCATGGGTTTACATGTGTTCCCCAAATAAGCTTTCTTCCTGCTTCTCTTATCTTTTTCTAGGATTCCAATAATTAACAAACTTTCTTTTGATGTTGTCCTATAGACAGGTTAGCCTTTTCTTTTCTTTTTATTCTTTTCTCTTCTCTTACTGGATAATTTCAAAGGTCCTGTCTTCTAATTCATACGTATTTTTCTTTTGCTTGGTTCATCCTGCTGTTAGTGCCCTCTATTGTATTTTTCTTTTACTTACTGAATTCTTCAGCTCCAGATTTTCTGTTTGGTTCTATTTTATGATTTCTACCTCTTTGTTAAGCTTCTCATTTTGTCCATGTACTGTTTCCTGATTTCATTGAATTGTTTCTCTATGTTTTCTTGTGGGTGATTGGGCTTCCTTAAGACAATTCTTTTGAATTATTTTATTTGATGAACTGGGTATCTCCCTCTCCTTGAGTTCAGTTACTAGAAAATTATTGTGATCCTTTAGTGTTGTTATGTTTCCTTGATTTTTTTATGTCCCTTAAAGTCTTGCATTGTTGTCTTTACACTTAAGGTAGTAGTTACCTCCTCTCTTGTCTTTTATAACTGACTTGAATTCCATGGATTGTATAGTCCAGGGGTCACAAAAAGTCAGACTTGACTGAGCGACTTTCACTTTCACTTTTAGGAGAGAAATACCTTCCATCATCCTGCTAGGAATTCTCAGGGTTTATCAGATTCTTTGACTACATCTGCCCCAAGCTTCCTGCTCCCTCTTTAGGCTGAATTCTTAAGCTCATAGGCCTTCTCTCAATGCTGCAATATACTCACAGGTGCTGACAGCTACCTCTTTGCTTAATGAAGGACAGACAAAAAAAAACACTTTAAGTTTCTGGTCTCTCCCTGGTCTGCAGAGTCGGTCTGGTTTTCTGTGAGTCCCCACTAGCCATCTGCCAGAGCTCACTCCAGTCCCATCAGGAATGTGCGCTAGGAGCCAGAGACAGAGTGTGGTAGTATATGAGTAAAGCAAGCAGAGTTGCTGTAGTTGGGGGATCAGTGGGCGAGGTATCGCCAGTGACTCATGGGTGGGCTTCTTGATGCAGTCTCCGATGTGGTTAGGATTTGTGTCTCTTTAATGCTATCCAGGAGTTCTATCTGCCACTCCCCCAGCCTCTACAATGATGTAGCTTATGACTCAGTACTCGGGATAAGATAAGTAAATGAGTCTCACTGGCTGTGTCCTATACAGTTGGGGAAGCTACTTTGCCCAGGTTTTAATTGCAGTGGTAGTTGCTGAGTTTTAGGAGTTCTTTGTGTATTCTGGGTATTAATCTCTTATAGGATTTGCAAATACTTTGTCCCATTCTGTGGATTGCCTTTTCTCTCTCTTGTTAGTTTTGAATTTTATACAAAAGCTTAAATTTTGGTAGTGTCCAATTGATATATTTGTTTCTTTTGTTGCCTATGCTTTTTGTGTCATATACAAGAAAGCATTGCCATATCCTTTTCCTCAGTACTTTTATAGTTTACATTTAGGTTTTTGATCCATTCTGCATTAATTTTTAAATATGGTATAAGATAAGGGATCAATTTCATTCTTTTGTATGTAGACATCCAGTTTTTCCAGGACCATTTGTTGAAACGAGTCCTTTCTACCACTCAATGGCTCTAGAACCTCTGTCAAAATCATTTAACTACATATGAAGGTGTTTATTGTGGGTTTTTTATTCTAGCCTCTGTTATTTATATTTCTTTGCATAAGCAAATACACAATATTTTGATTGCTTCAGCTTTGTGGTAAACTTTGAAATCAGGAAGTATAAGTCTCTAGCTTTGCCCTTTAAAAATTATTTAAGCTATTTGGGGCCACATGAATTTTAGAATGGGTTTTTTATTTCTGCAAAAAATGTCATTGGGGTTTTAGTGGAAATTGCATTGAATCTATGTATCATTTTATGTAATACTATCATCTCAACAGTAATAAGTCTTTCAGGTCACGATTAAAGAATGCCTTTCCATTCATTTGTCTTTACTTTTTTTTTAATTGTGGGGAGTTTAATCAACAACTGTCGATGGAGGTACCTGCAAAGTGAGGGAAATTGGAGATGGTAAAACACCCTGGGACAAGCAGAACTGAGAAGGCTCACCTTCAGCTTACATACAAAACACTATTTTCCAAAAAAACTCATGCCAATCAGAGATCTTTTCTAGATGATTCCGTGGCTACAAGTAATCATAAGCCAAATGTTTGGGCAATGGATGGAAAGAGATATGGAAGGTCCATGGGCTTCTTCTCAGGTCTTTCCTTTCTCTATCAGATGATTTTAGCTTTGCAAATTCTTTCAGATATGCCCCATCTCTCTAATTCTTATATCATAATCACACTCTTTTCCTACACTGTCATTGTATTTCTGTTTCAAGGATAGCCTCACATCAACAACAATGAAAACAATGACCACGATGCTATTTATTAAGTTCTAACTATGTGCCGATAAACGACAGAAATGGTAGGGACATAACAGAAGCAGAAGATATTAAGAAGAAGTGGCAAGAATACACAGAAGAACTCAACAAAAAAGATCTTCACGACCAAGATAATCATGATGGTGTGATCACTCACCTAGAGCCAGACATCCTGGAATGTGAAGTCAAGTGGGCCTTAGAAAGCATCACTACCGAACAAAGCTAGTGGAGGTAATGGAATTCCAGTTGAGCTATTTCAAATCCTCAAAGATGATGCTGTGAAAGTGCTGTCCTTGATATGCCAGCAAATCTGGAAAACTCAGCACTGGCCACAGGACTGGAAAAGGTCAGTTTTCATTCCAATCCCAAAGAAAGGCAATGCCAAAGAATGCTCAAATTACCACACCATTGCACTCATCTCACACGCTAGTAAAGTAATGCTCAAATTTCTCCAAGCCAGGCTTCAGCAATACGTGAACCATGAACTTCCAGATGTTCAAGCTGGTTTTAGAAAAGGCAGAGGAACCAGAGATCAAATTGCCAACATCCGCTGGATCATCGAAAAAGCAAGAGAGTTCCAAAAAAACATCTATTTCTGCTTTATTGACAATGCCAAAGCCTTTAACTGTGTGGATCACAGTAAACTGTGGAAAATTCTGAAAGACATGGGACTACCAGACCATCTGACCTGTCTCTTGAGAAACCTGTATGCAGGTCAGGAAGCAACAGTTAGAACTGGACATGGAACAACAGACTGGTTCCAAATAGGAAAAGGAGTACGTCAAGGCTGTATATTGTCACCTTGCTTATTTAACTTATATGCAGAGTACATCATGAGAAATGCTGGGCTGGAAGGAACACAAGCTGGAATCAAGATTGCCGGGAGAAATATCAATAACCTCAGATATGCAGATGACACCACCCTTATGGCAGAAAGTGAAGAAGAACTAAAGAGCCTCTTGATGAACGTGAAGGAGGAGAGTGAAAAAGTTGGCTTAAAGCTCAACATTCAGAAAACTAAGATCATGGCATCTGGTCCCATCACTTCATGGGAAATAGATGGGGAAACAGTGGAAACAGGGTCAAACTTTATTTTTGGGGGCTCCAAAATCACTGCTGATGGTGATTGCAGCCATGAAATTAAAAGACGCTTACTCCTTGGAAGGAAGGCTATGGCCAACCTAGATAGCATATTTAAAAGCAGAGACATTACTTTGCCCACAAAGGTCCGTCTAGTCAAAGCTATGGTTTTTCCAGTGGTCATGTATGGATGTGAGAGTTGGGTGGTGAAGAAAGCTGAGTGCTGAAGAATTGATGCTTTTGAACTGTGGTGTTGGAGAAGACTCTTGAGAGTCCCTTGGACTGCAAGGAGATCCAACCAGTCCATCCTAAAGGAAATCAGCCCTGGGTGTTCATTGGAAGGTCTGATGTTGAAGCTGAAACTCCAATACTTTGGCCACCTCATGTAAAGAGTTGACTCATTGGAAAAGACCCTAATGCTGGGTGCGATTGGGGGCAGGAGGAGAAGGGGATGACAGAGGATGAGATGGTTGGATGACCTCACCAACTCGATGGACATGGGTTTGGGTAAACTTCGGGAGTTGGTGATGGACAGGGAGGCCTGGCATGCTGGGATTCATGGGGTCGCAAAGAGTCGGACACGACTGAGCAACTGATCTGAACTGATCTGAACTATGTGCCAAACCCTATGCTAAATGCTATAAAAATATTATCATCTATACTTCTTAAAAAAATGTGAAGTAGGCAGTGTTAATCCCATCTTATATGCAGGCACATCTCACTTCATTGTGCTTTACTGTGTTGTGTTTTGCAGTTACTGCATTTTTTTAAAAAATTGAAGGTTTGTGGCAATCTTGCACTGTCAGATGATGGTTAGAATTTTTTTTTAGCGATAACGTATTTTTCAAAAGATTTTTTATTCATTTGTTTATTTTTGGCTGTGCTGGGTCTTTGTTGCTGTGCATTGGCCTTCTCTAGTTGTGTGTCTTTATTTTAGCAATGTTTTATAATTTTTAGTTGACAGTCTTTTACCTCCTTGGTTAAATCTATTCCTAAGAATTTTATTCTCTTTGATACTTTTGTTACTGACTAGGGTTCTTGGTGAACTTCCCAGGTGACTCCAGGATTAAGAATCCCCTTGCCAATGCAGGAGACAAGTGTTTGATCCCTGTGTTGGGAAGATCCCCTGGAGAAGGAAATGGCAACCCACTCCAGTATTCTTGCCTGGGAAATTCCATGGACAGAGGAGCCTGGAGGGCTACAATAGTCCATGGGGTCACAAAACAGTTGGACACAACTTAGCAACTAAACAAGAATAACAGGATTCTTGGCATTCCCCAATCAATAGAATTGACTAGAGACCAGACAGGAAATTCAGGCAAGGTTTTATTGGGGCCCCTGCTGGAGTGTAAGGGAGAGCCAGAACAAACAACACTTTCCCTTGCTTGCTTGCTCCCCAAGCAGGGGTGAACTTCTTCTTTACTTGTGGCGAGGGTAATGGTGTGTCTGGGGATCTGGCTGGGGGTGTGGCTTGGGTGTTTTGCCTACCCCTTAGGTGGTGTTGTGTGCAGGGGGCATGTGCAGTACCCTGCTTTTGCTCCCAACCCCCTGTTTTTGCTCCAGGCTCCTCAAAAGTGGCAACTGGGTTGTTTGGTCTCTTTGTATATTTTTGGGTCCAGAATTTGCCCCAAGTACACAAGCACACAGTTATTTTTATCCCCATACAGTTTGTTTGTATTTTGTTGCTGGAGTAGAAGAGTATCCAGGTGCAAGCATTATGCATTTCAGTAAAGGGTCCCAGGTTCCAGCCTGTCTCATTCCTTGCTGAGAAACTCTATACCCTTATTCTTGAGGGGTGGGGACTGAAAGTCTCTTCTTCTGAAACTTCTTCCTGCTGGACAGGGGCCACAGACCCTAGCCTACCATAGAGCTAGGTACAAATCCCTCACTGACTGTTCCAAGGACCTGTAGGGACCTGGGCCACTCTCTACTGGAAGGGGCTGAATTCTTTGAGCCATTATGAGCCTTACTTCAAGTTGTGGGAGCCTATAAAGACACAAACTTAACCAAAAACTTAAACAAGGGCTAAAAAGGAGAACAACAATAGCGGTTAAAGGGCCTAGAAAGGGAAGGAATCAGGTTAACTTTGGGTTTCTTAGCTGTCAACAAGACAAGGGAGGTGATATTGCCCCTACCAAAATTATGAAGCCACTTTGCCTGGGGTGTATATTTCCTTAATGTTAACTTTTACATGTCCTGTTGCATTGATCCAAGTGCAGCACAAAGTATTACAATAGTTATTGCACAAACTCTATTCTCCCAGAAGGGCTAGACAATTGTCAAGAACCACACCAGCCAAGGAAATGAGAGAGATCCCAAATCCAGTTAAGGCTTCAAATAGGAGCCCACGCACTCCATCATCTTATTTATCTGTTATTGGTGTCTGTCTTTTTTTTAATTAATTATTTTTTGATTGTGCTGGGTCTCATTGAGACACACGGGCTCTTTATTCCTGCAAGTAGGCTTTCTTCAGT
The DNA here is from genome assembly GCF_054371585.1 of Giraffa tippelskirchi. Lineage (NCBI taxonomy): Eukaryota > Metazoa > Chordata > Mammalia > Artiodactyla > Giraffidae > Giraffa > Giraffa tippelskirchi. Next base: position 63,684,892 of record NC_137276.1, on the reverse strand, counting down.
TGTGGTGCAAGGGCTTCTCATTGCAGTGGCTTCTCTTAATTGTGGAGCATGGCCTCTAGGGTGTACGGACTCAGTTGTTATGGTGCATGGGCTTAGTTGCCTAGTGACTTGTGGAATGTGAGATCTTAATTCCCAGACCAGGGATCGAACCTACTTCCCCTGCATCAGCAGGCTGATTCTCAACCACTGAACCATCAGGGAAGTCCTAGATGGTACCTGTCTTTTGACTAGATATCTCAGATCTTCCACTGGCTCACAGGTGCATTGTTCTTCTGTTGTGACCTGCAGGGTTTCTGGTAGCAAAGCTTTAGTCTGGACAAATGTACCCAACTAGATATCCCTTGCAATTTGACAGCAGTGGGGATGGCTAAAATTACTTTATAGTGACTCTTTGATTTCATCAATAATTGTCTTTTGGGGAACTCTCTTTCCAGGTTTTAAGAAGAACTTGGACCCCAGGGTTTATTTGTTTTGGTTTGGTTTTTTTCATTTTTTTTTTTGGCTGTGCTGGGTCTTTGCTGCTTTGCAAGGGCTTTCTCTAGTTGTGGCCGGCAGGGCTTCAGTAGTTGAGGCCTATGAGCTATAGAGCGTGGGCTTAGCAGTTGTGGCACATAGGCTTAGTTGCTCTGTGGCATGTGGGACCTCCCCAGATCAGGGATCAAGCCAATGTCCCCTGCACTAGCAGGCAGATTTTTTTTTTTTTTGGCTGCGCTGGGTCTTCATTACTGTGCATGGGCTTTCTCTAATTGCGGTGAGTGGGTGCTATTCTCTAGTTGCAGTGTGTAGGCTTCTCATTGCAATGTGTTCTCTTGTTGCAGAGCATGGGCTCTGGGGAATGTGGATTTCAGTAGTTTTGGCACATGGGCTTAGTTGCCCCACGGCATGTGGAATCTTTGCAGACTAGGGATTGAACCTGTGTCCCATGTATTAGCAGGTGGATTCTTAACCGCTGGATTACCAGAGAAGTCCCTCCAGGGTTTATTTGCAAAGAAAAGGCTCCTTTCTCTGTAGTTTTAGTGGGAGTGGGGAGTGCCATGTGGGAAATGTCCTAAATTACCTTCTGAATTTGTCCTAGATTAATAATACATCTCAGGGCCTGGTTCACTTTCTCATCAGTGAATGTCAGTAGTAAGAAAAGCCCTCCCATAGGTCGTTTCAATATGCTAAGTCTCAGATCACTCCCAGGGGCTACAAGGACCCTGAGGACTGCAATGGGAAGCAAGTTGGTTCAGGGTGCTTGAGTTTTTCTTTAAAGTATGGTTTATTTTCTCTACCTTCCCTGAAGACTGGGCGTGTCAAGCAGTATGTAGCTTGTCTATTCCTAGGGCCATTGTGAGCCCCTGTGTGATTCTGGCTATAGGAGAGGGCCCCTTATCACCCTGGAGGGACGTTGGAAGTCCAAACCAAGGAATTATTTCTTTAAAAAGGGACTTACAGACATCCATAGCCTTTTCAGATCAGATGGGAAAGACTTCACCCCATCCTGTGAAAGTATCAATAAACACCAGAAGATATTTATGTCCTGATCATGCAGACATTTGGGTGAAATCTAACTGCCAGTCTTCCCCTAGATATGTCTCTCAGCATTGAATCAACCTGAAGGACAAAGTGGATATGGGATGGATTTGTGGGTTATTGCAGGCATATAAATCAGACAAGCATTATTTGTTCTGCTGTTCTTTTTACCGCCTCCCTGAAAAAGCCTTTGACATCAAGTCCCATAGTGCATCCCTCCTATAGTGGGTGGCATCATGTAAGCTCTTAGTGAGTTTCCACCTTTGAGCTTCAGGGATTAGAAACTTACCTTCCTTCTTATACCAGTCTGTGCTTCAGTTCTCATAGCCCAATTTCTCAGCATTTATTCCTCTGGGGAATACTGGGGGAGGCTAGGGAGTTCAGGGAGGCCAATCACTAGAGCCAAATTTGTTCAGGTTCCAGTTGCCTGTTTTGCAGTTTGATCAGCTTTACTGTTTCCTTGGCTCACAGAAGGTCCATCCCTCTGGTGGTCCCTACAGTGGATTACTGCTACTTGGATAGGGAGCTGCACTGCTTCTAAAAGAGACAGAACCAAATCTTTATGTCTGATGGGGATATTAATAGCAGTTTAAGGTCCTCTTTCTTTCCAAATGGCAACAGGAGCATGTAGTACCTGGAACCCATTTTTAGAGTCAGTAAAATATTTAGTTTCTTGTTGTTCAGTCGCCAAGTTGTGTCTGACTCTCTACGACCCCATGAACTGCAGCATGCCAGGCTTCCCTGTCCTTCACTGTCTCCCTGAGTTTGCTCAAACTCATGTCTGTTGAGTCAGTGATGCCATCCAACCATCTCATCCTCTGTCACCCCTTCTCCTCTTGCCCTCAATCTTTCCCAGCATAAAGGTCTTTTCCAGTGAATCAGCTCTTTGCATCATGTGGCCAAAGTATTGAAACTTCAGCTTCATCATCAGTCCTTCCAATGAATATTCAGGACTGATTTCCTTTAGGATTGACTGGTTTGATCTCCTTGCAGCCCAAGGGAGTCTCAAGAGTCTTCTCCAGCACCAATTCAAAAGCATCAATTCTTCAGCACTCAGCCTTTTTTATGGTACAACTCTCACATGCATACATGAGTACTGGAAAAACTATAGCTTTAACTATATGGAACTGTGTCAGTAAAGTGATGTCTCTGCTTTTTAACACACTGTCTAGGTTTGTCATAGCTGTTCTTCCAAGAAGCAAGCGTCTTTTAATTTCATGGCTGCAGTCACTGTTCTTAGTGATTTTGGAGCCCAAGAAAATAAAATCTGTCAGTTTCCACTTTTTCCCCATCTGTTTACCCTGAAGTGATGGAACCAGATGCTATGATCTTAGTTTTTTGAATGTTGAATTTTAAGCAAGATTTTTCACTCTCCTCTTTCACCTTCTTAAGAGGTTCTTTAGTTCCTCTTCACTTTCTGTCATTAAAATGATATCATCTGTATATCTGAAGTTGTTGATATTTCTCCTGGCAATCTTGATTTCAGCTTGAGTTTCATCCAGCCTGGCATTTCTCATGATGTACTCTGCATAGAAGTTAAATAACAGAGCTGACAGTACACAGCCTTGATATACTCCTTTCCCAATTTTGAGCCAGTCCATTGTTCTATGTCCAGTACCAACTGTTGCTTCTTGACCTGTATACAGGTTTCTCAGGAGGCAGGTAAGGTGGTCTGGTAGTCCCATCTCTTTAAGAATTTTCCACAGTTTGTTGTGATCTACACAGCCAAAGGCTTTAACATAGTCAATGAAGCAGATGTAGATGTGTTTTGGAATTCCCTTGCTTTTTCTATGACCCAACGGATATTAGCAATTTGATCTCTGGTTCTTCTGTCTTTTCTAAATCCAGTTTGTATATCTGGAAGTTCTCAATTCATGTACTGCTGAAGCCCAGCTTCAAGGATTTTGACCTTAATCTTGCTAGCATATGAAATGAGTGTACATTCTCATCCTTCGCTAATTGCAAAACTCTCATTGATACAATGGAGAAGGCAATGGCACCCCACTCCAGTACTCTTGCCTAGAAAATCCCATGGATGGAGGAGCCTGGTAGGCTACAGTCCATGGGGTCGCACAGAGTCGGACATGACTGAAGTGACTTAGCAGCAGCAGCAGCATTGATACAATTAGTTCATCCTTTTGTGTGGCATGGCCTTGGCTTCTGTGACTTCATCTTGCCTAACTATGACATACCCCACCTTTCAGGTTCCCATTTCTACAAAACTGCTCCCATCAGTAAATCTTTTGACCTCAGGGCTGTCAAGAGGCTCCTCTAGAAGATCAGACCCACTGGAGTAAATTTGTTCTGTGGTCTTTACATGTGTGCACTCAGTCGGTCTGACCCTTTGCAACCCTGTGGACTGTAGCCTGCCAGGCTCCTCTGTCTATGGAATTTTCCAAGCAAGAATACTGGAGTGGGTTGCCATTTCCTCCTCCACAGCATCTCACACTAGTGCAATAAGTCTCCACTCTCAACCACTGAAAACAGTTGCCAGGTTCAGGGTTTTGCACACTTTAAAGTGATGTCTGTGGTGTCCACTAGAAGGAACTGATATCTTGTGAACCTTCCTCCAGTCAACCAATGATGTCCTCTGACTTCCAGCACAGATTGTACCTGATGAGGGGTTAACCATCTAAGTTGTCTCAGGGTGAGCTTAGAAACCTCATTTATCAACAGGGCTGTGGCTGCTACTGCCCACAGGCAGCTTGGCTGTCCCAGGACTGCTGAGTCCAGTTGTTTTGAAAGATAAGGCACTGGCCCCTGATCTGGTCCCAGCTTTGGGGTCAGGACTCCTAGTGCCATCCCTGACCTCCCGGGAACACACAGGGTAAAGGGCTTGTCCTGCTTTGAAAGCCCCGGTGCTGGTGCTCTACTTGACTCAGTCTTGAGAGTCTCAAAAGCCCACTGGTGGTCCTAGTGTCATTGACGAGGTTCCCTTTCTCCTCCCTTTAGAGCCTCATATAGGATTTTGCTATAATTTGGAATCCAGATACAACAAAACCCAGTTATCATGAGAAAGCTTCAAGCTTCTCTCTTTGTGGTTGGACATGGTAATACACTAATGGCTATTTCAATCTATGGCCAGGGATTATGGCTCGAGCATCAAAAAAAAAAAATCCCAAATATCAAAACCATCGCTGTGAGATCTGAACCTTGGTTGGAGAGGCTTTATATCCCCTTTTTGCTAGAAAATCTAGGGCCCTAAACAGTATTTTGATCTGAATCTTGTCTAGTCTCACTACTTATCAATGATTATCAACATATTGTAAGCAGAGCTCCCTTCTCAAGGCTCAGGTCCCTCATTTCCCTTGCTAATGCATTTCCAAAAAGATGGGAGCTGTCCCCCCAAACCTGCAGAAGCACTGTCCTTGTATATTGGGTAGCGTTCAGGGTGTCAGGGCCCCTCCATTCAAAAGCAAAAAGGTATCGAGAGTCTGGGTGGAGGGGAGTAAAGAAAAGTGCGTCGTTTTTTTGGTTCAAAACAGAGAAATACTGAGAACTCCCTGGCAGTTGACCGTCCATGGGGTCGCAAAGAGTAGGACACAACTAAGCGACTAAGCACAAGCACACCCTGGCAGTTGGGTGAGGAGGGTGTACACTTTTGGCACCAGTGGGTAAACAGGGATGACTGCCCCATTCACTGTTCCTAAGTCTTGCACAAACGAATACTCCCCACTAGGCTTCTTAACAGGGAGAATGGGGGTGTTGCAAGAGGATCGGCAGAGCCTAATGAGTCCATGTTTTAGGAATTTGCTGAGTAGTGATTGGATTCCCCTCAGGGTCTCAGGCTTTAAAGGATATTGTCTCTTCCATGGGTATTTCTCCCCAGGCCTCAGCCTTATTTTTATCGGGGGAACATGTTTTTATACTTTCTGGCATCGAGGGAAGCCAAACTGCAGGATCCACTTGTTCTAAAATTTCTTGGGGGAGGTCTTGGAGAATATTTTGACACCCAACAGGTAGATCATCTGGGGCTACGAATAGATACATTTTCTATTCAGATTCTTTACCTTCTTGGACTTCACCCTGTCCTAAGAATATACTGTAGGCTTCCATTGTGGCTCAGATGGCGAAGAGTTCACCTGCAACACAGGAGACCTGGATTCAACCCCCGGGTCAGGAAGATCCCCTGGAGAAGAGTGTGGCAATCCACTCCAGTATTCTTGCCTGGAGAATCCCATGGACAGAGAAGTCTGGTGGGCTACAGTCCATGGGGTCGCATAGGACATGACTGAGCAACTAACACACACATGAGAATATACTAGCTTCTAACTTATTTAGCAAATCTCTCCCAAGGAGGGGAACAGAGTATGCTGGCATATACAAAAAGAGTGAGTTAAATAATAAAAAACCTGACTCTGCAGGCAGGGGAGACATAAACCGCCTTACCTTTGGCTGCCCATCAACCTCCATTACAATGCAGTCATGACTGGGTTGCCACATCAAGAGTGACCCAAGTCTCCACTGAAGTAACGAAGGTGGATCGAGCAGGATCTGGAGTCAGGCAGGCACTCGGGCCCCATCAGTTGGTGTGTGGAAATCTCTCATCCAAGAGATTCGCAAGATACTGGGGCCAGTTAGGGTTGTCCCCAGGCGTCCCACAGAAGAGTGCTCAGGACATTCCCCCTTGAAGTGCCCCTCTTTCTGACAAAAAGTGCATTCGTTCAGGCTGAGGCTGATTTCTAGGTCATCTCTCCAGCCTCCTCGGCCTTCCAGGGTCCCCTCTGGTGGGTTAATCAGAGCAGCCAAAAGCTGTATTTTCTTCATTAGCCTTTTATCCTTGCTGGCCTCCTTTGTTATGTCTCTGTTGTTGCAGACCTTGAAGACTGCCTCTACCAAGGCTGACAGTGGGATCTGGGGCCCAGTCTGAAGCTTTTGTAATTTTATCTGGATGTCAGGAGTAGCCTAGGTGATAAAATGCAGGGCCAGTATGTTCTTCCCTTCTGTGGACTCGGGGTCTGTATTGGTGTCCTTCTTGAATGCCTCTCTCACCTGGCCCAGGAAGACTGATTTTCATCTTTTTCCTGTTTAACCCCTCAGACTTTATCAGAATTTATGAGCTTCACCATACACCTTTTCATTCCTTCTGATAGACAAGTAATATAATGTCTTATTCTAGCCTGGCTTACACGATCTTCATAGTCTCTGTGGGGGTCGTGTTCTGGGATTGCATCCCCATCCACCTGGCAAATTTAGCTGTGTGAATTGGTGGCCAGTAGGCCATCTACGTGTTCCCTGGCTTCAGGGATATGCCTCATTTCATCTTGGGTGCAGCAGTGGGCCAGAATAACCATGCTGTCCTGCCAGGTGAGAAAGACTGCCAACCCCAGCCTGACAAATAATCCCTAAACTTGCCAGGATTCTCTGAGATCCTGCCAAACCTCTTCTCACAGGTTAACCTAGTTAGTTTAGGATTTCTCTTCAGGATCTTCCAGGGGCCCCTTGAAACTCCCCAAAGTTAACTGGAAGTCAAGAGAATTTTAATTAGAATTTGATATTTGGGAAGTTAGTCAAAAATTTTTAAGAGTTTTAAAATACCCAGTCAGATTGAGTCATAGGTTTCTGTGAAAAAATACTTATTCCTTGAACTAAGGTGGGGAAAAAATCCAAAATAAATATAGATCACTTAAAGGCATGAAAACTCACACAGTCTAACATTGAAAGTAGCATTCCAGGACAACTTTGTTCTCTTATGACAGAAACCAAATCCAGGCATGTATCAAGCCTATTCTTAATAAAAATCCATTTACCTAATTAAATTTAATTCAACCTTAGAAGACTTGACCACATACAAAATTCTTTTCTCAGTGTTTCTCTTCCACAAATCAAAACTTTCTATAGTTATATCTTGCCCCTTCTTTCCTCATTCAGAAATAGCCAGCTGTAGACCAAAATCACCTTTTTTTTCTTTCAACAAAATGTATTTCCATTCCTCATACTTTCTTTTATGAAAACACATTCTACTTTCCTTAAGTGATCATGAACTGTTTTCTATATTCACATTCTATAGATTGGTAAAGAACATCTCAAGTTGGCACCTAACACCTTTAGTTTTTCTCTCATGAGACACAAGGATTCCCTTGTGGCTCAGATAGTAGAGAATCTGGCTGCAATGGGAGAGACCAAGGTTCGATCCCTGAGTTGGGAAGATCCCCTGGAAAAGGGAATGGCACTCCACTCCAGTATTCTTGCCTGGAGAATTCCATGGACAGAGAATCCTGGTGGGCTACAGTCCATGGGGTTGCAAAGAGTCAGACACGACTGAGTGACTACATTCTCACTTCTTTCTTTTCACTTGCATAAGAAGACAAGAGTAGGTAAATTTAGATCTGTTTTGTAATTAATGTTTCAATACTCTATCTTATTTGAAATGGCCTGGATATTCAGTGAGTTCCTATCACTTAATTTAATTTCAGTTTACCAAAATTTGGAGAGGCTGTATTAGATGGACATTTCCAAAACAGAATTATTCCTATCAAGTTTACCAAAAAGTTCCTATCCCAGTTACATTTACTTAAAATTTTAATTGTATCAGGTTGTATTCCCTGTTGACAGATTTCATAACAAAAGCAATATGCACTTACTGACTCTCAGTAACCCTAAGAACAATGAAAATATTGTACTTGATGTTTTGGTTTGTTTTCCTTGGCTACACTGAGTCTTCATTGCTACATGTGGGCTTTCTCTAGTTGTGGCAAGCAGGAGCTACTCTTCATTGCAGTGTGTAGGCTTCTGGTTGCAATGACTTATTTTGTTGCAGAGCACAGGCTCTAGGCATGAAGGCTTCAGTAATCGCAGCATGCCAACTCAGTGGTTGTGGCACACAGGCTTCATTGCCCAGCAGCATGTGGGATTCTCCTGGACCAGGGGTAGAAACCGATGTCCCCTGCATTGGCCAGCAGATTCTTAACCACTAGATCACTAGGGAATCCTGTACTTAACATTGATAACTTTAAAGGCAGATCTGTATTAATTAAACCCACAAGCTTAAGCTAGCTCTAATGCAGGATACTGATTAAATATTGAATATCTCCCAGATCACATGAACCTTAAATGTTATAGTGTTGTTCAGTCGGTTAAGTCGTGTCTTACTCCTTCTGACCCCATGAACTACAGCACACGGGCTGCCCTGTCCTTCACTGTCTCCTGGAGTTTGCTCAAACCCATGTCCACTGAGTTGGTGATGCCATCCAACCATCTCATCCTCTATCAACCCCTTCTCCTTTTGCCCTCAATCTTTCCCAGCCTCAGGGTCTTTTCCAATGAGTAGGCTCTTTGCATCAGATGGCCAAAGTATTGGAGCTTCAGCTTCAGCACCAGTCCTTCTAATAAACAGTCAGGGTTAATTTCCTTTAGGATTGACTGGCTTGATCTCCTTGCTGTCCAAGGACCTCTTAAGAGTCTTCTCTAGCACCAGAGTTAAAAAAAAATCTGTTCTCTGACACTCAGCCTTCATTGTGGTCCAACTCTCACATCTATGTATGACTACTGGAAAATCATAGCTTTGACTATATGGACCTTCATCATCAAAGTGATATCTCTGCTTTTTAATACAATGTCTAGGTTTGCCATAGCTGTTCTTCCAAGGACCAAGCGTCCTTTAATTTTGTAGCTGCAGTCACCATCTGCAGTGATTTGGGACCCAAGAAAATAAAGTCTGCCACTGTTTCCGCTTTTCCCCCATCTATTTGCCATGAAGTAATGGGACCAGATGCCATGATCTTAGTTTTCTGAATGTTGAGGTTTTTTTTTTTATATATAAATTTATTTATTTTAGTTGGGGGCTAATTACTTTACAATATTGTAATAGTTTTTGCCATACATTGACATGAATCAGCCATGGGTTTACATGTGTTCCCCCTCCTGGACCCCTGAATGTTGAGTTTTAAGCCAGCTTTTTCACTCTCTTCTTTCAGCCTCCTCACAAGGCTCTTTAGTTCCTTTCTGCCACTTTCTGCCATTAAAGTGGTTTCATCTGCATATCTCAAGTTATTTATATTTCTCTTGGCAATCTTGATTCCTGCTTGTGAGTGATCTAGCCCTTTTCTCATGATGTACTATGCATAGAAGTTAAATAAACAGAACTGACAATATACAGCCTTTCTGTACTTCTTTCTCAATTTTGAACCAGTCAGTTGTACCATGTCCAGTTCTAACTGTTGCTTCTTGACCTGCATACAGGTTCTCAGGAGGCAGGTAAAGTGGTTTGATAGTCCCATCTCTTTAAGACTTTTTCACAGTTTATTGTGATCCACACAATCAAAGGCTTTATCATAGTCAATGAAGCAGACGTAGATGTTTTTCTAGAATTCTCTTGCTTTCTCCATAATCTAACGGATGTTGGCAATTTGATCTCTGGTTCCTCTGCCTTTTCTAAATCCAGCTTGTACATATGGAAGTTCTCGGTTCACATACTATTGAAGCCTAGCTTGAAAGACTTTGAGCATTACCTTGCTAGCATGTGAAATGAGCACAATTGTGCTGTAGTTTGAACATTCTTTGGCATTGCCCTACTTTGGGATTGGAATGAAAACTGACCTTTTCCACTCCTGTGGCCACTGCTGAGTTTTCAGAATTTGCTAGCATACTGAGTGCAGCACTTTCACAGCATCATCTTTTAGGATTTGAAATGGCTCAGCTGTAATTACATCACCTCCACTAACTTTGTTTGTAGTAATGCTTCCTGAGGACTACTTGACTTCACACTCCAGGATGTCTGTCTCTAGCTGAGTGACCACATCATCGTGGTTATCCAGTTCAGTAAGAACTTTTACGTATAGTTCTTTTGCATAATCTTGCCACTTTTTCTCAATATCTTCTGCTTCCATTAGGTCCTTGACTTTTTTGTCCTTTATTGTGCCCATCTTTGCATGAAATGTTCCCTTGGTGTCTCCAATATTTTTTAAAGAGATCTCTAGTCTTTTCCATTCTATTTTCCTCTATTTCTTTGCAATATTCACTTAAGGCTTTCTTATCTTTCTCTGCTATTCTATGGAACTCGGGGTTCAGTTGAGTTGTCTTTCCCTGTCCCCTTTGCCTTTCATATCTCTTTTCTGAGCTATGGTAAACCTCTTCTACGTTTCTGAGAATGTGCATAAGCACTCAATTTCCTTTAAGCCAGTGACATACAGCTCATTTAAAAGTTAATTTTTACACAAAGACAGAACCAGAAATCTCATAGTTTCCCTGCTTAAATTTAAAATGGCCTTTCCCTGCCTCAGTCTGGAAGACTACAGATGAATCAGGTAGTTCCTGAGAGCCCAGCAGGCTAGTTACATTGCAAAGGCAGAGGAGAGATAGATACAGGCTCTTGTTTTCTCTTTTTGCTTTTTAAAATCCCAATAAGTAACCCAATGCTCAACCCTCAGGCAATGTGGGCTTGTTTGTATTTCAAGGCTTAAGTGCTCCACTGTGTCCACAAATCAGCAGAGACTTGCAGGAGCAGTTGGACAGACAAAACTGCATCACAAAGATACCAATGACAAAACTTGAAAACATAAACAAGGGTTTTCAGGATAAAGAGGACAAGAGTGTAGGGGTGAGGACCAAAAGATAAAGGGAGGAGGGACAGAAAAGACAGAAAATGAGAAAGAGACAGAGAGAGACTGCCATTTCAACCCACCCCATGAAGGTGTCTATTCAGGCACCAACCTGCAGGCTTCCAGAAAGAACCAGTGAAGGACGGAGCACCCTGTCCACTGCCCACCTGGGTGATCAAGCCTGGAAAACAGTTGTCCGTCCTGTGTGGGACTGTAACCCACAGGTGGGCCTCTCACCCACTTGGACACCAGTGTACAGAAATCTGCCGCTTCAGCCCATCACCTCAGGGACTCCACTTGGCGGCACGAAATAGAGGTGAGAATATAGGGATGATTGGACTTCCAGCCACCACATGTAATGAGCTTTGACCTCTATCACTCTCATCAATCTGTGGTCAGCTGGGAGTCCGCTGAGCCAAGGTCTGCACGGTGTGAGGAGAGCCTTTCCCACCTCTGCTTGTCACCCGTCAAGGTGAGCCATTGCCGGCCAGAGGGAGCAGGTCTCACAAGCTCAGGTGTGAGCTCCCTGATGACCACACCCTCAGATGACAGGACAGAAATAAGAGAGGACAGAGAAGTAGAGAGATTTCAGGAGAGGAAAAGGGAAAATGGTGAGGGGGAAAGCGTTGCCTGAGTGAGGGGACTGAGGCCCCCAGAGTCCAGGGAGGCAGAGTGAACAAACTTGGGTGACTCTGAACAAGAGGTTGAGACAGCCGCTTGTCACTCACAAGGAAACCATGTTAGGTGTCCCAGAGGTGCCCAGATCTTTTCCTCAATAGGGGACATGCCCCATGTTGGGCACCACAAAATGCTACCGACAAGGGTTGTTGGCCTTCTTCATCAATAAAAATAGATCAGAGGCCTGACTGGAAATTCAGAAAAGGCCTTATTGGGGCCCCTGCTGCAGCAGAGGGAAGCAAGGACAAACAGCAGTTTCCCTTGCTTGCTTCCTGAAAAAAAGCCCACTTTTTATTACTTCGGTATATAGTCTTTGCCCCAGTAATAACCTGTAGGAGTGAGGGAAAGAGTACAAGGCTATTTGAAGTAATGCTATGGCTCTGATTGGTCATTGGCTCTGGCCCAAATTCTATCATGCTGCCAACACTTCTAAGGGTTCTAAAATACATATATGTAGTTTATGGAAGATTTGGTAAAACTATCACAGAACCATGAACCAAATGTCTAGGTAAGGGGGTCATGCCTTCAGTGGACTCCACAATAATAGAGATGAAAACAACAATGGAATAACTTTGACAGAGATGAAGCAGACAAAACAGCATGAAAGAACCCAGCATTGCCAAGACACCCAATACATTTTATAAAATAATAAAATACATGACATTACCATAATTCTACACTCACCCAAAACCAATGTGGAATAAATAATAAGTTCAGTTCAGTCGCTCAGTTGTGTCCGACTCTTTGCAACCCCATGAATCGCAGCACGCCAGGCCTCCCTGTCCATCACCAACTCCTGGAGTTTACCCAAACCCATGTCCATCGAGTCGGTGATGCCATCCAACCATCTCATCCTCTGTCGTCCCCTTCTCCTCCTGCCCCCAATCCTTCCCAGCATCAGGGTCTTTTCCAATGAGTCAACTCTTCGCATGTGGTGGCCAAAGTATTAGACTTTCAGCTTCAACATCAGTCCTTCCAATGAACACCCAGGACTGATCTCTTTTAGGATGGACTGGTTGGATGTCCTTGCAGTCCAAGGGACTCTCAAGAATCTTCTCCAACACCACAGTTCAAAAGCATCAATTCTTCTGCACTCAGCTTTCTTCACCATCCAACTCTCACATCCATACATGACCACTGGAAAAACCATAGCCTTGACTAGACAGACCTTTTTTGGCAAAATAATGTCTCTGCTTTTAAATATGCTATCTAGGTTGGTCATAACCTTCCTTCCAAGGAGTAAGCATCTTTTAATTTCATGGCTGCAATCACCATCAGCAGTGATTTTGGAGCCCAAAAAAATAAAGTCTGACACTGTTTCCACTGTTTCCCCATCTATTTCCCATGAAGTGATGGGACCAGATGCCATGATCTTAGTTTTCTGAACATTGAGCTTTAAGCCAACTTTTTCACTCTCCTCTTTCACCTTCGTCAAGAGGCTCTTTAGTTCTTCACTTTCTGCCATAAGGGTGGTGTCATCTGCATATCTGAGGTTATTGATATTTCTCCCGGCAATCTTGATTCCAGCTTGTGTTTCTTCCAGCCCAGCATTTCTCATGATATACTCTGCATATAAGGTAAATAAGCAGGGTGACAATATACAGCCTTGACATACTCCTTTTCCTATTTGGAACCAGTCTGTTGTTCCATTTCCAGTTCTAACTGTTGCTTCCTGACCTGCATACATGTTTCTCAAGACACAGGTCAGATGGTCTGGTATTCCCATCTCTTTCAGAATTTTCCACAGTTTATTGTGATCCACACAGTCAAAGGCTTTGGCGTAGCCAATAAAGCAGAAATAGATGTTTTTTGGAAACTCTCTTGCTTTTTCGATGATCCAGCGGATGTTGGCAATTTGATCTCTGGTTCCTTGGCCTTTTCTAAAACCAGCTTGAACATCTGGAAGTTCATGGTTCACGTATTGCTGAAGCCTGACTTGGAGAATTTTGAGCATTATTTTTCTTTGCATGGGAGAATTAGACCTGCCACTGAAGCCACATTAGTTTCCTAAACTAAGTCTCAACAACCACTCTGTACCTTGTCCAACACAGAGCAGGCTAGGGAAGCAGTTCTTTTTTAATTGAAGTATTGTTGATTTACAATGTTATGTTAATTTCTGCTGTACTGAAAAGTGACTCAGTTATACACACATATATATTCTTTTCCATATTTTTTCCATTATGGTTTATCCCTTGAGATTAGACACAGTTCCCTGTGCTGTACAGTAGGACCTTGTTGTTTATTCATTCTCGATGTAATAGTTTGCACCTACTCACCCCAAACTCCCAGTCCTTCCGTCTCTCTCCCACAGTGGCAACCACAAGTCTGTTCTATTTGTGAGTCTATTTCTATTTTATAGATAGGTTCATGTGCCATGTTTTAGATTCTACATATAAGTGATATCATCTGGTATGTCTTTTTTTCTGACTTATTTCACTTAGTATGATCTAGTTGCTTCCATGGTATTGCTAATGGCATTGTTTCATTCTTTTTTATGGCTGAATAGTATTCCATTGTATGTATGTACCACACCTTCTTTGTCCACTCTTCTGTTGATGGACATTTAGGTTGTTTCCATGTTCTGGCTATTATGAACAGTACTACTATGAGCACAGCAATGCATGTATCTTTTTGAATTATAGTTTGTACAGATACATGCTTAGAAGTGGGATTGTTGGATCATATGACAATTCTATTTTTAGTTTTCTGAGTACCTTCCTACTACTCCCCATAGTGAAAGTAAAGTTGCTCAGTTGTGTCCAACTCTTTGCAACCCCATGGACTGTAGCCTACCAGGCTCCTCAGTCCAAGGAATTTTCCAGGCAAGAACTTGTTCTAGAGTCAGTTCTCAAGAGGGTTGAAGAAATGAGAGGAATGAGATACAGAGCCATCTCACATCCCCAGTAAACCTCTCTCCCCTCTTTGCCTCATCTTGATCCTTTCACTTTCCTTTAAAGTCTGATTAGAGGGGGCTGTTAGCAATCATTCCATCTCAAGCATCTTAATATCCTAGACTCACTATGACCTAAACAAAAGTTTTCATTCTAACCCCACGTCTTACTCATGGAAATGTGCTTCTGCACAGTTCAACTTAATACGGTTCTTGACTCCTTTCCCCCTCAGGCCTTCCATCTAATTCTCTGGCATGTCCTATCATTCTACTTCCAAAGCACATACTGAATTTATCCACTTCTCTCCATCCCTACTTGATCACCTCGAAGTTTCTGGCTTAAAGAGTTTGATTGGGTTGTAGGATGAGATTTTCTATGACAGCTCTACTTGCTCTGGGATTTCTCCTTGTCACAAGTTCCTGTTTGCTTTCTTGAAATTTTTTTCATATTTTAGGTTTTTTTCAAAGACCCCAAATGATAAGTAATAAAAACAACTTGAATGGATATTATGACCCCCATTTTTTTTCCCTGGAGAGATCACATCTCCTGAAGTGCAAAATGATAAAAGTTCCAGTTGTGTCCTGGCACTTCCCCTTTTAATGCATCTACATACACTGGTAGTTTAGATACTGCAAGAGTACTTATCTACAAAATGGGTAATTTTTACATCTTGTATCCATCTATCTATATATATATATAGGTATAGCTATAATTATAATTTGGGCAATATATGATTTTAGGTTAACTTTCCTTATCATAGCTTTGGCTTGATTCAATGCCTTGTCATCAATTTTATTTCAGGTGTACTGTCCCTTTAACATTTTTTAAATTGATGTATTGCTGATTTACAATATTAGTTTCAAGCGTACAAGATGATTTGACATTTATATATAATATCACCTTGATAAGTCTAGTAATCATCTGCCAACATACAAATTTACTATATGGTAATATTAAGTCTATGAGTAATATTATTGTCTATGTATTACATCCATTGTTGACTATTCTGTACATTATATCCCTGTGACTTAGTAAGTCTGTACCTCCTGATCTCCTTCACCTATTTTGTCCAGCGTTTCACCGCATCCTCTCATCTGCCAACCCCATTTTGTTCTCTGTAACCTTGAGTTTGTTTCTTTTTTGTTTATGTGTTCATTTACTTTTCAGATTCCACATGTTAGTGAAATCATGGAGTATTGTCTCTCTCTATCTGACTTACTTCACTTAGCATAATACCCTCTGGGTCCATCCATGTTGTTGCAAGTGCCAAGATTTCATCCTTTTCTTATGGCTGAGGAGTATTCTTTTGTGTATATATATACCACATCTTCTTTATCCATTCATCAATGGATGGTTGTCTCTTCATATAGTCTATTTAAACTAAAATTAATAGAACTAGTGGCTTGTTAACTTGGTAAAAGATATTCATATTGACCTTGGTTCAAATAATAGGTCTGCTACTTCCTATCTCTGTGAACTTGAGCATATCACTGAAGCTCTCTAAGCCTCAGATGCACATTCTGTAAAAGGAGGATGACAGTATCCATGTCAAAGTTTGAGACAATTATATGAAATAATGCATATAAAGTGCTTAGCAGACCTGGTATAGACTAGGGTTTACCAACTCTTGTTTTTACTGGTTTACTTTTGGAATTTCTTTATACCTTGTGTATAAAATATACCCATAAAATCTAATGTTATTAAGCACTACCTAGTCTATTCCAGGTACTCTGCTAAGCACTTTATATGTATTATTTGAGACAATTATATGAAAAGCAAGAGTTGGTAAGCCATGCCCCCAGGCCAAATCCAGCCTGCCTCCTATTGTCACAAGTAAATTTTTATTGTGACACAACCACATTCCTTCATTTACGTATTGTTTTTCATAGCAGAATTGAATAGCTGCAATAAACTGCACAGCCTGAAAAGCCTACAAGTTTATACCATCTGGCCTTTTACACAGAGTTTGCCAACCCCCAAGTACAAGGAAAAGAAACTTAATTGGCCCAAACAAAATTTCAAACAGCATTTGAAATATGGATGCGACTATTTTCTAGTCAAAGACAAAAAAAGGAAAATATAAGATCTATCGAGCCCTTCCTCTCACATGATTTGGGGAGAAACTAACAGCACTGGCTCAAACTGACTTGAAGAGCAGAGATGAGCAAGATGTAGGTAACCCAGAAAACTCCACTGAACTACAGACAACTGTAGGAACTTTCCCCAAGGCAATTGCAAGGGGAGAAGGAAAGTCTCTCCACCCAGTGTTGGCCCCTGAGGATAACAGCAAAGATGAGACTAACATGTAAACAAACCTTCCTTAATAACCAGTTTTCTCCCCCAAACATAGCCTGCACTATCTGAAAGACCCCAAAATTCACAGACAAATTTCAGTGTTTTTCTCAGATAACTCCTCACAATTGACGGTAAAATGCAGTCTTCTGATAGTAGGTTCATTTGGTGAATAAGTGAATGAATGAAGGAATGTTGCCTTTAGCCACTTTGTTGCCTAAATCTAGCAAGGTTTTTTTTGAGATCTTTTCTCATCCAGTTTTACTGAGACTTAATTGACATAAAGCACTGTATAAGTTTAAATTGTGTATAGCATACTGATTTGACTTACATACATCATGAAATAACCACAGTGAATGTAGTGAACATCCATCATCTCATCCAGATACAAAATGAAAGCAAAAAGTTCTTTTTCCTTGTGATGAAAACTCTTGTATTTATTCTCAACAACTGTCATATATCACAAACAGAAGTGCTATTAATTCCACTGCTTTTAATGCCTATTCAGTTCCCATTAGTCAGAAGTAATGTGTGTGTTGTCATTTGTCCAGCAATTAAAGCATTCAGTACACTGGGGTATTTCTTACTCCTTATCCTGAATTGTTAGTTAAATTATATACTTTATTTTTCATAGACTTTTGCCTGTTCTCTATCTAAATTGTTCTCTTTTTTTAAATTTAATTTTTATATTGGGGTATAGTTGAAATATACTACTATATTTGTTTCAGAGGTATAGTAAAGTGGTTCAGTTAGATAGTTATATACCTATTCTTGTTCAGATTCTTTTCCCATATGGGTTATTTGTTTTATTATATTTTTAATTGAAGGATGATTACTTTACAATATTGTGATGGTTTCTGCCATATATCAACATGAATCAGCCATAGGTTATACATATGTCCCCTGCGTCTTAAACCTCCCTCCTACATCCCTCCCCACCCCACCCCTCACAAAGCACCATTTTAGGTTCCCAGCTTCATACAGCAAATTCCCACTAATTAACTATTTTATGTATGGTAATGTACCCATATAGGTTATTAATAGAGTTCCCAGCGCTATACAGTAGGTCCTTGTTGGTTATCTAGTTTATTTGATCTATTTATTTATTTACTATGACCACAAAGCATGGCTTGCAGGATCTTAGTTCCCAACCAGTGATTGTTCCAGGCCCTTGGCAGGGAGACCTCGAAGTCTTAAGCACTGGACCACCAGGAAATTCCCAATTATGTTTTATATATAGTAGTGTGTATATGTTAATCCCCAACTTCTAATTTATCCCTCCCCAAAAGCTCTCACCTCTGGCAACCATAGCATTTGTTTTTGAAGTCTGCAGAGTCTGTTTCTGTTTTGTAAATAAATTCATTCGTATCTTTTTAGATCCCACATACAAGTGATAACATAGTTTTCTTTGTCTGCCATCACTTAGTAAATCCCTAGGTCCATCTGTATTGCTGCAAATGGAATTATTTCATTCTTCTTTATGGATAAATACTATTCCACTGTTGATGGTGCCCATCTTTTTTTTTTTTTAAGCATTTTGAAAAATTATTTATTTGCTTATTTTTTGCTGTGCTGGGTCTTTCTGCTGCACGCAGGCTCTTCTCTAGTTGTGGCAAGTCTCTAGTTGCAGTGTGCAAGCTTCTTGTTGCGGAGCACAGGCTCTAGGCTCATGGGCTCAATAGTTGTGGCATATGGGCTTAGTTGTTCTGCGGCACGTGGGGTCTTCCCAGACCAGAGATGGAACCAGTGTTCCCTTGCATTGAAAGGAGGATTCTTATCCACTTGACCACCAAGGAAGCCTGATGCCTGCCTTTGGAATAGGTATCTCAGATCTTCCACTGGCTGACAGGTGTACTGTCCCTCCTGTGTGACCTGAGGGGTTCCTGGAGGTAAAAGCTTTAATCTGGACAGATGTACCCAACTTGATATCCCTTGCAGTTTGACAGCAGTTGGGTGGGATAGGTATCCTTCCTATACCTATACCTAAAGGTGGTATACGTATCCTCCCATTTTGGTAATAGTTGGTCTTTGGGGGACCTCTCTTTCTAGTTTTAAGAAGGATTTGGTTTCTTTGTGAAAGAGCTGCTACATTACTGAAGTTTTCAGTGGGAGCTGGCAGTGCCTGGTGGGCATAATCCTGGAGAGCCTTCTGAACTTGTCCTAGATTAGTAATGTATCTCAGAGCCTGTTTTACTTCCTCATCAGGAAAATGTCAGTAGTAAGAAAAGGCCTCTTCAAGAATATACAATGGAGAAAAGACAATCTCTTTAACAAGTGGTGCTGGGAAAACTGGTCAACCACTTGTAAAAGAATGAAACTAGAACACTTCCTAACACCATGCACAAAAATAAACTCAAAATGGATTAAAGATCTAAACGTAAGACCAGAAACTATAAAACTCCTAGAGGAAAACATAGGCAAAACACTCTCCGACATAAACCACAGCAGGATCCTCCATGACCCACCTCCCAGAATATTGGAAATAAAAGCAAAAATAAACAAATGGGACCTAATTAAAATTAAAAGCTTTTGCACAACAAAGGAAACTATAAGCAAGGTGAAACGACAGCCTTCAGAATGGGAGAAAATAATAGCAAACAAAGCAACAGACAAACAATTAATCTCAAAAATATACAAGCAACTCCTGCAGCTGAATTCCAGAAAAATAAACGACCCAATCAAAAAATGGGCCAAAGAACTAAACAGACATTTCTCCAAAGAAGACATACAGATGGCTAACAAACACATGAAAAGATGCTCAACATCACTCATTATTAGAGAAATGCAAATCAAAACCACAATGAGGTATCATTTCACACCAGTCAGAATGGCTGCTATCCAAAAGTCTACAAGCAATAAATGCTGGAGAGGGTGTGGAGAAAAGGGAACCCTCTTACACTGTTGGTGGGAATGCAAACTAGTACAGCCACTATGGAGAACAGTGTGGAGATTCCTTAAAAAACTGGGAATAGAACTGCCATATGACCCAGCAATCCCACTGCTGGGCATATACACCGAGGAAACCAGAATTGAAAGAGACGCGTGTACCCCAATGTTCATCGCAGCACTGTTTACAATAGCCAGGACATGGAAGCAACCTAGATGTCCATCAGCAGACGAATGGATAAGGAAGCTGTGGTACATATACACAATGGAATATTACTCAGCCATTAAAAAAAATACATTTGAATCGGTTCTACTGAGATGGATGAAACTGGAGCCCATTATACAGAGTGAAGTAAGCCAGAAAGAAAAACAACAATACAGTATACTAATGCATATATATGGAATTTGAAAGATGGTAACGATAACCCTATATGCGAGACAGAATAAGAGACACAGATGCATAGAACAATTTTATGGACTCTGAGGGAGAAGGTGAGGGTGGGACGTTCTGGGAGAATAGCATTGAAACATGTATATTATCATATGTGAAACAGAACACCATTCCATGTTCGATGCATGAGACAAGGGCTCAGGGCCGGGGCAATGGGATGACCCAGAGGGATGGGATGGGGAGGGAGGTGGGTGGGGGGTCCAGGAAGGGGAACACATGTAAACCCATGGCTGATTCATGTCAATGTATGGCAAAAACTATTACAATATTGTAAAGTAATTAGCCCTCAACTAAAATAAATAAATTTATAAAAAAAAAAAAGAAAAGGCCTCTTATATGTCATTTCAATGGGCTAAGTCTCAGGCCACTCCTGGGGTCTACATGGACCCTCAGGACTGCAGTAAGAAGCAAGTTGGTCCAGGGTTCCTGAGTTTCTTGGCAGTGCTTTGCTTAGGTTTTCTT
Organism: Giraffa tippelskirchi; assembly: GCF_054371585.1. Classification (NCBI taxonomy): domain Eukaryota; kingdom Metazoa; phylum Chordata; class Mammalia; order Artiodactyla; family Giraffidae; genus Giraffa; species Giraffa tippelskirchi. Next base: position 63,664,178 of record NC_137276.1, on the reverse strand, counting down.
TAAAGTATGGTTCATTTTCTATACCTTCCTTGAAGACTCGGGGTGTTAAGAGGTGTGTAGCTGCTTATAGTATATCTTATAGTTGCTTATAGTCTATCCCAAGGGCCATTGTGAGCCCCTGTGTGATTTTGGTTGTAAGAGAGGGCTTGCTAACGTTTTCAAGGGAGTTGCGATGTCCAAAGTGAGTGATTATTTCTTTTAAAAGAGACTAACAGACTTCCATAGCCTTTTTAGATTGGGTGTGGAAAGTTTCAACCCATCCTGTAAAGGAAAAACCAACACCAGAAAATATTTCTATCCTGATCCTGGGAGCATCTGGGTGAAATCTAACTTCCAGTCTTCTCCTGAATGTCCTTCCATGTTGGATTGGCCTGACTAAGGGAGAGGGTGTTGGATGGGACTGGGGGTTATTATGGGCACAAAAATCACAGGCAAGCATTTCTTGTTTTCCTGTTCTTTTAATCCCTCCCTGAACTGGCCTATGGTATCAAGTCCCATATTCCATCCCTCCCACAGTGAGTGGCATCCTGTAAGCTCCCATAAGCTATCAATGTGTTTCCACTGTTGGGCTTCGGGATTAGATCATTAGCCTTCTTTTTATACAAGTCTGTGCTTCCCTTCTAATAGCCCCATTTCTCAGTATTTTCTTGTTCCTGTGGGGAATACTGGGGAAGGCTAGGGAGTTCAGGCGGCCAATCGCTAAAGCCATAGCTTGTTCAGGTTCCTGCAGTTGAGCTCCTGTTTTGCAATTGGATCAGCTTTGCTGTTCCCTTGGCTCACGGAAGGTCCATCACTCAGCTGGCCCCTACAGTGGTTACTATTACCCGGGTTTGGAGCTGCACTGTTTGTAAAAGAGCCAGAACCAAATCTTTATGTTTCATGGGAGAATTTCTAGCAGTTAATATGTCTCTTTCTTTTTAAACGGCAGTAGGAGAGTGCAGCACGTGGAACCTGTCAATAAAAATATTTAATTTCCTTTTCTTCTCCAGTTTCAAAGCTCTCATTAATGCAGTTAGTTCAGCCTTCTTGGCTGATGTCTGGGGTGGCAGAGCCTTGACTTCTGTGACTCCATCTAGACTAACTATGGCATACTTTGCCTGAAAGGGTTCTCATTTCTACAAAATTGCTCCCATCAGCAAATCATCCATCTCAGGGCTGTCAAGAGGCTCATCTAGAAGATCAGACCTGCTGGAGTAAATTTGTTCTATGGTCTGTATGTGTGTGTGCTCAGTCGTCTCTGAGTCTGCAACCCTATGGACTGTAGCCCACCAGGCTCCTCTGTCCATGGGATTCTCCAGACAAGAATAATGGAGTGGGTTGCCATTTCTTCCTCCACAGCATCTTATACTGATGCAATAAGTCTCCACGCTTGACCACTGGAAACAGAGTCAGTGGGTGTAGGTCTGGCACACCTTTAAGGTAGTGTCCAGGGTGTCCACTAGGAGGGCCTGACAACTTGTGAACATTCCTCCAGTCAACCAATGACGTCCTTGAGTTCAAGCACAGATGATACATGATAAGAGGTCAATACAACTAAGTGTTGTCCAGGGTGAGCTTGGAAGCCTCATTAACCAACAGAGCTGTGGCTTGGCCACAGGCAGCTTGGTCACCCCAGGGCCACTGAGTCCAGTTTTTTTGAAAAGTAACCTACTGCTCTCTGAGCTAGTCCCAGCTTTTTGCTCAGGACTCCTAGTGCTATCCCTGACCTCCCATGAATGTATAGGGTAAAGGGCTTGTCCAACTTGGGAAGCTCAGTACTTGCTCTAATCAACTCAGTCTTTAGGGTCTCAAAGTCCTGCTGGTGTTCTTATTTGATTGAAACGGTTCCATTTCCCCTCCCGTTAGTGCCTCATGTAGGGGTTTTGCTGTAAGGCCATAATTTGGATCCAGATCAGACAGAACCCAGCCATTCTGAGAAAGCCTCAGAGTTGCCTCTTTCTAGCTGGAGATGGTAATGCACTAATTATTGTTTTTCGATCCACGATTGGAGCTTATGTCCCTGGAGTCAAAAAAATCCTAAATATTGAATCCATTGCCATGAGATTTGTGCCTTGTTTTAAAAGGCTTTATATTCCCTTTTTGTCAGAAAGTTTAGGACTTAAAAGTATTTTGATCTGAATCTTGTTTGGTCTCACTACTTAATCAGTGATCATCAAAATATTGAGGCAGAGATCCCTTCTCAAGGCTCAGTTCCCTTGCTAATGCATTTCCGAAAAAGATGGAGGCTGTCCCAAAAACCCTGCAGAAATACTGTCGGGTGTACTGGGTATCCTTCAGGGTGTCAGGGTTCCTCCATTAAAGGCAAAATGGTATTGAGAGTCTGGATGGAGGAGAATATAGAAAAATGCATCTTTCAGGTCCAAACCAGAGAAATACTGGGTGCTCCCTGGCACTAGGGTGAGGAGGGTGTATGGGTTTGGCACCAGTGGGTGAAAAGGAATGACTGCCTCATTCACTGCTCCTAAGTCTGCACAAACTGACATTCCCCGCTAGACTTCTGAAAAGTGAAAGTGAAAGTGGCTCAGTCTGTCCAACTCGATGCAACCCAGGACTCTACAGGCCAGAATACTGGAATGGGTAGCCTTTCCCTTCTCCAGGGCATCTTCCCAACCCAGATAGTGAGCCCAGGTCTCCCGCATTGCAGACGGATTCTTTACCAGCTGAACCACAAGGAAAGCCCAAGAAGTCTAGAGTTGGTAGCCTATCCTTTCTCCAGGGGATCATCCTGACCCAGGAATCAAACCAGGATCTCCTGCATTGTTCGCAGATTCTTTACCAACTGAGCTATCAGGGAAGCCCAGACTTCTGAACTGTGAGAAAAGGGCTGGTACAAGGGGATCAGTAGGGCCCAAATAATCCATGTTTTAGGAATTTTCTGACCAGTGGTTGGACCTCCTTAGGGCCTCATGCTTTAAAATATATTGTCCTTTCACTGGTATCCTTCCCCAGGTCTTAATCTTTTTTTTTAAACTCTATCAGAAAAAATTTGGCAGTATTTGATATTTTTGTTCTTGTTTCATGTATTGATTTTTTTAATTGAAATGTAGCTCTTTTACAGTGTGTCAATCTCTGCTGTACAGCAAAGCAACACAGTTTTACACATACATACATTCTTTTTTTTTAAATATTCTTTTCCATTATGGTTTATCCCAGGAGATTGGATATAGTTCCTTGCGGCATATAGCCGAATAATGTTGTTTATGCATTCTAAACATAATAGTCTGCATCTATCCCCTCCAAATTCCTAGTCTATCCCCCTCCTGTCTGCCCCAACCTTGTAACCACAGTCTGTTCTCTAGTCTGTGAGTCTGTTTCTATTTTGTAGACATGTTCATTTGTATCATATTTTAAATTTTAAAGGATATCACATGGTATTTTTCTTTCTCTTTTTGTATTTCACTTAGTATGATAATCTCCAGTTGCATCCGTATTCTGCAAATGGCATTATTTTGTTCTTTTTTACGGCTGAGTAGAATGCCATTTATGTATGTACTACATCTTCTTTATCCATTCATCTATTGGTGGACATTTAGGTTGTTTCCATGTTTTGGCTATTGTGAATCTGCTATGAACATAGGTCTGCATGTATCTTTTTTATTTTTATTTTTTTTATTTTTGACTGTGCTTGGCCTTCCTTGTTGCACACGTGCCTTCTCTCGTTTTGGCTACTGGAGGCTACTCTTCATTGCAGTGCTCAGGCTTCTCATTGCAGTGGCTTCTCCTGTTGTGGAGCCTGGGCTTTAGAGCAGAGGCTCCATAGTTGTGGCACTAGGATTTAGTTTGCTCACAGCATGTGGAATCTTCCTGGACCAGGGATCGAACCTGTGCCCCCTGCATTGGCAAGTGGATTCTTAACCACTAGACCACCAAGGAAGTCTACATGTATCTTTTTGAATTATAGTTTTGTCCCAGGATATGCCCTTAGTTTTATTCTTTAATTTGTTTATCTTTTGGCCATGCTGACTGGCATGTAAGATCTTAGTCCCCAACCAGGGATCAAATTCACGGCCCATGCATTGGTAGAGCAAAGTCCTAACCACTGGAGTGCCAGGGAAGTCCCCTGAATATGTAACTTCTAACTAATATGTAGTATGCATAAATACAAAATTTAGGACCTCTGCAGGATGAAGTAGGAAGAAGGGAAATGAAACAAGGGTTAATCAGTGTTCTGGTATGTGGGTGCTCATATGTGGGTGTCAAACTCTTTTGAGACCCCATGGACTATACAGTCCATAGAATTCTCCAGGCCAGAATACTGGAGTGGTAGCCTTCTCCTTCTCCAGGGGATCTTCCCAACCCAGGGATTGAACCCAGGTCTCCTGCATTGCAGGTGGATTCTTTACCAGCTGAGCCACAAGGGAAGCTACGTTTATTATTTATATATTTGTTAATACACAATATTTGTTTCTCTTTCTCTGAGCCACTTCACTCTGTATGACAGACTCTAGATCCATCTACTTCACTACAAATAACCCATTTTTTATGCCTGAGTAATATTCCATTGTAAAAATGTACCATATCTTCTTTATCTATTCGTCTGTCAATGGATATTTAGGTTGTTTCCATGTCCTGGCTATTGTTAATAGTGCTGCAATGAACATTGGGGTCCATGTGTCTTTTTGAATTATGGTATTCTCAGGGTGTATGCCCAGTTGTGGGATTACTATGGAAAGGAGAACCTTATTTTTATCAGGAGAAGGAATTTTGTTCTTCCCAGTACCTAGTTATCCCAAACTACAGGATCCACCTGTCCTCTAATTTTTTAGAGGATGTCCTGGGATATATTTTGATGACCAGCAGGAAGGTCATCACTACCAATAGATGCATTTTCTGTTTGAATTCTTTGCCTTTTGGATTTCACCTATCCTAAGAGTACATGGCTCCTAGTTTATTTAGCAAACCTCTCCCGAGGAGGGGGACAGGACATTCTGGCATACACAGAAAGGAGTGAGTAGTGATAATGGACCCAAGTCCGCAGGCGAGGGGAGACATAGACCACCTTCCTTTTGGCTGTCCATCATCTCCCATCACAGTGCAGTCATGGCTGGAGGGGGGGCCGGCTGGTCAAGTCAGAACGGAACAGGTGGCTCAGGTGTCGAAAGTAATTTAGTTTTCCTACCTTCCATGTCTAGGGTGACCTGAAGCTCTGCTGGAGTCATGAAAATGATCAAGTAGGATCTAGAGACAGACAGGTACTTGACCCTATCAGCTAGTGTGTGGGAATCCCATTCTAGAGATTATCCAGAAACTGGGGTGGCTCAGGGTTGCCGTTTGGGTATCCCACAGGAGTATGCTCAGGACATTCCCCCTTCCAGTGTCCCTCCTTCAGGCAAAAGGCACACTGGTTTCAGCCCAGGTGGCTTCCTGGCTATCTGTTGGATCTTCTCACCCCTCCAGGGTCTCCTCTACATGGCAGATGAATCAGAGCAGACAAAAGGTGCATTTTCTTTATTAGTCTCTTATCCTTATTGGCCTCCTCTGTTAAGTCTTAGTTATTACAGACCTTGAAGGCCTCCTCTATCAAGGCTGATGATAGGATTTGGACCCAGGCTCAAACTAGTTTTCTCTTGATATCGGGCATAGCCTAGATGATAAAATGCATGGCCGATATCAACCTCCTTTCTGTGGGCTCAGGGTCTATATTTGTGTACATCCTAAATGCCTCTGTCCTCAGGCTCAGGAAGACTGCTGAATTTTCATCTTTTTCTTATGTAACCTCTCAGACCTTATAATAATTTATAGGTTTCACCATATACTTTTTCATTCCTTTTGATGGTTAAGTTATATAATGTCTCATCCTAGCCCAGCCTACACAATTTTCATAGTACCCGTGTGGGTCATGTTCTGGGACTGCATGCCCACCCACCTGATAAATTTGGTGTGGGTGGGTGGCCAGGAGGCCATCTGTGTATTCCCCAACTTTCTCAGCATACCCTCCTTTTTCATCCCGGGTGCAACAGGGGGCCAGAATAAAGATGACGTCTTGCCAGGTGAGACTGCCAACCCCAGCCTGACAAATTCATCCCTAAACTTGTCAGTGTTCTCTGAGAAGCTGCCAAACCTCTCCTTACAGGTTAACTCAGTTAGTTTAGAGTCTCTCCTTGGGATGCTCCAGGGGCCCTTTGAGGCACCCCAAAGTTAACTGAAAGTCAAGAGGATTTCAATTGTGATTTGGGATTTGGTGAGTCTATCAAATTTTAAAAGTTTTTAAACATCTAGTCGGATGGGAATCATAGGTTTCTGTGAAACAATACTTCCCTTGAGATAAGTAGGGGAAAATATCATAGATCACATAAAGGCCCAGAAACTCACACCATCTGCTGTCAAAAGCAGTATCCAGTACAACTTTGCTCTCTTATGAGTGAGAGAAACCATACTTTGTCCCTTATTCTTTCCCCACTCAGAAATAGCCAGCTCTAAGACAACATCACCCGTTATCCTTTCAATAAAATACATCCATTCCTCAGACCTTCTTTTCTGAAAACACACATCCTACTTTCCTTAAGAATCATGAACTGTCCTTTACATTAGCATTCAATAAATTGGTAGAGAATATGTCAAAGTGACATGAAGCATCTTTAGTTTCTCTCTCACGGGAAGACAAAAGTAGGTAAATTTAGACCTATGAAGCAGTAATGTTCCAACATTTATCTTATTTGAAGTGGCCCAAATATTCAACTAATTCCTATTATTTACATTAATTTTTTTTTTAAATTTATTTGGCTGCACTGAGTCTTAGTTGTGGCACTTGGAATCTTTGATCTTTGTTGCAGTATGTGGGATCTTTAGTTGTGGCATGCAGGATCAAGTTTTCTGACCAGGGATCAAAACTGGGGCCCCTGCTTTCGGAGCACAAACTCTTATACTGGACCACCAGGGAAATCCCTAGGCAAGTTAATTTCTACTGAAACAGAGAGCTCATAGTTTTCCTCCTTGAATTTAAAATGGTGCTCTTTTTTTTCCCCTCAGTCTAGGAGATCACAGATAAATCAGGTATTAATAGTTCTTGAGAGCCCAAGCAGCATAGTTACATTGCAAAAGCAGAGGAGGGGAAAATGCAGGCTCTTGTGTTTTCTTTTTGTTCTTTAACATCCCACTAAGTAACCTAATGCTGAAGCCTCCAGCAATGTGGGCTGTGTTTGTATTTCAGGCTAAAGTGACCATGCCCACAATGTCAACAGAGACTTACAGGAGCAGTTGGACAGACAAAACTACATCACGTACAAAGATACCAATGACAAAACTTACAGACACAAACACGTTTTCAGGATAAAGAGGACTGGAGTATAGGGATGAGGACCAAGGGAGAGGTAAAGGGAGGAGGGACAGAAAACACCGAAAATGAGAAAGAGAAAGAGAGAGAGATTGCCATTTCAACCTGACCCCGCAGTTGTATATTCAGAACCAACCTGCACACTTCCAGAAAGGGCCTGTGAAGGAGGGAGCACCCTGTCCACTGCCCACCAGGATGATCAAGCCCATAAACCAGACTGTTGTCTGTCCTGTGTGGGACTGCAACCCACAGGCGGGACTCTCATCCACATGTACACCAGTAGATAGAAGACCGCAGCCTGCTCCCAACTCGGCTTCTCTTGGTGGCAGGAAAATAAAGGTGAGAATATTAGGACAACCAGACTTTCAGCCACTGCACAATATGAGGTTTGAACCTGTATCCGTCTCATAAATCTCTGGTCAGGGAGAGCTTACTGGAACTAGGTCTGCAGGTATGAGGTAAGCCCCTCCTACCTCTGTTTGTCCCCCTCCTAGGTGAGTCATTGGCGGCCAGAGGGAAGAGGTCTCACAAGCTGAGAGGAGTGATGCTGTAGCTGCCCAACGTCCACGCTCTCATAATGACAGGACAAAAATAAGAAAGGAAAGAGAGAGAAGTAGAGAGATTTCAGGAGAGGGAAAGGGACAAAGGGGAGGGGGAAGTGTTGCGTGATGAGGCTTCAGGGGCCAGGAAGGCAGAGTTACCAAACATGGTGATGCTGAAACAAGAGGATCAGTGGCTGCTTGTCACCCATGGGCAAGCTGTGTTTGGTGGTCCTGGAGGTCCCAGATCCTCTCCCCAGAAGGGGACAAGCCCCACATTGGGTGCCATGAAATAGCTTACCAAGCAGAGTTCTTGGCCTGCTTAATCAATAGAAATGGATCAGAGACCAAGACTAGAAATTCAGGCAAGGCTTTATTGAGGCCCCTCCTACCACAGGGAGGAATGAGAACAAACAACAGTTTACCTTGCTGGCTCACTCAAAAATCCCACTTTTTAGTAGCTCAGTATATAGTCTTTGCCTCAATAACTGGTTTCTGGGGTGAGGTAAAGAACACAAAGGCTATCTGAAATAGCCCTGACTCAGATAGGTCACTGACTCTGGCCCAAATCTATCATACTGCCGACACTTCTAAGGGTTCTGGGCATATGTATTTCATGGACGATTTGGCAAATCTATCTCAGAACCATGAATCAACTGTCTAGGTAATGAGGGACCCCTATTGCCCTTCAGTGACTCCACAGTAATAGGGATGGAAGCAACAATGGAATAGCTTTGACAGAGTTGAAGCAGACAAAACAGTATGAAAGACCCCAGCGCTGCCAAGAGCCCGTGATAGAATAATAAAGACATGACATTGCCATGACTCTAGACTCAACCAAAACTGATGTGGGGTAAATAAGAGAGGAGTCTATGTTTTCTTTAAATGGGAGACCTAGACCAGCCACTACAGCCACATTAGTTTCCTCAACTAACCCTCAACATCCACTCTGCACCTAGCCCAACACAGAACAGGCTAAGGCAGCAGTTGTTGTGTTGTTTTTTTTTTTTTCAGTTGAAGTATGCTGCTGCTAAGTCGCTTCAGTCGTGTCCAACTCTGTGCGACCCCATAGATGGCAGCCCACCAGGCTCCGCCATCCCTGGGATTCTCCAGGCAAGAATACTGGAGTGGGTTGCCATTGCCTTCTCCAGTGCATGAAAGGGAAAAGTGAAAGTGAAGTCGCTCAGTTGTGTCCGACTCTTAGCGACCCCACGGACTGCAGCCTACCAGGCTCCTCCATCCATGGGATTTTCCAGGCAAGAGTACTGGAGTGGGGTGCCATTGCCTTCTCCTAGTTGAAGTATAGTTGATTTATAATGTTATGTTAATCTCTGCTGTAGAGCAAAGTGACTTAGTTGTACACGTATATACATTCTTTTTCATATTCTTGTCTATTATGATTTGTCACAGGAGATTGGATATAGTTCCTTATGCTATACAGTAAGACTTTGTTGTTTATCCATTCTAAATGTAATATTTTGCATCTATCCACCTCAAACTCCCAGTCCATCCCCCAACTCCCTCCTTGGCAACCACAAGGCTGTTCTTTGATGGATATGTCGGTTGTTTCCCTATCTTGGCTATTGTGAATATTGTTGCTATGAACATAGGAGTGCATGAACCTTTTTTGAATTATAGTTTTGTACAGATATATGCCCAGGACCATATGCTTATTCTAATTTTAGTTTTCTGAGGAATGTTCACACCATTTTCCATAATGGCAACTTACATTTCCAGCGACAGTGTGGGAGGGTTCTCTTTTCTCCACACTCTCTTCAGCGTTAGTTATTTGTAGAGTTTTTAGTGATGGCCATTATTATTATTTGGTGGGGGTGGGTTGCCAGCTGGGATTTCTCCTTGACATACAGTTCCTGTTGCTTTCTTGAATTTTTTTCATGTTTTAGGTCTTTTTTCAAAGTCCCTAAATGATAAGTAACAAAAACAACTTGAATGGATATTATGACCCAATTTATTTTCCCTCAAGTGATCACGTATCTCTGAAGCACAAAATGGGTAAAAGGCCCAGTTGTGTCCTGGCACGTACCCTATTAATACATCTATTAAACTGATAGTTTAGAGCTAATCGATATAGTTAGATATAGCTATAATTGTGATTTGGACAATATATGGTTTTAGGTTAATCTTTCACTTATTATAGCTTCGGCCTGTTTCAGTGCCTTGTCATCAATTTTTTTTAGGTGTACTGTCCCTTTAAAATGTTTTTAATTGATGTATAGCTGATATACAATATTAGTTTCAAGTGTACAAGGTGATCTGACATTTATATATATTTTGATATGGTCACCCTGATAAGTCTAGTAATCATCTGCCAGCATACAAATTTACTATATGGTAATATTATGTCTATAAGTAATATTATTGACTATACATTATGTCCATTGTTGACTATGCTGTATATCAATTTAAAAAATTTTAAATATGACTATTTAAAACATTTTAAATATGACTATGACCTATTTTGCCCAAACTCACCTCCTCCTCTCATCTGGCAACCCCAGTTTGTTCTCTGTAAACTTGCTGCTGCTGCTGCTGCTAGGTCGCTTCAGTCGTGTCCGACTCTGTGCGACCCCGTAGATGGCACCCCACCAGGCTCCGCCATCCCTGGGATTCTCCAGGCAAAAATACTGGAGTGGGTTGCCATTTCCTTCTCCAGTGCATGAAAGGGAAAGTGGAAGTGAAGTCACTCAGTCGTGTCCGACTCTTAGCGACCCCATGGACTGTAACCTGCCAGGCTCCTCTGTCCATGGGAGTTTCCAGGCAAGAGTACTGGAGTGGGGTGCCATTGCCTTCTCCACTGTAAACTTGAGCCTGTTTCTATTTTGTTTATTCATTTATTTGTTTTAGAGTCCACATGTAAGTGAAAGCATGAGGTGTTGTTTTTCTCTGACTTACTTCACTTAGCATAATATCCTCTGGGTCCATCCATGTTGTTGGAAGATTTCCTCCCTTTCTTATTGCTGAGATATATTCGATCATGTTTATACACAACATCTTTATCCATTCATCAATGGCCGGTTGTTTCTTCATATACTCTATTTAAACTAAAATTAACAGAACCAGCAGCTTGTTAACTTGGTTAAATATATTCATATTGACCTTGGTTCAAAAAATAGCTCTGTCACTTCCCACCTGTATGACCTTGACCAAGTCACTGAAGCTCTCTAAGCCTCAGATGCGTATTCCTTAAAAGACAGGATGTCAGGATCCATATCAAAGTTTGAGACAATTATACGAAATAATGCATATAAAGTGCCTAGCAGAGTACCTGGAATAGACTAAGTAGTGCTCAATAACATTAGTTTTTATAAGCACAGTTTATAAGTAAGGTATAAAGCAATTCCAAAAGTAAACCAGTAAAAGCAAGAGTTGGTAAACCATGCACCCAGGCCAAATCCGGCCTGCCACATACTGTCACAAGTAAATTTTTGTTGTAACACATTGTATGGAATTGTAAGGAATGTAAATGACATTCCTTCATTTATGTACTGTTTTTCACAGCAGAATTGAATACCTGCAATAGACTGCATGGTCTGAAAGTCTAAAATTTTTACCACTGGGCTTTTACAAAGAGTTTGCTGACCCCTAGTACAAGGGGAAGAAATTTAATTGATCATGCAAAAGTACGATTTGAAATGTGGATGTAACTATTTTCTACTCAAAAATGAAAAAGGAAAATACAAAATCTATCAAGCCCTTTCTCTCACATGATCAGGGGAGAAACTAATAGCACTGGCTCAAACTGATCTGAGGAAGAGAGATGAACAAGATGTAGATAACCCAGAAAACTCCACTGAGCTGCAGGCAACTGCAAAAACCTTCCCCAAGGCAACTGTGAAGGGAGAAGAAAAGTCTACACCCAGTGTAGGCCCCTGAGAATAACAGCAAAAGGATGAGAATAGCGTGTAAACAAACCTGTCTTTAATAACCAGTTTTCTCCCCCCAAAGATAGTGCACACCATCTGAAAGACACTAAAATTCATAGTCAAATTTCAATGTTTTCCTCAGATAACTCCTCAGAATTGACAGGTAAAATGCAGTCTTCTGATAGTAGGTTCACTTGATGAGTAAGTAAATGAAAAAAGGAATGTTGTCTTTAGCCTCTTAGTTGCCAAAATCTAGCAAGATTTTTTTGAGATCTTTTTTCTTCCAGTTTTATTGAGACATAACTGACATACAGCACTGTATAAATTTAAATTGTACAGCACAATGATTTGACTTACATATGTCATGAAATGACCACAGTAAGTTTAATAAACATCTATCATCTCATACAAAATAAAAGCAAAAAATTCATTTCCTTGTGATGAGAACTCTTGGATTTACTCTCAACAACTTTCATATTTCACAAACATCAGTGTTATTAATTCCACTGCTTTCTAATGCCTATTCAGTTCCCATTAGTCAGAAGTTATATGCATGTTGTCATTTGTCATTCCATATAGTGGGATATTTCTTACTCCTTATCCTAAGCTGTTACTTAAATTATATACTTAAATTTTCACAGACTTTTGCCTGATCTCTACCTAAATTGTTCTCTTTTTTAATTTAATTTTTATATTGGGGTATAGTTGAATTTACAATATTACATTTGTTTCAGATATAATAGCAAAGTGGTTCAGTTATATAGATACATAAATCTATTATTTTTCAGGTTCTTTTCCCATATAGATTATTCATTTTATTATATTTTTAATTGGAGGATAATTACTTTTCAATATTGTGATGATTTCTGCTGTACAGCAACATGAATCAGCCATAGGTATATGTGTGTCCCCCACGTCCTAAACCTCCCTCGCACCCCCTTCCCCCTCCCTCCCGTCTAGGTTGACGCAGAGCACCGGCTTTAGACTCCCTGCTTCATACAGCAAATTCCCACTGGTTTTTCTACCTTACAATGGTAATATACCCATATAGGTTATTAATAGAGTTCCCTGTGCTATACAGTAGGTCCTTGTTGATTATCTAGTTTATTTTATTTTTAAACCTATTTATTTATTTATGGCCATACTGCACGGCTTGCAGGATCTTAGTTCCCAACCAAGGATTGTCCTGGGCCCTCGGCAGGGAGACCTTGAAGTTCTAAGCATGGACCACCAGGAAATTCCTGGTTATCTGTTTTGTATGTAGTAGTGTGTATATGTTAATCCCCAACTCCTAATTTATCCCTCCCCCTTACCTTTCATCTCTGTCAACCATAGCATTTGTTTTTGAAGTCTGTGAGTCTGTTTCTGTTCTGCAAATAGGTTCATTTTTATCTTTTTAGATTCCACCTATAAGTGATAACATAGTTTTCTTTGTCTGCCTTCACTTAGTATGATAATCTTTAGGTCCATCCATATTGCTGCAAATGGCATTTCATTCTTCTTGATGGCTGAATACTATTCCACTGTGTGTGGGTGTGTGTGTGTGTATCTAGAAAGACTGAAAGGAAAATGGCAATGGACTTTTGTATCAAAAAATCTCACTTTTTTTGGCAAGGCTTTATTGGGGCCCCTGCAGCAGCAGGGGAGATCAAGAACAAACAATAGGTTCCCTAACTTACTGACTTCCTAAGGGAGGCCAACTTGCTCCTTATATGGTGTGAAGGTAAGGGAGTGTCCAGTGGTCAGGGCTAGGGTGGCTTGGGTGTTTTGCCTATTCCTTAGGTGGTGGTGTGTACATGGGGCAAATGCAGTCCCCTGCTTTTGCTCTCAATACTCTGCTTCTGAGAGAGTCATTTCCTAGGCAGGTTGATAAGAAGTCTAGGGGTCCCCAAGGAGAGAGGGTTCTGAAATTCTCAAGGAGAAAGAAAGGACAAACTTTTTTTTCTTTTCTCTCTACATTCCTTAGGATTATATAACAATAATGTATCCCACCTGAGGACAGTCTCTGGATTAAACTTTCTGGCTAATTCTGTTATCTTAAAATGTAAATTATGGGAGTAGGTCTGTCTTTACAAGGATTATATAACAATAATGTATCCTGCCTGAGGACAGTTTCTGGATTAAACTCTCTGGATTCTGTTATCTTAAAATGTAAATTATGGGAGTAGGTCTGTCTTTACAAGGATTATAACAATGATGTATCCTGCCTGAAGGACAGTCACTGGATTAAACCTTCTGGCTAATCCTGTTATCTTAGACTATATAACTCCACTGCTAACATTAGCAAGGGGGTATTCTTTCTGCCCCCTTCTGATGCCTATGTCAGAAGCTTTCTCTATCCCTTTTATACTTTAATAAACTTTATTACACAAAAGCTCTGAGCAATCAAGCCTCGTCTCTGGCCCCAGATTGAATTCTTCTCCTCTGGAGGCCAAGAACGCCGGCGTCTTTTCGTGATTCAGCAAACAACTTTTCACTTCTTCTCCTTGCTCTTCAAAAGTGGCATTTGGGTTTTTCGTCTGTATGTATCTTTTGTCCATAATTTGCCCTAACTATGCATGCAGGCAGTTAGTTTTAGTCCCATACAGTATCTTTGTATTTTGTTGCTCTAGGAAAAGTGTGTTCAGGTGCAATCATTGTGCACTGCAGCATAGGCTCCCAGGTCCTAGCCTGTGTCATTCCCCCCAAAAGAATCTACACTGTCTTTCTAAAGGGAGAAAGGAGACAAAGTTCTCTTCTGAAACTTCTTCCTCCTGGACCGGGGCTGCAGACCCTAGCCCATCCAAGAGGTGTAGAAGTCTCTTGTGACTGTTCCAAGGACCTATAGGGACCTGGGCCACTCTCCACTGAAATTGGCTGAATTCCTTGAGCCATCATGAGCCTTACTTCAAACTGTTGGAGGATAAAAGACACAAACTTAACCAAAAGGTTCAACAAGCAAGGGCTAAAATGGAGAGAAGCATCCATGGGCAATAAGGGCCTAAAAGGGAAGGAACCAGGTTAACTTTGGGCTTGCTTAGCTGGTGACCAGACAAAGGAGGCAATATCGCCCCTGCCAAAATTATGAAGCCACTCTGCCTGGGCTTATATTTCCTTAAGTTTTACATGCCCTGTCCCATAGATCCAAGTGCAGCATTAAGCATTAGTTATTGCACAAACTCTATCTAGTTCTGCCAGAAGGTTTACTGAAGAGCCATACAATTGTCAAGAACCACATCAGCCAAGGAAATAAGAGAGGTCCCAAGTCCCATGAAGGCTTCAAACAGGAGCCAGCACACTACAACATTTTACTTATCTGTTGATGGTGCCAGTCTTTTTTTTTTTAAGCATTTAAAAAATTATTTATGTATTTTTATTTTGTGCTGTACTTGGGCTTTTCTGTAGTTGTGGCAAGAAGGAGCTACTCTCAAGTTGGTTGCAGTGTGCAAGCTTCTTGTTGCAGTGGCTTCTCTTGTTGCAGAGCACAGGCTCTAGGTTCTTGGGATCAGTAGTTGTGGCACGTGGGCTTAGTTGCTCTGCAGCATGTGGGGTCTTTCCAGACCAGGGATTGAACCAGCGTCCCCTGCATTGAATGGAACATTCCTAACCCCTTGACCGTCAAGGAAGCCTGGTGCCGGTCTTTTGAATAGGTATCTCAGATATTCCAATGGCTCACGGGTGTACTGTTCCTCTCGTGACCTGCAGGGTTTCTGGGGGTAAAATTTTTAATCTCGGCAAATGTACCCAACTATATATCCCTCCCATTTGACAGCAGTGGGAGTGGTTAAAATTACTTTTTAGGCATCCTCCTCCCATTTTGGCAATAGTTGATCTAGGGGGGACCTTTCTTTCCAGGTTTTAAAAAGGATTTGGTTTCTTTGTGAAGGAACTGCTCCGTTACTGTAGTTTTCAGTGGGAGCTGGCAGTGCCTTGCCTTGTGGGCCTAATCCTAAGTCACCTTCTGAACTTGTCCTAGATTAGTAATATATCTCAGAGCCTGATTCACTTTCTCATCAGTGAATGTCAGTAGTAAAAAAAAAAAAAAAAAGGCCTCCTGTAAGTCATTTCAAATGGGCTAAGTCTCTGACCACTCCTGGGGGCTACATGGACCCTGAGGACTACATTAGGAAGCAAGTTGGTCCAGGGTTCCTGAGTTTCTTGGCAGAGCTTTGCTAAGGTTTTTTCTTAAAGTATGGTTCATTCTTTCTACCTTCCCTGAAGACTGGGGGTGCCAGGGGCTGGGTAGCTTGTGGTCTATTCCTAAGACCATTGTGAGGTCCTATGTGATTCTGGCTATAAGAGAAGGCCTATTATCAATCACTCTTGAGGGACTTGGAAAGTTCAAACCGAGGAATTATTTCTTTTAAAAGGGACTTACAGACTTCCATAGCCTTTTCAGATCTGGTGGGGAAGACTTCAACCTATCCTGGGAATGTATCAACAAATACCAGAAGATATTTACATCCTGATCATGGGGGAATTTGGGTGAAATCTAACTTCTAGTCTTTCCCTGGATGTCCCTCAGTGTTGGATTGGTCTGACTAAGGAAAAGGGTGTTGGATGGGTCTGTGGGTTATTAAGGGCATATAAATCACAGGGAAGCATTACTTATTTTACTTTTCTCTTAAACCCCTCCTAAAAAAGCCTTTGGAATCAAGTCCATAGTGCATCCTTCCCATAGTGTGTGGCATCTGTTAAGTTCTTACAGTTTCCATTGTTGGACTCCAGGGATTAGAACCATAACCTCCTTTTCATATCGGTCTGTGCTTCCCTTCTAATAGCCCCATTTCTCAGCATTGTTTTGTTCCTGTGGGGAATACCAGGGAAGGCTAGGGAGTTCAGGGGGAACATTCACTAGAGCCATAACTTGTTCAGGTTCCAGTTGCCTGTTTTGCAATTTGATTAGTTTTGCTGTTCCCTTGGCTCACAAAATTTCCATTCCTCTGATGGCCCCTACAGTGACTGCTAGTCATTTGGGAGCTTCACTGCTTCTGAAAGAGCCAGAACCAAATCTTTATGTTTTCTGGGGGAATTTCTAGCAGTTAATATTTCTCTTTCTTTCCAAATGGCAATATGATTGTGTAGTATGTGTAACCCATATTAAGAGTCAATAAAAAAATTTCTTTATCTTCCCGAATTGCAAAGTTCACATTAATGCAATTAGTTCAGCCTTCTGGGCTAATGTCTGGGGTGTGGCAGGGCTTTGGTTTCTGTGACTTCATCTAGACTGACTGTGCCATACCTTGCCTGTCAGGTTCTTATTTCTACAAAAGTTCAGGGCTGTAAAGAAGCTTATCTAGAAGATCAGACCTACTGGAGTGAATTTGTTCTAGGGTCTGTATACACTGATACAATAAGTCTCCACTCTCAAACACTGAGCAGAGTTGCTGGGGTCAGGATATGGCACACCTCCAAGGTAATGTCCAGTGTGTCCATTAGAAGGGCTTAATATCTTGTTACCCTTCCTTCAGTCAACCAGTGATATCCTTTGACTTCCAGCACAGATTGTACCTGATGAGGGGTCAGCACATCTAAGTGCTGTCCCAGGGTGAGCGTCAGTTCAGTTCAGCTCAGTTCAGTTGCTCAGTCATGTCCGACTCTTTGCGACCCCATGGACTGCAGCATTCCAGGCCTCCCTGTCCATCACCAACTCCCGGAGTTTACCCAGACTCATCTCCATTGAGTCAGTGATGCCATCCAACTATCTCATCCTCTGTCGTCCCCTTCTCCTCCTTCCTTCAATCTTTTCCAGTGTCAGGATGATTTCAAGTGAGTCAGCTCTTTGTTCTTCACTCTTCAGCTCAACAGGTGGCCAAAGTATAGGAGTTCCAGCTTCAACAACAGTCCTTCCAATGAACACCCAGGACTGATCTCCTTTAGGATGGACTGGTTGGATCTTCTTGCAGTCCAAGGGACTCTCAAGAGTCTTCTCCAACACCACAGTTCAAAAGCATCAATTCTTCGGTGCTCAGCTTTCTTTATAGTCCAACTCTCACATCCATACATGGTTACTGGAAAAACAATAGCCTTGACTAGCCAGACCTTTGTTGGCAAAGTAATGTCTCTGCTTTTTAATATGCTGTCTAGGTTGGTCATAACTTTCCTTCCAAGGAGTAAGCATCTTTTAATTTCATGGCTGCAGTCACCATCTGCAGTGATTTTGGAGCCCCCAAAAATAAAGTCAGCCACTGTTTCCCCATCTATTTGCCATGAAGTGATGGGACCGGATGCCATGATCTTAGTTTTCTGAATGTTGAGCTTCACGCTAACTTTTTCACTCTCCTCTTTCACTTTCATCAAGAGGCTCTTTAGTTCTTCTTCACTTTCTGCCATAAGGGTGGTGTCATCTGCATATCTGAGGTTATTGATATTTCTCCCAGCAATCTTGATTCCAGCTTGTGCTTCATCCAGCCCAGCGTTTCTCATGATGTGCTCTGCATATAAGTCAAATAAGCAGGGTGATAATATACAGCTTTGAGCTTGGAAACCTCATAATAGGACTGTGGCTGCTACTGCCTGCAGGTAGCTTGGCTGTCTCAGGACCACTGAGTCCAGTTGTTTTGAAAAGTAAGGCACTGGTCTCTGATCTGGTCCCAGCTTTTGGGTCAGGACTCCTAGTGCCATCCCTGACCTCCCGTGAACACAGAGTAAAGGGCTTGTCCTGCTTTGAAAGCCCCGGTGCTGGTGCTCTACTCGACTCAGTCTTTAGAGCCTCAAAGCCCTGCTGGCTGTCCTTGTGCCATGGAAGGGGTTCCCTTCCTCCTTCCTTTAGTGCCTCATGTAGGGGTTTTGCTATAAGTCCATAATTTGGAATCCAGATAAGACAGAACCCAGAACCCAGCCATTCTGAGAAATCCTAGGAGTTGCCTCGTTCTGGTTGGAGATGATAATGCACTAATTGTTGTTCTTCAATCTATGGCTCAGGCTCATGCCCCTGAAGTCAAAACAAATCCTAAATATTGAATCCACTGCCATAAGATCTGTGCCTTGGTTAGAGAGTCTTTATATCCCCTTTTTGCCAGAAAATTTAGGACCTAACAGTATTTTGATCTCAATCTTGCTTGGTCTCACTATCTATCAATAAATTATCAACATATTGTAGCAAGTTTCCTTCTCAAGGCTCTGTTCCCTTGCTAATGCATTTCCAAACAGATGGGAGCTGTCGCCAAAACCCTGCAGAAATACTGTCATGTGTACTGGGTATCCTTCAGGATGTCAGGGCTCCTCCTTTCAAAGGCAAAATGTCATTCAGTGTCTGGATGGAGGTGATTTCAGGAAAAAATGCATCTTTGAGGTTCAAAACAGAGAAACACTGGGTGCTCCTGGCACTGGATGAGAAGGGTGTATGGGTTTGACCCCAGTGGGTGAACAGGGATGACTGCCTCGCTCACTGCTCCTAAGTCTTGCACAAACAGGTGCTCCCTGCTAGACTTCTGAATAGGGGGATGGGGGTGTTGCAAGGGGACTGGCAGGACCTAAATAGTCCGTGTTTTAGGAATTTTCTGACCAGTGATTGGATCCCCCTCAGGGCCTCAGGCTTTAAAAGATATTTGTCTCTTTCAGTAGTATCTTTCCCCAGGTCTTAATCTTCTTTTTAATTTTTTAACTCTATCAGAAAAAAATTTGGCAGTGTTTAATGTTTTTGTTCTTGTTTCATGTATTGATATTCTTTTTATTTCTTTTTTTAAATTGAAGTATAGTTCTTTTACAGTGTGTGTCAACCTCTACTGTACAGCAAATTGACTCAGTTTTATACATACATACTTTCTTTTTTTTTAATATTCTTTTCCATTATAGTTTATCTCAGGAGATTGGATATAGCTCCTGGTGGTATACAGTGGAACCTTATTGTTTATGCATTCTAAATGTAATAGTTTGCATCTACCCACCCCAAATTCCTAGTCTGTCCCTCTCCTCCCCTGCTCCACCTTGTGAACCACAAGTCTGTTCTCTAGTCTGTGAGTCTGTTTCATAGACGTGTTCATTTGTGTCATATTTTAAATTCCACATGTAAGGGATATCACATGATATTTTTCTTTCTCTTTTTGTACTTCACTTAGTATAATAATCTCCAGTTGCATCCATGTTCTGCAAATGGCATTATTTTGTTCTTTTTCATGGCTGAGTAGAATGCCATTTATATATGTACTACACCTTCTTTATCCATTCATCTATTGGCGGACATTTAGGTTGTTTCCATGTTTTGGCTATTGTGAATAGTGCTGCTGTGAACGTAGGTCTGCATGTATCTTTTTTATTTTTATTGTTTTATTTTTGGCTGTGCTTGGCCTTCCTTGCTGCACACATGCTTTCTCTAGTTTGGGCTACTGGAGGCTACTCTTCATCGCAGTGCTCAGGCTTCTCATTGCAGTGGCTTCTCTTGTGGCAGAGCTCAGGCTAGAGCACAGGCTCAGTAGTTGTGGCACATGGGCTTAATTTCTCCAGGTCATGTAGACTCTTACTGGACCAGGGATACAACCAATGTCCCCTGCATTGGCAGGTGGATTCTTAACCACTGACCACCAGGGAAGTCTGCATGTATCTTTTTGAATTATAATTTTGTCCATGTATATGCCCCGGGCCTTAATCTTTATTCTGTAAAATAATTTATTTATCCTTTGGCCATGCTGCATGGCATGTGAGATCTTAGTTCTGCAACCAGGGATCAAATTTGCAGCCCATGCACTGGCAGAGTGGAGTCCTAACCACTGGACTGTGAGGAAAGGCCCCTGAATATGTAACTTCTAACTAATATATAACATAGTATGCATAAACACCAAATATAGAACCTCTAAGAAATGAAGTCGGAAGGAAGGAAATGTAACAGGGAGGGGTTAAGCAATATTCTTGGTATGTGGGTGCTCAGTTTTCTTTATATCTTTTCATAAGTCTAAAATATTTCTTTCCTTTTTAAAAGTTGAAGCATAGGTGATTTACAGTATTAGTTTCATGCGTATCCCATAGTAATTCAAAATTTTTATAGATGATACTCCATTTAAAGTTATTATAAAATATTGGCTATATTCCCTGAACTGAACAGTGTATCCTTGCAGTTTATTTATTGGCGTATAATTGCTTTACACTATTGTTAGTTTCTGCTGTACAACAACATGAATCAGCTAAATGTATACGTGTCTGGGCTTTCAAACCAATCAATCCTAAAGGAAATCAGTCCTGAATATTCATTGGAAGGACTGATACTGAAGCTCCAGTACTTTGGCCACCTGATGTGAAGAGCTGACTCATTGGAAAAGACCCTGATGCTGGGAAAGATTGAGGGCAGAAGGAGAGGGGGCAACAGAGCATGAGCTGGTTGGATGGCATCACCATCAATGGATATGAGTTTGACATGAGTTGAGCAGACCCTGAGAGACAGTGAAGGACAGGGAAGCCTGGCGTGCTGCAGTCCGTGGGGTTGCAAAGAATCACGACTTAGTGACTGAACAATAACAATAATCTGACTTCCCAGGTGGTGCTAGTGGTAAAGAACATGCCTGTCAATGCAGGAGATGTAAGAGATGCAGGTTCATTCCCTTGGTCTGGAAGACCCTGTGAAGGAGGGCATGGTAACCCACTCCAGTCTTCTTGCCTGGAGAATCCCATGGAGAGAGGGGCCTGGCAGGCTAGAGTCCACAGGGTTGCAAAGAGTTGTACATGACTGAACTGATTTAGCACACAAGCATACATATATCCCCTCCCTCTTGAGACTCCCTTACACCCTGATCCCCATCCTACTGATCTACGTCATCACAGAGCACTAGTTGAGCTCCCTGTGCTATATGGCAGCTTCCCGCCAGCTATTTTACACACAGCAGTGTATGTATGTCAGTGCTACTCTCCAATGCATTCAGTCTGTCCTTCCCCCTCCCCTACAGTGTCCACATGTCCATTCTCTACAACTGCATCTCTATTCCTGACCTGCAAATAGCTCATCAGTACCATTTTTCTAGAGTCTATATATATATGTGTTAACATACGATATTTGTTTCTCTCTCTGACCTACTTCACTCTGTATGACCTACTTCACACTGTACGACAGACTCTAGGTCCATCCACATCACTACAAATGACCCAATTTTGGTTTTTTGATGGCTGAGTAATCTTCTTTACCCATTCATCTGTCATTGGACATTTCATTTTCCTCCATGTCCTGGCTATTGTAAATAGTGCTGCAATGAATATTGGGGTCTATGTGTCTTTTTGAATTATGGTCTTCTCAGGGTATATGCCCTGTAGTAAGGTTGCTGTGCCCCAGGTCTTAATCTTGTTTTTTCCAAGGGAAGGAATTTTGTCCTTCCTGGCACCAAGTTATCCCAAACGACACAATCCACCTGTTCTCTCATTTCTTAGAGGATGTCCTAGGATATATCTTGATGACCATGAGGTGGATCATCTGGGGCTACTGCTACCAACAGAAGCATTTTCTGTTGAATTCTTTACTGCCTTGGACTTCACTTAAGACTCTATAGCTCCTAATTTATTTAGCAAATCTCTCCAGAGGAGGGGGACAGGGCATTCTGGAATAAACAGAAAGGAGTGAGTAGTGATAATGGACCCAAGTCCATAGGCAAAGGGAGACATAAACCACTTTCCTTTGGCTGTCCGTCATCTCCCATCACAGTACAGTCATGGCTGGAGAGGGGGCCGGCTGGTCAAGTCTGAACAGAGCAAGTGGCTCAGGTGTCTGAAGAAACTCAGTTTTCCTACCTGCCATGTCTAGGGTGACCTGAGGCTCTGCTGGAGTCAAGAGGATGGTCAAGTAGGATCTGGAGACAGGCACTTGGGTCCCCCATACAGCATACAGGAATCTCATTTGAGAAATTATCACGAAACAGGCTGGTCAGGGATACCCATTGTGCATCCCACCAGAGGGTGCTCAGGACATTCCCCCTTCCAAGGTCCCTCTTTCAGGCAAAGGCACACCAGTTTCAGCCCAGGTGGCCTCTTGACTGTCTTTTGGACCTTCTCACCACCCCTCAGATAGTAGATGAATCAAAGCAGACAAAAGATACATTTTCTTTATTAGCCTCATCCTTATTGGCCTCCTCTGTTAAGTCTCAGTTGTTATAGACCTTAAAGGCCTCTGCTATCAAGGTTGACAATGGCTTTGGGGCCCAGCCTGAAGCTTTTGTAAATTTTCTCTGGATGTCAGGCATAGCCTGGGTGATAAAATGCATGCCCAGTATGTCCTCCCTTCTGTGGACTCTGGGTCTGTATTGGTGTCCTTCCTGAATGCCTCTGTCACTCAGCTCAGGAAGACTGCCTGGTTTTTATCTTTTTCCTATGTAGACTCTTGGATCTTGTAATTTACAGGCTTCACCATACAGCTTTTTATTCCTTCTGCTAGACAAGTAATACAATATCTCATCCTAGGCTGGCCAACATGATCTTAATAGTCCCTGTGTGGGTCATGTTCTGGAATTGAATCCCCACCCACCTGATAAATTTAATGTGGACTGGTGGCCAGTAGGCCATCTGCAGTTTCCCCAGCCTTTCTCGGTATATGCTCCTTTTCATCCTAGGTGCAACAGTGGGCCAGAATAACCATGATATCCTGCCACATGAAAGAGACTGCCAACCCCAGCCTGAAAAATTCATCCCTAAACTTGTCAGGGTTCTCTGAGAACCTGCCTAACTTCTCCTTACAGATGAACCCAATTAATTTAGGATCTCTCTTTGGGATGTGCCAGGCATTTGAGCAAACTCCAAGAGATAGTGAAGGACAAGGAAGCCTGGCATGCTGCAATCCATGGAATCACAGAGTCGGACACAACTTGGTGACAAAACAACAATAACAGGTGGGCTAGAGTCTATGTGGTCGCAAATAGTCGGACTCGGAGCATGCACGCACACACACACAGGAGACCCTTGAAGCACCCCAAAGTTAAATGGAAGTCAAGAGAAGTTCAATTAGAATTTAATATTTGGAAAGTCTGTCAAAAATTTATAAAAGTTTTAAAAGTTCCTGCCAGATAGGATCATAGGTTTCTGTGAAATAATACTTATTCCTTGCTCTAAGTTGGGGGAAAAAATGAAAAGTAAATGTAAATCAGTTAAAGACACAGGAACTCACATGATCTGTTCTCAGAAGCAGCATCCAGGTCTCAAAATTGTTCTCTCAAGAGAGAGGAACTAAATCCAGTCCTGTGCATGCCTATTCTTTAATAAAATCCTTTTGCCTAATTAAATTGAATCCAACCTTAGAAATCCTGACGATATACAAACTTTTCTCAATGTTTCTCTTCTGCAAACCTTCTATAACCTTCTGTAGCCAAACTTTCTCCCTTGTTCTTTCCCCACTCAAAATCGCCAGCTCTAGAACAAAATCACCTGTTTTCCTTTCAACGAAATATATTTCCACTCCTCATACCTTCTGTTCTGAAAACACATCCTACTTAAGCAACCATGAACTGTACTTTACATTATCTTTCCATTCATTGGTAGAGAACATGTCAAGGTGGCACCAAACATCTTTAGTTTCTGTCTCACAAGAAGACAAAAGTAGGTGAACTAAGACCTGTTTAGCAATTAATGTTCCAATATTTTATGTTATTTGAAATGGCCTGAATATCCAGTTAATTCCTCTCATATAACTTAGTTTTTTAGTTTCAAATTTGGCTTCCCTGGTAACTCAGGTGACAAAAAAATCTGCCTGCAGTGTGGGAGACTTGGGTTTGATCCCTGGGTTGAGAAGATCCCCTAGAGAAGGGCATGGCAACCCACCCCAGGATTCTTGCCTGGAGAATCCCCATAGACAGAGGACCCTGGAGGGCTATAGTCCTTGGGTTGGACACGACTGAGCAACTAAGCACAGCACAGTTTCAAATTTCTCAAAATTTGGAGAGACTGTTTTAGATGGATGCTTCCTAAACATAATTATTCCTATAGTTTACCAAAAACTTCTTACCCAAGTTACATTGACTTAAAAATTTAATCATATCAAGTTATTTTTCCCTGTTGACAAGTTTTATAACAGAAAAAATATGCACTTATGACTTCTTGTAACTCTATGTAAGGTGAAAGTATTATCCTTAATATTGATAACTCTAAAAGATCTGTATTAATTAAAGCCACAGGTTTAAGCTAGACAAGTTAATTTCTACACCCCACTTGTATTTAAATGGCCCTCTTTTCCCCTCAGTCTGAGGGACTACAGATGAATCAGATAGTTCCTGAGAGCCCAGGCAGAATAGTTACATTGCAAGAACAAAGGAGGGGAAAATGCAAGCTCTTGTCTTTTCTTTTTGTTCTTCAAAATTCCATGAGTAACCCAACAAGGCTGAGTCCAAGGCAGTGTGGGATGTTTGTATTTCAAGGTTTCTGTGCTCTGCCATGCCCACAATGACTGCAGAGATTTGCGGGAGCAGTTGGACAGACAAAACTACATCATATACGATACCAATGACAAAACTTAAAGACACAAACAAGAAGTTTTCAGCATAAAGAGGAGTGGAGTATAGGGGTGAGGACCAAGGGAGAGGTAAAGGGAAGAGGGATGGAAAAGACTGAAAATGAGAAAGAGACAGAAAGAGAGAGAGATTACCACTGCAACCCACCCCCTGGGGATGTTTATTCAGGCACCAACTGCATGCTTCCAGAAAGGGCCAGTGAAGGAGGGAGCACACTGTCCATTGCCCACCAGGATGAACAAGTCCAGAAAACTAGCCTGTTGTCCATCACGTGTGGGACTCTCACCCACAGGTGGGCCTCACACATGTACAACAGCGTACAGAAATCTGCTGCTTCAGCCCGTCCCCTATGGGACTTCCCTTCGAAGCAGGAAATAAAGGTGAGACTATTAGGATGCTCAGACTTTGAGCCGCTACACATATGAGATTTGAACCTGTATCCCTCTCTTAAGTCTCTGGTCAGTGGAGCCCCTGGACCAAGGTCTGCACGGTATGAGGCGAGCCCCTCCCACCTCTGCTTGTCATCCTTCAAGGTGAGCCGGCCGAGCTGAGAAGTGATGCTGTAGCTGCCCCATATCCTCTCTTTCAGAAGGAGAGGACAGAGAGTGAAGAAGTAGAGAGATTTCAGGAGAAGGAAAGGGACAGAGGGAAAGTGATGAAGGAAAAAGGACAAGGGGAGAGGGGAAAGCATTGCCAGAGTGAGGAAACTGAAGCCACAGGGGGCTGGAAGGCAGACTTAGCCTTGGTGGTGCTGAAACAAGAGGTTGAGGCAGACACTTGTCACCCATGGGGAAGGTGCATATGGTGTTCATGGAGGCACCCAGATCCTCTCCCCAGAGAGAGACAACTGCCCTGTGTTGGGCATAAAGTTTGTTACTGACCACAGTTCTTGTCCTTTCCCAGTCAATAGAAATTGATCAGAGGCTGGACAAGAAATCCAGGCAAGGCTTTATTGGGGCCTCTGCTGTAGCATGGGAAAATGAGATCAACTCTGCAAGTGAGGGGGGCAAGCTTGTTACTTAATGGGTTGAGGGTAGGGGTATCTCCAGGGGTCGGGATTACGTGTGCAGAGGGCATGTGCAGTACCCTGCTTTTGCTCTTGACACCCTGTTTTTGCTCTAGGCTCCTATAAAGTGGCAATTAGGTTTTTTTATCTCTTTGTATTTTCGGGTCCAGAATTTGCCCCAGGTGCACAGGTATGCAGTTACTTTCTGTCCCATACAGTTTGTTTGTATTTTGTTGCTGGAGGAGAGATGTGTCCAGGTCGAAGCATCGTAGCATGAAGGAAAGGGTTCCAGGTCCCAGCCTGTCTGTTTTGGAAGTGGATTTTTTTTTCTTATGTTCTTTTCTCAATTGTCAGTTATTATTACATATAATTGCAAATATTTTTTAAACTTGATTTTGTATTCTCCAATTTTGCTTAATCCATTTATTGGTTTTAGCAGGGATTTTGTGTGTTACTTAGGATTTTCTACATATAAAGTCATACTACATGTGAATAGAGATAATTTAACTTCTCTTTCAATTTGGATGCTCTTTTGCTTGTTCTTGCTGAATTACTCTGGCCATGTCTTCCAATGCCATGGTTAATAGAAGTGGTAAACGTTTCTTGGCCTTAGGAAAAACCTTTCATCTTTCACCTTTGAATATGACATTAACTGTGGGGCTTTTAAAAAACATGTTGAGAAATTTCTCTTTTATTCCTAGTTTGTTAAAGAGTTTTTCACAATGAAAGGATATTAAAATTTGTCAAATGGATTTTCTGTAGCAATTGAAAATATCACATTGGGTTTTCTTCCATTCTATTAATGTGGTATATTGCATTTCATACACGTGTACCATCCTTTCATTTCAAGAAGAAACCCCACTTGAAAAGAACAAAACTGATAAATCTTTCGCCAGTGACTAAGAAAAAAAGACAGGATTCAACTACTGAATCAGAAATGAAAGTGGGGACATTACTACCAATATTATAGAAATGAAAAGTGTTGTAAGAGTACTAGGAACAACTGTACACCAATAATTGGATGATCTAGATGAAACAGACAAATTCCTAAAAATATACAATAAAGAAGACTGGATAATAAAGAATGGAAAATCTGAATAAATCTATGACTAGTGTGGGATTGAATCTATAATCAAAACCCTCTCAACCAAGGAGAGCCCTGGACCAGGTGCTTTCCTGTTGATTCTATAAATCATGTACAAAGAGCTAGCACCGGTGCTTCTCAAATTCTTCCCAAAAAACTGGCGAGGAAAGGACATTTTAACTCATTTCATAAGTCCAGTATGCCAATGCGATGGTATCCACACCGATACCAATGCAAGACAGTGATACTACCAGAACAGAAAACTACGGGCAAATAGCCCCTATAAATATTGATGCAAATGTCTTCATCAAAATAGTGGCCAACTGAACTGATCATCGTTTTAAGAAATTATACACCATAACCTTGTGCATGCCTCCTCTTAGCTCATTCCACCACCACTGGGCTCTCAAAGCTAGAAATTCAATTTCCCTTTTGAACCTAAATAGCATTTTATCTCTACTTTCATAATATCATTTTAACCTGCTATTATAGTTATTTGTATATAGCATGTTTCTCAGATTTTCCTCTGTATTTAATCACATAACCTGTAAATAACAAGAAATTTTTCCCTTTTTAATCATAATTTCTTTCCTTGGCCAAGACTTGTGGCTGCTTATAACATAGCAATGTGTCTAATTTAAGCAAAAAGTAGGTTGTTTCAAATTACATGAATTAGATTACTAAAACTACAGGGGTAGGAGATGCTGAGCTTGGATGTAACACAGCAAGGAAAATGCTGCCACTCAATATTTGTGAATAGATGCCAGAAACTCTGCCATAGAGGGCCCAGAAAAGCTAGTTGCCACCATCATGAGGCTTGCAGAAAGATCTATGTGCAAATAATGCCACACATTGCTCTGAAGTGTGTGTGTGTGGTAAAACCTAAGTGGATTCCTGCAGACCGGAAGTCTTCAAATTGTTGTAGCTTTCAGTCTACTTGGTACAGCAAAATAAGAATTGGAATGGGTAGAGTGAGTCTTTCTAAACTGTCTGCCATGTACCTGTTTTCTTTTTCTTGTTTTATTTATCAGGACCTTGACACCATTTTTTAAAAATTGGAGTGTAGTTGCTTTACAATGTTGTGTTACTTTCTGTTGTACAGCAAAATGAATCAGCCACGCGTATACAGGTATCTCCTCTTCTTTGAATTTCCTTCTCATTTAGGTCACTACAGAGCACTGAACTCTGTGCTATACAGTCGGTTCTCATTAGTTGTCTTTTTATACATAGTAGCGTATATATGCCAATCCCAATCTCTCATTCCATCCCACCATTCCTCAACCCCTCAGTATATGTACATTTATTCTTTATGTCTGTGTCTCTATTTCTGCTTTGCAAATAAGTTCTTCTGTACTATTTTTCTAGATTCTGCATATATGCATTATTATACAGTATTTGTTTTTCTTTCTCACTCACTTTACTCTGTATGATGGTCTCTAGATCCATCCACGTCTCTACAGTTGGCACAGTTTCATTCTTTTTTATGGCTGAATAGTATTCCATTTTATATAGGAACCACATCTTCTTTATCCATTCCTCTGTTGATGGACATTTAGGTTGCTTCCATATCCTGGCTATTGTAAATAATGCTGCAGTGAACACTGGAGTGCATATGTCTTTTTGAATTATAGGTTTTCTCCAACTATATGCCCAGGAGTGGGGTTGCTGGATCGTATTGTAGTTCTCCTTTTAGTGTTTTTTTTTTCCCAAGAAACCACCATACAATTTCCATAGTGACTCGACTAATTAACATTCCCACCAACAGTGTAGGAGCGTTCCCTTTTCTCCACACCCTCTCTGGCATTTATTATTTGTAGATTTTTGATGATGGCCATTCTGACTGGTGTGAGGTGATACCTCTGTAGTTTTGATTAATTTCTCTAATAATTAGAGATGTTGAGCATCTTTTCATGTTTGTTAGCTCTTTGCATGTCTTAGGGGAATTTTTATTTAGGTTTTTTGCCTATTTTTTGACTGTGTTGTTTATTTTTTTGATATTGAGCTGCATGAGCTATTTATATTTTAGAGATTAATCCCTTGTCAGTTGCTTCATTTGCAAATATTTTCTCCCATTCTGAGGGTTGTCTTTTTGTCTTGTTTGTAGTTTCCTCTGCTGCACAAAAGCTTTTTTTTTTTCTAATTAGTTTATCTTCTATTTTTTAACTTTACAATATTGTATTTGTTTTGCCATACATTGACATGAATCCACCATGGGTGCACAAAAGCTTTTAATGTTCACTAGGTCCCATTTTTTTTCCCCATTACTCTAGGAGGTAGGTCAAAAAGATCTTTCCATGATTTATGCTTGACACTATTTTGAATGGAAGAAGTATTAACAAGCATTTAACCTTGCTTCTTAGGCTTTCCCAGGTGGCTCAGTGGTAAAGAATCCACCTGCCAATGCAAGAGACATGGGCTCAATTCCTGAGTTGGGAAGATCCCCTGCAGTAGGAAATGGCAACCCACTCCAATATTCTTGTATGGAAAATTCCATGGATAGAGGAGCTACTGGTGGCTACAGTTGATGGGGTCACAAAGAGTCAGACATGAACTGAGCATGAGCATGAGCTGGAATCCTTAAAAACAAGTTTCAAAATCAACTGTGATATCTACTAGAAGTTTATAGTAGATACCCATAATCTTATTAAGGAAGTTCCCTTCTACTTCTAGTTTCCAAGTTTGTTTTTTTTAAATTATTTATGGATGTCAAATACCTTCCCCAACAATTAACATTACATTTATTAAGGCTGTGGATTCAATTAACAGATTTTATTTTACTTTTAATTGGAGTATAGTTGATTTACAGTGTTGTATTAGTTTGTACAGCAAATTGATTTAGTTATACATATACATGTGTGTTAGCCGCTCAATCATGTCTATCTCTTTGCAACTCCATGACTATAGCCCTCCAGGATCCTCTGTCCATGCAATTTTCCAGGCAAGAATGGAGTGGCCTGCCATTTCCTACTCCAGGGGATTTTCCCAACCCAGGGATCAAACTCGGGTCTCCCATACTGCATGCAGACTCTTTGCCATCTGAGCCACCAGGGAAGCCCATACATATATATAACATTCTTTTTCAGATTCTTTTCTCATATAGGTTACTACAGAATATTAAGTAGAGTTCCCTGTGCTATACAGTAGGTCCTTGTTGGTTATCTATTTCATAAATAGTAGTGTGTGTCTCAAGTTCCTAATTTATCCCTCCCACACATTTTTCCTTTGGTAACGACAGGTTTGTTTTCAAAATCTGTGAATCTATTTCTATTTTGTAAATAAGTTCATTTATATCATTTGTTTAGATTCCACATACAAGCAATATCATATGATACTTCTATTTCTCTGTCTGGCTTATTCCACTTAGTGTGATAATCTCTTCATCTATCCATGTTGGAGCAAATGGCATTATTCCACTCTTTTTTATGGTTGAGTAATATTCCATTATATGTAGGTACTGCTTCTTCTTTATCCATTCCTTTGTCAGTGGGCATTCAGGTTGCTCCCATGTTTTGGCTATTGTACATAGTGTTGCAATGAACATTGGGTTACATGTGTCTTTATACTTTTCTGTAGATGTATGTCCAGAAGTGGGAATGCTGGATCATATGGTAGTAAATTTTTAGTTTTTTAAGTAACCTCCCCATACTGTTTTCCATAGTGGCTGTACCAATTTACATTCCCACCAAAAGTATAGGAAGGTTCCCTTTTCTTCTTCTCTTTGTAGGTTTTTTAAGAATTAATTTATTTTTGGTTGCACTGGGTCTTCGTTGGGGCTCACAGGCTCTTCATTGCTGTGTGCTGGCTTTCTCTAGTTGTGGTGAGCAGAGGCTACTCTCTAGCTGTAGTGAATGGGCTTCTCATTGCGGTGGCTTCTCTTTGTTGCAGAGCGCAGGCTGTAGCGTGTGCGGGCTTCAGCAATTGCGGCTCATGGGCTCTAGAGTGTGGGCTCAGTAGTTATAGCACACCACCTTAGTTGCCCCTTGAATGCGGGATCTTAGTTCTGCAACCAGGGATCAAACCAATATCCCCTGTAGTGACAGGCAGATGCTTAACCACTGGACCACCAGGGAAGTGCCCCAGTTTGTAGGGGTTTTTTAAATTTATTTATTTAATTTCTGGTTGTGTTGAATCTTTGCAGTTGCATGGGCTTTTCTCTAGTTGTGGTGAGTGGGGGCTACTCTCTAGTTTTGGCACTCAGGCTTCTCATTGTGGTGGCTTCTCTTGTTGGGGAGCATGGGCTCTAAGGCACAGGGGCTTCAGTGGTTTCGACACATGGGCTCATAGTTGTGGCTCCCAGGCTTCGAAGCAGAGGCTCAACAGTTGGAGTACACAGGCTTAGTTGTTCCGTAGCATGTGAGATGATCAGGGATCAAACCCGTGTCTGCTGCATTAGCAGGTGGATTCTTAACCACTGAGCCAGCCATCAGGGAAGCCCTTTAGGTTTTCTGATGATGGCCATTCTGACCAGTGTGAAATGATGCTTCATTGTAGTTTTGATTTGCATTTTTCTGATAATTAGTGATGTTGAGCATCTTTTCATGTACTTTTTGACCATCAGATTTTAAAAATATTGAACCATCTTTACATTCTGGGGATAATGTGGTAATGTTTTTAATTATTCAATTTCTTTACTTGATACAGGGCTGTCCAGACTGTTTCTTCTTGAGTATATTTTGATAATTTGTCTCTCTCAAGGAGTTTGTTAATTATGTATAAATTGTCTACTTTACTGATGTAAAGATGTGTATATTAGTCCATCATCCATTTTTTTTTTTCTTTTTCTTTTTTTTCTTTTAGTTGGGGGCTAATTACTTTACAATATTGTAGTAGTTTTTGCCATACATTGACATGGATCAGCCATGGGTTTACATGTGTTCCCCTTCCTGGACCCCCCCTCCCACCTCCTTCCCCATCCCATCCCTCTAGGTCATCCCATTGCCCCAGTCCTGAGCATTTGTCTCATGCATCGAACATGGAATGGTGTTCTGTTTCACATATGATAATATACATGTTTCAATGCTATTCTCCCAGAACGTCCCACCCTCACCTTCTCCCTCAGAGTCCATAAGACTGCTCTATGCATCTGTGTCTCTTATTCTGTCTCGCATATAGGGTTATCGTTACCATCTTTCAAATTCCATATATATGCATTAGTATACTGTATTGGTGTTTTTCTTTCTGGCTTACTTCACTCTGTATAATGGGCTCCAGTTTCATCCATCTCAATAGAACCGATTCAAATGTATTTTTTTTAATGGCTGAGTAATATTCCATTGTGTATATGTACCACAGCTTCCTTATCCATTCGTCTGCTGATGGACATCTAGGTTGCTTCCATGTCCTGGCTATTGTAAAGTGCTGCGATGAACATTGGGGTACATGCGTCTCTTTCAATTCTGGTTTCCTCGGTGTGTATGCCCAGCAGTGGGATTGCTGGGTCATATGGCAGTTCTATTCCCAGTTTTTTAAGGAATCTCCACACTGTTCTCCATAATGGCTGTACTAGTTTGCATTCCCACCAACAGTGTAAGAGGGTTCCCTTTTCTCCACACCCTCTCCAGCATTTATTGCTTGTAGACTTTTGGATAGCAGCCATTCTGACTGGTGTGAAATGATACCTCATTGTGGTTCTGATTTGCATTTCTCTAATAATGAGTGATGTTGAGCATCTTTTCATGTGTTTGTTAGCCATCTGTATGTCTTCTTTGGAGAAATGTCTGTTTAGTTCTTTGGCCCATTTTTTGATTGGGTCGTTTATTTTTCTGGAATTCAGCTGCAGGAGTTGCTTGTATATTTTTGAGATTAATTGTTTGTCAGTTGCTTCGTTTGCTATTATTTTCTCCCATTCTGAAGGCTGTCTTTTCACCTTGCTTATAGTTTCCTTTGTTGTGCAAAAGCTTTTAATTTTAATTAGGTCCCATTTGTTTATTTTTGCTTTTATTTCCGATATTCTGGGAGGTGGGTCTTTTTAAATTTATTTTTGGCTGTGCGGGGTATTTGTTGCTTTGTGGGCTTTTCTCTAGTCATGGTGAGTGGGGGCTACTCTTTGTTGTGGGGTCTTGGCTTCTCCCTGCAGTGGCCCCTTGCTGCAGAGCACAGGCTCTAGGATGTGGAGCTTTAGTAGTTGCAGCACGTGGGCTCAGTAGTTGTGGCTCATAGGCTTCAGAGCAGAGGCTCAACAGTTGGGTCGCATGGGCTTAGTTGCTCTGCAGCATGTGAGACCCTGGATCAGCGGACCCAGTCTCCTGCATTGACAGGCGGATTCTTTACCACTGAGTCACCAGAGAAGTCCCCATTATCTTTTTAATGCCTATAAAAGCTGTAGTTATGTCCCCTTTTTGATGCCTGACATTGGTAATTTGTTTCTTTTTTTCATGGCTCTTTGTCAGTCTAGGTAAAGATTTATCAATTTTTATCAATGTAATCAAGAAAATAGTTTTTGATTTCATTGAATTTCTCCATGACTTATCTATTTTCATTTATTTCTGCTCTTAGTTTTCTCCTGATTACTTTTGGTTTAATTTATTCTTCCTTTCTAGTTTTAAAAAAGACAACACTTTTATTGAAACAATTCACATACCATACAACTGAACAACTTAAAATGTGCTATTTGGTGACTTGTAGTATATCCAACGAATTGTGTTTTCATCATCACAATCAACTTGGAAACACATTCACTAACCCAAAAAGAAACCTAATGCCAACACTCCCTAATTCCCCCACCCCCAGCAACCACTAATCTTTATTTTCTAGATTTGTCTACTCTGGACATTCATACATATAGAATCATATTACAATATATAGCTCCTGGTGATTAATTTCTTTCACTTAGCATATATTTAGGGTTCGGACATTTGTAGCATGTATCACTACTTCATTTCTTTTTATTGCTGAGTAATATTCCGCATTGTATAGCTTTTCCAGCTTTTTAAGGTGGAAACCAGATTAATTCTGGACCTTTCTTCTTTCTAATGTAGACATTAGTGCTGCAAACTTGCATCTAAGCACTAATTGTTTTCATTATACTTACTAAAGATTTTCTCTATTTTCCTAATTGAATACATTTATTTTATTATTACATTGTTTGGTTTTTATAATGCCCTTTAATGTGCCAAGAAAAAATGAATAGGATGAAGAACATGATATCTGCTGAACATATTTTTCAGGCTCACTTGTAATATTACCTGAAGATTTTAAAGGCAACTTCTTCAAAACAGCACTTCACCACAATCAGTACATTTCTTTCAGCTGTTCTTAATCAACTGACTAAGATCAGGGTTTCTCAACTTGGCACTACTGACATTTGGGAGTGATCATTTTTCTTGAGTTATAATTCTTATGACATATTAGTTTTAGGTGTACAACATAATGATTCAATACTTACATTTATTGCAAAATGATCATCACAATAATCATTAACATCCATCACTACACATAGTTACATTTTTTTCCTAGTGACTTATTTTATAACTGGAAGTTTGTACATCTTGATCACCTTCACCCATTTTCCCCCCAACCCAGCCTTCACCTTTGGAAACTACTAACTCTTCTCTGTGTATCTGTGAGTAGGTTTTTTGTTGTTTTGTCTTTTTAGATTCCACATACAAGTAAGATCATATAGTATTCAATAGTTATCTCTCTCTATCCCACTTATTTCACTTGGCATGATATCCTCAAAGTCCTCATGGTGTCACAAATAGCAAGACTTACTTATTTTTATGGATGATTAATATTCTCTTGTGTGTATGTATCACATTTTCTTTACCCATTCATCCATCAATGGACACTTAGGTTGCTTCCATGTTCAGGGTGGCAAAGAACATGGGGGAGCATGTATATTTTTGAGTTAGTGCTTTCATTTCTGTAGATAAAAAGCCAGAAGTGGAACTGCTAGATCATATGGTAGTTCTCTTTTTTAACGTTTTGAAGAAACTTCATACTGTTTTCCAGAGTAGCTACGCCATAAGTGCACTAATTTTAAATCTTTTTTTGATTTTATACTATAAATGTTAAAAGTTAAATTTTTTTTTCCGTAGCTGCTGCTCTATCCTATGGGTGTGATAATCAGTATTTTCATCATCTTTCATATCTAACTATTTCATATTTTCCATTCTGATATCAGAAGTACATTCTCTAGATATCTTGGAAAGGTATCATAGGAACAATATTTTCTGAGTTCCTGCATATTGATATATTTGTTTGTGCCCTTTGTACTTAAAGGTTAAATTATACTGGATATAAAACCTTTTGTTTACAATTTCTTTCCTTGACTATCTTAAATATATTTTATATCCATTTTCTTTCAGGATGAAGTGTTGCTGTCAACATCTAATAATGATCTAATTCTCTCTCCTTTATAAGTAATGCAGCCTTTTTGCCAAAATGCTCAAAGGAATTCTTTTCTCCCTTCAAATCTAGTAATTTTATAAGTATGTATTGATGTTGGTCATTTCGAGTTGTTATTCTCTGGCACACAAGTCTCTGCTCTTTCAATATATAGTTTTAAGCATTGTTAGGAAATTGTTGTGTCTGTCTCAGCCTACTCATAGTGATGCTGTTGAATAGGAATGCATGAGACAGTTGCCTGGATCTCTGTTACTTGTGGAGAGCCCCCACAGACATTTCCAGACCAGAGTCAGTGTTGTGGCTGAACCAGTCCTGTGGTTCTTACTATGACTGCAGGGAGCACCTCAGCAAAAACCATCAGGGAATGTATACTCATGGCTGATTCACGTTGTTGTACAGCAGAAACAAACACAACCTGTGTTTTGCAGAAAGTTTTCACTTTCATCTCAGGTTTAAAGAATTTGTTAACAAAATAAGCTGCTTGCTATACAAATAAATAATATCTATATTTATTAGAGAATTATCTAGCTTACTTTCAGTATACTAACATTAAAAGAAAAGAGAAATAGAAACAGCAGAGGATACATCACAAAACTGGGTTTTTGACCAACATCCAAACTCAAACAGTGCTGGGAAGTCCTGTGTCACAGCACGTCTGGAGTCCCAACTGGGAAAAGGTCCCAGGCAGCGCGACTGCTCTATGGGTGAGACTTCAAAAATTGCAGTTTGGGTTCTTGCTTATAATCCCAGGACACAAACTGATATCATTATCGATCTGTGAGCGAATTGCAGCTCTGGTTTAATGTTAATGCTGTTTGTCTGATAAAACTTGGACTGTTGTTAAGCCTGGAGCTTGGTTGGCCAGGGCCCCTCCAAGGGCTCAACAATCTCAAGATTTGTCCCCTCTCTTATCTATGGTGCCACAAGTCCTGCACTCACAGCAGGCATGCAGGGCACTCAGAGACAGGGCAGTGTCCACGCAAGGACAGAGGCCTGCTCTGCTTTGTCTCTGAAGCCTAAACAAGACTATTTAACTTCCCTAACACGCTGTAAAGCAACTATCATCATTCAGTCACCAAGTCATGTCTGACTCTTTGTAACCCCATGGACTGTAAGACACTAGGCTTCTCTGTCCTTCACCATCTCCCAGACTTTGCTCAGATTCATGTGCACTGAATGGGTGATGCCATCTGACCATCTCATCCTGTGCCACCCCTTTCTCCTCTTGCCCTCGATCTTTCCCATCATCAGGGTCTTTTCTAATGAGTCAGCTCTTCACATCAGGTGGCCAAAGTACTGGAATTTCAGTATCAGTCCTTCCAGTGATTATTCAGGATTGATTTCCTTTAGGGATTGACTCGTTTGAACCCCTTGCAGTCCGAGGGACTCTCAAGAGTCTTCTCCAGCACCGCAGTTCAAAAGCATGAATTCTTTTGCACTCAGCCTTCTTTATGGTATAACTCTCACATCCATACACAACAACTGGAAAAACCATAATTTTTACTATATAGACCTTTGTCAGCAAAGTGATGTCTGCTTTATAATGCACTGTCTAGGTTTGTCATAGCTTTCCTTCCAAGGAGCAAGTTAATTTCATGGCTGCAGTTACTGTCTGCAGTGATTTTGGAGCCCAAGAATATAAAATCTGTCATTGCTTCAACTTTTCCCCTTCTATTTGCCATGAAGTGATGGGGTTGGATGCCGTGATCTTAGTTTTTGAAATGCTGAGCTTTAAGCCAGCTTTTTCACTCTCCTCTTTCACCCTCATTAAGAGGCTCTTTAGTTCCTCTTAGCTTTCTGCCATTAGAGTGGTATCATCTGCATATCTGAGGTTGTTGGTATTTCTCCTGGCAATCTGGATTCCAACTTGTGATTCATCCAGCTTGGCGTTTCACATGATGTAGTCTGCATATCCATTAAGTAAACAGAGTGATAACATACAGCCTGTTCAGACTCTTTTTCCCAATTTTGAACCAGTCAGTTGTTCCATGTAAGGTTCTAACTGTTGCTTCTTGACCCACATATAGATTTCTCAAGAGACAGGTAAGGAGATCTGGTATTCCCATCTCTTTAATAATTTTCCACATTTTGTTGTGATCCACACAAAGGATTTAGTGTAGTCAGTGAAGCAGAAGTAGATGTTTTCTGCGGTTCCATTGCTTTCTCTATGATCCAGTGAATGTTGGCAATGTGACCTCTGGTTCCTCTGCCTTTTTAAACCTAGCTTGTGCATCTGGAAGTTTTCAGTTCATGTTCTGGTGAAGCCTAGCTTGAAGGATTTTGAACATAATCTTACTAGCATTTGAAATGAGCACAACTGTACAGTAGTTTGTACATTCTTTGGCACCGCCCTTCTTTGAGATTGGAATGAAAACTGGCCTTTTCCAGTCCTTTGGCCACTGCTGAGTTTTGCTGAGTTCCCAAATTTGCTGATGTATAGAGTGCAACACTTTAACAGCATCACTTTTTATGATTTTAAATAGCTCAACTGGAATTCCATCACCTCTACTAGCCTTGTTTGTAGTAATGCTTCCTAAGGCCAACTTGACTTCACACTCCAGGATGTCAGGCCCTAGATGATGTCAGTCACACCATTGTGCTTACCTCAGTCATTAAGACCTTTTTGGTATAGTTCTTCTGTGTATTATTGTTACCTCTTTTTAATCTTGTCTGCTTCTGTTAGGTCCTTACCGTTTCTGTCCTTTATTGTGCCCATCTTTGCATGAAATGTTCCCTTCATATCTCCAGTTTTCTTGACAAGATCTCATGTTTCCCATTCTACTCTTTTCCTCTACTTCTTTGCACTGTTTATTTAAGAAGTTCTTATCTCTCCTTGCTATTCTCTGGAGCTCAGCATTTAGTTGGGTGTATCTTTCCCTGTCTCCTTTGCCTTTCACTTGCAGGAGACCTAGGTTCAATCCCTGGATTGGGAAGATCCCCTGGAGAAGGGAAAGGCTACCCACTCCAGTGTTGTGACCTGGAGAATTCCATGGACTATACAGTCGCAAAGTGACTTTCACTTCACTTCACTTCTTTTCTCAGCTTTGGTGAACCTCTTCTAAATTTCTGAGAATGTGCATAAGCACTCGATTTCCTTTAAGCCAATTAAATACAGCTCATTTACAAGTTTGTTGTTATTCAGTTGCTCAATTGTGTCCAACTCTTTGTGACCCCATGGACTGCAGAACACCAAGCTTCACCATCTCCTGGAGCTTGCTCAAACTTATGTCCATTGAGTCCGTGATGCCATCCAACCATCTCATCCTCTGTCGTCCCCTTCTCCTCCTGCCTTCAATCTTTCCCAGGATCAGGGTCTTTTCTAATGAGTCAGCTCTTCGCATCAAGTGGCCAAAGTATTGGAGCTTCAGCTTCAGGATCAGTCCTTCCAATGAATATTCAGGACTGATTTCCTTTAGGATTGACTCGTTTGATCTCTTTGCAGTCCAAGGGACTCTCAAGAATCTTCTCTAATACCACAGTTCAAAAGCATCAATTATTCAGTGCTCAACCTTTTTTATGGCTCAGCTCTCACATCCATATGTGACTACTGGAAAAGTTAATTTTTACACAAAGGCAGAACCAGAAATTTAGAAGTTAATTTTTACACAAAGATAGAACCAGAAATCTCGTATTTTTCCCACTTGTATTTAAAATGGCCCCTTTTCCCCTCAGTCTGGTGGACTACAGATGAATCAAGTAGTTCCTGAAAGCCCCGCAGGCTAGTTATATCGCAAGAGCAGAGGAGGGGGAAATGCAAGCTCTTGTTTTTCCTTTCTGCTGTTAAAATCCCACTTAGTAACCCAAAGCTGGAGTCTCAGGCAATGGGGACTTGTTTGTTTTTCAAGGCTTCAGTGTCCACAATATCTGTAGAGACTTGAGGAGCGGTAGGAATAGACAAAACTACATCACATTCAAAGATACCAATGACAAAACTTGAAGACACGAACAAGAGCTTTCAGGATAAAGAGAACTAGAGTATAGAGATGAGAACCAAGGGAGAGGTAAAAGGAGGAGGGACAGAAAGGACTGAAAATGAGACAGAGACAGAGAGATTGCCATTTCTACCCACCCACTGTGGATATCTATTCAGCTCCCAACCTTGTACGTTTCCAGAAAGGGCCTGTTAAGGAGAGAGCACCCTGTCCACTGTCCACCAGGGTGATCAAGCCTGGAAAACAGTATGTTATACATCATGTGTGGGACTGCAATCCACAAGTGGACCTCTCACCCACATGTACACCAGTATTTAGAAATCTGTCACTTCAGCCCACCCCCTATGGGACTTCTCCTGGAGGCAAGAAAATAAAGGTGAGAATATTGGGATGATCAGACTTCTAGCCACTACATGATATGAGATTTCACCTCAATCTGTCAGTGGGGAGCCCACTGGATGAAGGTCTGCTGGGTATGAGGCAACTCTCTCCCCTCTCTGCTCATCACCCATCAAAGAGAGCCATTGCCGGCCAGAGGGAGCAGGTCTCACAAGCTGAGAGGAGTGATGCTGTAGCTGCCTGACATCCACACTCTCAGATGGAAAGGACAGAGAGAAAAGAAGTAGATTCAGGAGAGGGAAAGGGACAAAGGGAACGTGATGAGTGAAAAAGGACAAAGTTAAAATGTTAGTTGCTCAGTTGTGTTTGACTCTTTGAGACCCCATGGACTGTAGCCCACCAGGCTCCTCTGTCCATGGCATTCTCCAGGCAAGAATACTGCAGTGGCTTGTCATTTCCTTCTCCAGGGGATCTTCCCCACCCAGGGATCAAACCCTGATTTGATTTCAGGGTGATTTCAGGCTGATTCTTTACCATCTGAGCCACCAGGGAAGCCCCAAAAGGACAGAGGGGAAATGATGAAGGAAAAAGGACAAGGGGAGAGGGGGAAAGCATTGCCGTAGTGAGGGGACTGAGGCCTCAGGGGGCTGGAAGGCAGACTTAGCAAACATGGTGATGCTGAAGGTTGAGGTGGACATTTGTCACCCACTGGGAAGGTACGTATGGTGATCATGGAGGCACCCATATCCGCTCCCCAGATAGATACAGCTGCCCTGTGTTGGGCACCACAAAGTTTGTTACTGACCAGGGTTCCTGTCCTTTCCCAGTCCATAGAAATTAATCAGAGCCCGGAAAAGAAATCCAGACAAGGCTTTACTGGGGTCTCTGCTGCAGCATGGGAAAATGAGAACAATCAACTCCGAAAGTGACCGGTTGAACTTGTTCCTTAATGGGGTGAGGGTAAGGGTGTCTCCAGGGGGTATGTCTCTTACATGTGCAAGGGCCATGCACAGTACCCTGTTTTTGCTCTAGGCTCCTATAAGGTGGCAAATGGGGTTTTGATCTCTGTATTTTGGGGTCCAGAATTTGCCCCAAGTGTGCATGCACGCAATTATTTTCCGTCCCATATAGTCTGTATTTTGTTGCTGGAGGTGCAAGCAGTGTAGCACTGCAGGAAAGGGTCCCAGGTCCCAGCCTGTCTTAGTTTTGGAAATGGACTTTTTTTTCTTACTTTCCTTTCTCAATTGTCAGTTATTATTGTATATAATTGCAACTATTTTTAAAAATTGATTTTATATTCTGCAACTTTTCTTACTCCACATTGGTTTTAGTGGGGGTTTTGCCTGTAATTCTTAGGCTTTTCTACATATAAAGTCATATCACATGTGAATAGAGATAATTTAACTTCTCTTTCAATTTGGATGCCTTTTTGCTTGTTCTTGCTCAATTGCTCAGGCCAGGACTTCCAATACCATGGCAAATAGAAGTGGTAAGATTGTCTTGGTCTTAGGAAAAGCCTTTCACCTTTGAATATGTTAATGATGGGGCTTTTAAAAATCATGTTGAGAAAATCCCCTTTTATTCCTAGTTTGTTAAAACAGTTTTTACCATTCAGTTCAGTTCAGTTGCTCAGTCGTGTCTGACTTTTTGAGACCCCATGAACCGCAGCAGGCCAGGCCTCCCTGTCCATCACCAACTCCCAGAGTCCACCCAAACCCATGTCCATCAAGTCGGTGATGCCATCCAACCATCTCATCCTCTGTTGTACCCTTCTCCTCCTGCCTTCAATCTTTCCCAGCATCAGGGTCTTGTCTAATGAGTCATCCTTTTGCATCAGATGGCCAAAGTATTGGAGTTTCAGCTTCAACATCAGTCCTTCCAATGAACACCCAGGATGGATGGATTGGTTGGATCTCCTTGCAGTCCAAGGGACTCTCAAGAGTCTTCTCCAACACCACAGTTCAAAAGCATCAATTCTTCAGCGCTCCTTTAGGATGGATTGGTTGGATCTCCTTGCAGTCCAAGGGACTCTCAAGAGTCTTCTCCAACATCACAGTTCCAAAGCATCAATTCTTCGGCGCTCAGCTTTCTTTATAGTCCAACTCTCACATCCATACATGACCACTGGAAAAACCATAGCCTTGACTAGCCAGACCTTTGTTGGCAAAGTAATGTCTCTGCTTTTTAATATGCTGTCTAGGTTGGTCATAACTTTCCTTCCAAGGAGTAAGCGTCTTTTAATTTCATGGCTGCAATCACCATCTGCAGTGATTTTGGAGTCCAGAAAAATTAAGTCAGCCACTGTTTCCACTGTTTGCCCATCTATCTGCCATGAAGTGATGGGACCGGATGCCATGATCTTAGTTTTCTGAATGTTGAGCTTTAAGCCAACTTTTTCACGCTCCTCTTTCACTTTTATCAAGAGGCTCTTTAGTTCTTCTTCACTTTCTGCCATAAGGGTGGTGTCATCTGCATATCTGAGGTTATTGATATTTCTCCCAGCAGTCTTGATTCCAGCTTGTGCTTCATCCAGCCCAGTGTTTCTCATGATGTACTCTGCATATAAGTTAAATAAGCAGGGTGACAATATACAGCCTTGAAGTACTCCTTTTCCTATTTGGAACCAGTCTGTTGTTCCATGTCCGGTTCTAACTGTTGCTTCCTGACCTGCATACGGGTTTGTCAAGAGGCAGGTCAGGTGGTCTGGTACTCCCATCTCTTTCAGAATTTTCCACAGTTTATTGTGATCCACACTGTTAAAATATGTCAAATGGATTTTCTGTGGCAACTGAAATTATCACGTGGGTTTATCTTCCATTCCATTATTAATATGATGTATTACATTTCATACATTGTACCATCCTTGCATTTCAAGAACAAACCCCACTTGAAAAGAACAACAAAACTGATAAATCTTTCACCAGTGACTAAGAAAAAAGACAGGATTCAACTACTGAATCAGAAATTAAAGTGGGGACATTACTACAAATTTTATAGAAATGAAAAGTGTTGTAAGAGTACTAGGAACAATTGTACACCAATAATTGGATGATCTGGATAAAACGGACAAATTCCTAAAAGAAGACTGGATAATAAAGAATGGAAAATCTGAATAAATCTATGACTAGTGTGGGATCGAATCTATAATCAAAACCCTCTCAACCAAGGAGAGCCCTGGACCAGGTGCTTTCCTGTTGATTCTATAAATCATGTACAAAGAGCTAGCATCGGTGCTTCTTAAATTCTTCCCAAAAAACTGGCGAGGAAAGGACATTTTAACTCATTTCATAAGTCCAGTATGCCAATGCGATGGTATCCACACCAATTCCAATGTAAGACAGTGATACTACCAGAACAGAAAACTACGGGCAAATAGCCCCTATAAATATTGATGCAAATGTCTTCATCAAAATAGTGGCCAACTGAACTGATCATTGTTTTAAGAAATTATACACCATAACCTTGTGCATGCCTCCTCTTAGCTCATTCCACCACCACTGGGCTGTCAAAGTTAGAAATTCAATTTCCCTTTTGAACCTAAATAGCACTTTATCTCTACTTTCATAATATCATTTTAACCTGGTATTATCGTTATTTGTATATAGCATGTTTCTCAGATTTTCTTCTGTATTTAATCACATAACCTGTAAATAACAAGAAATTTTTCCCTTTTTAATCATAATTTCTTTCCTTGGCCAAGACTTGTAGCTGCTTATAGCAATGTGTCTAATTTAAGCAAAAAGTAGATTGTTTCAAATTACGTGAATTAGATTACTAAAACTACAGGGGTAGGAGATGCTGAGCTTGGATGTAACACAGCAAGGAAAATGCTGCCACTCAATATTTGTGAATAGATGCCAGAAACTCGGCCATAGAGGGCCCAGAAAAGCTAGTTGCCACCATCATGAGACTTGCAGAAAGATTCAGTCTTCAAACGTACAAATGATGCCACACATTGCTCTAAAGTGTGTGTGTGTGGTAAAACCTAAGTGGATTCCTGCAGACAGGAAGTCTTAAAATTGTAGCTTTCAGTCTATTTAGTACGGCAAAATAAGAATTGGAGTGGGTAGAGTGAGTCTTTCTAAACTGTCTGCCAGGTACCTCCTATTTTTCTTATTATATTTACAAGGACCTTGCTACCACTTTCTTAAAATTGCAGTATAGTTGCTTTACCATGCTGTGTTAGTTTGTGGTGTACAGCAAAGTGAATCAACCCCACGTATACACATATCTCCTCTTCCTTGAATTTCCTTCCCTTTTAGGTAACCACAGAGCATTGAGTAGAGTCCCCTGTGCTGTATAGTCAGTTCTCATTAGTTATGTATTTTATACAGAACAGTGTATATATGCCAATCCCAATCTTCCAATCCGTTCCACTCTCTCCCCCACTTGGTATCCATACATTTATTCTCTATGTCTATGTGTCTATTTCTGCCTTGCAGATAAGTTCTCTATACCATTTTCTTAGATTCCACATATAGACATTAATATATGATATTTGTTTTTCTCTTTCTGACTTATTCACTCTGTATGACAGTTCATCCATGTCTTTACAAATGGCACAATTTTGTTCCTTTTATGGTTGAGTAATATTCTATTGTATATATGTACATCTTCTTTATCCATGCCTCTGTTGATTGACATTTAGGTTGTTTCCATGTCTTGACTATTGTAGATAGTGCTGCAATGAACCTTTGGGGTGCATATATCTTTTTGAATTATGATTTTCTCCAGATATACCCAGGATTGAGATTGCTGGGTCAGATAGTAGTTCTGTTTTTAGTTTTTTAAGAAATCTCCATAGTGGCTGTACCAATTTACATTCCCATCAACAGTGTAGGCGGGTTCCCTTTTCTCCATGCCCTCCCTAGCATTTATTGTTTGTAGAGTTTTAAACATTATTTATTTATTTTTGACTGTGCTGAATCTTCATTTCTGGGTGGACTTTTCTCTAGTTGTGGCAAGCAGGGGACACTCTCTAGTTATGGTGTGCAGGCTTCTCATTGTTGTGGCTTCTCTTGTTGCTAAGCACAGGCTCTAGGGCGC
Organism: Giraffa tippelskirchi; assembly: GCF_054371585.1. Lineage (NCBI taxonomy): Eukaryota > Metazoa > Chordata > Mammalia > Artiodactyla > Giraffidae > Giraffa > Giraffa tippelskirchi. Next base: position 63,619,341 of record NC_137276.1, on the reverse strand, counting down.
GCAAGCTTCAGTAGTTGCAACATGAGGGCTCAGTAGCTGTTGTTCCTGGGCTCTAGCGCACAGGCTCAATAGTTGTGGCACACAGGCTGTTTGTAGACTTTTTGATGGTCATTCATTCTGACTGACGTGAGGTGACACTTCCTTGTAGTTTTGATTTGCATTTCTCTGATAATTAAGATGTTGAGCGTCCTTTCATTGCTTGTTGCCCATCTGCCTGTCGTCTTTGGAGAAATTTCTGTTTGGGAATTCTGTCCATCATTTGATTGAATTATTTGTTTGATGTAGAGCTGCATTAGCTGCTTATAGAGTTTTGAGATGAATCCTTTGTCAGTTACTTTGCTTGCAAATATTTTCTCCCATTCTGAGTGTTGCCTTTTCATTGTTTGTGGTTTCCTTTGTTGTGTAAATGTTTTTAAGTTTCATTAGGTCCCATTTGTTCTTATTTTCATTACTGAAGGAAGTGGATAAAAAAAAAAACAATTAAAAAAAAAAAAAAGATCTTGTTGTGATTTATGCTTGACACTATTTTGAATGGAAGCAATACTAGCAAGCATTTGACCTTTCTTCTGGTGTTAACTGAAATTCTTAAAAACAAATTTCACAATCAAGTGTGATATTTACTAGAAGTTCACAGTAGCTACCTGTTACAGATTAAGGAGGTTCCCTAAGAGTCGGACACGACTGAAGCGACTTAGCAGCAGCAGCAGCAGCAGCAGCTACTACTTTTAGTTTCCAGTTTGTCTTGATTTTTAATCATGTGGATGTCAAACACCTTCTCAAGCAATTAATATTTATTAAAGCTGAGGATTTAATTAGTCGATTTTATTTTATATTTTTTAATTGTACTAGAGTATAGTTGATTTACAGTGTGTTACTTTCAGGTGTACAGCAAAGTGACTGAGTTATGCATATACATTTATTCATACTTTTTTAGATTCTTTTTCCATATAGGGGAAGGAATATTCAGTAGAGTCCCTGTGCTGTATAGCAAGTCCTAGTAGGTTATCTATTTTATGTATAGTAGTGTGTGTATATCCCAAGCTCATAATTTATCCTCCCCGGCTCCATTTCCCCTTTGTTAACCATTTTTGTTGTTGTTGTTCAGTCGCTAAGTCATATCCGACTCTTTGTGACCCCCTGGACTGCAGCATGCCAGGCTTCCCTGTCCTTCACTATCTCCCCGAGTTTGCTCAAACTCATGTCGATCGAGTCGGTGATGCCATCTAACCATCTCATCCTCTGTCATCCTCTCTCCTCCTGCCCTCAACCTTCTCCAGCATCACGGTCTTTTCCAATGAATTGGCTCTTTGCACCAGGTGGCGCAAGTATTGGAGCTTCAGCGTCAGTCCTTCCAGATTGATTTCCTTTAGGATTGACTGGCTTGATCTCCTTGCTGTCCAAGGGACACACAAGAGTTCTTCTCCAGCACTACCATTGGAAGGCATCAATTCTTTGGCACTCAGCCTTCTTTGTGGTCCACCTCTCACATCATTCATGACTACCGTAAAAACCATAGCTTTGACTATATGGACCTTTGTCGGGAAAGTGATGTTGCTGCTTTTTGATACACTGTCTAGGTTTGTCACAGATGCTTGCTCCTTGGAAGGAAAGTTTTTAATTTCATGGTTGCAGTCACTGTCTGCAGTGACTTTGGAGCCCAAGAAAATAAAAGTCTGTCGCTGTTTCCATTTTTCCCCATCTATTTGCCATGAAGTGATGGGACTGGATGCCATGATCTTAGTTTTTTGAATGTTGAGTTTTAAGCCAGCTTTTTCACTCTCCTCTTTTCACCTTCATTAAGACATTATTTAGGTCCTCTTCACTTTCTGCCATTAAAGTGGTATCATCTGCATATCTAAAGTTGTTGATATTTCTCCCGGCAATCTTGATTCCAACTTGGAATTCATCCAGCCCAGCATTTTGTATGATGTACTCTGCATATAAGTTAAATAAGCAGAGTGACAATATACAGCCTTGAGGTAATCCTGTCCCAATTATTGAACCATTCTGTTGTTCTATGTTCAGTTCTAACTGTTGCTTCTTGACCTGCATACAAGTTTCTTAGGAGGCAGGTCAGGTGGTCTGGTATTCTCATCTCTTGAAAGAGTTCCCACAGTTTGTTGTGATCCACACAGTCAAAGACTTTAACATAGTCAATGAAGCAGAAGTACATGTTTTCCTGGAACTCGCTTGCTTTTTCTATGATTTAATGGATGCTGGCAATTTGATCTCTGGTGCCTCTGCCTTTTCTAAATCCAGCTTGTACATCTGGAATTTTTTGGTTCATGTACTGTTGAGGCCTAGTTTGAAGGATTTTGAGTATTATCTTGCTAGCATGTGAAATGAGCACAATTATGCTCTAGTTTGAACATTCTTTGGCATTGCCCTTCTTTGGGATTGGAATGAAAACTGACCTTTTCCGGTCCTGTGGCCACTGCTGAGTTTTCCAGATTTGCTGGCATATCGAGTGCAGCACTTTCACAGCATCATCTTTTAGGATTTGAAATAGCTCAGCTGGAATTCCATCACCTCCACTAACTTTGTTCATAGTGATGCTTCCTCAGGCCCACTTGACTTCACACTCCAGGATATCTAGAGTGACCACACCATCATGGTTATTTGGGTTATTGAGACCTTTTTTGTACTGTTCTTCTGTGTATTCTTGCCACCTCTTCTTAATCTCTTATGCTTCTGTAAGGTCCATACCGTTTCTGTCCTTTATTGTGCCCATCTTCGCATAAATGTTTCCTTGGTATCTCTAATTTTTTTGAAGAGATTTCTAGTCTTTCCCATTCTGTTGTTTTCCTCTATTTCTTTTCACTGCTCACTTAGGAAGGCTTTCTTACCTCTCCTTGCTAGTCTCTGGAACTCTGCATTCAGATGGGTATACCTTTCCTTCCCTCCTGTGCCTTTCACTTCTCTTCTTTTCTCAGCTATTTGTAAGGCCTCCTCAGACAACCATTTTGCCTTCTTGCATTTCTTTTTCTTGGGGATGGTTTTGGTCACTGCCTCCTGTACAACGTTATGAAACTGTCCATTGTTCTTCAGGGACTCTATTAGATCTAATCCCTTGCATTTATTCATCCTTTACACTGTATAATCATAAGGGATTTGATTTAGGTCGTACCTGAATGACCGAGTGGTTTCCCTACTTTCTTCAATTTAAGTCTGAATTTTGCAATAAGGAGTTCCTAAGTTTTTTGTTTTTAATCTGTGAGCCTGTTTCTATTTTGTAAATAAGTTCATTTATATCATTTTTAAAGAACTAGATTCCACATTTGAATGAGATCATCTTTCTCTGCCTGACTTCACTTAATATGATAATCTCTGTGTTTATCCATATTGTTGCAAATGGCATTACTTCATTCTTTTTAATAGGTCACTAATATTCCATTGTATATATGTTCCACATCATCTTTATTCATTCCTCTGTCAATGGACATTTAGGTTGCTTCCTTGTCTTGACTACTGTAAATAGTGCTACAGTGATTATTGGGGTGTGTGTATCATTTAGCTATGGTTTCTCTGGATCTATGTCCTAGAGTGGGATAGCTGGATCATATGGTAGTTATGTTTTTAACTTTTTAAGGAACACCCATACTGTTCTCCATAATGGTTATACCAATTTACATTCCCTCTACAGTGTAGGAGAGTTCTCTTTTCTCCATGCCCTTGCCAGCATTTATTGTTTGTAGACCTTTTGATGATGGCCATCCTGACCAGTGTGAGGTGATACTTCATTGTAGTTTTGATTTGCATTTCTCTGATAATTAGTGATGTTGAACATCTTTCCATCTGCTTTTTGGCCATCAGATTTTTAAAACATTGAACCATTTTTATTTCTTGGGATTATGTGGTAATGGTTTTAATTTTTAATTCAGTTTCTTTACTTGATATAGGGTTGTCCAGGATATTTCTTCTTGAGTAAATTTTGGTAATTTGTCTCTAAGAAATTTGTCAATTTCATATGAATTGTCTAATTTATTGACATAAAAATGTTCATAATATTCCATTATCCTTATCACATTTGTAAAAACTGTTGTAATGTCCCTTTTTGATGCCTGATATTGGTAATTTGTATCTTTTCTCTTGACTCTATCAGTCTAGCTAAGGGTTTGTCAATTTTTATCAACATATTCAAGAAAATATTTTTTGGCTTTACTGAATTTCTCTATGATTTGCCTGTTCTTATATCATTTATTTCTGCTCTTAGTTTTCCTCTGCTTCTTTTTGATTTAATTTGTTCTTCCTTTCTTGCCTTAAACAAACAAACAAAAAAACACTTCTACTAAAACAGAATTCACATATCATACAATTCTATAGTTTAAAATGTACTACTTGATGACTTTTAGTATATTCATCATCATTTAGTGTATTCATCATCACAATCAACTTGGGAACACTTTCATTAATCCAAAAAGAAATCTAATACCATCACTCTCTAATACCCCCATCCCTAGGCAACCACTAATCTGCTTTCTTTTTAGATTTGTCTATTCTGATGATTTTGAACTGTGGTGTTAGAGAAAACTCTTGAGAGTCCCTTGGACTGCAAGGAGATCCAACCAGTCAAATCCTAAAGGAAATCAGTCCTGAATATTCATTGAAAGGACTGATGCTGAAGCTGAAACTCCAATACTTTGGCCACCTGATGCAAAGAACTGCCTCATTGGAAAAGACCCTGATGCTGGGAAAGATTGAAGGCAGGAGGAGAAGGAGATGACAGAGGATGAGATGGTTGGATGGCATCACCAACTCAATGGACATGAGTTTGAGCAAACTCTGGGAGTTGGTGATGGACAGGGAAGCCTGGCATGCTGCAGTCCATGGGGTCACAAAGAGTTGGACACAACTGAGCAACTGAACTGACTGACTGATTCTGGGCATTTCATATACATGGCATCGTATTACCAATATACAGCCCCTGGTGATTAATTCTTTTGCTTAGTATATTTTAAGGTTCATCTACCTTGTAGCATGTATCACTACTTCATTTATTTTTATTGCTAATATTCTGTTGTATAGTTTTCCAGCTTCTTAAGGTGGAAACAAGATTATTATGGTTTTTATAATGCCCCTTAATGTTCCAAGAAAAAAGGAATAGGATGAAGAACATGATATCTGATCAATATATTTATCAAGCTCAACTATAATACAACCTGAAAACTTTAAAGGCAGATTCTTCAAACAAGCACTTCACCACAATTAGTACATTTCTTTCAGCTATTTTTTATCAAATGACTGAAATCAAGGTTTCTCAACCTTTGCACCACTGACATTTGGGAGTGATAATTTTTTTTTAGTTGTAAGTCATATAACATTGTATTAGTTTCAGGTACATAATATAATGCTTCGATATTTATACATGTTGCAAAATGATCATCACAATAATCATTAACATCCATCACGACACATAGTTACATTTTTTCCTTGTGACTTTTTTTTATTAGGCAAAGAAATTTATTAATCTTTGTTTCAAACTTTATTCTTAGGCTTTTTCATCTTAATTAGCTGCAAAGAATGAATTGTATACAAGCAAAAACTTAAAAGAGCTGCAGTGTCCAGTGGCTGGGCTTAAAGACATTAGAGATCTAGATTTTGTCAGATCCATAAACAAAATTTTAAAAGCAGTCATAATATAAAATAGCAGCTCCCAGTAACTTCTTCAAGATTTATCTTCTTCAATGGTTGACTCAATTCAGTTTGCTGCACTCTTGGAAGCCTCATCAAAATTCTCCACGAGATCTGTACCTTCATCATCATCATCTTCTCTGGCAAGTGGTGCTCCTCCGTACACAGATTGTTTGGGCAGAGCTTGACGAGTCTCCTCAAACTAGTCATACTACCTGCACCAAGTTGGTTTAAGATGCTGGGTAACATTTCGGTCAGCTGCTGTGTCTCAGCATTGCCTGTAATGGTGAAAGTGTTTGCTGCCAGAGATGCCTGAATTTTAGTGTTGTTAAAGTGGATGAATGTTCCTTGATTTGTGAACCTAGTCACCTCTTCAATACCAGGGATATTGTTTACTCCTAACTTCTTTAAAGAGAACTGAAGTTTTTTGTCATCTGCTGTGGTTGTTCTATGAACCACCTTCTTCTTTCTGCAAGCAGTTCCTTTCCCACCAATGCACACTTGTGCCGGAAACTTTCTCCTGGTTCATGATAGTTTCTTTCTTCTTGCTGGAGCGGAAATGGGACTGCGCTGGGGACTAGTTTTGGTACTCAGGTGGTCTCGGGCAGACCAGCTGAGATTAGGCGCACACATGTGGGGATGCAAGATGGCAGCTAGATGTGACTTATTTATTTTATAACTGGAAGTTTGTACTTATTGATCACCTTCACCCTTTTTACCCTTTACCCCAACCCTTTACCTTTGAAAACCACTAAATCTTTTCTCTGTATCTGTGTGTTTAGGTTTTTGTTACCATTTTGTCTTTTTAGATTGCACATACAAGTAAGATCATATAGTATTCAATAGTTATCTTTCTCTGTCCAACTTATTTCACTTGGCATGATAATCCTCAAGGTCCATTCGTGGTGTCACAAAAGACAAAACTTCTTTTTTATGGATGGTTAATATTCTATTGTGTGTATATATCACATTTTCTTTATCCATTCATTCATCAATGGACACTTAGGTTGCTTCCATGATCAATGCTGCAAAGAACATGGGTGTGCACATATATTTTCAAGTTAGTGCTTTCATTTCTGCAGATAAAAAGCCAGAAGTGGAATTGCTGGATCATATTTCTGTTTTTAACATTTGAAGAAACTTCACACTGTTTCAGAGCAGCTGAAACCATAAGTACACTAATTTTAAATCTTTTATTTTATACTGTAAATGTTAAAAGTTAATTTTTTTCTGTAGCTGCTGCTCCACCCTATGGGTTTGAAAATTAGTATTTTCATCATCTTTCATGTCTGTTTCATACTTTCCATTCTGGCGTCAGAAGTGCATCCTCTAGATTTCTTGGGAAGGTGTCATAGGAACAATATTTTTTGAGTTCCTGCATGTTGATAGATTTGTCTGTGCCTTTATACTTATAGGTTAGTTATGCTAGATATAAAACCTTTTGTTCACATTTTCTTTCCTTGGCTATCTTAAATATATTTTATATCCGTTTTCTTCTGGGATAAGGTGTTGCTGTCAACATCTAATAATGATCTAATTCTCTCTCCCTTATATGTAATGTGGTCTTTTTACCAAAATGCTCAAAGGAATTTTTTCCCTCTTTAAAATCTGGTAATTTTACAAGTACGTATTGATGTTGGTTATTCTGAGTTGTTATTCTCTGGCACACAAGTCTCTGCTCTTTCAATATATAGTTTTAAACATTTTTAGGAAATTGTTGTGTCCATCTCAGCCTACTCATAATGATGCTGTTGGATAGGAATGTCTGAGACACTTGCCTGGGTCCCTCTTACTTGTGGAGAGCCCCCACAGACGTTTACTGGACCAGAGCCAATATTGTGGCTGGAACAGCCCTGTGGTTCTTAACTATGACTGCAGGGAGCACCTCAGCAAAAACCATCAGGGAACTTTAAAGAACAAGATTACTCAAAGATCCTAGAGGGTACACCACCATCCAGGGCCACAGAGTTTGTCATGGGTAGAGTAGCGGGGAGCACAAATCTGGCGGATTCTGCCTTTATTAAGTTCCCAGGATAGGGTGCCTGAGATTTTGTGCCTGCCTCAGTATTGGCAAATTTCAAGTACCAGAGTGGGACCAGGGCATGGGAAGGGAAAAACAGATATGGTAGAATGGTTATTTATCTAGGACAGAGGTCCCCAGCCACCTGTTAGGGACTAGGCTGCACTTCAGGAGGTGAGAGGTGAGTGAGAGTGAAGCTTCATCTGCCACCCTCGTCACTCTTCCATCACCCTTAGATGGGGTCATCTAGTTGCAGGAAAACAAGCTCAGGGCTCCCACTGATTCTGAATTATGGTGAGTTGTAGAATTATTTCATTATATATCACAGTGTAATAACAGAAATAAAGTACACAATAAATGTAATGCTCTTGAATTATCCCCAAACCATCCCCCTGCCCCGGGTCTATGGGAAAATAATCTCCACAAAACCAGTCTCTGGTGCCAAAAAGGTTGGGGACAGCTGATCTAGGACACAGGACTTTCTGTTAATAAAAGGGGAACTCCAGGGGTGGGACAGCCTGATTACTTATCTATTTGTTTTGCTTGTAGCTGTGTCATACAGCTGGCAGTATGTTTAAGATGGATGCCTTTGAAATGGATGTCTCAGCAATCAACAGCTTCATGTCAGGCACCCACACTACAGAAAGTTTTCATGAAATATAATTTTTAAGCATGATTCTCTTTACTTAGTTGTGTTATTTAGGGATCTTCATTATCTCTGTTAGATCTTCTTTGCTTATTTTCAGTGTCATTTTCTTTTTACTTATTTTTATTTTAAAAACGGTCCTCTTTATCTTTGACTTATCCATCTGCCTATTGATGGACACTTGGATTGCTTCCATTTTGGCTACTGTAAATACACTGTTATTAAAGTGACTGTACAAATAAATATCTCTTTGAGCATCTACTTTCATTACTTTTGGAAATATACTCAAAAGAGCAACGTATAGTGACTGAACGATTTTAGAATCACCAGCAATGTGTGAACATTTTTTGCTAGGGATGGCAAAACTACTTTTGCTATTTTTTTCTTTGTATCTCAACAGCTTTCCCCCCTACTTTCCTCTATTACTGCCTTTTCTTTGTAATGACACATTTTGATTACTTTTCATTTCCATTTGCATAAGTTCTTGAGATATTTTCTTGGTGGTTACAATGTGGACTACATATAACATCCTAAAGTTATAATAATCTGATCTGAATTAATAACAGTTTCTGTAATCACAAATGAAAACTCTACCCCTGTACAGATCCACTCCCATTTGTTACTGAGGTCACAAATTATAACTTTATAGATTGTACCCATTAACAGATTTATTTTTATGCATTTGTCTTCTAAATCCTCTACCTTTATTATAGATTTTTATATTTTCTTATGGCTTCACGTCAATGTCTAGAGTCCTTTCAACTAGAAGCATTTTTTTTTTAATAAATTTATTTATTTATTTTAGTTGGGGGCTAATTACTTTACAATATTGTAATAGTTTTTGCCATACATTGACATGAATCAGCCATGGGTTTACATGTGTTCCCCTTCCTGGACCCCCCACCCACCTCCCTCCCCATCCCATCCCTCTGGGTCATCCCATTGCCCCGGCCCTGAGCATTTGTCTCATGCATTGAACATGGAATGGTGTTCTGTTTCACATATGATAATATACATGTTTCAATGCTATTCTCCCAGAACGTCCCACCCTCACCTTCTCCCTCAGAGTCCATAAGACTGTTCTATGCATCTGTGTCTCTTATTCTGTCTCGCATATAGGGTTATCGTTACCATCTTTCAAATTCCATATATATGCATTAGTATACTGTATTGGTGTTTTTCTTTGGCTTACTTCACTCTGTATAATGGGCTCCAGTTTCATCCATCTCAATAGAACCGATTCAAATGTATTTTTTTTAATGGCTGAGTAATATTCCATTGTGTATATGTACCACAGCTTCCTTATCCATTCGTCTGCTGATGGACATCTAGGTTGCTTCCATGTCCTGGCTATTGTAAACAGTGCTGCGATGAACATTGGGGTACACGTGTCTCTTTCAATTCTGGTTTCTTCGGTGTGTATGCCCAGCAGTGAGATTGCTGGGTCATATGGCAGTTTTATTCCCAGTTTTTTAAGGAATCTCCACACTGTTCTCCATAGTGGCTGTACTAGTTTGCATTCCCACCAACAGTGTAAGAGGGTTCTCTTTTCTCCACACCCTCTCCAGCATTTATTGCTTGTAGACTTTTGGATAGCAGCCATTCTGACTGGTGTGAAATGATACCTCATAGAAGCATTTCTTATAGTGCAGGTCTAGTGGTAAAGAACTCCTTCAGCTTTTGTCTATCTGCAAATGTCTTAATTTCTCCCTTATTTTTGTAGAACAGATTTACTATGTACATAGTTCTTGACTGTCAGTGCTTTAAAAGCAAAGCACTGCCTTCTGACTTCCTGCTGCTGCTGCTGCTGCTGCTGCTAAGTCGCTTCAGTTGTGTCCAACTTTGTGTGACCCCATAGACGGCAGCCCACCAGGCTCCCCCGTCCCTGGGATTCTCCAGGCAAGAACACTGGAGTGGGTTGCCATTTCCTTCTCCAATGCACGAAACTGAAAAGTGAAAGTGAAGTCGCTCATTCATGTCCGACTCTTAGTGACCCCATGGACTGCAGCCTACCAGGCTCCTCTGACCATGGATTTTCCAGGCAAGAGTACTGGAGTGGGGTGCCATTGCCTTCTCCTCTGACTTCCTAGGTTTCTGCTAATAAACCCACTGATAATCTTATTCAGGATTCCTCGGACAGTAATTCAGTACTCTCTTGCTGCTTAAGAGTTTGATTATAGTATATCTCAGGGTCATTCTCTTGAGTTTATCCTACTTGGAATTCTTTAAGCTTCTGGTATTTGTCAGACTACTGACTGACATGACTACAAATTTGGGAAGTTACTGACCATTATTTTTTCAAATTATCTCCCAGAAATCTTCTTCCTCAATTCATATAATGTATGTGCTAGGCTGTTTGATGGTGTCATGTAAAGTCCCTTTGGCTCTGTTCACTTTTCTACACTCTTTCTGCCCCTCAGACTTGATAATTTGTAATGACTTGTCCGCAAGTTGTCTGATTTATTCCTCTGCCTAGCTGAACCTGCTGTTGAACCCCTCTAGTGTATTTTTCAGTTCTAGAATTGTTTGGTTCTTTTAAACTGATTTTCATTTTGTTCATGTTTCATCTGCTGACTTAGTTCTTTGTCCATGCTCTCCTTCAGCTCCTTGAGCATATTTGGAACAGGTGTTTTAGGGCAGGAGGGAGGCTTGAAATGGAAGAGATATATGTATACTTATGGCTGATTCACGTTGTTGTAAGGGAATGTGGGAAAGATAACACTGATTATTTTTAATATTGACTTTTTTCCATTTCATGATAAAAATCTGAAAGTGTTTCATGTTACAAAGCCTTATACTTTTCTGCCTTTTAAATGTAAAGTAAAAAATAGAATATATAGGTAAATTTAAGTATCTCTTCATCTACGAGTTAACAACTACAGGGTTATTATGCAGAATATGATTTAACCCCTGATATATCCAAAAAAACCTAGATTGCAATGGAGCTTAATTGCATTTATGGTTTTAAGGAAGATATTAAAATAATTATTTTGGCTCTTTGTAGACTTAAGTGAATGCCCTTTCTACAACTGACTAAAGATAAAATTCATCTCTCTAAAAAGTCATGAAATGTACACATCACTCTACATATTAAGATGCTCTATTCTGAATCTTTTAAAGTGCTTAGCCTAAAACAGATCTGTATTACAAATAAGTCTGGTAGGAATTGGAGCAACCAAATGACAAAAACCTAAGGGTTTTCTTTTTTCAGATTCTAGAGCTCATTTTACCTGTGATTATCTTTTTTTTTGTACAACTAATCTCAGCTGAATAGTGCTGCAACAGGAACTCAACAAGGCTTCAAAAAGCAGAATATAAACTTTTACATTTGATAAGACTTCCTATTAATTTTTTATAACTTAGTCTTCCTGCATCAAAATGTATATTTAATGGAAGGCTACATTTACACACAAAGGAAACTTTGAAGTCCTCAAATACAAGTTAATAAAACAGGCACCCAAGAACTTTACTGTTCCACTACAGTTACTTTTGCAAAACTCATTAGTGTGGTAGAATAATATCCAAGGACATTAGGAAATTGGACTATGAAATCTATTTCATTCTGATAAATCTTGTAATTAAACAAATGGTACTCTCTAGGACTGATATTCATTCTAATGTCTCTAAGTTATCCAATACCATTCCTGCTAAATAATACACTTCTACCAGAGTGAAATGTGGTCCACTGGAGAAGGCAATGGCAAACCACTTCAGTATTCTTGCCTTGAGAACCCCATGAATAGTATGAAAAGGCAAAAAGATAGGACATTGAAAGACGAACTCCACAGGCTGGTAGGTACCCAACATGCTACTGGAGATCAGTAGGAAAATAACTCCAAAAAGAATGAAGAGACAGAGACAAAGCAAAAACAACACCCAGTTGTGAATGTGACTGGTGACAGAAGCAAGGTTCGATGCTGTAAAGAGCAATATTGCATAGGAGCCTGGAATGTTAGGCCCATGAACCAAGGCAAATTGGAAGTGGTCAAACAGGAGATGGCAAGAGTGAATGTCTGCATTTTAGGAATGAGCAAACCAAGATAGACTGGAATGGGTGAATTATACTCAGATGACCATCATATCGACTACTGTGGGCAAGAATCCCTTAGAAGAAATGGAGTAAACATCATAGTCAACAAAAGACTCCAAAATGCAGTACTTGGATGCAATCTCAAAAACGACAGAAGGATCTCTGTTCGTTTCCAAGGCAAGCCATTCAATATCATGGTAATTCAACTCTATTCCCGACCAGTAATGCTGAAGAAGCTGAATTTGAACGGTTCTATGAAGATTTACCAGAGAAGGCAATGGCACCCCACTCCAGTACTCTTGCCTGGAAAATCCCATGGACGGCGGAGCCTGGTAGGCTGCAGTCCATGGGGTCGCTGAGAGTTGGACAGGATTGAGCGACTTCCCTTTCACTTTTCACTTTCATGCACTGGAGAAGGAAATGGCAACCCACTCCAGTGTTCTTGCCTGGAGAATCCCAGGGACAGAGGAGCCTGATGGGCTGCCGTCTATGGGGTCACATAGAGTTGGCCACGACTGAAGTGACTTAGCAGCATGAAGATTTACAAGTCCTTTTACAACTAACATCCAAAAAAGATATCCTTTTCATTATAGGGGACTGGAATGAAAAAGTAGGAAGTCAAGAAACACCTGGAGTAACAGGCAAATTTGGCCTTGAGTAGAGAATGAAGCAGGGCAAAGGCTCATAGAGGTTTGCCAAGAGAATGCACTGATCATAGCAAACACCCTCTTTCAACAACACAAGAGAAGACTCTACACATGGACATCACCAGATGGCCAACACCTAAATCATATTGATTATATTCTTTGCAGCCAAAGATGGAGAAGCTCTATACAGTCAGCAAAAACAAGACCGGGAATGGACTGTGGCTCAGATCATGAATTCCTTATTGCCAAATTCAGACTTAAATTGAAGAAAGTAGGGAAAACCATTAGATGATTCAGATATGACCTAAATCAAATCCCTTATGATTATACAGTGGAAGTGACAAATAGATTTAAGGGACTAGATCTGATAGAGTGCCTGATGAACTATGGATGGAGGTTCATGACATTGTACAGGAGACAGGGAGCAAGACCATTCCCAAGAAAAAGAAATGCAAAAAAGCAAAATGGCTGTCTGAGGAGGCCTTACAAATAGCTGTGAAAAGAGAAGCGAAAAACAAAGGAGAAAAGGAAATATATACCCATTTGAATGCAGAGTTCCAAAGAATAGCAAAGAGAGATAAAAAAGCCTTCCTCAATGATCAGTGCAAAGAAATAGAGGAAAACAATAGAATGGGAAAGACCAGAGAGATCTCTTCAAGAAAATTAGAGATACCAAGGGAACATTTCATGCAAAGATTGGCTCAATAAAGGACAGAAACAGTATGGACCAAGCAGAAGATATTAAGAAGAGGTGGCAAGAATACACAGAAGAACTGTACAAAAAAGATCTTCACAAACCAGATGATCACGATGGTGTGCTCACTCACCTAGAGCCAGACATCCTGGAATGTGAAGTCAAGTGGGCCTTAGGAAGCATCACTACAGACAAAGCTAGTGGAGGTGATGCAATTCCAGTTGAGCTATTTCAAATCCTAAAAGATGATGCTGTGAAAGTGCTGTCCTCAATATGCCACCAAATTTGGAAAACTCAGCAGTGGCTACAGGACTGGAAAAGGTTAGTTTTCATTTCAATCACAAAGAAAGGCAATGCCAAAGAATGCTCAAACTACCACAAAATTGCATTCATCTCACACGCTAGTAAAGTAATGCTCAAAATTCTCCAAGTCAGGCTTCAACAATACATTAACTGTGAAATTCCAGATGTTCCAGCTGGTTTTAGAAAAGGCAGAGGAACCAGAGATCAAATTGCCAACATGCGTTGGATCATCAAAAAAGCAAGAGAGTTCCAAAAGAACATCTATTTCTGCTTTATTGACTATGCCAAAGCCTTTGACTGTGTGGATCACAACAAACTGTGGAAAATTCTGAAAGAGGTGGGACTACCAGAGAAATCTGTATGCAGGTAAGGAAGCAACAGTTAGAACTGGACATGGAACAACAGACTGGTTCCAAATAGGAAAAGGAGTATGTCAAGGCTGTATACTGTCACCCTGCTTATTTAACTTATATGCAGAGTACATCATGAGAAACGCTGGGCTAGAAGAAGCACAAGCTGGAATCAAGATTGCCAGGAGAAATATCAATAGCCTCAAATATGCAGATGACAACAGCCTTATGGCAGAAAGTGAAGAAGAACTAAAGAGCCTCTTGATGAAAGTGAAAGAGGAGAGTGAAAAAGTTGGCTTAAAGCTCAACATTCAGAAAACTAAGATCCTGGCATCCAGTCCTATCACTTCATGGCAAATAAATGAGGAAACAGTAGCAGACTTTATTTTGGGGGGCTCCAAAGTCACTGCAGATGGTGACTGCAGCCATGAAATTAAAAGATGCTTACTCCTCGGAAGAAAAGTTATGACCAACCTAGACAGCATATTAAAAAGCAGAGACATTACTTTGTCCACAAAGGTTCGTCTAGTCAAGGCTATGGTTTTTCCAGTAGTCATGTATGGATGTAAGAGTTGGACTGTGAAGAAAGCTGAGTGCCGAAGAATTGATGCTTTTGAACTGTGGTGTTGGAGAAGACTCTTGAGAGTCCCTTGGACTGGAAAGAGATCCAACCAGTCCATCCTAAAGGAGATCAGTCCTGGGTGTTCATTGGAAAGACTGATGTTGAAGCTGAAACTCCAATATTTTGGCCACCTGATGCAAAGAGCTGACTTATTTGTAAAGACCCTGATGCTGAGAAAGATTGAGGGCAGGAGGAGAAGGGGACGACAGAGAATGAGATGGTTGGATGGCATCACCGACTCAATGGAGATGAGTTGAGAACTCCAGGAGTTGGTGATGGACAGGGAGGACTGGCGTGCTGCAGTCCATGGGGTCGCAAAGAGTCGGACTTGACTGAACGGAACTGAACCAGAGTGAAATAAGTGCACCAAGAGAAGAGACTGATTCTTGTGTTGCTGGCCATCCAGACTAAGGTATCATTTTTCTTTCTGCTTTCTTTGCAAATCTACATTTCCTAATTCTGTTTATTCTTTCTCAAGTGACTGACGTATTTAATCATAACTGGTGGTGGTGGCTGTGCTATTTTGGTATTAAACTAAGTTTCTTAATGGCAAGCATTTAGTCATTCAGTTGTTTAGCTCATGGGGCCCTAAACATTTGTTCATTTTTTACCTTGTATGGACTTAAGTGGAAACCTGGCATAGAATTTACATATAATCATATGACTCCATAAGGATATTCAGATTCTCCTCAGCTGCAATGACATAAACACACATATAAGGTATTATTTGTGTGTGTGTGTGTGTGTGTGTGTGTTTACTGCTTACAACTGAACCCTTTTTATACTGTAGTAACCATTTTATTATAAATTCACCAACATACATGGTCGGTTGCTTCTTTCACTACTGCATTTACCATCTAGCTTTCTGAAAAATCCTAAAGTCACTTCATTGTCTTTTAAATCAATCCTACTAGTTATGATATTTACTTACCCTGACTGAGTGTTGTGGGGAACACACCAGTTCACTCCTGTTAACCTGATGATACTGGTGATAATTAATTCTATGGTTAAAGTTAATGAACAATGAAACTTCCAGTCTTAAAGGATGGACACTTAGGGCTGGCGAGGAAACCACATTTTCCATGAGAGCTCTAGCTCTCATTTTAAAGTTCACCATAAAAAAAACTGCAAAGCTTTACACTGGAATTTTTTTTTCTTCTTTGCATTTATAAAGAAAAATAGTTGGTAATTATAAAACTTAGGAGGTTTCTGTAAGACCTAACTAACACTGAAAAGAGTTTACCAATCCCCTTGTGGGGTTTTGGGGTTAAATATAATGAAATTGTTAAGATTATGGAATATGTCACTTCCTTCCAAAATAGGTATTTTTTATTCTACTAGCTAAAACACATGTGGCAACAAAGGTTATATCCATTCTTTCTACCTCAATTTTATTTCTACAATTTTGAATTTACATTGCTTCCATCTAAAAAAGATTTTTTAAAAATCACCTGTGGTCAGAAAATCTGAGTAGATTAATGAACTTAATTCTCAACTGCTTACTACTTGTAGTGGAATAAAGCATAGGTGGAAGAAACTTCAGTTAACTTTTTACCAATTTTTTTTGAATACCCTCTTTCCCAGAGAATTAACCAAATTCCTATTTAAATACTGTGTGAAGGATAAAGAGCCCTTTTATGAACTAGGATTCACCATAAGAAATGTCAAGGTTAGCTTAAAGGGTCAATTAACATACTTAGGCTCAGAGCTTTCTACTACCACACCATATATCTGAATAAAGTCTTATATAACATTACTGTAAAAATTCCATAACCATAGTAATAAAGATTAGAGCTCCCTTTGAAGGTGATGTATTTTGATTAAATATCTGAAGGTTTAGAGAGCCTACATTTTCTACCATAACAACGAGACTTTAGAATGAATGAACATCAAGAATAAATCTAGGTCCTAAATATAAAGAAATAACCTGTTATTGCAATAGCATACATTCACATTCAAATATGAAAAATACCACACAGAAAACGGAAACATTTTTAAAAAAAGGTTTAAGATCATAAATAGGTTATTGTCACAACACATTTCAGAATTGAAGAAACAAACATTTTGACTGTTTAGGAATTTTTTTTTTTTTTTTATCAATTCCCTCATCATTGAAAGAACTTGTACATTTTAAAACTTCCAGTCTCCTAAGGCACAATATTTATTTAATCTGAATGCCAATATCATCATCCCCTGCTGTCTGTAGCTGGAATAAGAGGCAAGGAATTAGCACTAAGGAAAACAAAAATTTTGGACAAAATCATGAGTCATTTAAGAAAAGAAACAGACTAAGTCATGATCATTTCTGTTAAGAAGGCCAAAATTTTAAATGTAGGATCTTCTGTTAAATTTTTTTTAAATCAAAGTATTTTAACTCAAATTTAATTCACCACAGAGGAGCTATGAAAGGAGCAGATTGGTAAAAATAAAGAATACTTTAAAAAGGACTTGGAAGAAGAAAAAATCCACTTAGAAAACATAGGGGCAAACGTTAAACTGAACCGAGTTTAGAGGGCTGATTTATTCCTAGTCATCAGGCAGATCCAGAAGAAAGTTAAGACTAGGTAAACATAGTACCTAGGTTCACACTGTAAGGCATCTGTTCCTTAATCAGATGGACCATTTCAGTCCACCACCCACCAACAAAGATACACTGAAATATTATAATCAGATGCTTAACTTGTATTTTTTTTCCAACCAAAAAAAGTTTTTAAAACATAAAGGTAAAAGTTCCTCATTTTTAACCCTTTTTGTCCTCTGTGATACTAACTGAAATTTAAGGTTTTTTATATGTACAATGTGGTGATTTAGTGTTACTTTTAAAAGAAAAAAAAAAAAAACCACAACGTTAGTGATTGTCCACAGATGAAACATGGGATGAGGTTCATGACTGAATCAATCACGGAGTGTTAGTCAGCTGTAAACTCTTGAAAGTTACGACTGAGAATTGTGTGGATCAGACACATTAGAGTACAACAGGAGAGAAAGTTCATCATTCCAATTCTGACAAGGTGCATGGTCTTCGAAATTCCTGTCCACGTTCATGGAGCCATTTATTGGATACTATAAAAAAAACAAAATATATTAATGTATCCCGCTATCTAACTAGTATTGAATTAACTTCTAAGAGATATAGCTCTATAATGAAGTTTCAACATGGGTTAAAAAATTCAAGACCAAAACCAGACAAAGATGCATGCTACTGAGGCTGTCTTTCAAAAACTTCACTAAATGATGGAGACACAGAAGATTTTATGTGTGTGTACATTTGAGAATCTGTAAATGTACATTTCCTAAAGTTTCTAATGTTCAATGTAAGGCTTGTGATGTATGTATGTGTTAGTTGCCCAGTCACATCTGACTCTTTGCGACACCATAAACTGTAGCCCACTAGGCTCCTCTGTCCATGGAAATCTCCAGGCAAGAATACTGGAGTGGATTGCCATTTCCTTCTCCAAGGGATCTTCCTGACCCAGGGATCAAACCCTGGGTCTCCTGCATTGCAGGCAGATTCTTTACCATCTGAGCTACTAGGGAAGTGATGTAGGTATAGACAGAACAAAACACTATTTTACCTGCTCGCAAAATACAACTTCTAATACAAAGACATTTAAAAGATGAACATAAAGTCTCCACGCTAAAGGAGAGACTCTATGATTAATCTCTCCTATTAC
Source organism: Giraffa tippelskirchi (assembly GCF_054371585.1). Classification (NCBI taxonomy): domain Eukaryota; kingdom Metazoa; phylum Chordata; class Mammalia; order Artiodactyla; family Giraffidae; genus Giraffa; species Giraffa tippelskirchi. The sequence goes on along the minus strand of NC_137276.1, from coordinate 63,600,724 downwards.
ATGCTCATTAAGTTTCCCGTGTTCCAAGATACTGTTTTTTTAATACACCCCAAAAGGAATTCATTTCCTTCTTCTCCTATATTATAGAACATGGCATCAACATGTATAAAATACCTAAACTAACTCTTACTAATTCCTTACTAATTCTTAACTAGTCTGTTACCTTTCTTAACCTGTGTATCCAATCTTTCATTCATTCAACCCTGTCATTTTTCCTTCTTTGATCTCTTCAATCTGTTCACTGCTCTCCAAATCTTCTGCAGCTGCCTTAGTCCAGCCTTTTATCATCACCCACTTAGACAACAGGAAACAGCCTTCTAAATTCATCTCTCCTGTGCTAGCCTCTCTTTATTCTAGTCCAGTGGTTCACAAATATTATAAACATCACTTCTTTTAAATCTTTGAAATGTGGCCAAGTGACACATACTAAAAAGAGTTATGGGGTTAAATGAATCTTTATTAAAATAATCTTACCCATTTCTATTCCCTTTTTTTAACTTGGCCAGTTCTATACTTGTATGACCCTTGAGGGTACTTCTCCAGCCTCATACGAGTCCTGGCCCTGGTCCCTAACATGCTTGGAAAACTGCTGTTTATCTTCAAGACCAAACAGAAAAATGAAAACTTCAAAGAAGCCTCCCTAAATGTAAGTAGTAACTGTCTTCTGTTTACATCTTTGTATTATTATATACTACATTATACTCTATCCACTAATGTGTGAGACAACTGTGAATTCCATGAGAGGAAGATATTGTCTAACTCAACTTTGAGTCAATTAGTGTTTCTCAGAGTAACAAGTGGAAATAGTGTTTAAAATGTCATAAAGAATAATTCAAAATAAGAGACCAAAATCATAAATTCTATTCAGAGAGTACAGGAAATATTTACCCCATTTGTTTCCAACCAGCACTGGACAGGCTGCATGCCGTGTACTATAATCTCCTTCTCCACTGGCAAACAGATTATACCAGAAAACAGCAGTTCCCTGAGGAGAACAATACAAAATTATCCCCAAATAAAGTATCAGGTTATCACTTTTATAGTAATTAAATTTTCCTGTTTTATGGAAATAACTCCCCATGGCAGCACTATATCTTCCTCTAATAGAATTCTGAAAGTATGACATAACTTACAAAAATTTGGCAATGACATGAAAACATTAACATCAGAGTTGCTTAACAAAGAAGTGTGTTTGCCAAAGCTAACACATGTTATAAATAGCAAGCATCATATGGAACCCATTTTAGAAATGAAAACTTCTAAAGACTAATCCCTGGTTGTTCATACCTCTGGGTACCCATGGTAAATTGTAGGGGAAAAAAAGTAAATATTTTCCTATAGATAATGTATTCCTTAAATATACTACCTTTTAAAATGTTATTTATTTTTATAGATAAATAACTATAGGTATCTCTCTTCCTGAGGGGAAAAAAATACAGAGAAACACCCCCAGTTAAAAATGACAAACCAAGCTTACCTTTTTGGGCCAAACACTAGCTCCTACTTCAGGAAAAACAGTGGCTCCTCCTGCTAACACATCACTCATCTAATAAGAGATGACAGAGTATTATCAAAAGTGCTGGTGGAATAAAATTAAACATGCCCCTTTCAGCCAGAACCTCCATCTTCCAGCTAAGGCCCGTGCGTGTCTCCCGCTGCTTCCCATCTCTCCCCTGGCCTCTCAGGCTAATTCACCAAAATGACCAACAAGAAGGGCAAGAAGAGGGGTACCCACTACGTGTTCTCTAGGCGTTTTAGAATACATGGAGTTGCTCCTTTGGCTCCATACATGCGAATCCACAAGAAGGGTGATAGTCTAGATACCAAGGGATGGGTACTGTTCAAAAAGGAATGCCCCACAAATGTTACCATGGCCAAACTGGGAGGGTCTACAGTGTTACCCAGCATGCTGTTGGCATCACTCTAAACAAATGAATTAAGGGCAAGATTCTTGCCAAAAGAATTAATGTGCCGAGATAGCTTCCTGAAACGTGTGAAGGAAAATGATCAGAAAAAGAAGGAAACCAAAGACAAAGGGACTTGAGTTGAGCTGAAGTGCCAGCCTGCTCCACCCAGAGAAGCACACTTCATGAGGACCAATGGAAAGGAACCCGAACTGTTGGGTGTAAAAATAGACCTGGACTGTACAAATGTTTCTCTTAATCGAGTAGAGGTGCTGTGTCCAAATTCAGTGGGTGACGTGTTTCAAATTTAGTGTTTTTTCTTCCTGAAAGATGTAAGAGTTTGTTGTTCAGTATGTTCCATTGGTTAATAAACTTCCAGATATTAAAAAAAAAAATTAAACATGCTACTGTGACATAGATATGATACTGAATACTAGAATGAGAATACCTAGACTTCTACTTATATAGAAGGGTTAGTGCATACTGGTCAGTTTTTTAAAAAGATGCCATTTGGGTTTACATACATATATAAAAGCAAAGGAAAGATAAAGTCAGCAAGGGAGATTGGAAAAGGATTTGGGAGATAGCTATTTCTTTTATAGCCAGAGGTAAAAAGAGAAGATTTAAAACTGACAAATTGAGTAACATAAGGGTATATGTATTATATAGCACTAGAATATCATCTCCATGGGGGTAGGAATTTTCACCTGTTTTATTACTGAGCTTCAGTGTCTAAAATGGTACCTCAAAATAGTAGGTATTCAATAAATATTTAAATAAGTGAATTCAAACAAAATAGAAATAAACACTAAGAGAAAAGTAACAAACTACAACCCGTTTTGTCATTTCTCATGGAAGGTATCAACACATAGTAACTAAAAATCAGAAAATTAAGACATTTATAAAGTTATAGTCTTAAAGGTAAACCAGAATAAAAACACAAATCTTCCAAATAAATTGAAGAAGCATATGCACAAAATGAGGCAAAGGAAATACAGATCATACAGTGAAGATTTTTTTCAAAAAAATAAGGAAGTATAATGTAGTGTATCATCAAGCAAAATTCATCTATATGCTATAATCAGTGATTTATAGGCAAATGCTGTACCAAGCCACCAGGGAAGCTATACCAAAGAAAACAGAGTCTGACCTTAATATCAACCAGTTTAAAGTTAAAGGCACTGAGTGATATAAAGAAGTGTATTTTACTGTGATACATGTATAATCAATATCAGAGACCTGATTGCTCTTAAGCAATGAAAAATTAACTTTGGAGAAATTTAAACTTTGTGCTATGGGCCCATCTGGGAAGAGCATTCAAATAGTGGGAAAAAATGAATACTAATTTATAAAAATGCTATATTTAACTAAAGGGGGACATAATATAGTCTAATAGTTACATATAATCTAACATTTATGAATACTGGACCAAATAATAAAGTATCATGTACGTCTTCTTTTATGAAACAAATACAGCCCAAAGCAAATGCTTTATGGCTCTTAAATATCTGAAAAGATGCTCAGCCTCTCTAATAAGAGAAATGCAAATTAAAAGCACAATAACTGCTAATCTGATAAAGTAAAAGATGTACAGATCAGAAGTTTGACAAGCATCACACTTAAAGATGGTATATAAATTAGTACAAGTCTACAGATCTCACTTCTAGAAAATATACAAAAACTTCACAACATGAATTTTTGCATAATGTTATCAACTTCTCCTCTTGTTTTTCCTTTGTGACAATTCTCATTTTTAATTTATCTTATACATCTTAAATCCTTTTTTTATAGTGTCATAGATCCTTCTGCAAACCAGATGGAGTTGTGAGAGAGAAGGATGAGGAGAGAAATCAGGAGAGTGACAAGGTACGTTGGATACAGGGAGAGAGGTCTGTTAAAAAAAAAAGGAGGGAAAGAAGAATGGAAAAAAACTAGGCAAAAGGCAAACAGAAGGCAGCAGGGAGCAAGGAAGAAAGAAACCGGATGGAGTAGGGAGACACAGATCTGGTAGGGAGTGAAATAAAACAGGTAACAAAAAGATTCAATTTCATATAAATCAAAGGAGGATAGGGGATGGAAATAACAATGAAATAAGCAAAACTAAGTCAATATAAAATACATCTTTTAAAGTTAACAAAGGTGACAACACTGTAGGAAATTGTACTTGCTAAATCCTAATGTGTCCTGTCTCATGTGTTCTTTTTACGTGACAGGGACATCCTTCTTGAGTGGTAGAGTCTATGTTCCTTCCCTCTTGAAGTATGGCAGACATCTGTGATGGCCTCAATTAATAAAATACAGCAGAAGTGACACTATTTGACTTCGGAGCATGGCTAATAAAAATGTCATGTACTGCCTTTTGTGGGAGGATACTTGCTGTTAGAATCCAGTCACCATGCTGTGAGGAAGTCCAGGCCACAAGTCAGTATTTTGGTCAGCTTCAACCTAAGCCTTCAAGGTGACCCCAAGTGCCAGGCATCATGAGAGATTCAGAACAAGAACTATGAATAAAGCCCAATCTCACCACCATGAAAGGTAAAAATCAAATTATTACTTTAAACCATTCAGTTTTGGTGTGATTTGTTATGCAGCAATAGATAACTGAGGAAATTTTATATGATCAAAGCTTGGTTTTTTCTATATGTACCAACAGATAAACAATTTTTAAAAAGATCATACTGTTTTGAAACTAATGAACAATGTGAGAATGGTTACTCTTAAGGAAAGGGCTTTTAGTGTGCTATAATGTACTATTTCTTGGTCTGAGTGCTGAATATACTAGATATGTTCATTTGTGAAAATTTATCAAGTTAATACTTATGATTTGTACACTTTTCTGATATGATCATTTTAACTTTCTTAGGCTGTAGTAGGTACACTCTGAAAAAGTGATAAATGAAAAAAAAATCTTAACTCTCTTTACTCAGTTGTAAGAAACATTCAACTAAGATGTTAAGAGCTAACCAGAGCAAACATCTAAACACGTTAAAATAAATCATGTGATCAAATCCCAACTTAAAATGAAAATTTTAGCTATAACTTACATAAAACAGCCACGTAGCAATTCTATTTCCTGTCCCCAGCTCTTTGAAAGCATCTGGCTCATCTTTCTGTGAATAAAATACAATTCAGTGATGTATTTCAGTAATGCAAAATTCAGTAATGCAAGTTCTCCACAGGCAACTAAACATCAGTAACATGCTGAACAGTATGCTAAAAATGGCCCCTAAAGGTTCCTTTGTAATATCCAGTGCACTATATACAAAAAGGTCTCAAATATTTGTTGACTGTTGATTCAACTAGTACACTGAATACTTTTGATAAGACCACTTGGAGGGAAAAACAGATGTGTTAGTCTATACAATGAAAACCAATATCTACTATCCACAGATTGTTTTAAAAATTAACACCTATAGTTTTAGCTTCCAAAGCAAGACATGAGAGACTTTCAGCCACATTCATTAAGTCAATTCTCTGTGGGTAAAAAAAATAACTTTGAGATTTACTTTGAACTCATGATCCATTCAAATGTTCACACTGCTACTATTCCTGTCTTTTGGACTGTCAGCACTTTAATCTGGGTGGAGAATTTACATCTGGCTATTTAAAGCTAATTAAAATACAGAATAGTCTCTTGGCATTTTCTCAAAAAAAAAAAAGTTTCATTTTTCATACAGAAATTTATACACATTCCTTTGTCATATCCTCAATATGTCCCTTAATATCCTTCAAAGGATGAATGACTAAACAAACTGTGGTATTTCCATACCACAAGAGACTACTAAGCAATAAAAAGAAACACCCTATCAATATGTTCTGCAAAAACATGGATGAATCTCAAGGGAATTATGCTGAGTGAAAAGAAACCATCTTAAAAGGATGCATGCTGTATATAACATTTACATAACATTTATGAAATAACAGTTATCGTCAAGAACAAATTAATGATTACCAGCAGTTAGGGATAGCAGAAGGGTATGTGGAGCTACAGAGTAGTATACAAGGGAGTCTTACAGTGATGGTGCAGTTATGTATCCTGACCTGTGCTGGTGGTTACACAAAGCTACACGTGTAATGAAACTATACACATATACACATGACAGCCAGTATAACTGCTGAAACATGAATAAGGCTCTGTTGCTTGTGCCAATGCAAATTTTCTGGTTTTAATAATGTACTATAGTTATGCAAGATGTTGACACTGAAGAAGGCTGAGTGAAGGATGCATGGGATCTTCCTGTACATTTTTTGGGGGAAACTTCCTAGGAGTCTCTAATTATTTCAAAATACAAATCTAAGAAAAAAAGTTTACTTACATTAATGTCAGAACTTAAAACTGTAGTCTTTCACATCATCCAAATTCCTAAGACATTTTTCAGTAATGGAAAATAGACTAAAAATATATTCTTTGCTAGCCTATACACAAAAAGTATCTAGGGAAAAAAAAAAGTATCTAGGATTTTAGGATTAAGTCAGTCAAGGAATATAACACAATATCTTAACAGACTGTTTTCTTTCCAAAGAATATACTCTTATTTAAAAATGGTAATGGATCAAGAAGTTTATTAGAATACTTGGCACATTTCTTAGAATTCATGTAATTATAATAAAGCTTAAATTAAGATTTGGTAATGACATAATTCATAGCTCAATATGTTAAAATTACTTTTATTTAAAAGGTTAAATACTTAAGCAAGAGTACTTGGGCAAGGATGGCTTTTTAACAAATTGCTTTAATATTATTTTTCCTCCAGTCTCTGCATCTATTTTATATTTTTTGCCTTTCTTTCAAAATGTATTCCTGTAATTCCTGAAGATTTACTGGCCAATTCACTTCAGCTGTCTCTAATCTGTTTAACTTTATCCACTAAATTTAAAATTTCAAAAAATTTTTCAACCTGAAGATTCTGTTTATTTCAGTTAAATCATTTTGAGAATTTATTCATGTTTGTCTTATCTTCTATTTTTAAAGTATTTTGTATAGTTATTTTATATTCTGTATCTGATCACTGAGGTATCAAAACCCTGGGGGCACCTATAGCTGTTGGCAGGCCTGTGCTTTCAAACTGCCCAAAGAAGCAAGCTCCCCATAATACATCATACTCAAGCCAGGATGCAAAAGGAACTCCTGAAGTGTCCTGACTCAAAGCAGATGATTTTCTAGGCCATCCTTTCTTTCTCTGAAGGTGTAAGCCTTTGGAGATTTAGGTTTTATGCAGGGACCCCAGGTCAGTAGCCTACATTTATGCAGGTCCTCTCACAGAGCTGTTAATCTCCAAAGCTCTACACTCCTGGAGGTATGTGCCTTCAGCCTCAGCCTTTTTGCTTCCTTTTAACTGTCTAATTTTAGTCTCTAGATTTTCTTTGTTCTGTTTGCCTTTGAGAACTTCCTTTACTCTCCTCAAAGCTCAGCAATGCATTTAAAAGTATCCTAAATTCTTTTACCATGTCTCTAGTTGTTTCTTACTGCTAAATGTACAGAATATCTATCCCTCCATGATTCCACAAATGAGCTACAAATCTATTCCAAAATGAGCTATGAATTTATAATACTACAAGAACAGAATTAACTATGTCATGCCTAAACTTCAGTGGAACTCCTAGATTCTCCATTTTTTTTTTTACTTACCCGTGCAAAATCAAAATGGGGTTCATACTGTCCTCCAACTCCATAATTTGCTACCTGCATGAGAAACAAGGCATGAATGGAAGAACTATCAAGATTACTATTCAAAAAAATCTGAGCCCCATTTTGATCTCTTATATATCACAGTTGCTGCTAAGTCGCTTCAGTCATGCCCGACTCTGTGCGACCCCATAGACAGCAGCCCACCAGGCTCCGCCATCCCTGGGATTCTCCAGGCAAGAATACTGGAGTGGGTTGCCATTTCCTTCTCCAGTGCATGAAAGGGAAAAGTGAAGTGAAGTCGCTCAGTCGTGTCCGACTCTTAGCGACCCCATGGACTGTAGCCTACCAGGCTCCTCTGTCCATGGGATTTTCCAGGCATGAGTACTGGAGTGGGGTGCCACTGCCTTCTCCGATATCACAGTTAGGTACTTGCAAATAAATGAGAAGCAAAGCATTTTTTCTTTTAATCAGTGAGAGTTTCTAAGAAATCAAGGATGAAAAACTAAGAGATGTTATAAGCTATTTTAGAATCTTAGTTAATATGCTTTTCTTTAGCAAATGTTTGGAGCACATGATTTTTCTAACACATAAGAAACTTTGATTTTTAGAATTAGTTTTCTAAAATGAGAATTTCACAATTTTTTTTTCACTAAACACTTTCCTTGAGAATTTAAATCAAGATTCATGTTTCCCAAAGCCTAAAATGCTGGCAAATTCCCAATCTACTTTAATGAAATCCCCTTTGGGTACCTATTTTTTCCCTACTTAAGTAAAAAAAGGGAAGAAGTTAACACCAATTTAATTATTCCTGTTGGAAGGCCCTGACAGCTTCATTTGGATGTGACAATGTCCCAGTGTGAAGCAGCAAAAGAAAGTAAGAAAAATATCTAGTCTGAGTTCATGGTCCAGATTTCTTAGTTACAATACAGCATATGTAACTTTGGATACAATCAGTTCTCTTGTTTGTAAAATAATGTTAAAACTACCTCTTTTCACCGCAATATGACAAAATGCTAACAAAATGAAAGGAAAATGTAAGTTAAAGAGCATTGTTGATAAAATGAGTACATAATTAAAACAGTTGCCCACAGCAAAGTCTTATGTAAATTATTATTACTGTAGATGATAATTTACTTCTTATGTTGTAGATGCCTTGGTTTGGATCAGACTATTCAGTCAGAAATATATCAAGTAGCCTGAAAGAGCCTGTGAAGGTTAGCCTGGTAAGAATAAATACAAATTAGGAAAGAAAAAGACATCATAGCTTTTTATTTACTGCATATATGTTATTCACTTCTTGTACAGAGGGCAAAGCATATGCCTCCTTATTCCCCAGTAAAAATCTATGTGATATTTTGCAGTAATAGACAATTAGAAGAAATTGGCCAACAAAGGTAACTGCAGTAGAGAAATGGAAAGCAATAATGCTATAACTGAAATCGACATCAAACTGAAATGGACTTGATTCTGGGACAAGATGGGAAAAGATGAGTAGGACCTGAGCTCACCTCTCTCACGATGCGACTGATAAGGGATTAATCTCCAAAATACACAAACAGCTCACACAGCTCAGTATCAAAAAAGAAACCCTAACAAAAAATGGGCAGAAGATCTAAATAGATGTTTTTCCAAAGAAGACATACAGATAACCAAAAAGCACATGAAAAAAATGCTCAACATCACTAACTATTAGAGAAATGCAAATCAAAACTGTGAGGTATTGCCTCACAAGGGTCAGAATGACCATCATCAAAAAGTCTAGAAACAAAAAATGCTGGAGAGGGTGTGCAGAAAGGAGAACCTTCCTACACTGTTGGTGGGAATGTAAACTGACAGAGCCACTACAGAGAACAGTATAGAGGTTCCTTAAAAAACGAAAAACAGAGCTTTCATATAATTCAGCAATCCCACTCCTGGGCATATATTCAGAGAAAACCATAATTCTAAAAGATACATGCACCCCAATGCTCACTGAGCACTATTTACAACAGCTAAGACATTCAGGAAGCAACCTAAATGTCCACCGACAGAGGAACAGACAAGGACGTGGTATATACTTATCAATAGACTATTACTTAGCCATAAAAAGGAATGAAATAATTCCACTTGCAACAACATAGAGATTGTCATACTAAGTGAAGTAAGTCAGAGAAAGACAATATCATTTGATCACTTATATGTGGAATCTAGAAAAATGATACAAATGAACTTACTTACAAAACAAAAACCAGACTCAGAGAACAAGCTTATGGTTGGGGGTGGGGGAAAGACCAAGGGAAAGGGACAGATAGGGAGTTTGGGATGGACATAAACACACTGCTATATTCAAAATGGAAAACCAAAAAGGACCAAGATGGGAGGGGAGTTTGGGGGAGAGTGTGCGTGTGCACACACTTAGTTGTGTCTGACTCTTTGTGACCCCACGGACTGTAGCCCATCAGGCTCTTTTGTCCATGGAATTTTCTAGGAAAGAATACTGGAATGGGTTGTCATTTCCTCCTCCAGGGGATCTTCCCAACCTAGGAATTGAACCCACATCTCCTGCACAGGCAGGCAGCTTCTTTATCACTATGCCATCTAGGGGAGCATGGATACATGTATATGTATGACTGAGTCCCTTCACTGTTCACCTAAAACTACCAAAACATTGTTAATCAGCTATATTCCAATACAAACTACAAAATTAAAGAAAAAACAACAGAGTTATGGTTACCAAAGCAGAAAGGTGGCAGGGAGGGATAAATTAGGAACTTGGGATTAACATACACATACTAGTTAATATGAGGCTTCCCAGGTGGCACAGTGGTAAAGAATCTGCCTAGGGGATTTACAGCTGAGCAGTGCGTACACACACACACACTACATATAAACTAGATAAACTAGATAACTAATAAGGACCTACTATATAGCACAAGGAACTCTACCCAACACTCTGTAATAACCTACAGGAGAAAGAATCTGAAAAAGAATACATATATACAGATATGTAGAACTAAATCACTCTGCGGTATGCCTGAAACTAACACAACATTGTCAATCAACTATACTTCAATATTAAAAAGAAAACTCATGCTGATCCCCCCACAAATCAAGTTAAAATGGAGATGAAGAATAAAACACTGACAAGGAAAATGTTTCCAACTTTTGCTATTTGAGAAACTCTAGATATGCAGTCAGAGGAATCTGGTGAAGGTCAGAGGAATTTTGTTGACAGTAAACTTATTAACATAAAGAAAGTGATCATGATAAAAAGAATGAAGACATCTTGGAGGAAGTGACTCTGGAAAAAATCATCAATAAAAGATCTCTCAGAGATATTTAATAACATTAAAAGCAGAAAGGATAAAACAATAAAAGCTGAACCAAATTTAGAATCAGGAAAATTTACAAAGAAAAAGATGCTTGCTCTGTATCATAAGTGTAACAATGAGAAGAAAAGAAACAACTGTTGATAAGTGCTTACAAAGATTTAAAACACTGTAATCCTCAATATTTCTAATATTTTAAATTACCGAGACAATTCAATAGTGAACACTAGTTTTCAACAAATGATGCTGGGACAACTGCCTATATAACCACATGAAAGAATGAAGTTGGGCCTCTACCTTATATCATATATAAAAATGACTCAAGATGGATCAAAGACCTGAATGTAAGAAATAAAACCATGAAAGTTATAGGAAAAACCACAGGTGTGAATCTTTATGTCCTTGGATTAGGCAATGGTTTCTTAAGAGACCTTAAGAAAAAGCAACCAAAAAAAGACATATCAGACTTCATAGAAATTAACATTTTTTGCCAAAGGATACCATCAAGAAAGTGAAAGACACACCAGAGAATGGGAGAAAATATTTGCAAAACATATACTTAATATGGATCCAGTATTCAGAACATATGAACAACACATAATAAAAGACAAATAACCCCATTAAAAAAATAGGCAAAGAATTTTAATAGAAATGTTTTTCATAGATATAAAAATAGCTAATAAGCTCATGCAAAGATACTCAACATCATTAGTCATCAGTTCAGTTCAGTCACTCAGTCGTGTTCAACTCTTTGTGACACCATGAACTGCAGCACACCAGGCCTCCCCGTCCAGCACCAACACCCAGAGTTTACCCAAACCCATGTCCATTGAGTCGGTGATGCCATCCAACTATCTCATCCTCTGTCGTCCCCTTCTCCTCCTGCCCTCAATCATTCCCAGCATCAGGGTCTTTTCCAATGAGTCAACTCTTCGCATGAGGCGGCCAAAGTATTGGACTTTCAGCTTCAACATCAGTCCTTCCAATGAACACCCAGGACTGATCTCCTTTAGGATGGACTGACTGTATCTCCTTGCAGTACAAGGGACTCTCAAGAGTCTTCTCCAACACCACCGTTCAAAAGCATTAATTCTTCGGGCTCAGCTTTCTTTATACTCTAACTCTCACATCCATACATGACCACCGGAAAAACCATAACCTTGACTAGACAGACGTTTGTTGGCAAAGTAATGTCTCTGCTTTTTAATATGCTGTCTAGGTTGGTCATAACTTTCCTTCCAAGGAGTAAGCGTCTATTAATTTCATGGCTGCATCACCATCTGCAGTGATTCTGGAGCCCCCAAAAATAAAGTCAGCCACTGTTTCCCCATCTATTTGCCATGAAGTGATGGGACTGGATGCCATGATCTTAGTTTTCTGAATGTTGAGCTTTAAGCCAACTTTTTCACTCTCTTCTTTCACTTTTCATCAGGAGGCTCTTTAGTTCTTCTTCACTTTCTGCCATAAGGGTGGTGTCATCTGCATATCTGAGGTTATTGATATTCTCCCAGCAATCTTGATTCCAGCTTGTGCTTCTTTCAGCCCAGCGTTTCACATGATGTATTCTGCATATAAGTTAAATAAGCAGGGTGACAATATACAGCCTTGACGTACTCCTTTTCCTATTTGGAAACAGTCTGTTGTTCCGTGTCCAGTTCTAATTGTTGCTTCCTGACCTGCATACAGGTTTCTCAAGAGGCAGGTCAGGTGGTCTGGTATTCCCATCTCTTTCAGAATTTTCCACAGTTTGTTGTGATCCACACAGTCAAAGGCTTTGGCATAGTCAATAAAGCAGAAATAGATGTTTTTCTGGAACTCTCTTGCTTTTTGGATGATCCAACAGATGTTGGCAACTGATCACTGGTTCCTCTGCCTTTTCTAAAACCAGCTTGAACATCCGGAAGTTCACAGTTCACATATTGCTGAAGCCTGGCTTGGAGAATTTTGAGCATTACTTTACTAGTGTGTGAGATGAGTGCAATTGTGCGGTAGTTTGAGCATTCTTTGTCATTGCTTTTCTTTGGGATTGGAATACAAACAGACCTTTTTCAGTCCTGTGGCCACTGCTGAGTTTTCCAAATTTGCTGACATATTGAGGATAGCACTTTCACAGCATCATCTTTTAGGACTGGAAATAGCTCAACTGGAATTCTATCACCTCCCCTAGCTTTGTTTGGAGTGATGCTTCCTTGACTTCACATTCCAGGATGTCTGGCTCCAGGTGAGTGATCACACCATCGTGATTATCTGGGTCATGAAGATCTTTCTTGTACAGTTCTTCTGTGTATTCTTGCCATCTCTTCTTAATATCTTCTGCTTCTGTTAGGTCCATACCATTTCTGTCCTTTATTGAGCCCATCTTTGCATGAAATGTTCCCTTGGTATCTCTAATTTTCTTGAAGAGATCTCTAGTCTTTCTCATTCTACTGTTTTCTTCTATTTCTTTGCATTGGTCATTGAGGAAGGCTTTCTTACCTCTCCTTGCTATTCTTTCAAACTCCACATTCAGATGGGTATATCTTTTCTTTTCGCCTTTGCTTTTCGCTTCTCTTCTTTTCACAGCTATTTATAAGGCCTCCTCAAACAGCCATTTTGCTTTTTTGCATTTCTTTTTCTTGGGGATGGTCTTGATCCCTGTCTCCTGTACAATGTCACGAACCTCCGTCCATTATTCATCAGGCACTCTATCAGATCTAGTCCCTTAAATCTATTTCTCACTTCTACTGTATAATCATAAAGGATTTGATTTAGGTCATACCTGAATGGTCTAGTGGTTTTCCAGGGAAATGCAAATAAAACCATAATGAAATAGCATTTCAAACATATTAGAATAACCTTAATTAAAAAAACCAGGCAAGAACAGATATTGGCAAAGATGTGACCAAAAATGGAACCCTTCTACATTGCCAGTGGGACTGTAAAATCAGATGGCCATTTGGGAAAACAGTTTGTCAGCTCCTCAAATATTAAAGGTAACACATGACCCAGCATACTTCCTTAAGTAGATATATACCCAAGAGGAATTTAAATGTTGTCTGTTCAAAAATTTGTAGACAAATGTTCATAGCATTAGTCATAATATCCAAAGAGTAGAAACAAATGTTCTTCAACTGATAAATAAAATGTGGTATATCCAACAAGAGAGTATTATTCAGACATGAAAAAGCATGAAGTGCTGGTTCATGCTACAACACATATATAGCTTAAAAACATTGTTAAGTGAAATAACCCAAATATACCAAGCCTCATATTGTATTACTCCATTTACATGAAATATCTGCTGCTACTGCTAAGTCGCTTCAGTCGTGTCCGACTCTGTGCGACCCCATAGACGGCAGCCCACCAGGCTCTGCCGTCCCTGGGATTCTCCAGGCAAGAATACTGGAGTGGGTTGCCAGTTCCTTCTCCAGTGCATGAAAGGGAAAAGTGAAAGTGAAGTCGCTCAGTCGTGTCCGACTCTTAGCGACCCCATGGACTGTAGCCTACCAGGCTCCTCCGTCCATTGGATTTTCCAGGCAAGAGTACTGGAGTGGGGTGCCATTGCCTTCTCCGACATGAAATATCTAGAACAGGCAAATTCATAGAAAGTAGAGAAGCAGTTGCCAGGGGCACTAGAGTAGGGGAATGGAGAGTGAGTACTTAAATGGGGTTTCTTTTGGTGTGATGAAAATAGTGGTAATGATTGTACAACCATGTGAATACTAAAACCAGGGTAAATTTTACGGTATATGAATAGAAAACAGAAAGGAAAAATTACTTATGAAAAACAGTGTACTAATAAATATTGGTATTACATATTTTTCATTTCCCTAGAAATTTATACTCAACAGTAAGAGTTTTAATATTTTGAGAAAAAAATTTTAAAGGTCCCAGAACAATTTTAAGTTTTCCCACTGATTATTAAGATCAGTGTACATGGTTTCAGCCTATATATTCACTTTTACAGTCACAAAGTATCTTGCAAATTGAATAATGTCTGTACAGTGCAGAAAAATCTCATCTGTAACATCTTTTAAAAAAAATTTTAACTTTTTATTTTGTATTGGAGTATAGCCAATTAATAGTGTTGTGATAATTTGAAATGGATAGCAAAAGGACTCAGCCATACATATACATGTATCCATTCTCCCCCAAACTTCCTTCCCATCCAGGCTGCCACATAACATTGAGAAGCATCTTTTGAAGAAGTGTAAGAACAATGTGATTACTTACCTGTAATTCCTCTGCTGTGGAAACGTCTAGTCCTGTTAGATCCTGGATTCTCATATTAATTCGTGACACCACAGGGTTTTCATAGCCAGACAGCCAGGCACTAAAAACATGAAGAAAATATTAGTTTTACTGATTAAGTTTCAATACATAAAGGCCATTTTAAAAGCCATAATATACAGCCATAATATTATGGCTTTATCTATAAGCATTTAGTTGATTTACTTCTTTGATATGATTTTTACTGATGTTAAAGGATGTTACTTTCAACAGTTGGAGGTTGGAAAGGGAAAAAATTAATATCATTTATTACAGAGTTTTCATGAAAATAGGTGGGTTAATGTAAGAAGGCTATAAAGGACTATCTTCACTGAGAATTTCTTTTTAATTTTGAAAAAATATATTTATCAAACAAATATATACATCAAACTGAAAACAACTGTTCCTTCTAGGTAAGGTATAGGAATTGGCCAGGGTGGAGGTTAGGGATTTTAGCTTGATTTATATAATGCTAATATTTTATAAGGAAAAGAATTCATGTACTGATTGTATAAATAAAAAAGTTTTTAAAAGATACCCAACACAACAGTAGGATGGCTATAATCACAAAGATGGACAATAACAAGTGTTGGTAATGATGTGAAGTAATCAGAACCCTCATATATTGCTGGTAGGAATGTAAACTAGCGCAATCACTCTGGAAAACACTTTGGCAGTTCCTCAAATTGTTAAACATAGAGTGACCTAGTAATTCCATGCCTAGGTATGTATATCCAAGAGAAATTAAAATGTGTATTCATACCAAAACTTGTGCACAAATGTTCACAGTAGCATTGTTAATGGCCAAAAAGTGGAAATAATCCAAACGTCCATCAATTGATGGACAGACACATAAAATGTGATATATCCATAAGATGGATTATTCTATCATGAAATGGAAGTACTGATACATACCACAACATGGATGAACCTTGAAACCATTATGTTAAAGATAAATCAGATACAAAAGGTCACACATTATGATTCTATTTACATGAAAAGTCCAGGTAAACCAATAGAGACAGTATATTAGTGGTTGCCAGGCGAAGGGGGAATTAAGGAATGGTTGCTAATGGGTACAGGATTTCCTTTTGGGCGGGTGGAAGTGTTCTGGAATTAGATAATGGTGATGACTGCACAGCTACAAAGACTGAAAACCACTGAACTGTATACTTTAAAGGATGAATTTTATGGTATGGAAACTATAGCTCAATAAAATGGTACTGCAAAATTCAACTCTCTCCTTTATGTATGCTTTTTCCCAGTCTATTAGACTTTTTCCTTCTTCACTTCGCTCATCAAGCTATGGTCCATCATTTCTACAGCATCGGCAATTTTTTTTAGTAGAGCCATGGCTGCAAGATCTTAGTTCCCCAAACGGGGATCGAACCCATGCCACCTGCAATGGAAGCGTGGCGTCCTAACCACTGGACCACCAGGGAAGTCCTTCAACAGCATTCTTGATAAAAGCCTAAATTTAATTCTCTGGCAAAAAGACAATCCTGAATGAATTTCTTTTCTCCAAGCTTATACCTGTATTACCAAATTCTACTGGAGAAAATAATGAAATAAGGCAAATACATTCCACTAAAAATTCATGAACACTAACTCTAAGTGGGCCTTACCCTCTCCTTTATTCTGAATGCCACCCCACCCAGGACTCCCCCTTCACTCAGTGGACAACATATCTCCTATTTAGAAGATAAAACAGAAACCATTCAATCTATTCCTGATACACAGTTCATTCTAGTTCATTCCAGCTCCAAGAGGAGATTTCTCTCCATTATCTAAGGCCAATCCTCTGCCTTAGATTCTATTATCTCCTGCCATTTCAGGAATCATGAATCATTGATTAGCCCTTCTCTCGCTTACATAATCAACATCCATTCTCAATAATTCCTCCCACAGCTTTTAACAGTGCTTAAGACTCTCCCATTAAACAAATAAGCAAAAATTTCAAATTCTTTCCCTCAATTCTTTCTCTCTCCATCTACCAACTTCTTTCTCCTCCCTCTTCAAGTCAACCTTTTCACAGACTCCTCACTTCTCAATCCATTCCAATCTAGCTTCAATCTCTATCACTCCATCAAAACTGCTCTTGCTAATATCACCTAAAACCCTACTGTTATTAAATCTAACAAGATTTTCTGATTTTTCTCACAGTTATTCACTCTTTTAGTAACATTTCACAATGTTCATCCCTCTTGAAACTCTCCTCCTCACTCATGCATTCTCCAGGTACTCCTTGCTTACTAACTCTTCAGCCTGAAGTCTCCTGTTATCAAGAAGAACACCTTCACTTTTACCATTTTAGCAAATTATCAATCTTTCACTTTAAAGTTTTAAAATTATAAAAGCTTGTTATATTAAACATTATAATATGCTTGTTTATTTAACAAGACTATAACAAATGCTTGTTATATTCAACAAATGGTTCTGGGACACAGGATAACCATGTGCAAAAGAAAGAAGATGAACCCCCTACCTCATTCACATTATAATAAAAAAATTAGAAGGGACTGAAGATCTAAATATAAGAGCTAAAATTACAAAACTTTTTGGAAAAAAACACGATGTATATCTCTGTGATCTTAGATTAGTCATTGTTTTAGCTATGACCTCAAAAGTAGAAACAACAACAAAAGCAAACAGGACATCATCAAAATGAATTGTATTTCAAAAGACACGAATTTCAGAACAGCATTATTCATGATAGCCAAAAAGCAGAAATAACTGAAATATCAAAAGATGGATAAAATGTGGCATATCTATACAAAAGAATATTGCTCAACCATATCCTGAAAACATGCTAAGCAAAAGTAGCCAGACACTAAAAGGTCATGTATATGATTCCATTTACACAAAATATTCAGGATAGGCAAATCAACATTAAAAACAGAAAGTACATTAGTGGTTGCCCAGGGCTGGGGCAGGTAGGGGATTAAGGATTGGGTAGTTATGGCTCCAGTACTCTTGCCTGAAGAATCCCATGGATGAAGGAGCCTGGTAGGCTACAGTCCATGGGGTCGCTAAGAGTTGGACACGACTGAGCGACTTCACTTTCACTTTCATGCATTGGAGAAGGAAATGGCAACCCACTCCAGTGTTCCTGCCTGGAGAATCCCAGGGACAGGGGAGCCCAGCGGGCTGCCATCTATGGGGTCGCACAGAGTCGGACACGACTGAAGTGACTTGGCAGCAGCAGCAGCAGTTATGGCTGAGGAGTGTAAAACTTCTCTTTGGGGTAATGAAAATGTTCTAAAATTAATTGTGGTGATGGAGGCACAATTCTCTAACTATACTAAAAAACCACTGACTTATACACTTCAAATGGGTGAACTGTATGGTATATAGTTCAATAAAGCTTTTTTTTGGCCACACCAAGCAGCTTGCAGGATCTTAGTTCTCCAACCAGGGGCTGAACCTATGCCCCCTGCATTGGAAACTTGAAGTCTTAACCACTGGACTGAGAGGCAAGTCCTTCAATAAAGCTATTTTTTAAAGAAATACTTATTATAAAAATTTCAAAAAATATAAAGTACATGCAGTCCCTTTCCTAGTCTCAAAACACTATTAACAAATAGATATATATCCTCTCAATAGCTTTTCCCCGTGTGTAAACAAACTTACTGAGAGAATTAAAAAAAAAAAAAAGACTCCACCCTTCAACCTTACACCTTAATATACACATATACTTTTTTCTCCCTAAAAATACTTCTGACATATCTCCTAGTTAATACACATAATGCTACCTCATTTTTTAAAATTATTGTGGTAAAAAATATACAACATAAAATTAACCATTTTAACCATTTTTAAGAGTGCAATTCAGGGGTGTTAAATACAGTCACAAAGTTGCACAAGCATCACCACTCTCTATTTCCAAAACTTTTTCTCCATCTCACACTGAAATTATGTATACTCTGAAACAACAACTTGCCATTTCCTTCTCCTCCCAGTCCCAGGTAACCTCTAGTCCACTTTTTGTCTGTATGAATTTCCCTATTCTAGATACCTCCTATAAGTGGAATCATACCATATTTGTCCTTTTGTGCCTGGTTTATTTCACTTAGTATAATATCCTCAAGGTTCATCCATGTTACAGCATGTATCAGAATTTCAATCCTTTTAAAGGTTGAATACAGTCCATAATTTGTTTATACCACATTTTATTTATCCATTCATCCACTAATGGATACTTGGGTTGCCTCTACCTGTTGACTGTCATGAATAAGGCTGTTATGAACATGGATGTACAAGTAATTGGTTTGAGACCTCTTTCAATTTGGGGGGATATACATCTAGAAGTGTAATTTCTAGATCATATCATAATCTCATGTTCGACTTTGTGAGGAACTGCCAGTCTGTTTTCCGCAGCAACTATACCACTTTACATTTCAATTCGTCACTTTTTAATTACTGCTTTTTATTTTTAATATTAAAATATCTTTAATTCCAAGATGACCACAAAGGTCTGTCAATAAAGCACTGGTTAAAAAAGGTTGTTTCTAATTTTTCTCTATTACAAACAATATTGTAACAAATTTCTGTATACATTTTGCATACTTCTGCAAATATCTCTGTAGGATAATTTCCTAGATGTGGAAATACTACATGAGTTTTACATTTTGATAAATGATATCAAATTGCCCTCCAAAAATATTTGTGACTTATACTTCTAACAACTGTTTATGAGTGCCCATTTCATAAAATCCTTGACAGTATCAATCTTTTTAATCTTTCCCAATCTTAGAGGCAAAAATATTTTAATTGTTTAAATTTTTTAAAAGTTTTAATTTGCACTTCTCGCTATATCACAAACTATCTTAATAGAAGGCTTAAGGTTTAGAAATTAAGCCTCAGATGAGAGACAGTCACTGATAACCATAGCTTTAAAAGAAACTGCTATAGTCACTGGAGAGGAAAATGAGTTCTACATAGGAGGTTATTTCACTTAATTTGACTTTCATATGAAACCTCTCCAAAATATAGTAAGATTCTCCAAAGCTGGAGAACACATTTAAAACATTTTACTCATCCCATCCTTAAAAGCATTACTGCTAATCCGTCTTCAGGAACATTATTGTAGACTTACTGGATAGTTGAAATTAGCTGTTTTAACACTACTAAAAATGACAGACAATGATACTGTAATATATTAACTGTCTGTTCTTTAGGATCTAGAAGTCTTACTCCTACATTAAATTAAATAATCAGATATCAACATTCTTCTAGTACTCAGTGCTTTAACTGAGTTAGAATGTAAAATTGTAGCATTTACTGTAACCTGGAAAAAAATCATTTGAAGAACATTCTTTATCTTTTGTACAATTATAATTGAAAATGTCAACTAAGTTATAGTGTTTTTTCCACAAAACATAGTTTAGCGCTAGGAGAAAAACAGAACTCTTTATGTGTGTCCTCTTTTTCCATTAATAATTTGATAACCCCAAATATATTTCTGTTGGTCTTAATGACAGGAACCTGAGAGTTAAGTTGTACATGCAGAGTAACATTAACATTTTTTCATTTCTGCTGTAAAAAAAGTTCATTATCCTTTTAATATATACTTTTAAAAATATCACTGGAATGCTTTATTTAAGTAAGAAGAAACAGTCTCATGTTGCATGACTGTATTTCTAATACTAAGGAACGTATGCTCAAGTAAACAGACACCACCACTTTGGAGGTTTTTAAGTGAAAGTCGCTCAGACATGTCTGACTCTTTGCAACCCCAAGGACTGTACAGTTCGTGGAATTCTCCAGGCCAGAATACTGGAGTGTAGCCTTTCCCTTCTCCAGGGGATCTTCCCAACCCAGGGATCAAACCCAGGTCTCCCTCATTGCAGGCAGATTCTTTACCCACTGAGCCACAAGGGAAGGTTAAGATTGTTACAAAACTGCCGAAAGAAAACATGATTAATGTAATTTGCATACCACTATGTGATTTTTTTGCAAAGGCAAAATATAATTCAGGGCCCAAAGTGCCAGTTACAGAGGGCAAAACTTTCAATAACTCTTCCATAAGTGCTTCACAATTAACAAAGAAAGGCTAATCATCTAGACTTGGAATTTATCGAGTCCCTTTGGTTCTCAGTGGGACAATTATACAATAACACTACAGATCTATCTAGATCTATCCATTTCAGTTATCTCAATCTGAGAATGACTGTTCTAGCCAATAGAAGGGGATGTTGTTGTTACAAGTTGTGCCAATTAAAAAAAAATTTTTTTTGGTATCACTCAAAGCTATCTGCATTGGCCTCTAAACTGTAAAAATATTAATACATTTTTACACTCCATTTGCTCCTTTTTAACATGGGGTAAATTAAATCTTAAGCATAATAAAATATCATATTATAGGAAATCTGCACTTCAAAGTAAAAAATGAAATCACTTCCAAGAAGTGATACTGATTCCACCAGAATTAAAGAAGCTTCTTCTACCACACTCAATATTAACTGTTTATTTGCATATATTACTTTAACTGGACTTATGAACTCACATAACTGTCTTCTCAGAGTATACAACTAAATGTGTATGTGCGTATGTGTGCTCAGTCACTCAGTTGTGCCCAACTCTTTGTGACCCCACGGACTGTAGCTCGCCAGGCTCCTCTGTCCATGAAATTTTCTAGGCAAGAATACTGGAGTGGGTTGCCATTTCCTTCTCCAGGGGATTTTCCTGACCCAGAGATCAAACCTGTGTCTCTTGTATCTCCTGCATTGACAAATGGATACTTTTATCACTGCACCACCTGTAACTGAATAATTACCTCTCAAAAACTAAAATTCCATTACTTTGATTTAGCCAAACTATTAGCTTCTCCAGTAACACGCTGAGATGGAGCAGTGGTAAAGAATCTGCCTGCCAATGCAGGAGACAGAGGTTCAATCCCTCAGTTGGGAAGATCCCCTGGAGAAGGAAATGGCAACCCACTACAGTATTCCTGCCTGGAAAATTTCATGGAGAGAGGAACCTGGCGGCTACAGTCCATGAGGTTGCAAAGAGTCAGACACAGCTGAGCGCACATACACACACAGGAGAATTTTAGGGTGTTTTTTTTTTTTTTATACTGGAAAGACAAAAAATGATTTGCCAGAAGTTCACAGGTAGTCAATAAAGTAAATATTTTGTTTTTTAAACAGTAATGGATTTCCACACGTACTCTGCCCAAAGAAAATTCTATTTGCTAGAACATGAACATATTTTTACTTCCATAGATGATGATACAATCACTTAGAAATGTCTCAGAATACAGATATTTGAAATTCCCTTCTGACTTTGAAAATACAGATGTTCCCAGAGAAAAAGGGACCTCTTTAACTGACATCAGTACACACAAACTCTTTCTGCTATTTTCCATTGGAGATGCCTTCTTCAGACGTATAAAATATGAAGGAAACATAAAACACTCATTTATTTCACTTGTGAAATCTCCAAATTTCAGATTTACAGTGATGAGTAGAAAATGTCTCAATAGATATTAAATTTTCAAAATAGTAAAACCTGTTTGTTAAAATATGAAATGTACTGGACATTTCAAGGAGCAAAGCCCTTCCTTAACCATTAAGACCTCTCTCTCACATAAAGATTTTATTTTTTAAAGGGCTGATGAAAAATTTTCCTTTAGAATAAAAATGAAAACCACTGTGCTATGGAATTCTTTTTTTTTTACTAGGTTGTTTTGAACAAAAACACACACTCACACTGCATACTTTGCCAAGTCTGCGTGAGTTTACTGTGGTGTTATTCAGTCTTTCAATGTGTCTAATGTTACTGGCTAAGTATTTTCTGCTGTTAAATATAATATAAAGTATAGCTGTGCCTTTCTCAAAAATCCAGAGCTATGAAATTAAAGTATTTTCAAAAATAAGCACAAAATGTTTAGAAATATTTAGCTCCAAAAAGGGGAAAAAAAGGTTTGGATCACCTTTCCAAGAGTAATTTGACTTTTGGTAAGAGTCCAGTGACTCTGTGGGCTGAATATTTTGTCAAAAAGTCCATTGTATATATAGAATATTTCAAAATGACTTCGAAAACACTAAGTTCATAAAATTTTGTTTTAAATATTTCCTAAAAACATCCAAATCTGGAGAATTTAGATACTTACTAGCTTTATGACAGTTAAAAAAAAAAAAGCCTAAAACCATGTAATAATTTCTAATAAAATATATAATGGATTTAGTTATTTTAATTGTTTTATCTTATTTATTGGACACACAGCACGTGGGATCTTAGTTCCCCAACCAGGGATCGAACCCATGCTCCCTCCATTGGGAGCTCAGAGTCTTAACCACTGGACCACCAGGGAACCCCAGGATTTAGTTATTTTTAAAAAAATAGGTCAGTTCATTTTTTAGACATGAAAAGGTTCTAGAAATGGAAAATTAGCTTACTTAACTTCAAATGAGGGTTAATTATTATACAATGCACAGAAACATTATAATCATGGTTTAACATATTTATCCAAATTAATTGCTGCAAATCCTTACCTTGTATTAGTATTAACCAACATCAAAATCACATTACAGGAATGTGATTAGGGGTAAGGAGATAGCTAGCAGTACAGGACAGATGGTATATCAGAATACATGTGTGGTGATGCTGAACGTTAATACATAAAGAACATAAAGCTTTGCCTTAAAGTAATTAGGAAAACAAATCAATGTATTCTGTATAGTCTTTATAGTACTTTTGCTACCACTTATAGAGCAATGCTATTTTTTGTTTGACTGCCTCCTAAATTAGTTGTTAAAATCTATGTACTCCTTTGCACAATTTTTAGCTGACAAATTAAATTTTTCATCCCAAGAGTTTCAAAAATTTAATTCTGTCCTACTGAAAACAGTGGTAATTTCTGAAAAATGATTATTTTTTTTATGTATTCAGTGGAGTCTAAACACCATGATGATTTTATGCCCATCATCATCCATTTAAGAAAATACATGAATGAAGCATTTTTAAAATGCTTGGAAATTTTACATCAGTCTTCCCTTTTTTCCTTTGAACTTGCATTTTCATTCCATTCCTATCTTAAAACAGTGGTTCTTAAGAGGGGTAGAGAGGTAGAATTCCCAGGGATGGTGGTGGAAATTTTGCCAACCAGGGGACATGTGACAATGTCTGAAGACATTTTTGATTGTCACAACTGGTGACAGAAGGGTGCTGGCACTCAGCAGGCACTAGTCAAGCCTCAGGTCAGTCAACAAACAACAATCATCTGATCCAAAATGTTAATAGTGCTGAGGCTGAGAAGCCCTCTCCAAGAGGGATATATTTTTATGACTAAAAGTCTTTTATTCATCACACTATACTTCTTCACAACAAAATATTTATGTAAACTGATAAAAATATAAATTTCCTGTAACATAAAGGCCTAACTGTTCAAAAAAAAAAAAAACATGTCTCCTAGAATGGGTTATTACAATGCTTTCGAATTGTGGTGCTGGAGAAGACTCTTGAGAGTCCCTAGGACAGCAAGGATGCCAAATCAGTCAATCCTAAAGGAAATCAACCCTGAATATTCATTGGAAGCTGAAGCTCCAACACTCTGGCCACCTAATGTGAAGAGCCAATTCACTGGAAAAGACCCTGATGCTGGGAAAGATTTGAGGGCAAGAAGAAAAGGGGGTGGCAGAGGATGAGACGGTGAGATAGCATCACTGACTCAATGGACATGAATTTGAGCAAACTCTGGGAGATAGTGAAGAACAGGGAAGCCTGACTTGCTGCAGTCCATGGGGTTCCAGAGAGTCGGACATGACTTAGCGACTGAACAACAGCAATCTAAAGAACATAATTAAACAATCATCATCAAATATAAAAAACAAAAATATATTAAAATATTCCTAAGGAGATGAAGCTTATTTAGTTTATTTTCAATTAAGTATTACATGTGAATAAATATTACTTGTTACTACAATGAGACAGAATTCAGCTCAATGACACTTCTATTTTCATTTTTATGAGAGCTGAGAAACTTTACTTATACAAATAAGTAAATGGAAAAAGAGTTCTGTTGAAATGTCATTTATTTTGAGCTCCTATTAAGTTATATATACTTACAAGTTACATAGTGACCTTTTATTAAAAATTATTTCAGTGACCTATCAGCCAATAACTTAAGGAGATTCCCTTAAATATTGTTAAAAACAAAGAATTTGAAACCAACTGACTTACAGAGGACTTTTTAGGTAATCTTTCAAGGTGTCATTCGCACTACCTATAGCTACTGAGTCATCCTGAGATTTTTAAGCCCCTGCTTTACTACAAATTAAATTAGGCCTTGTTCTATGAAGAGTCTTTGGGAACTTCGGTTACTTTAACATGAGAACACAACTTCACTTACCAGGCAGGGTGTGGGCTATCTCAGCAGGCATTTTAAAACCTAGCAAGTCACTCTGAAAAACTTCTATTAACTTCCCCATAACCATGTCAATCATGAAAAGTCAAAAGTCACAGCTATCAAATACCTATGCCTAATAGCCAAGGTCTTACAAATCATAAGATGGGTTTTATGAAAACTAGACTCTCAAGAAAGAAAATAGTCCAAATATGACTAAAATTCTTCCCATTACTCCCTTACCTCTTAGATACTCTGTACTGGGCTGTGGTCAATTTTCCAGTCTCGGGGTCATGTACTGTAGCTCGGCTCAGCTACAAAAAAAGAGAAAGGACAAGGGCTTACTCACGTAGCAGGCAATTTGGGGCTTTTGTTTTGCCAAGCCACAGGTGATTGGAAGGGTTCAGATTGGTCTGGATGGTAGGCAATGGTTTCAAATCAGCAGAAACATTTAGAAGAGTGGCAATAAGAAAAGCCACTTCCAAATCAAGAAAAAAATGGGTTGACAGATTTTTGTTGCAGATTGTCCTTTCACTTTTTTTTTTTTTTAAATCATTTGAAGCTGTATGTAAATGATTTATAGCACTGGGTTTCACAGGTGCTTTCTCAGATCTAGAAGTTTAATGTTCTTCAAATTATTTGACAAAAGAATAATTAGTAGTCTCTTTAAATTCATTTTTTAAAACTCTCACCAAGCTATAACTGTTGTTAAATCTCTCTGGTGAAGTAAAAGGCAACTAAACTCTTAAGTAATAGCATTTGGAAGACTGAGATCTGAAGCATAACTCTGTTCTTTCCATTGCCAACGTTTAAGTCAGCAAGTTTTTTAAAATAAAAACTTCAACAGGAGAAATACAGATTACTCCATAATGACAACGTTATTTTATAAGATGCATGAACAAATGCCAACACAATCATCATGAAGAATGATGTGAATTCACTGCAGCATATTTATGAATATGAGAGAACTACATAAACAAAGACTACTCCCAGATTAATACAGGCTGCTGCCTTTTTTTTTTTTTTTCCATCTTTGGCAAGAAAAACGAAAAAAGAATAAGAAAACAAGTATTAGGCCAGTTCCTGGACATTTGATTCCTAACCTGAAGAGAGATGAAAAGCATATTAACTCCCTAAAAATAATCGACCAATTAAATATTAAAAACAGAACTTCTAGTTAAAGAGAAAGACCTGTGAAACACAAAGCAGTTTTTCCATGCTTAAAAATAGGCGGTGACTTGACTGGAGACTGAAAATGACCTACTTCCCTTAAATGAATAATTCCTGTAGGATGTACAAAACACTCATTAGAGGGCAAAATATGCAGCATACACATCTCTTACCTTTTGCTAATTCTGTAATGTACCGTCTCCAAGTCTCCTGTTATTGGGTTTGAAATGGTGGCTCGCCTCAGCTGTGAAGCCAACCATCAAAATAGTTGCATTACAAAACAAAAAAAAATGAATCACATTTATCCAATCAGTCAGAAATCTGGGATTTTTACAAAGGAGGCTAAAAAGAGAAAATAACTCCATAGACTTCCAGTCACCTGTGTTGAATCTTGAATGCCAGTTGATTTTTAAATTTTTTATATTTAAAAAAAATTTTTTTTTGCATGAATGGAGGGTACACAAACAAAACAGACTGGAAATTAAATTTCTTTGAAACGTTACAGGATGTGAAATGAGGAAAAGAAATTTCTAAAATTTGAAGTTAATTTATAGTTACAAGAATGGCTATATGCATTCAATAACTCATTACAAACTTTTTAATTTTTTTCAGTGATGGAAATGTTTGCAAAGCTAATGTTCAAAATCAGTTTGAAGACAAGATGGCAGAGTAGGTGGATGTGGAGTACATCTCTCCCCATGGATAAATCAGGAACACACCTTCAGTACCTGACCAGACGAAAAGAATATATAGAATCACACAAAACTCAAGATCAAGCCCTGAGCCTATGGAGTGGGAGCAGTGACTCCAAGACCCTAGACTACCAGAGAACTAATCCTAGGGAGTATCAAATAGTGAGAATTCACACAATGGAAACCACTTGAATACAAGACCTAGCATCACCCAACCACCAGTAGCCCTGTGCAGGGTGCCTCATCTAAACAATAAACAAAACAAAAATACAAACCCAATCATCAGCAGACAGGATTACCACCTCACACAGCCTTGCCCATCACAGGAAAAGCAAACAAACAAACAAAAACTCAGCATAAATCTCACCCTATACGAAGCTTACACAAACTACTGGACCAACCTTAGGAGGGCAAAAACTAAAAGGAAGAAAGAATTCAACCTTGAAGTCTGAGAAAAGGAGACCTCAAACACAATAAGTTAAAAAAAAAAAAAAAGAAAAGGCAGAGAAATACTACACAAATGAAGGAACAAATTAGAAACACAGAAGTCCAAATAAATGAAGAGGAGACAGGCAAGCACCCTGAAAAATAATTCAGAATAATGATAGTAAAGATGATCAAAAACCTTGAAAATAAAATGGAGAAAATGCAAGAATCAATTAACAAAGACAAAGAAGAATTAAAGAATAAACAGTCAGAGAAAAATAACACAATTATTGAAATTAAAAATACTCTAGAAGGAATCAATAGCAGAAAATCTGAAGCAGAAGAATGAATCAGTGAGCTGAAAGATAAAATGGTGGAAATAATTTCTGAAGAGCAGAATAAAGTAAAAGGAATGAAAAGAACTGAGGATAGTCTCAGAGGCCTCTGGGACAATATCAAAAGCACCAACATTTGAATTACAGGGATCCCAGAAGAAGAAGAGAAAATGAAAGGGTATGAGAAAATTTTGAAGAGATTATAGTTGAAAATTTCCCCAACATGGAAAAGGAAATAGTCAATTAAGTCCAAGAGGCACAAAGAGTCCCATACAGGATAAACCCAAGGATAAACATGCCAAGACACATACTAATCAAGCTAACAAAGACTAAACACAAAGAAAGCATATTAAAAGCAACAAGGAAAAACCAACAAGTATCACACAAAGGAAACCCCATGTGCTTAACAGCTGATCTTTCAGCAGGAACTCTGCAGGCCAGAAGGGAATGGCAAGATATATATTAAGTACTGAAAGGGAAAAATCTACAACCAAGATTACTGTACCCGGCAAGGATCTCATTCAAAACTGATGGAGAAATAGAAAGCTTTCCAGATAAGCAAAAGTTAAGAGAATTCAGTACCACGAAACCAGCTGCACAACAAATGTTAAACAGACTTATATAGTCAAAAAAACAAGAGCAGGAAAAAGATCTACAAAATCAACCCCAAACAATTAAGAAAATGGCAATAGGAGCATATATATCAATAATTACTTTAAATGTAAATGGATTAAATGCTCCAACCAAAAGACACAGACTGGCTGAGTGGATACAAAAGCAAGACCCATATATATGCTGTCTACAAGAAACCCACTTCAGACCTAAAGACACATATACACTGAAAGTGAGAGGATGGGAAAATATATTCCATGCAAATGGGAAGCAAAAGGAAGCTGAAGTAGCAATCCTCATATCAGAAAAATAAACCTTAAAATAAAGAATATTACAAGAGATAAGGAAGGACACTACATAATGATCAAGGGATCAATCAAGAGGAAGACATAACAATTGTTAATATCTATGCACCCAGCACAGGAGCATCTCAATACATAAGACAAACAATAACAGACACAAAAGGAGAAATCAACAGTAACACAATAATAGCAGGAGACTTTAACACCCCACTCACACCAATGGACAGGTCATCAAAACAGAAAATTAATAAGGAAAGACAAGTCTTAAATGATATATTAGATGAGATGAATCTCATCGATACTTTTGGGACATTCCATCCAAATGCAGAAGAATACACCTTCTTCTCAAGTGTACATGGAACATTCTCCAGGATAGACCACATCTTGGGTCAAAAATCAAACCTCAGTAAATTTAAGAAAATTGAAATAGTATCAAGCATCTTCTCTGACCACAATGCTATGAGACTAGATATCAATTACAAGAAAAAGAAACTGTGAGAAACAGAAACACATGGAGATTAAACAACACGCTTCTAAATAACCAACAGGTTACTGAAGAAATCTAAGGGGAAATAAAAAAATTTCTAGAAACAAATGACAAGGAAAACATGACAACTCAAAACCTACGGGATGCAGCAAAAGCCACTCTAAGAGGGAAGTTTATAGCAATACAATCCTACCTCAAGAAACAAGAAAAACATCAAATGGACAACCTAACTTTACACCTAAAACAGCTGGAAAAAGAACCAAAAACCCAAAAGTTAGTAGAAGGAAAGAAATCATAAAGATCTGAGCAGAAATAAATGAAAAAGAAATGAAAAAAAAATAGTAAAGATTAATAAAACTAAAAGCTGGTTCTTTGAGACGATAAACAAAATTGACAAAACTTTAGCCAGACTCATCAAGAAAAAAAGAGAGAATAATCAAATCAACAAAATTAGAAACGAAAAAGGAGAGGTTACAACAGACAATGCAGAAATACAAAGGATTATAAGAGACTTTATGAACAACTATATGGCAATAAAATGGATAACCTGAAAGAAATGGACGGATTCTTAGAAAAGTTCAATCTTCCAAGACTAAACCAAGAAGAAACAGAAATTATCAACAACCCAATTATAAGCACTGAAATTGAAGCTGTGATCAAAAATCTCCCAAAAAACAAAAGCCCAGGATCAGATGGCTTCACAGGAGAATTCTAGCAAACATTTAGAGAAGAGCTAATGCCTATCCTTCTAAAACTTTCAAAACATTGCAGAGGAAGGAACACCTCCCAACTCATTCTACTAGGCCACCATCACTCTGATACCAAAACCA
The DNA here is from genome assembly GCF_054371585.1 of Giraffa tippelskirchi. Classification (NCBI taxonomy): domain Eukaryota; kingdom Metazoa; phylum Chordata; class Mammalia; order Artiodactyla; family Giraffidae; genus Giraffa; species Giraffa tippelskirchi. The sequence continues at coordinate 63,570,436 of NC_137276.1, read as the reverse complement.
GACAAGGACAACACACAAAAAAGAAAACTACAGACCAATATCACTGATGAACATAGATGCAAAAATCCTCAACAAAATTTTAGCAAACAGAATTCAGCAACACACCCAAAAATTCATAAACCATGATCAAGTTGGGTTTATTACAGTAATGTGAGGATTCTTCAATATACGCAAATCAATCAATGTGATACACCATATTAACAAATTGAAAGATAAAAATCATAGGATAATCTCAATTCAGTTCAGTTCAGTCAGTCGTGTCCGACTCTTTGCGACCCCATGAATCGCAGCACGCCAGGCCTCCCTGTCCATCACCAACTCCCGGAGTCTACCCAAACCCATGTCCATCGAGTCGGTGATGCCATCCAACCATCTCATCCTCTTGTCGTCCCCTTCTCCTCCTGCCCCCAATCCTTCCCAGCATTAAGGTCTTTTCCAATGAGTCAACTCTTCGCATGAGGTGGCCAAAGTATTGGAGTTTCAGCTTCAACATCAGTCCTTCCAATGAACAACCAGGATTGGTCTCCTTTAGGATGGATTGATTGGATCTCCTTGCAGTCCAAGGGACTCTCAAGAGTCTTCTCCAACACCACAGTTCAAAAGCATCAATTCTTCGGTGCTCAGCTTTCTTCACCGTCCAACTCTCACATCCATACATGACCGCTGGAAAAACCATAGCCTTGACTAGACGGACTTTTGTTGGCAAAGTAATGTCTCTGCTTTTAAATATGCTATCTAGGTTGGTCATAACCTTCCTTCCAAGGAGTAAGCGTCTTTTAATTTCATGGCTGCAGTCACCATCAGCAGTGATTCTGGAGCCCAAAAAAATTAAGTATGACACTGTTTCCAGTTTCCCTATCTATTTGATCTATTTGATCACGTCTATCACAGCCATGAAGTGATGGGACCAGATGCCATGATCTTAGTTTTCTGAATGTTGAGCTCTTAGCCAACTTTTTCACTTTCCTCTTTCATTTTCATCAGAGGTTCTTTAGTTCTTCTTCACTTTCTGCCATAAGGGTGGTGTCATCTGCATATCTGAGGTTATTGATATTTCTCCCTGCAATCTTGATTCCAGCTTGTGTTTCTTCCAGCCCAGCGTTTCTCATGATGTACTCTGCATATAAGTTAAATAAGCAGGATGACAATATACAGCCTTGACGTACTCCTTTTCCTATTTGGAGCCAGTCTGTTGTTTCATGCCAGTTCTAACTGTTGCTTCCGGACCTGCATACAGGTTTCTCAAGAGACAGGTCAGATGGTCTGGTATGCCCATCTCTTTCAGAATTTTCCACAGTTTATTGTGATCCACACAGTCAAAGGCTTTGGCATAGTCAATAAAGCAGAAATAGATGTTTTTCTGGAACTCTCTTGCTTTTTCGATGATCCAGCGGATATTGGCAACTTGATCTCTGGTTCCTCTGCCTTTTCTAAAATCAGCTTGAACATCTGGAAGTTCATGGTTCACATACTGCTGAAGCCTGGCTTGGAGAATTTTGAGCATTACTTTATTAGCGTGTGAGATGAGTGCAATTGTGCGGTAGTTTGAGCATTCTTTGGCATTGCCTTTCTTTGGGACTGGAATGAAAACTGACCTTTTCCAGTCCTGTGGCTACTGCTGAGTTTTCCAGATTTGCTGGCATATAGAGTGCAGCACTTTCACAGCATCATCTTTCAGGATTTGAAATAGCTCAACTGGAATTGCATCACCTCCACTAGCTTTGTTCGTAGTGATGCTTTCTAAGGCCCACTTGACTTCACATTCCAGGATGTCTGGCTCTAGGTGAGTGATCACACCATCGTGATTATCTGGGTTGTGAAGATCTTTTTTGTACAGTTCTTCTGTGTATTCTTGCCACCTCTTCTTAATATCTTCTGCTTCTGTTAGGTCGATACCATTTCTGTCCTTTATCGAGCCCATCTTTGCATGAAATTTTCCTTTGGTATCTCTAATTTTCTTGAAGAGTTCCCTAGTCTTTCCCATTCTGTTGTTTTCCTCTATTTCTCTGCATTGATTGGTGAGGAAGGCTTTCTTATCTCTCCTTGCTATTCTTTGGAACTCTGCATTCAGATGGGAATATCTTTCCTTTTCTCCTTTGCTTTTCGCTTCTCTTCTTTTCCCAGCTATTTGTAAGGCCTCCTCAGACAGACATTTTGCTTTTTTGCATTTCTTTTCCATGGGGATGGTCTTGATCCCTGTCTCCTGTACAATGTCACGAACCTCTGTCCATAGTTCATCAGGCACTCTGTCTATCAGATCTAGTCCCTTAAATCTATTTGTCACTTCCACTGTATAATCATAAGGGATTTGATTTAGGTCATACCTGAATGGTCTAGTGGTTTTCCCTACTTTCTTGAATTTAAGTCTAATCTCAATAGATGCAGAAAAAGCCTTTTACAAAATTCAGCACCAATTTATGATCAAAATTCTTCAAAAAATGGGCACAGAAGGAACCCACCTCAACATAGTAAAGGCTATATATGATAAGTCTATAGCAAACATTCTCAGCGGTGAAAAACTGAAATCACTCCCCCTAAGATAAGGAACAAGACAAGGGTGTCCACTTTCACCACTATTATTCAACATAGTTCTGGAAGTCCTAGCTACAGCAATCAGAGAAGAAAAAGAAACAAAAGGCATCCAGATCAGAAGGAGTAAAGCTCTCACTGTTTGCAGATGACATGATACTATACATAGAAAATGCTAGATAGTATCAGAAAATTATTAGAGCTAACCAGTGAATTTAGCAAAGCTGCAGGACAAAATCAATACACAGAAATCACTTGCATTTCTATATACTAACAATGAAAAATCAGAAAGAGAAATTAAGGAATCAATCCCATTCACCATTGCAACAGAAAGAATTCAATATCTAGGAATAAACTTACCTAAGGAGACAAAAGAACTGTACACAGAAAATTGTTAAGACACTGATGAAAGAAAACAAAGACAACATAAACAGATGGAAGATATTCCATGTTCCTGGGTAGGAAGAATCAATACTGTGAAAATGACTATATTACCAAATGCAATCTATGGATTCAATGTGATCCCTATCAAATTACCAATGGCATTTTTCACAAAACTAGAGCAAAAAATTTCACAATTCATATGAAAACAAAGAAGACCCCAAATAGCCAAAGCAGTCTTGAGAAAGAAGAATGGAGGTGGATTCATGTCAATGTATGGCAAAACAAATACAATATTGTAAAGTTAAAAAAATAGATAAATAAACTAATTTAAAAAAAAAAAAAGAAGAATGGAGCTGGACAAATCAACCTTCCTGACTTCAGATTATACTACAAAGCTACAGTCATCAAGACAGTAAGGTACTGGCACAGAAACAGAAATACAGACCAATGGAACAAGATAGAAAGCCCAGAAATAAACCCATGCACTTATGGGTACCTTATTTTTGACAAAAGAGGCAAGAATATACAATGCGGCAAAGACAGCCTCTTCAATAAATGGTGCTGGGAAAATGGGACAGCTACATATAAAAGAATGAAATTAGAACACTTCCTAACACTATACACAAAGATAAACTCAAAATGGATTAAAGACCTTTATGTAAGACCAGAAACTATAAAACTCTTAGAGGAAAACATAGGCAGAACACTCAATGACATAAATCAAAGCAAGATCCTCTATGACCCACCTCCTAGAGGAAAGGAAATAAAAAAGTAAACAAGTAGGACCTGATTAAACTTAAAAGCTTTTGCACAGCAAAGGAAACTATAAGCAAGGTGAAAAGACAACCCTCAGAATAGGAGAAAATAATAGCAAATGAAACAACTGATGAAGCATTAATTTCCAAAATATACCAGCAGCTCATACAACTCAATGCCAGAAAAACAAACAACCCAATCAAAAGTGGGAAAAAGACCTAAACAGACATTTCTCTAAAGATGACATACAGATGGCTAACAAACACATGAAAAGATGTCCAACATCACTCATTATTAGAGAAATGCAAATCAAAACTATGATGAGATATCACCTCACACCAGTCAGAATGGCCATCATCAAAAAGTCTACAAACAATAAATGCTGGAGAGGGTATGGAGAAAAGGGAACGTTCTTGCACTGTTGGTGGGAACGTAAATTGATACAGCCACTATGGAAGATGGTATGGAGATTCCTTAAAAAAACTAGGAATAAAACCACCCATATGACCCAGCAATCCCAATTCTAGGCATAAACCCTGAGGAAACCAAAATTGAAAAAGACACATGTATCCCATTGTTCATCGTAGCACTATGTACAATAGCTAGAACATAGAAGCAACCTAGATGTCCATTGACAGATGAATGGATAAAGTTGTGGTACATGTACACAATGGAATATTACTCAGCCATAAAAAGGAACACGTTTGAGTCAGTACTGATGAGGTGGATGAACCTAGAACCTATTATACAGTGTGAAGTGAGTCAGAAAGAGAAAGATAAATATCATATTCTAATGCATATATATGGAATCTAGAAAAATGGTTCTGAAGAATTTATTTACAGGGCAGCAGTGGAGAAACAGACATAGAGAATAGACTTATGAACATGGGGTGAGGGGAGGAGAGGATGAGATGTATGGAAGAAACTTACATGACCATATGTAAAACAGATAGCCAACAGGAATTTGCTGTATGGCTCAGGAAACTCAAACAGGGGCTCTATATCAATCTACAGGGGTGGGATGGTGTGGGAGATGGGAGGGAGGTTCGAAAGGGAGGGCATATATGTATGCCTATGGCTGATTCATGTTGAGGTTTGACAGAAAACAACAAAATTCTGTAAAGCAATTATCCTTCAATAAAAAAATAAATTAAAAAGAAAAAAAAATCAGTTTCAAGGTCAATCTTTTCTTCAAGATATTTGCTCATATATTTCCAATAAACAGTGAAATAATCTTAGACTGAGCACAAAGACTGATGAAAAAAATTCATGTTATTTAAAAAAAAAAAAAAAAACAGAAAGAGATGACAGCCAAGATAATGATTTTAAACTTTTTTCTAAAAATGAAAGATGGTTCGGAGGTTAACAAGAATATAAAATTTTCATTGTCATTGTATTTTTTGATCAAATAATCTAATTGAGGCATCTCTTTTAAGACTGAGGTCTCCAAACTCAGAGATATAAGACCGTCTCCAAGCTGAAATGAATTCCTAATTAATATTCTACCACAATAATTTTGGTTTACTGACACATATAATAGACTAAAATCCAAAAAAAAAAATGGCAGAATATGACATCACTATCTTTTATCTGTTTAAAAGATTTATAAGAGCTCCCCTGGACAACACCCATACATATTAGACAAGTCTTTTCATCTATAATACTGGAGTGGGTTGCCATGGCCTTCTCCAGGAGATCTCGGCCCAGGGATTGAACCTGAGTCTCCTGCATTGCAGGCAAATTCTTTACCAACTGAGCCACCAGAGAAGCTCATACTCTTCAGTAAAAAAACAAAAAGTAGCCATTTAGAAAAGTAGTAAAACTTAACGGCAACAAATATTCTGACTTCAAGTTTATTCTGCAGTATAGATGTCCAGACAAGGAACAGCAAACTATGGACCATGGGCTGAATTCATCCAGCCATTTGCTTCTAGAAATAATAGTTTTACTGGAATATAGCCATACTCATTTATGAATTTTCTATGACTGCTTTTGCATTACAGCAGCAGAGGTGAGTAGTTATAACAGACTGTACAGCCTGCAAAACCTAAAAAGGTTTACTATCTGGACCTTTACAGAAAAATTTTCCAGCTCTTGTATAGTAAGTGAGCAAAAATATTTCTTGTGATTACTTAACAGCCTTTTTATGAAAATAATCGTAGTTTGTATTTTGCTGTCAATAAGACCAAACAGATTTTAAGAACAAGCTGATGGGGAAAAAGGCTAAAAGGGGGATGGGGAAAAGCATAAAGGTCATTCTTGCTCACCAAAGATGAATTTCTATGCTAAACACTAAAGCTTATAGCATTGTGCTTATAATAAATTGTCTTTCTTATTAAGATAAATGATGTAGGTTGAAGCCAGAAAACTATGATGTCATTATTCAGATTAGCAAGATGTTCGTGCCCAATGATATCCTCCAAGTAATAATGTACCTAGACAGGAATAAAAATACTTCAAGTATTATTTCAGATAAAACTACAGAAGTTATATATAAAAAGTTGGCCTTTGATTAGTCTCTGAGATTAAAGGGCTCCAAAGTACATGGAATCTTTTTCAGGAAGATGCTGAAACACAAATCTGTTAAGTGTGAATAAAAATATCACCTATGATTTTCATAATTCAGTGCTTAAAACCTAGCTGCAAGGTTACATAAAAGGTATGTAATATGTGTTGATAACAAAAAGAGAAAAACTGGTATAAATAGAGCTTAGTTAATTTCATTAGTTTGCAACAATAATATCTAAAACTATCTATGGGGTTATTGTCATGTCAATTATCATTTTTATAATCTTGCAAAGGAAAAGCTGAAACACAAGTAAATCGAGGAGAGAAAAAAAGACAAAAATTATTTACCCTTGGTTTTGCTAGATCTTTAACAATTTCAATTTCTGCATCAGAAATAATATCATGGAAGCGGATAATACGAGGCTTGTCCCACTCATCCTCCTGTTTGGCTGGAGCCAGAATAAATTTAGGATTCCGGTTTCCATCATGGTAGCGACAGAAGAGTTTTTTCTGTCTCCGAGGAGTCTGAACAAAAAGTTTAAAAAATTATAAATATATTAGAGTAATAATATTTTTAATGCTTGTTCCTATGAAGATAAGAAGCAATAATCATGCTGGTGTATAGACAGAGTACTTGAGGAAGAACATGCAAAAGAAATAGTACTCTGCAAATATTCTACATCAAACAAGACCTTCAGAATTTTAAAAGTTTTATTAATGATTCTTTTCTGGAAGAGATGGTGAGGTTTCTCTTTAACCCTTCTCTCATCAAAATAAAGTTCAGGCCTTGTAAATATGAAAAAAATAATAAAATGATATAGAAATACGAAATGAATGACCAGCCCTTCTCCAAACTTCACAAAGTAACTGGGAAGAACCCAGAAAAGTTTCTTAAAGAAAAAAACCTAACCAGGTTTTCCCAAGTACCTCCCAATTTTAAAAAATTTAAGTGATTTTTTTAAGATGAAAATCAGTAGCTCTGAAAAAGAGAAAATTAGTTATTAAACGAAGAAGCCAGGTGCTTTTGGTAGCAGGTATTAAAGTCAGCAAAAATCAACAAATGTACTTTTCAATCACCTATGTATAACATTAACTAAATATTGGGTTGGCCAAAAAGATCTTACCAAAAGAAAACACCCCACATGGATGTTTCGGCCAATCCAATGTTATGCCATTGCTGATTCTTCTCTTGATTAAACAAGTATTTCATATTATGCAGAAGAATTAATAATGATTTATGTTTATTCTTATTCTTTATTTACCAAGAATCAAATCCAAGGTTTTAAATAAATCTTTTATATGATGATGAGACCAATTTAATTATTCTGAGAAAAAGGATGCTCCTTTGATTTTGGGCTGAGTATACATGTGTGTCACATCAACAAACGGGCAAATTAACAGACTTCTGTTATACACCTATAGTACTATTTTGCTCTCTTATTTAAGAGTTTCTAAGGGCAGTAAAAAATATCTGCTCACTACTGGAAATCTGAACACTGACTAGGTACTTAATGATATTATGGAACTACTAACTACTAATGATACTGGAAATATCATGATAATGGTATTGTGGTCATTTAAAAGTCCTTATCTTTAAATGATACACACTAAAATATTTAGATGTGAAATTTTAAAAAAAATGCTTCGGATGAGTCTAATTTGTATTTACTCATTAGATCAAAGCAAAAGTAAACATGTTCTCTGGGAATCATGAACTTATCAAAAGTGTCAACATTGATAAGATCTACTTATTTGCTGGTAGAGGTTAGGCTGTCAATAGTAAATCACCAAATATCAAGAAGTCATCAATATCAAAACATAAAACCCAGCCTGAGTTTATCAATACTAGAGAAAAGTTAAACACTATTCAAATGCTTTCACTTAAAATTACTCCAAAAATTCACTAAATCCTTCTACATACACCAGCATTCAACTGAACACTAGTACCACATGATACTCCTTTAAAAAGGGTTCTATGATCAATTAATTTTGAGAAACAAAGTATATCATATTCATAATCATCATAAACAGGATCTGAAAAGTCCTAAAGCTGAACAAAAAAACCTATGTTCCCAAGGCTTGAAATGTATTATTTTTGGCCTATCACCTTTTTAGTATTCTGGTAAACTGAGTATAAACATATAATATAGATATACAATAAACAAAGGGATATTTACAGACACATTTTAGTATTTTAAAAAATAAATGTTATAAAGCCAAAATCTATTTAAAGTCTTTAGGCATTTTTAATATTTCTTAAATAGACTAAAACATTACATTAGGCAGTCTTATCAAGGCTGACTAGGAGCAAAACCACAAGATATCACTGTATAGATAAATCTAGTGTTTCATAGGATAAGTTAGAATGGTATATTATTTCTATGTAAGACTGCTGAAATCTCTTTTGCATTAAGATATAAGAAAAAACTGTATCACTTGTCTTAAATAATCTGATCGTTCACCTTAAAAAGCTTCTTCTAATCTATGAAAAGGGTAATAACTGCCAAAAATGCATGTAATGGTACATGAGTCACAAGTTTTATTTAAAGCTATTTTACTAGAAGTTGGAACACATTAAGTGCAACACCAACAATAAAGTGATGTGCTATAACCTAATACTTAAGGAATAATTCTGATTTTTACCACAAAAGTTTAAAAGAATTCTGAATCTCTCCAGAACTACGTACAAACACACATACACATTCACACACACACAATTGGCTTTTCCACTTTACCATTTTGATACCCTCCCCACGGCACAGCATTTCGTACTTCTGTCTCTCTGGCAGGTAATCCACAGCAGCACCTTTTTTCTTCAGTGTGGTTTTCTGATCAGATTGGTCATCTGAAGACGACTTATTGGCATCTTTTTCTTTAGCCATTATATACTCAAAGTATTTTAAGTTACCATTAGCTCTCTGATGTTCAGGATCTATTACAAAAGAAAGAAAGCATGTCCATGAGTAAGTTTACAGTTGTTCAAGCATGAGCATAAGATACAAGTGGAGGAACATGTAATTTACCTTCCAAACCAGGTTGCTTTATGAGAGTGAAAGTAGGCATTAATGAAAATTATTATACCAAAACAACAGGTGTAAATCAGTACTGCCCCAAGCAAATCAAGATGTACAGACGCCCTATATAAAAAGAGTTCTGGAGATGGAATCAGCCATCTATTTCAAAGTAGTAATTATTGCTTTTACTTTGAAATGTTCCTTGTGACAAGTTACTAAGCAGTGAAAGGAACTATGATCAATTTGATGTGAAATGAAATTTAAAGTATTACTGATTAAACTTATTTTAAGCAACAGAAAAGATTTTTCTGAGATTGAAATGTAATGACCATGGGGAAGACAGGGTGTACAGTTCAAAGGTAACCTTTACCACAGATAATATTATAAATGCAGAACACAGTCTACTTCTGAGGGCTGAGTGCATTTCAGTCCCAAAATTCTAAGTGAGACAGAAAAGAGAAACTAAAAATATAATTTTCAAATAAGCCAGAATCCACTAACTGCCTCAGAATTGCTAGTCATAATTTTCAGCTATCTTTTAGTAGGGGGAAGGAGGACTACTCCACCCATCTGGGAGAAAAAAAATATAAACCATCACACACACACACACAAATGAAAAAGACAGACTAGGACACAGAAAGTTCACTTGTGACATTAACTGAAGTGTTTTTAAAAAATCCAGCCTTAGATTTGCAAAATACTTCTTGTCTTTGAGAAACTGCTTATAATATGTTGTGATGTACAGAATATGAGGCTAATTTTGTAAAAGAAAAGGAAAAATTCAGGGAGAAGAGGGTATGCTACAAGGAAATAAAAAAATTGGTAGGTATCTCTGGGTGATTAGTTTATGGTGACTCTTCTGTATCTTTTTCTACTTTTAATTTTTTTCCTAAAATGCTGCTGCTGCTGCTGCTGCTAAGTCGCTTCAGTCATGTCTGACTCTCTGCGACCCCACAGACAGCAGCCCACCAGGTATTTTTAAGTCATGAGGAAAAAAATCACTTAAAATACTGGGGGAAAAGGGCTAACTGAATATCTCAATTTATCAATTCATTCAACTAAGAAATAACCTAATTTCAAAAGCTTATTTTCAGATGACCAATCCTTTTGAATTGACTCTCCTAACATACACATATTTACCTATTCATAAAAAGAATTTAAGTTTTAAAGCTTCATTATATACCAAAGACCACATGACTTTTTTTAGCATACAATTCTACCACCACAGATTCTAAGTTAGTAGGTTTGGGGTGAGATCAAGGAATTTTCATTTCTGATAAGCATCCAAGTAATTCTGATCATTGGTCTTTGGACCATACTTAGAGAAACACTACATCCCTGTTAAAAATACTAGTGGTAAAATCTTTGTATCATATTTTCCTAATATTTAAATACAACAATCAAATATATTTTCATTCTATTTATTTCTGTGAAAGAATTTCAATCTCCAATGGAACTGGAAGATATTAAATGGAAAATCTCATGCATGTGCCCTCAGGAACACAAAACTTCAAGACGGAGAGACTGATTTCCCATAAATGCCTGATTTTCAGCAAACTGATAATATTGGAATTTTCTTAAATTTCAGGGAATTGGTCAGGGGTTGCTTCATATCAATCTTGGGAAATTCTGCATACAGTTTCCAGGGGCATGAACAAGAAATGACCCAGGTTGAGATGGTCTTACAAAGTAAGCTAAATTGAGCTTTGTTTGTGTGACTGGAGGGTTTTGTCTGCCTAGGGAATGTTCAGTGCTGGTCCCCATTTGTTTCTGATTTCAACAAACTCTAACTGAACTCTCACCTCTTTGTATTCCCTGCCCTACTCCAAACCCTCAACAGACTTACCTGTCACTTCCTACAGCTTGCATGTCCCAAATGCAGTTCCTCTGCTATTCCTGAATAAACTCAACTTTTTGACAATTATGAGTTTGCTTCATTTTACCTTTTTATTTAGGTTGACATTTAAAGTCACTATTTCCAAATAGGAAATTCAGTAAACCAAAAATTTCCTTCAAACGATACTGGTTAATATTTAATATGGCAACACGGCAAATAACCATTTTTGACTGAGTTAGCTATGTTTGATTCAATTTTGAAGTTCCCAAGAAGTACAGAGCAGAGAAACAGAGCTACTCTTATAGTACTATTAGGTGAGAAAAATCAGTTGCCATTTATTTAGAGGATAAACAAAAAGATCAAGTATGTCTGACAGATGAGCTCTTGAGTTGTGACAAAGAGTACCAAAACTATATGACAAATATACATACTCACACATAATTATAATTAGTATATCTATATATCCCCCAATATATCCTTAACCTTGAATTAGGCCAAATTAACATACCTAGTTCAAGAAGCTTCTTTGTGAGCAAAAGTGCCTTATCCAGGTCTCCCTGCTGGTATACTGCATAGCTCAAATAATCTAGAACAGAGACTTTATCAATGGTAGAAACCTCGCCTTCATCCAGCTGCCTCAGTGCTTGTTCCATCCACAGTTCTGTATGGTAATAATCTGCTTCTGTGTAGGCCACTTTGCCCAACTCAAAACAATCCTCAACTGTTAGAAAAGATTTGTGTTTTACTCCTATGGAAAGAAAATACAGAGAACTTTAGTCATCTTAATACTGTTTAATAATGTTTATTTAGGACTAGACTGCTTTCAAAGTACTATCTCACTCTCATTTGAACCTCACAACAACCTTCTGAGGTAGGAAAAGCAGGAATTACCCTAAGTTGATAAACAAAGGAACAAAGTACAAGGTAGTGAAACACGGCAAGGATCACACAGCTAATAGGTGACGAGGGACCTAGAGAATCCAACATTTCAATTATCAGTCATCATACCAAAAAGATGCACCAATTAAGCTGAAGTATGCAATTTTCCAACACAGTGGGGATCACTATATGAGATATATCTAACTCTTAACCAACAACTTAGGATAAAGGGATACATGGAAGAGAGACAAACCTGTCTATTGACTCCTTCCCCTACCATTCCCCTTTTCAAAAATATTAATGATATGTAATTTACATACCATAAAGTTCACCCAGTTAAAGAATTCAATAGTTTTTCACCATATTCACAGAGCTGTACAACCATAACCATAGTATGATTTTAGAACATTTTAGAACATTTTCATTATCCCCAAAAGAAACGCTGTAACCATAAGCAGTCACTACCCATTAAATCTCCCCTTTCCTGCCCTATCCCTAGATACCACTAATCTACTTTCTGTATCTACTTGTCTATTCTGGCTATCGCACATAAATGGAATTGCACAATGGGTAGTCTTTGGTGACTGGACTGCTTTACTCAGCATAATGTTTTCAAGGTTCTTTTTATTGCCAAATACCAGCCCACTACATTTTGACTACATTTTGCTTATCAGTTGATAGACATTTGAGTTGTTTCCACTTTTCTGACGTCTATGAATAACATTACTATAAACATTCATGTACAAGTTTTTGTGTGGACATATTTTTTTCATTACTCTTGAGTATATACATAGCAGTGAAATTGCTGGGTCTTATGGCAACACTATGCTTACCATGTTCAGAAGCTGTCAAATTGTTTTCTAAAGTGGCTGCACCATTTTACAATTTTACAATCCTGTATGTATGCTCATACATAAAGCAATGTATGAGGGTTCCAGTTTCTCTACATTATCACCAATATTTGCTACTGCTCATCTTTTTTATTATAGCCACTGAGGGTATGAAGTAGCATTTCATCTTTGGAAAAATGTCTGTTCAAATCCTTTGTCCATTTAAAAACTTGGTTGTCTTTTCAATTTTGACTAATTATGTTTAAAATGTTGTACAATCACCATTCCTTTTATAAGAATAAGGAAAAGATAAAGAACTACAGAAAGAAGTAAATGTAAAAAATATTCTCTGAATGATAGTAACCATATAACATTCCATTTTATAAACAGTAAATCAGATGAGTTAAGTAGAGACTTTAAGAGCCTGACTATTCACATACAGACCCAAAGTGAAGGGCTGGAAAAAGATATTTCATGCAAATAGAGACCAAAAGAAAGCAGGAGTAGCAATACTCATATCAGATAAAATAGACTTTAAAACAAAGGTGATGAAAAGAGACAAGGATGGACACTACATAATGATCAAAGGATCAATCCAAGAAGAAGATATAACAATTATAAATATATATGCACCCAACATAGGAGCACCGCAATATGTATGGCAAATGCTAACAAGTATGAAAGGGGAAATAAACAATAACACAATAATAGTGGGAGACTTTAATACCTCACTCACACCTATGGATAGATCAACTAAACAGAAAATTAACAAGGAAACACAAACTTGAAATGATACAATAGATCAGTTAGACCTAATTGATATTTATAGGACATTTCACCCCAAAACAATGAATTTCACCTTTTTCTCAAGCGCACACAGACCTTCTCCAGAAAAGATCACATCCTGGGCCATAAATCTAGTCTTGGTAAATTCAAAAAAATTGAAATCATTCCAAGCATTTTTTCTGACCACAATGCAGTAAGATTAGATGTCAATTACAGGAGAAAAACTATTAAAAACTCCAACATATGGAGGCTGAACAACACACTGCTGAATAACCAACAAATCACAGAAGAAATCAAAAAAGAAATCAAAATATGCATAGAAACAAATGAAAATGAAAACACAACAACCACAAACCTATGGGACACTGTAAAAGCAGTGCTAAGGGGAAGATTCATAGCAATACAGGCTCACCTCAAGAAACAAGAAAAAAGCCAAATAAATAACCTGACTCTACACCTAAAGCAACTAGAAAAGGAAGAAATGAAGAACCCCAGGGTTAGTAGAAGGAAAGAAATCTTAAAAATTAGGGCAGAAATAAATGCAAAAGAAACAAAAGAGACCATAGCAAAATTCAACAAAGCCAAAAGCTGGTTCTTTGAGAAGATAAATAAAATTGACAAGCCATTAGCCAGACTCATCAAGAAACAAAGGGAGAAGAATCAAAACAACAAAATTAGAAATGTAAACAGAGAAGATCACAACAGACAACACAGAAATACAAAGGGTCATAAAAGACTATTATCAGCAACTATATGCAAATAAAATGGACAACTTGGAAGAAATGGATAAATTCTTAGAAAAGTACAACTTCCCAAAACTGAACCAGGAAGAAATAGGAAAATCTCAACAGACCCATCACAAGCACGGAAATTGAAACTGTAATCAGAAATCTTCCAACAAACAAGAGCCCAGGACCAGATGGCTTCACAGTTGAATTCTACCAAAAATTTAGAGAAGAGCTAACACCTATCCTATCAAACTCTTCGAGAAAATTGCAGAGGAAGGTAAACTTCCAAACTCATTCTATGAGGCCACCATCACCCTAATACCAAAACCTGACAAGATGCCACAAAAAAAGAAAACTACAGGCCAATATCACTGATGAACAGAGATGCAAAAATCCTTAACAAAATCAAAGCAAAGAGAATCCAACAACATATTAAAAAGATCATACATCATAACCAAGTGGGCTTTATCCCAGGGATGCAAGGATTCTTCAATATCCGCAAATCAATCAATGTAATACACCACATGAACAAATTGAAAAATAAAAGCCATATGACTATTTCAATAGATGCAGAGAAAGCCTTTGACAAAATTCAATATCCATTTATGATAAAAACCCTCCAAAAAGCAGGAATAGAAGGAACATACCTCAACATAATAAAAGCTATCTATGACAAACCCACAGCAAACATTATCCTAAATGGTGAAAAACTGAAAGCATTTCCCCTAAAGTCAGGAACAAGACAAGGGTGCCCACTCTCACCACTACTATTCAACATAGTTTTGGAAGTTTTGGCCACAGCAATCAGAGCAGAAAAAGAAATAAAAGGAATCAGATTGGAAAAGAAGTAGTAAAACTCTCACTGTTTGCAGATGACATGATCTTCTACATAGAAAATCCTAAAGACTCCACCAGAAAATTACTAGAGTTAATCAACGAATATAGTAAAGTTGCAGGATATAAAATTAACGCCCAGAAATCCACTTATACGTGCATTTTTTTCAACAAATGCATATATGTATTATAAATGTATTTTCTCTTCCTTATGCTTCTCTAAATAACATTTTCTTTTCTCTAGCTTACTGTATTGTAAAAGTGTAGCATACAATACATACAACATATGAATTGTGTTAATATGCAACTGTTTAAAATATCAGTAAGGCTTCTGGTCAACAGTAGGCTATTAGTAGTTAAGTCTAGGGAGAGTCAAAATTTACATGTAGGTTTTCGACTGCTCAGGAGCTCAGCAGCTGTAACACCAGCATTTTTGAAGGATTAACTCACCTAGAAATGCTGGATAAAATTTAATGGTTATCCATTTATCCATTTGTACGATGGCCAGATTCACAGGAATTAAGCAAATTTTTTGAGGTCACAACCAAAAAGGAACTTGAAACCTAGAGGTAAGTAGAGGATGGAGCTGCATCTCCTCTGGAGGCAGTCATCAGATGAGAAAACTAGAAGCATGATTTTTAACCATCAAGAAAAGGATAAAGGGATAAAAGAGGGCTTCCCTAATGGCTCAGTGGTAAAGAATCTGCCTGCCAATGTGGGAGACATGGGTTTGATCCCTGGTCTGGGAAGATCCCACATGTCGAGGGACAACTAAGCTCGTATGCCACAACTGAGTCTGTGCTCTAGAGTCTGTGAGCTGCAACTACTGAGCCCATGTGCTGCAACTACTGAAGCCACAATGCTCTAGAGTGTGTGCTGCGCAATAGGATAAGCCACCTCAATGAGAAGCCTGTGCACTGCAACTGGAGAGCAGCCCCGCTTGCCATAACTAAGGAAAAGCCTGGACAGAAATGAAGACCCAGCACAGTCAAACAAATAAATTTTTTTAAAAAAGAAAGGGATAGGAGATAAAGCCTCAGGCCCATGCAAACTGACAGAACAGACCCTTGAAAAACTACATCTTGAATAAAAAAATGACCTAGAAAGAACTCTGGTCAGCTGGCAAAGAGAAACAAAAAAAGAACTTATTTTTCTCATTCTGCACTGTAGGTAAGGAAACAATTTCTTAAGAATTCCGCAGGCATGCCTTCTGGGAGGTTTCAATTTCAAATATACACTATCTCTATGGTCTGGGAAACTAAAGCCAAGAATTTAACTTAAAGTGGTTGGAGGCTGGTAAGGTCAAAGGACACCTGGCAGAAGCAACATTTATACTCTGCAAAATGCACCCTCACCTCAGGTTTTGCAATATTCCCACACACAATCTGAAGAAATGCACACAATTCAAAATCACAAAGCACACGATGAAACAAGCCACTATGAGCAAAATTAGCAGAAACTATTCAAAAACAGTATTAGACATCACCCAATACATTCAGATGTTATCAGACTAAGAATACAAAATACCTATGATTAAAATGTTTAAAGAATTTCTAAAAAAAAGAAAATATGAACGTGTAAGATACCCTAAAAAGACCAGGAAGATGTGAGTAGGAGAAAAACTAGAACTTTCAGAAATTATAAATATTATCAATGAGACAAACAGGTTAAACAGCAAGTTAGACACAAGAAAAAAGAGAATAACATACCTAGAAGACAGAACTGAATAAATTACCATGGGATAAACTACTCAGAATGTAGCAGAGAGGAGGAATACATACAAAGTGCTAGTTAAAAGACAAGGAAGAAAAACTAGGAAGACAACAGAATGTGGAAGAGGCACTATTTAAAGAAATAACAGTGAACAATTTTCTAGAATTAGAATGCATGAAACCAAAGACTCAGGAAGCACAGAGAATCCTAAGCCAAAGTACATGCAAGGGATTCTCAAGGATTTGCTTCAACGAGGAGGAGGAAAATAATTCCAAAAGAAAAGTCTGAGGTACCAAAAAAAAAAGAGAGAGAGAGAAAGAAATTGGTATACATTTAAAGAAAAGTGAGCTATCAGATTGGCAAAAATTTCAAAGTCTGAAATTTTTTTTGTGATGCTGTGAGGAAACAGGCTCTCTCATGTATCAATGGTAGAAAAAAATGACACAATTACTATGGAGGGAAACTGGAACAATATTAGCAAAATGTCCTATACATCTATCCTGAATCAGTGGCATCATTTCTAGAAAAAATATCCCAAAGATCATTTGGCAAAAAAAAAATATATATATATATGTACAAGGTTATTGGCAATATCATTTTTATAATAGCAAAAGGCTACAAACAAAACAAGTGTCCATATCCATGGGGCCCCATTGAATAAACTATAGTAAATTCACAAAATAGAGTAGCAGGTAGCTGTAAAACGAAATGAGGATTTCTACATAGCATATGAGGTAATATCTAGAGCATATCAATAAATTAAAATATCAAAATACAGAAAGTATACTATGCTGCCTTCTCTGCTGAAGCTGAGAGGAAAAAGGAATATATATACACATTTGCTTATATTTTAAAGAAGAAACAGTGGAAATGAAAAACCTAATCAAGTGGTAGTTCATATAGGAAGAAGAAAGCAACAGGTTAGGAAGTACAGAATGATAGTAAAACTTCTAAAAGTGGACCTTATTAATACAGTTTGGACTTTGAATGAATAAAAAAAGTTCTGCATAACTAAAACTAATATGAGAGACATGCTGATGGTGGTCAAAAGGTACAAACTCTCAATCATATGATAAGTCCTGGGGATATAATGTACAGCATGTTAACGATAGTTAATAATACTGTATTGTATATTTAAAGTTGCTGGAAGAGTAGATATATTTTAAAAGAAAAAAATTTTGTAACTATGTGATATGATGTGATGGTGCATGTTAACTAAACATGTGATCATCTAGCAACACATACATATCCAAGTCATATTGCACACCCAAAACTAACACAAAGTTATATGTCAATCACATCTCAATTTTTAAAAAGTTTATTTGGGCGCTTCTTTTAAATAAAAACATTAAATTTTTTAATAATAGAAGAGGACAAAGATAGGATATAAATTAAAAACTGAGCCTGTGGGGCTTTCCTGGTGGTCCAGTGGTTAAGAATCTGCCTTGCAATGCAAGGGACACTGGTTCAGTGCAAGGGACACTGGTTCAATACCTGGTCCAGGAAGATCCCACAAGATGTAGAGCAACTAACCCCATGTACCACAACTACCGAGCCTATGCTCTAGAGCCTGTGAGCTGCAACTTCTGAGCCCATGCCCCTAGAGCCTGTGCTCTGCAACAAGAAGCCACTGCAGTGAGAAGCCTGTGTACCAAACAAAGACTAGCCCCTGCTCACCACAACTAGAGAAAGCCCATGTGCAGCAACAAAGACCCACCACAGCCAAGTAAATAAATAAATCTAAAAATGATAATAATGATAATCCTGTGATAAATTTGCTTTTAGGGAAAAAGACATAGAAGAAGAAGAAAAGGAAGGGGAGAAAGAAAAGGAGGAGACTATTTTCCAACTTTTGATACCAATGTTCAAACAATAAATGTGAAGCTCTCAGTGGTTTAATGTTAATGTCAAAATATCTTATCTCCTATACCAAAACAAAAAGATAGAGCATGTCCATGGATTAGAAAATTGTCTTGAATTGTCTAAAATGACAATGTTGCCCAAATTCTCCCCAAGATTCAAAATAAACCTAGTTAAAACTCCTACAGGCATTTTTGTAGAAACTACCAAGGAAATTCTAAGATTTATATGGAAATTCAAAGAACCTAGAATAGCTAAAGCAATTTTAACAAAGAACAAAATTAAAGGACTTATTCACAGGTGCTTCCAAGTATGTGGAGGTACTGAAATGCTCATATAATAATGACAAGAGGATAAAATGGTACAACCATCTGGTAGTTTCTTAAAAATCAAATACATATCTACCAATTATTTTACTTTAAAAATCAGATATATACCTACCTTGCAACCCAGCCAATTCACTTCTAGGTATTTAACCAAAAGAAACACATGCCTAATATGTCTGATGACAGCACAAAGGAAACAGAAAAAGGAACACAATGGTGTTTTCCTTAAAAAGTTCTGATTGAATGTACTTCAACGAATCAGTATATTGGCTAGAATCAGACTTCGCTTTAACCTAACCAATGATGTCAACATTTTTTTTTTTCAGTGCTAGCAGAAAAGGTTCATGAAAAATTAAGAAGAAATAAAATCAAGGACACATTTTGCTAGTGATTCTTTGTCTAGGGGATAACATGCTCTGGTCTGAGGATGTTAGATTTCAGTACAAAGCAGAGTCCTAATACGGAGGTATATGTACTGGAGGATCACATGGACCAATACAATCAAATATTCAAATCATACAACTACCTCCATTTACTATATTTTTTTTGCCTCCTATTAGTCACTTATGGATAGTAACTGATTATCATGCTTGCATGCTCAGTCCCTCAATCATGTCTGACTCTGCAACCCCATGGACTACAGCCCACCAGGCTCCTCTGTCCATGGAGTTTTCCAGCAGGAATATTAGAGGAGGTTGCCATTTCCTCCTCCAGGACATCTTCCCAACCTAGGAATCAAACTCGAGTCTCTTCCGTCTCCTGCGTTGGCAGGTGGATTCTTTACCACTGTGCCACCTGGGAAGACCATAACTGATTATCAGTGTACTACTAAAATGAAGATAAAGATCCATATTTTGACAGTTACTCTCCACTTTACACTCTAATCTAGAAAAGGATACCAACAAACTAACTTATTAATAGTTCAACACGATGCAATTTCAGAAACAAAAGAAACATACTGAATTTTGACTGTTATTTTTCAGTTATGAGAACTGGAATACAGTTCTAAGATGAGCTTTACAATGCAGAAATTAAGACTGCCTTTTCTCAGGGACATACAAAAGACACAAGAGGACAGCCTGCCATTAATAAATGTAGACAGCACCAGTAAAATTTTTCACATGACCTTATATCCTGGCAATATTATTCGAAAGCATAATGGAGACAGTAGAGGATCTTGAGCTATTCTGCCTTGGTAAAGTATCTCTGGTTATCTTACCTATTGATCTATTCACAATTATCAAAGGCAAAATGTCCGGGAACTGTATTAAAGAAAATGAAAATGAAAGAGAAGTGATGTGCATTTGAAAGGGAAGGCTGCTTCCAAAGTAGAGAACATGAGAAGAAAAAATAATGGACAAGAAGACAAATAAAATGACATAAGGGAAGTGATGTTGGCAGAAAAAAAACATAAAAAGTGTTCATACAAAGCATGAATAGTTAGAATTTGATGACAAAAAAATGCAAATTCTTTCGGTTCAAAGCAAATGGAAAGATGATTGACATTAGCATGTCAAACTGAATGCAGTGAAGGAGGACAGGATGAACTGAGAGAGCAGCACTGACATACATACACTTCCATGTGTGAAACAGGTAACTAGTGGGAAGCTGCTGTGTAATGCAGGGGAGCTTGGTTTGGAGCTCTGTGATGACCTAGAGGAGTGGAGGGGGGGAGGCGTGGGAGGGAGACTAAAGAGGGAGGGGCTATATGGATACTTATAGATGATTCACAGTGTTGTGCAGCAGAAACTATCACAACATTGTAAAGCAATTATCTTCCAATTAAAAAAAAACTGAATGTAGTAACCCAAATTTACAGTTAAAACACAAAACTCCTTTAAATTTATGATCACAGTATAAACTACAATAATATGTGACAGTAGACAGTATAGGAAAATTTACTTAGAAATTTTTGGCTCAGCCTTAAACTGCAAGATATAATTTTAAAATTCTTACACTTTACAGGAACACTTACTGGATAAAAACTTGATTTGTAAGGAACAAATACATTTAAAATGCACATACCTGGGAAGCTGATGTCTTGCATCAGAGGCAATATGGTACACTCATAGCTGAGTGCACTCCAGAGATGTACAGAGAATCTACTGCTTGGTGTAGTAAGCTTATCAGTTCACCAAGATAATGAGGCAAATGACCAGTAAGAACATTCAACTTCTACCTGAAGTAACTCAGATTTTATATATGACATATTCTATACAAAAAAAAGTGTAAAGGACACACAGTTTTGAGGGCATTAGCTCCCTGTTGTCCCTTTGCCTATCAAAGTAATACCACCATTCTTTTCTACTTTACCACCCGCCCCCCCAAAACAGTGTAATATCTCTGGAAGCTATGAATCTATTAAACAAATTAGGGTTAGGAACAACCTGAAACTAAAGGAACAGTCCATATGAACTGTAAAGGCATCATCAATGCCAAAATACATATAACTTTTCAGATTTTATATTAAAATATCAAGAAAGCATTTCAAAAAGTAGGCTCAAAAAGTAGAAACAGACAAAGTTAATCAAGGAGTTAACATCACATCAATATAAATCCACTGAAAAAAGCATTTCTCTGATTTTTGGGGGGGCGAGGCAATTTAAAAAAGCAAATCATCCTTCCCTCCAGTCCTCATTCTTAAGGCTTCACATCTCAACTGCTACAATTTTAAATCTGACAAAACCAAGTGTTAGCAAGGACATTAAGAAATGAGAACTCCCATACATTGCTGGAGGGAATATTACTGTAATTGGGTACATCTGCTCTGGAGAACAACCTGGCTCATCTAGCAAAGTTTGAGAACCTTATATCCTAGAGAAACTCTTCCATGTGTGCAATGGACATAAGAAAACATAATGAAAATGTTTGTTGAAATCTTGGCCCTGCAATAATTGGAAATAACCTAAGCTACAACTGTCATCTCTTAAATTTTTACAACAACCTCCTCCCTGATTTCTTTGTCCCTACCTTTGGGTCTCAAACCATTCTATAGCCAGAATGATATCTCTAAAATGAAAATCATATAATTTCCCTGTTTAAAGCTTTTCAATAACTACACATTATACTCAGAATGGTTCAAACTTCTCTACATAACTTACAAAGTCCCTCAAGAGATGGCTTCAGCTTTACCTATATAGCCTCATCTCTCACTATTCTCACACCATCCCGTCCCCCTAGTTCATGCACTTAGCTCTTAAACAAACTACTTGTTAGCTATCTAATTTAAACACTCTCTCCTCTCTGGCCTATATACATGTTCTGTTTGGAATATTTTTTCATACCGCCTATTTCCTGGCTAATTCCTTGTCCATTATATCTCAGTTTTTTAACATATTCTGTCTTCCAGGAACTCTTACTTTATACCTCATTTATCAAGTTCAGAATTAGATTTCTGTCTATGTGCTCCATGGTCTCCTAAATTATCTCCAGCTAGGCATTCATCATATAATAGCATAAGAATATAAGTACCCTAAGGGCAAAAGCAGTGTTATTCATTATTGCATCTCTAATACTTATACACAATGGTTATTATGTTAAATAGATATTAAATAGATACTAAATGGCTTATATCTATTAAACAAATTAGGTTTTAAACCAGAAGCAAATTAAAGAACAAGGCTGTGATCTTATCACAAGCATTATAACAGTAGAAACAGAAAATAAAATTTGCAAATGTATACTTTTTGGAAGTCCAACTTAATGGAATTACATTACAGTTTAATGGAACACCATGGTTAGTTTTTCCACTTGCTACTTCATTCCAAATTTAGAAAGATAAGCAAGAAAAACATCTTAAGTCATTCATCCCACTGTTATTTTCTTACTGAGAAAGTCAATTGCAGTATGAAGACAGAGGTAACATATTTTATTTTTCCAATTGATAAGGACAAGAAGATAGTAATGGGATATTCATAGAATAAATGAGAGATGGCAAAAGTAAACTATCACATGAAGGTAGATATTAGTAATACAAGTAAAACTGGAAAATTTCAAATTTTTCAAAAATTAAACAACATACTCCACACTCTAACAGCTAACAGAAAGAAAAAAAAAAGAAAAGAAATCACAGGGAAAATTAGAAAATACTTAAAAGACAAATGAAAATGAAAATACAACATACCAAAACTTACAGGACACAATGAAAACAGTGCTAAGGGTGAAATTTATACTTATAACTCTTACATTAAAAAAACAAGATCTCAAACCTAACTTTACAACTTAAGAAACTAAAAAAACAAGAATAAACAACCCAAAGTTAGCAGAAGAAAGGAAATATTAAAGCACAGAATAGAAAATAATACATAAAATTAATGAAACCAAAAGTTGGTTCTCTGAAAAGAATTTGGTCAATAAAACTGACAATCTTTTAGCTATGTGGACCAAGAAAAAAAAGACAAATTATTAAAATTAGAAATGAAAGTGGGGATACTTTTACTGATCCTATAGAAAAAGGATTATAAGAATTCTATGAAAAATTGTACACCAACAAACTGAATAACCTAGATGAAATGGACAAATTCCTAAAAACATAAAACCTATCAAGACTAAGAAAAAAATAGAAAATCTAAATAGACCTTTAACTAGTAAGGAAACTGAATCTGTTATCAACAGTCTCCTGACAAAAGAAAAGCCCTGTTATTAACACAAATAAATAGAAAACACATGCCATATTCATGGATTGGAAGACTAATAGCTTCACTGGAGAATTCTATTAAACATTAAAAAAAAAAACAACTAATACCAATCCTTCTCAATCTTTTCAAAAAGATAGGAAAGAATACTTCTTATCTCATTCTATGAGGCCAGCATTATCCTCATACCAAAGCCAGAAAAAGACACTATAAGAAAACTACAGACCAACATCACTTATGAACAATGATGCAAAAATTTTCAACAAAATACTAATAAACAGAGACTTCCCTGATGGTACAGTGGTTATGACTCTGCCCCCCTAATGCAGGAGTCCCACATTCAACCTCTGGTCAGGGAACTAGATCCCACATGCCACAACTAAAGAATCCATGGGAGGCAATTCAGATCCAGCTAAAGACAAATAAATAAATATTTTTTTAAAAATACTAGCAAACAAGGATGGGGAACACATGTAAACCCATGGCTGATTCATGTCAATGCATGGCAAAAACCACTACAATATTATAAAGTAATTAGCCCCCAACTAAAATAAATAAATTAACAATAATTAAAAAAAATACTAGCAAACAGAATCCAGCAGCATATCATTATATACCATGATTACATGGTTACACATCATGACCAAGTGGAACTTATTCCTATAATGCAAGGATGTTTCAACATATGAATATTGATCAATGTAACACACCACATTAGTGGAATAAAGGGGAAAAAACATATACATATGATCATCTCAACTGATGCAAAAAAAGCAACTGACAAAATTCAGTATTCTTTCATAATAAAAAAAAAACACTCAACAAACTAGAAATAGAAGTTTAACTATCAATACTTTAACATAATAAAAGAAATATCTGAAAAACCCACTCAATGGTAAAAGACTGAAAGCTTCTCCTTTGAGAATGAGAACAAGGATGCCCACTTTTGCCACTGTATTCAACTCAGTACTTTAAGTTCTAGCCAGAGCAAATAGGCAAGAACAAGCTTAAAGGTACCCAAATTGGAAAGGAGGAAGTAAATTGATCTCTATTTGCAGATAATACTTTTTTGTTTTTTGTTTTTGCCACACCACACAGCTTGCGAGATTTTACTTCCCCAACCAGGAATTGAACCTGCACCCTTAGCAGTGAAAGCTCAGAGTCCTAGCCCCTGGACCACCAGGACACTCCCCACAGATAACATTATCTTACTCTAGAAAATCCTAAGAATCCTCCTGCAAAAATGCTTGTTAGAACTAATAAATGAATTCAGCCAAGTTGCAGGATGCAAAGATAACACACAAAAATGAGATGCATTTCTATGTACTAATAATGAACCATATAAAAAATGACTAAAACAAATCTAAGCATAAAGTACTCGGGAATTTACGTAATCAAGGAGGTGAAAGACATACAGTGAAAACTACAAAAAGCTACTGAAAGACAACATAAATAAATGAAAAACACATGTCACGTTCATGGATTGGAAGACAACATTGTTAAAATGTCAATACTACTCAAAGTGATCTGCAGATTCAATGCAAAAGACAGAGATAGAAATAGAAAACTCCATCCTAGAATTCATACAGAATCTCAAGGAACCCAGAATAGTCAAAACAATCTTAAAAAAGAACAAAACTGGAGAACTCATACTTCCTGATTTCAAAACTTAATACACAGCTACAATTCAGTTCAGTTCACTACAGTCGCTCAGTCGTGTCTGCCTCTTTGCGACCCCATGAATTGCAGCACGCCAGGCCTCCCTGTCCATCGCCAACTCCCAGAGTTTACCCAAACTCATGTCCATCGAGTCAGTGATGTCATCCAGCCATCTCATCCTCCGTCGCCCCCTTCTCCTCCTGCCCCCAATCCTTCCCAGCACCAGGGTCTTTTCCAATGAGTCAACTCTTCGCATGAGGTGGCCAAAGTATTGGAGTTTCAGCTTCAACATCAGTCCTTCCAATGAACACCCAGGACTGATCTCCTTTAGGATGGACTGGTTGGATGTCCTTGCAGTCCAAGGGACTCTCAAGAGTTTTCTCCAACACCATAGTTCAAAAGCATCAATTCTTCGGCGCTCAGCTTTCTTCACCGTCCAACTCTCACATCCATACATGACTACTGGAAAAACCATAGCCTTGACTAGACGGACCTTTGTTGGCAAAGTAATGTCTCTGCTTTTTAATACGCTATCTAGGTTGGTCATAACTTTCCTTCCAAGGAGTGAGCGTCTTTTAATTTCATGGCTGCAATCACCATCTGCAGTGATTTTGGAGCCCCCCAAAATAAAGTCTGACACTGTTTCCACTATTTCCCCATCTATTTCCCATGAAGTTACAATACTAGTGTGTAAAAAACCAAGTTATAGATCAGCGTAAAGACAGACTTAGAGACCAAAGCAATAGAGAGCCAGAAATAAACCCTTGTATATATTGTCAAATGATTTTTGACAATGATGGCAAGACCATTCAATGGGAAAATGATGATCTTTTCAACAAATGGTGCCGGGAAAACCAAATGTTTACATGCCAAAGAATGAAGCTGAACCCTTACCAAATACCACATGTAAAAATTAACTCTAAATAAATCAAGGACCTAAATATAACACCTAAAACAGTAAAACTCTTAGAAGAAACCATAGGACAAAAGCTTCAGAACACTGGATTGGGCAATGATTTCTTGTATATGATCCGAAAGGCACAGGCAACAAAAGAATAAAACAAACAAGCTGATTTTGTAAAAATTAAAAAATTTGGATACAAAATACAGTCATCAATGGAGTAAAATGGCAACCCACAGGAGAAAATATTTGCAAATCATGTATCTCATAAGGAATTAATATTCAGAATATATAAAGAATCTCTAAAACTCAACAACAAAAAAATGAATAACCCAATTAAAAAATAGGCAAAGGACTTGAACAGATATTTCTTTAAAGAAGACAAACAGATGGCTGCTAATAAGTACATTAAAAGATGCTCAACATCAGTGATTAGGGAAATGCAAAACTCCAATGAGATACCACCTCACACACACTAGGCTGGCTACTATTAAAAAAAAAGAAAAGAAATGGGGAAGGAAATAGCCACCCAAGTCCAGGAAGCCCAGAAGGTCCCATACAAGACAAACCCAAGGAGAAACACGACAAGACACATGTTAATTAAACTAACAGAAATTAAACACAAAGAGCAAATATCAAAAGCAGAAAGGGAAAAGCAACAAATAACATACCAGGGGATCCTCATAAGGCTAACAGCTGATCTTTAAACAGAAACTATTGGTAAAGAATCCACCTGCAATCCAGGAGATCCTGGTTCAATTCCTGGGTTAGGAAGATCCCCTGGAGAAGGGATAGGCTACCCACTCCAGTATTCTTGGCCTTCCCTTGTGGCTCAGCTGGTAAAACTTCTGCCTGTAATGCGGGAGACCTGGGTTCAATCCCTGGGTTGGGAAGATCCCTTGGACAAAGGAAAGGTTACCTACTCCAGTATTCTGGCCTGAAGACTTTCATGGACTGTATAGTCCATGGGGTCACAAAGAGCCAGACACAACTGAGCGACTTTCACTTTCATACAGACCAGAATGGAATAGCAGGATATTTTTAAAGCAATAAAAAGCAAAAACCTACAACTGAGATTACTCTATCCAGCAAGAATCTCATTCAAAGGAGAAATCAAAAGCTTTACAGACAAGCAAAAGCTAAGAGAATTCAGCACCACCAAACCAGCCCTTCAACAAATCCAAAGAACTTCTCTACACAAGAAACACAAAAAAGGCCTGTAAAAACAAACCCAAAACAATAAAGTTAATGGTAACAGGATCATACTCATCAATAGTTACCCTGAATGTAAATGAGCTAAATGCTCCAACCAAAAGACACAGATTGGCTGAATGCATACCAAAACAAGACCCCTATATATACTGTCTACTAGAGATCCACCTCAAACCTAGGGACATGAACAGACTGAAAGTGAGGGACTGGAAAAAGGTATTCCACACAAATAGAGACCAAAAGAAAGAGGTAATAGCAATGCTCATATCAGACAAAATAGACTTTAAAATAAAGATGTTAGAAGAAACAAAGAAGGACACTACATAATGATCAGGGGATCAATTCAAGAAGACATAACAATTACAAATACATATGCACTCAACATAGGAGCACCTCAATACATAAGGCAAATGCTAACAAATAGTAACACAATAATAGTGGGGGATTTTAATATCCCACTCACACCAATGGGAATATCATCCAGACAGAAAATTAATAAGTAAACACAGGCTTTAAATGATACATTGTACCCATTGGACCTAAATGATATCTACAGGGCATTTCATCCAAAAACAATAGATTTCACTATTTTCCCAAGTGCACAAGGAACATTCTCCAGGACAGATCACATCCTGGGCCACAAATCAAGCCTTGGTAAATTTATTTAACGCTGAAATCATTTAAAGCATCTTTTCTGATCATATCACTGTAAGATTAGATATCAACTACAGGAAACACTAAAAAACACAAACACATGGTTGCTAAACAACATGCTTCTGAATAACCAAGGGATAACTGAAGAAATCAAATAGGAAATCAAAATATTGCCTAAAAACAAATGACAATGAAAACACGACAACTCAAATTCTATGGGATGCTGTAAAAGCAGTGTGAAGAGGGAAGTTTACAGCAATACAAGTCTACCTCAAGAAACAAGAGAGACATCAAACACACAACCTAACCTTACACCTAAAGCAACTAGAAAAAGAACAACAACAAAAAAAACTCCAAAGTTAATAGAAGGAAAGAAATCATAAAGATCAGAGCAGAAATAAGTCAAAAAGAAATGAAAGACTATAGCGAAGCTGGCTCTTTAAGAAGATAAAATTGACAAACCGTTACCCAGACTCATCAAGAAAAAAAAAGGATTAAAAATCAAAACTCAAATCAATAAAATCAGAAATGAAAAAGAATAAGTTACAACAGACAACACAGAAACACAAAGGATCCTAAGAGACTACTATGAGCAACTATATGCCAATAAATGGACAACTTGGAAGTAATGGACAAATTCTTAGAAAAGTATAACCTTCCAAACCTGAACCAGGAAGAAATAAAATCTGGACAGATCAATCACAAGCATGGAAATCAAAACTGAAATAAAAAATCTCCAACAAACAAAAGCCCAGGGCCAGATGGCTTCATAGGTGAATTCTACCAACAGTTTAGAGAAGAGCTAATACATATCCTGCTCAAACTCTTAACAGAAAAATTCAGAGGAAGGAAAATTCCCAAATTCATTCTATAAGGCCACCATCACCCTGACACCAAAACCAGACAAAGATGTCACAAGGAAAGAAAATTACAGGCCAAAATCACTGATGAACATGGATGCGGAAGTCCTTAACAAAATCCTAGTGAACAGAATCCAATAATACATTTAAAAGATCATACATCACGAACAAGTTGGCTTTATCCCAAGGATGCAAATATTCTTCAATATGCAAATCAATGTGATACACCATATTAACAAATTGAAAGATAAAAATCATATGATCATCTCAATAGATGCAGAGAAAGCCTCTGACAAAATTCAACACCAGAAGGAACATAACTCAACATAATAAAGGCCATATACAACAAACCCACAGCAAATATCCTCAATGGTGAAAAACTGAAAGCGTTTCTTCTAAAATCAGGAACAAGACAAGGATACCCACTCTCACTACTATTATTCAACATAGTTTTGGAAGTCCTAGCCACAGCAATCAGAGAAGAAAAATGAAAGGAATCCAGATTGGAAAAGAAGTAAAACTCTCATTGTTTGCAGATGACATGATTCTCTACATAAAAAACCCTAAAGATGACACCAGAAAACTATTAGAGCTAATCAATGAATATAGTAAAGTCACAGGATATAAAGTTAATACACAGAAATCCCTGGAATTCCTATATACTAATAATGAAAAATCAGAAAGAGAAATTAAGGAAACAATCCCACCCACCACTGCAATAAAAAGGATAGAATACTTAGGAATAAATTTACCTAAAGAGACAAAAGATCTGTATGCAGAAAACTATAAGACACTGATGAAAGAAATCAAAGATGACACTAAAAGATGGAGAGATATACAATGTTCTTAGATTGAACGAATCAATATAGTGTAAATGACTATATGACCCAAAGCAATCTATAGATTCAATGCAATCCCTATCAAACTACCAATAGTATTTTTCACAGAACTAGAACAAATAATTTCACAATTTGTATGGAAATACAAGCGACCCTGAACAGCCAAAGTAAACTTGAGAAAGAAGAATGGAACTGCAGGAATCAACCTTCCTGACTTGACACTATACTACAAAGCTACAGTCATCAAGACAGTATGGTACTGGCACTAAAACAGAAATATAGACCAATGGAACAAGATATAAAGCCTGGAGATAAATCCATGCCCCAATGGACCTTATCTTTGACAAAGGAGGCAAAAATATACAATGGTGAAAATTGTCTCTTCAACAAGTGGTTCTGGGAAAACTGGTCAACTACGTTACTAAAAGAATAAAATTAGAACACTTACTAACTCCATACACAAAAATAAACTCAAAATAGATTAAAGACCTAAATGTAAGACCAGAAACTATACAAATCTTAGAGGAAAACATAGGCAGAGCACTCTCTAACATAAATCACAGCAAGATCTTCTATGACCCACCTCCTAGAGTAATGGAAATAAAAACAGACAATTGGGACCTAATTAAGCTTAAAAATTTTGCACAACAAAGGAAATTATAAGCAAGGTGAAAAGACAACCCACCCTCAGAATGGGAGAAAATAACAGCAAACTTAATGACTGACAAAGATTTAATCTCCAAAATATACAAGCAGCTCATGCAGCTCAATACCAGAAAAACAAACAACCCAATCAAAAAGTAGGCAGAAGACCTAAACAGACATTTCTCCAAAGAAGACATACAGATGGCTAATAAACACATGAAAGATGCTCAACACCACTCATTATTCAGTTTAGTTCAGTTCAGTCGCTCAGTCGTGTCTGACTCTTTGAGACCCCATGAATCACAGCACACCAGGCCTCCCTGTCCATCGCCAGCTCCTGGAGTTTACCCAAACTCATGTCCATCGAGTCGGTGATGCCATCCAGCCATCTCATCCTCTGTCGCCCCCTTCTCCTCCTGCCCCCAATCCTTCCCAGCATCAGGGTCTTTTCCAATGAGTCAACTCTTCGCATGAGGTGGCCAAAGTATTGGAGTTTCAGCTTCAACATCAGTCATTATTAGAGGAATGCAAATTAAAACTATACTGACGTATCACCTCTCATTGGTCAGAATGGCCATCAAAACATCTACCAACAATATATGCTGTTTGACGTGGAGAAAAGGGAACCCTCTTATACTCCTGGTAGGAATACAAATTGATATAACCACTATGGAGAACAGTATGGAGATTCCTTTAAAAACTAGGAAAAAAATAACATACGACCCAGAAATCCCATTACTGGGCATTTACCCTAAGGAAACCATAATTGAAAAGAACACATGTACCCCAGTGTTCACTGCAGCACTGTTTACAATAGCTAGGACATGGGCGTGACACTTAAAGATGATATGGATATACATTGAAAGCTAGGACACTGAAAGATGAACTCCCCAGGTTGGTAGGTGCCCAGCATGCTACTGGAGAAGAGTGGAGAAATAACTCTAGAGAGAAAGAAGACACGGAGCCAAAGCAAAACAACACCCAGTTGTGATGGGACTGGTGATGGAAGTAAAGTCCAATGCTGTAAAGAACAATACTGCATAGGAACCTAGAATGTTAGGTCCATCAATCAAAGTAAATTGGAAGTGGTCAACAGGAGATGGCAAGAGTGAATGTCAGCATTTTAGGAATTAGCGAACTAAAATGGACTGGAATAGGTGAATTTAACTCAGATGACCATTATATCTACTACTGTGGGCAAGAATCCCTTAGAAGAAATGGAGTAGCCATCATAGTCAACAAGAGTCCAAAATGCAGTACTTGGGTGCAATCTCAAAAAAGACAGAATGAACTCCGTTTGTTTCCAAGGCAAACTATTCAATATCACAATAAACCAAGTCTATTCCCTGACTAGTAATATTGAAGAAGGTGAAGTTGAACGGTTCTATGAAGACAGACCTACAAGAACTTCTAGAACTAACACCAAAAAAAGATGTCCTTTGCATCACAGGGTACTGGAATGCAAAAGTAGGAAGTCGAGAGATACCTGGAGTAACAAGGCAATATTGGCCTTAGGAGTCCAAAAAGAAGCAGGGCAAAGAATAACAGAGTTTTGCCAAGAGAACACACTGGTCATAGCAAACACCCTTTTCCAACAACACAAGAGACAACTCTGCACATGGATATCACCAGATGGTCAATACTGAAACCAGATTGACTATATTCTTTGCAGCCGAAGATGGAGAAACTCTATACAGTCTGAAAAACAAGACGAGGAGCTGACTGTGGCTCAGACCATGAACTCTTTATTGCCAAATTCAGACTTAAATTGAAGAAAGTAGGGAAAACCACTAGACCATTCAGCTATGACTTAAATCAAATCCCTTACGATCATACAGTGGAAGTGACAAATAGATTCAAGGGATTAGATCTAAAAGACAGAGTGCCTTAAGAACTATGGACAGAGGTTTGCGACATTGTACACGAGGCAGTGACCAAAACCATCCCCAAGAAAAAGAAATGCAAAAAAGCAAAATGGTTGTCTGAGGAGGTCTTACAAATAGCTAAGAAAAGAAGAGAAGCAAAAGGCAAAGGAGAAAAGGAAAGATACCCATTTGAATGCAAAGTTCCAAGGAAAAGCAAGGAGAGATAAGAAAGCCTTCCTCAGTGATCAGTGCAAAGAAATAGAGGAAAACAATAGAATGGAAAAGACTAGAAATCTCTTCAAGAAAATTAGAGATACTAAGGGAACATTTCATGCAAAGATGGGCTCAATAAAGGACAGATATGGTATGGACTTAACAGAAACAGAAGATATTAAGAAGAGGTGGCAAGAATATACAGAAGAACTATACAAAAAAGGTCTTAATGACCTAGATAACCACGATGGTGTGATCACCCACCTAGAGCCAGACATCCTGGAATGCGAAGTCAAGTGGGCCTTAGGAAGCATCACTATGAACAAAGTTAGTGGAGGTGATTTCAAATCCTAAAAGATGATGCTGTGAAGTGCTGCACTCAATATGCCAGCAAATTTGGAAAAGTCAGCAGTGGCCACAGGACTGGAAAAAGGTCAGTTTTCATTCTAATCCCAAAGAAAGGCAATGCCAAAGAATGCTCAAACTGCCGCACAACTGCACTCATCTCACACGCTAGTAAAGTAATGCTCAAAATTCTCCAGGCCAGGCTTCAACAGTACATGAACCTTGAACTTCCAGATGTTCAAGCTGGTTTTAGAAAAGGCAGAGGAACCAGAGATCAAATTGCCAACATCTGTTGGATCATCAAAAAGGCAAGAAAGATACAGAAAAACATCTGCTTTATTGACTATGCCAAAGCCTTTGACTGTGTGGATCACAACATACTGTGGAAATATGAGAATACCAGACTACCTGACCTGCCTCCTAAGAAATCTTACGTAGGTCATGAAACAACAGTTAAAACTGGACATCAAATAACGGACTGGTTCCAAATTGGGAAAGGATTACGTCAAAGTTGTTTACTGTCACCCTGCTTATTTAACTTATATGCAGAGTACATCATGCTAAATGCCGGGCTGGATGAAGCACAAGCTGGAATCAAGATTGCCAGGAGAAATATCAATAATCTCAGATATGCAGATGACACCACCCTTATGGCAGAAAGCAAAGAAGAACTAAAGAGCCTCTTGAAAGTGAAAGAGGAGAGTGAAAATGATGGCTTAAAACTCAACATTCAAAAAACTAAGATCATGGCATCTGGTCCTATCACTTCATGGCAAATAAATGGGGAAACAATGGAAACAGTGAGAGACTCTTTTTTTGGGCTCCAAAATCACTGCAGATGGTGATTGCAGCCATGAAATTAAAAGACGCTTGCTCCCTGGAAAAAAAGCTATGACCAATCTAGACAGCATATTAAAAAGCAGAGTCATTACTTTGCCGACAAATGTCCGTCTAGTCAAGGTATGATTTTTCCAGTAGTCATGTATGGATATGAGAGTTGGACTATAAAGAAAGTTGAGTGCTGAAGAATTGATGCTTTTGAATTGTGGTGTTGGAGAAGACTCTTGAGAGTCCCTTGGACTGCAAGGAGATCAAACCAGTTCAATCCTAAAGGAAATCAATTCTGAATATTCATTGGAAGGACTTATGCTGAAGCTGAAACTCCAATACTTTGGCCACCTGATGCAAAGAGCTGACTCATTGGAAAAGACCCTGGGAAAGATTGAAGGTGGGAGAAGGGGACGACAAGGATGAGATGGTTGGATCTCATCACCAACTCGATGGATATGAGTTTGAGCAAGCTCCAGGAGTTGGTGATGGACAGGGAAGCCTGGCATGCTGCAGTCCATAGTGTCACAGAGAGTCAGGCATGACTGGGCGACTGAACTGAACTGGACGTGGAAGCAACCCATATGTCCATAGACAGATAAATGGATAAGGAAACTGGTACATATACACAATGGAATATTCCTCAGCTATAAAAAGGAATGAATTTGAGTCAGTTCTAATGAGATGAATAAACATAGAGCCTATTATACAGAGTGAAGTAAATAAGAAAGAGAAAGACAATATTGTATATTAACTCATACATATGGAATCTAGAAAGACAGTACCAATGATCCTATGTGCAGGGCATCAGAGGAGACACAGACATAAAGAACAGACTTTTGGACACAGTGGGGGAAGGAGAGGTTGGGATGTTTTGAGAGAATAGCATTGAAACATATACATTTCCATATGTAAAACAGATAGCCAGTGGGAGTTTGATATTTGACGCAGGGAACCCAAAGCCAGTGCTCTGTGAAAACCTAGATGCATGGGGTGGAAGGGAGGAGGGAGGGGGTTTCAAAAGGGAGGGGACATGTGTACCTATGGCCAATTCATGCTAATGTATGACAAAAACCATCACAGTATTGTAAAGTAATTGTGCCTAGTTGCTCAGTCGTGTACAACTCTTTGAGATCCCATGGACTGTAGCCCATCAGACACCTCTGTTCATGGAGATTCTCCAGGCAAGAATGCTGGAGTGGGTTGCCATTTCCTTCTCCAATTGTAAAGTAATTATCCTCCAATTAAAAATAAACAAATAAATACATAATTATGTGGCAAATAAGGTACAATATTAATATGCATGCTAGGTGGCAAGCTCATGAATGTTATTCTCTATAATTTTCTGTATATATGAAATTTGTGTAAACAAATAACTTAAAAAAAGAAAATAATCAGTGTAGGCAACGGTCTGGAGAAACTGGAACCCTTGTGCACTGTTGGGAATGTAAAATGGTTTATCTACTATGGAAAAGAGTATGGTGTCTTCTCAAAAATTAAAAATAGAATTACCATCTGATCCAGCAACTCCACTTCTGGGTATATACTCAAGAATGAAAGGCAGTGTCTTGAAGAGCTATTTGTATACCCTTGTTCACAGCAGCATTATTCACAATAGCTGCCATGTGGAAGGAGCCCAAGTGTCCACTGACAGATGAATGCATAACAAAATATGGATACATGCAATGGAACATTATTCATCCTTAAAAATGAAGGAAGTTTCAACATATACAACAACATGGATGACCCTTGAAGGACATCACCCTAAGTGAAATAAGCTAGTCACAAAAAGGCAAACACTGTATGATTCTACTTACATGACGTACTTATAGTAGTCAAAATCAGAGACAAAAAGTAGAATGATAGTTGCTTGGGGCTGGGAAAGTGGGGTTTGGGGAGTTATTGTTTAATGAGTATAGAGCTTCAGTTTCACAAGATGAAAAGAGCTATGCAGATAGATGGCAATAATGGTTGCATAAAAATGCAAATGCATTTAATGCCATAAACTGCATATTTAGAACTGGTTAAAATGGTAAATTTTGTTTTTATGTTCTTTTCACAATAAAAAAATTAAACAGATTATCATGAAATCAGCTGTAACTTAAAAAAAGAGGGTTTGGGGGCTTCCCTGGTGGTCCAGTGGTTGACAGTCCACCTTGCAATACATGGACACCAGTTTAATCCCTGGTCCAGGAGGATCCCACATGCCATGAGGCAACTAAGCGTGTGTGCCAAATACTAAGCCCACACTCTAGAGCCCACACTCAACTACTGATTCCATTCTCCATAACTACTGAAGCCTGAGTGCCCTAGAGCCTGTGCTCTGCAACAGGAGAAGCCACTGCAATGAGAAGCTGGAATACTGCAACTAGAGTAGCTCCCACTCTGCAACTGCAGAAATCCCACATGAAGCAACAAACATCCAGCACAGCCAAAAATAAATAAAAGTATTAAAAAAAAGTGTTTTGCGAAAAAGAAGTCAGAAAGCAGGATGTTTCATACTATAGAATACTAAAAATCAGCACACACTCAATGTCTTGGTTTTAAATTACTGAACATACAAACTTTATCAATTCCTTTATAATTTTACATACAAACATTGGTATTCTAAAGAAAGACATTTGGAAAAATAGTTTCTTTTTCCTTCATGCTAAAATTGCTTAAGTTAGTCCCTATAATCACAGGCTTTCACAGTAACAAGCTAGCAGCTTATCCACAACTATTAAGAACTAGAGAAAAGGTTGTTTTGACCTCAAAGGCTGTGAAACAAACTAAAGTTAAAAATTTTTAAATACTAAACTCTTCTTATATTAATATTGTCCTAATGGACTGAACAGAGAAGCCAGGAGATGGGTTTTTTTATAGGCTACAAGAATTCTTACCTGGAAGATCACCCTTT
This sequence comes from Giraffa tippelskirchi, assembly GCF_054371585.1. NCBI lineage: Eukaryota > Metazoa > Chordata > Mammalia > Artiodactyla > Giraffidae > Giraffa > Giraffa tippelskirchi. The sequence continues at coordinate 63,533,898 of NC_137276.1, read as the reverse complement.
GAGATGGTATCAGTATCCAAATTGTAGGTGTCCTGGAGACGCAACAGAGCTTTGGCTGCCCCAACCTGATCTTCATCATTAGGGAAGTACTGTCTCTGAATGGTTAGGTTAGAGATAAAACCTTAAAAGAGAGGAGTGAAAAAAGATTTAGACACAAGTTTGAAATGTACAATGCTGGGAACATAGTTGATAATGTAATATATCTGGACGGTGATGACATTTCATACCTAGACTTCTCATGGTGATCATTTTGAAATACACAGAAATATAGGATCAATATGTTGTATAACAAGAACTAACATAGTGTTGTAGGGCAATTATATTTCAAAAACAAACTCATACAAAAAGAGATCAGGTGTGTGGTTATCAGAGGCAGGCGGTAGGGGTATAGGGGATTTGGAGGAAGGCAGCCAAAAGGCACAGTTTCAGGTATAACATAAATAAGTATGGAGGATGTAATGTACAACACAATAAATTAACATTGCTCCATAAAAGAGACTACATCCTAAGAGTTCTCATTACAAGGAAAAACATTTTTTTGTATTTCTTAAATTTTGTAACTACATGGGATGATGAACGTTCACTAAACTAACTGTGATAATCATTCCATAATGTGTGTAAGTCAAATCATTGTACTGTACACTTTAAACTTCTACAGTATCATATGTCAATTATATCTCAATAAAGTTGGAAGAAAAGACTCTAGAACCTCACAGACTTTTAATTTCCATCATAAGTCTTATAAAGATTTCTTTAAAATCTATATCATTATAATTTTCCACTATATCATGTGTAACAAAAAAAAATTAAATACACTGAATGAGACTTGATATATACCTCTAACTTGTTAAATCTTCCCAAACCATTTTTAATGTTGCTTATGTAATCTGAGGTCACTGCATAAATTGTATCTATATGAATAGGTAAAGATCAACTAATAATTGAGTTTTTAGTTACACAGTACAGCCTCTGCTAAGCTTGCAGCTTGAAAAGTAAACAGATTTAAAGACTTGAAAACCACATTCACTGGCAACAAATTATATTTTCAGATAAAATGTATGCTCTTAAAGTTCTGTTTTCTTCTGCCATGTGCCACATATCACATAAATGTGTAAATATATAAAGTTTGGTGGAATTCTTTAAGGAGAAGGAAGAAATAATTACATATTTCAGAGTATTGCATAAGCTCACTTATTAAAATATACTTACATCTATTTAATTATCGAATATAGTGTTCATCAAGGTTTGTTCTATATAAATCCTAACATTAATTTTAAAATGTTTTACATAAAATATAGCAAAAATCAAATTCAGAAACTAATTACAGATAACTATGTAACTCCTAGGGCTTCCCTGATGGCTCAGCAGGTTAAGAATTTGCCTTCAAAGAAGGAGACACAGGAGATTTGATCCCTGATCAGCAAGATCCCCTGGAGGAGGAAAATTGCAACTTCCTCCAGTATTTTTGCCTAAAAAACATTCCATGGAACTACATGATGATCTTTTACTTTTATTCACTTTGTTTCACTTTTTCTATTTTATATTCAGTGCTCCCATTTCACTTAGTTTATGTTTTCCAATTTCCCCATCTCTTTTTTTTATGTTTTCAAGCCTTTATCAAGCACAGTAGCAAAGTTTTTGTATACATATATAATATATACACTCTAGAAAACTTATCAAATTTTGCCTAACTAAAAAATGTATGACATTTTGATTATACTTTTTTACTATGAATAAAATGCTAAATTTCTAATTAAAAAATACAGATATACAACAAGCGACAAAGGTTTACTGTATAACACAAGGAACTATAGTCAATATCTTGTAAAAATCTATAATGGAAAATAATTTCAAAAATAATATATGCATGTATATAACTGAATCACCTTGCTGTGTACCTGAAACATTGTAAGTCAACTATACTTCAATAAAATATATGTATTAAGGAAAAAAATCCCATGAACAGAGGAGCCTGGCAGACTACAGTCCAAAGGGTTGTAAAGAGTTGGACACAACTGGGCAACTAACCACAAGTACGCACATAAAACTCCGAAGGAAAATGGATACTAAATACTCCCTTAATAAATCAATACAACAAAAACAAAAAGTGATTTAAAATTTGAATAATATATGTGTCATCATTTGCAGATCAAAGTTAGGTATGAAACTTCCCTCCGTTCTCATTTACTTATAATCAACTATGCACATACTCTGATCATCAAAAGGCCAGGTATTTTTATGTTAATTGAAATGTATAAATAAACAACTAGCTGAAGAGGTCTACGTTCATATTAAGCATATTCTTTAGTTTTAATTCACAAAATCCACACAGAATTTTTACAAGCAAGTTTTACAGAGAACTGTAATGTTTTTTATGCCTCAAAAAAAATCTAGAAGTTGCTTAAAATCCTCTCCAATAAGAGAAAATGTATATCTACTATGGCATTATGGGGTGCTACCACAGATTAAAATACCAAAGTCTTAAGGCTTATCTTATTTTAAAAACACTTAGGTCATACAGGTCATTACTTAAGGGTTTATTTTTTTTAATAATAAATGTGTGTATATGTATATATATATATACAAACACATATATATATGAATATATATGACCTTAAAAATAGTGTCATGGTGTTATATAAGAGAGCAAACGATCACAGGTATTTCCTTCTCACGTCAAAATATTTATACTTGCTTGCCTTAATTTTTCTTAGCGAGGTTTTCCTCTCCTATGCATAACAGTTTAGTTTACTGCTCACAAACACTTGAAAGCACCCTTGGAGTATTTCACCTACACACCTGGCTCAGTTCTTTTTTTTTCTTTTTTTGCCATCTTCAATCATTCAACAAATAAATACTAAGTACTAAGCATAATAATACCTTTACTTCCTTAAACTTCAGACTTAGTTTTCTGTATATATTACTTAAATGTCTAAAACATCTCATTACTCCAACTACAATTTTATTGTTTCATTGAGAAGGACACTCATTATTACTGTTTGTAGTCTCAGTTTTTAAATTTATAGTTTATGTTAAGCAAAACAATCCTAAGCTTCAAAGTACTAGGTAAAACACAGCTAATGTTTTCCCTTATCAGTACCACTCCCAGTACATTAACAATTGATTAGAAGATAAAAAACTATCCATAAATTTTTAATCCTAAAATGCAAATGATTACCCTCAGAAATGAAGCTATATTTCGGGCTGCAGGTGAGTCGGGGTGGAAAAAAAAAACAAAACAAAAAAGAAATGAAGCTATATGCCAATAATTGATTTACTTTAGTATATTTCAAAAGGACCAGTGTTAAGCAAATGAATAATAGAAATTACTTTTTTAAGAATAAAATTTTAGTTTTCTTTGTTTTCAGTTCTTACTCATTTTTTTTTTAAATCAAGAATTCAGGATCTAGGCTAAATTAACTCTAGTCAAATCAAACACATTTCAGCAATAATTTGATTATAAGACTGAACACCTGATGTTCTGTGAACTGAATTTACCACTTCTTTTGGCATTTCTACATGTTGTAGCAAAAATGCTTTTTTTTTTTTGGCTCCTTAGTTTTACCATCTGACTTACCATCTGACATATCCTTTAGGACCAGATTCTCCAACTCACTCCACTCAGTGTTCAGACGTTTCATTAATTTGAATGCATTTACAGGGTGTCCAACAAATCCTTCTGGATCTTTTGTCGCTGTGCTGGTTAACCGATCTAATTTCTCTGCCCATCTAAAATGTAAGACATAAATGGAATATACATAAAGTATATACACACTTAATGAGGAAGAACATAATTTAGTAAAGCACTCAAGAAAGATTAGAGGTTTTTGAGTTAAAACTATACCTAAAATTTTTTTTAAGCAAAATTATAAAGATTTTTTAAAAAGCAAGATTCTCTTGCAGATAAAATCTAATTTGGAAAAATTAAAAGACTTCTTTAGTTTTTTCTTTCTCCCAAATGGTTACAGTAAATGTAACATATCTTAGTAAAAGTTGATTGGACCCCTCTAGTAAGAATCTAAAAATTTATTTCCCTGCAAGTACAAATAATTGATTATTACAAAGTACAAATCAGCCCAATCCAAATTCAGTTACATATTCATTTAAATCACACTTATAGAAAAATTTTGTACTCAGAAACTATATTTTAAAACAGAAAAACTGGGTCTTCCCTGATAGTCCAGTGGTTAAGAATCTGCTTGCCAACACAGGGGACACAGGTTTGATCCCCACACCAGGAAGATCCTACATGTTGAGTGGCAACTAGGCCCATGCACAACTACCGAAGCCCATGCACCTAGAGGCCAGGTATGCAACAAGAGAAGCCACTGCAACAAGAAGCCCATGCACTGCAACTAGAGACAGTCTTAGCGAAGCCATGAAGACCCTGCACAGCCAAAAATAAATAAATAAATAAATCTTAAAAAAAAAAAAAAACCTGACTACTTAACTACCCATTAAACAAAGGCTAGGAACTCTCAGGTCAGGATTAACTATGAACCTGAGTCAATTAAAGATAAATCAGCATTTGAAGAAAAACCGTATCAATTAAATAATACTATACTTACCACTGTAATCTCTAGAATGCAACCATAAAACTAAGGATAAATAGCAGTGGAAAACTGCTTGATTAGGGAGGATAGAAGATATTAGATAGAAGATAGATATTAGATAGACGATATTCCAACCCCAAAGAAAGGCGATGCCAAAGAATGCTCGAACTACCGCACAATTACACTCATCTCACACGCTAGTAAAGTAATGCTCAAAATTCTCCAAGCCAGGCTTCAGCAATACATGAACCGTGAACTTCCAGATGTTCAAGCTGGTTTTAGAAAAGGCAGAGGAACCAGAGATCAAATTGCCAACATCTGCTGGATCATCGAAAAAGGAAGAGTGTTCCAGAAAACATCTATTTCTGCTTCATTGACTATGCCAAAGCCTTTGACTGTGTGGATCACAATGAACTGTGGAAAATTCTGAAAGAGATGGGAATACCAGACCATCTGACCTGTCTCTTGAGAAACCTGTATGCAGGGCAGGAAGCAACAGTTAGAACTGGACATGGAACAACAGACTGGTTCCAAATAGGAAAAGGAGTACGTCAAGGCTATATATTGTCACCCTGCTTATTTAACTTATATGCAGAGTACATCATGAGAAACGCTGGGCTGGAAGAAACACAAGCTGGAATCAAGATTGCTGGGAGAAATATCAATAACCTCAGATATGCAGATGACACCACCCTTGTGGCAGAAAGCAAAGAAGAACTAAAGAGCCTCTTGATGAAAGTGAAAGAGGAGAGTGAAAAAGTTGGCTTAGAGCTCAACATTGAGAAAACTAAGATCATGGCATCTGGTCCCATCAATTCATGGCAAATAGATGGGGAAACAGTGGAAACAGTGTCAGACTTTATATTTTTGGGCTCCAAAATCACTGCAGATGGTGATTGCAGCCATGAAATTAAAAGACACTTACTCCTTGGAAGGAAAGTTATGACCAACCTAGATAGCATATTTAAAAGCAGAGACATTACTTTGCCAACAAAGGTCCGTCTAGTCAAGGCTATGGTTTTTCCAGTAGTCATATATGGATGTGAGAGTTGGATGGTGAAGAAAGCTGAGCGCCGAAGAATTGATGCTTTTGAACTGTGGTATTGGAGAAGACTCTTGAGAGTCCCTTGGACTGCAAGAAGATCCAACCAGTCCATCCTAAAGGAGATCAGTCCTGGGTGTTCATTGGAAGGACTGATGTTGAAGCTGAAACTCCCAATACTTTGGCCACCTCATGCAAAGAGTTGACTCATTGGAGAAGACCCTAATGCTGGGAAGGACTGGGGGCAGGAGGAGAAGGGGACGACAGAGGATGAGATGGCTGGATGGCATCACCGACTCAATGAACATGGGTTTGGGTAGACTCCGGGAGTTGGTGATGGACAGGGAGGCCTGGCATGCTGCGATTCATGGGGTCGCAAAAAGTCAGACACAACTGAGCGACTGAACTGAACTGGACTGAAGATGTTAGCAACTATTAAAAAAAAAAAAACAACTGTCAGTTAATTACCTGTATCTATTTACATTCTTATCTCAAACCATATTCTTCCACATGAAGTCTTTAATTGGGCCTAACTTTTGTTTTCTGTGGTCCTATTTTAGCCCTTATCTGGCCTTTTAAGACTAACAAAGGGCTTTCATTTTCACTTAAAGAATGTTTTAGCCAGGAAGTAAACACCCAGGTGGAGTCAGTCATAATAAGTAAAACACTTGGCTTACTTTTTTATTTGTTCTAATTTGTCCTCTTCTGCCTTTATATAGTCTTTCAGGGAAGTCACCAGATCTTTTTCAGTATGAATCAAATCAGTCATCTGACCTAGAAAGAGGAAAAGAGAAGGAAGTTATCAAATACCCATACTGTCAAAACAAGTTTTCTAGAATAATTTAAGAATGATTGAGAATGCTTCATTTAATGAAAGGATTTAACTGGCATGAACCAGATATGCTGGAGAGAGCATCATTTTTTTTTTTCTCTTTTTAAAACCAAACAGATAAAAATTAAGCCCCAAACTTTTCTAGGCATGTGGTCCAATTCTAATTTTCAAGCTACTTAATTCTGCAAGCTTGGACCATATTGACAAATTGTCTGTTCATCTAAGAATTTATTTTTTAATTTCAAAACATTACTTTCCAAGGATCAACATTTCTTCTTCCCTATCTCCCCCCTCATCTTTTTTGGGTTTTGAGACTACTGAGAATTAAATTCTTATTCAATTTGACAAAGACCACACCAACAAAAAGTATACTTCACAACTGAAATTCAAATATCCATATTTAGTTATTCCTAATGGGATGAGAGAAAAAAGTTGCACAATTGTGTCTCTTTGCGACCACATGGACTGTAGCCCACCAGGCTTCTCTGTCCATGGGATTCTCCAGGCAAGAACACTGGAGTGGGTAGCCATTCCCTTCTCCAGGGGATCTTCCTGACTCAGGGATCAAACCCAGGTCTACATTTCAGGCAGATTCTTTACTGTCTGAGCCGCTGCTGCTGCTGCTGCTAAGTTGCTTCAGTCGTGTCTGACTCTTAGCAATCCCATGGACTGTAGCCCACCCGGCTCCTTCATCCATGGGTTTTTTCAGGCAAGAGAATTGGAGTGGGTTGCCATTGTCTTCTCTGGTCTGAACCACTAGGGAAGCCCCAATAGGATGAGAAAACTCATCATTTTACATCCCAAAATTAAGTGTCATAAATATACCTGCTTGTGTTTTATTTAGCTCCACAATCACATAAGCGTAAAACTGGTCAACAGGATGTAGGAAAACACCTCTTTTAAAACACATAAAGTATGCATATAGGAAAATATAAAAGACTAAGTATATATACATTAAGTGATTTGCCAGGTAGACTCTACCAGAGAATTTTCTTTTGTATGCTTTACTAAGTTTTGGCAATCAGAAAAACTTAAATATTTAAATATGAAGAAAAAAAATGACTTTAAAAGAAAGATTTTTAGAGGGGTAGGGACTGAAGTAATGTTTCAGTCCCTGAGAATACAATGTATTTGTTTTTACCAATTTCAAAATTTGAAAAAAAGGAAAATTTTAAACACTAAAACAGTAACAACAAAATAATTAAGACTTACCAATAGAAGTAAAAAAGCCTGGATGGGCCAAAGACTGGGGAAGTAGAATCCCTACAACTAAAATATACCAGATCATCTTCAAAGGTTTAATTTTACAGGCTCACACACCTATAAGAGAAATATGGCCATTATTTAAGAAAAGGAAGGATAGGAAAAGTTCCTAACCTGTTTTTCCTATGAATAAAATGTAAGTCAGACTTTAAGATTGCCCATAGAACACTGTTAATTCTAGTAAACTGATTTAATAACTTAGTAATAGCTACTATCTTATTTTTCATAGAAGAGTACTCACTTGATATTTCATGTTAAAAGAAAAATATACATGTTTGCTGTCACCATGATAATATACGCTTAAAAATGCTGTTTGTTTTCTCTTTAGTTACTACTACAGTTAGATCAACTGGATAGTAGTATACTTTTTCATTAAGTTTACTTTGTGATCTAGATCTAAGTCATGAATTTCCCATTAAAATATACTATTTTATTACAGTAACTTAATTTAAGTACTACCAAAATACATTCTAAAATGTTAGAATATATTTAAAGGGACCAAATGTTTCAGAGCTTTCTGATTAATCCCCTTAATTCCTAACTTGGTCCATCGTTTCCCTACAATGGCTTTAAATTTTAAAATAAGTTCAATTAAAAGTTGTAGGTTTGGAGGTGATGAATATGTTCCAAAATATAAGAACACTGTGAAACTACTCAAAATCAACCAATCATGAACATTAAATAGGTGAACAGTGTGGTATTTAAGCTAGCAAGTTGTCGATTTAGGCTAGTAATCTCTCTCAAAGGACCCAATGTCGAGTTTTTTCTCTTATCTACTGTGTTCTACGTAAAAAATCCTTAGCCCAGTACATAGCTGTAGCATTCAAAAAAAAAAAAAAAAAAAAAACTGGCAGCAAAGCCCTTCTGTCTTTCTTTCTTTTCTGGAATGGATTCTTCATGGCAGATGCAGATTTTCAACTAACCAGCAGATTTTACCCTGCTTTCCCAAAGGCCCTGTTAGCACTCTTCTCTCCACATAAACATGGACTTTTAAGTTCTTCATTACCTTACAGAAAAACAAGTTACCCCGCAATACTGTTTACCCCAATAACAGACACCCATTGCTTATTCTCACTTGTCACCCTATTCCTCTTTGTGCAGGCACCTCTGATTCTCCCCAAGAGACTTCACCGAAAGCAACAGGTTCAAGTCCACATTAGAAAACTCCCTATCACACACACACCATTTTCCACATTAGAAAACTCCCAATCTCTCTCTCTCTCTCTCACACACACACACCACACACACACACACACACACCATTTTCCGCCTAACTTGAATCAATAAAAATAGATCACCACAGAAACTGACATGCTGGAAGTCCTCCTAAGTTTCCTCCTCCAGAACCACACAGTAGTGAAATACACTGTTCTCTTGGCTGCCTTACAGTAACTCCTTGGGAAGGCTTCTAGAATGTAGCAGATGCAGACACTTCCTCTCCTGGGCTCTTGCCAAAGCACAAGGTTTTTTCAAAATCCTGGGCTGTCTCAACAGTCTAGAATTTTCTCACTGTTGCAACAGCTTTCTGCCATAATTTCTTCATAAATGAATGTTATTTCCGGCAAATACAAATGCTTTTGCTGTACCAAGAGAAGGCTAACCAGAAATGTTGTCTAAACATTAACTCTGATGAGAAAGTTTAGATCTGTCAGATAAGAAGTTATCATTTTTTTCACTGCTAAAATGTATTTTGTCACTAAAGTTTCTGTCATCTTTCATTGTCCTTAAACCTCACAATGAATCAAGAAACACTGGCCTACAGAAATTACCAAAAAAGCTTGAAAATTTCTTTATTCTAGATGAAATAAAGAGTCATGACCAACAAAAAACAAAACAACAAAAGTTACTGGACCTCTGAAAAGAGAATTTTTAAACTTAAGACAATCTATCAAAAGCCAGATGGAATTAAAATACACAAAATAATTTAGGTTTATATATTTTTTTTAATAAAAACTAAACTATAAACTAGGAAACTAAAGAAAACAGAGCTCATTTAAGGAACTCCTACAAATCAATAAAAAAAACCCAAGACATCAGCAGATAGGTGGGCTGAAAGTGAAAGTCACTCAGTAGCGTCCAACTCTTTGCGACCCCATTGACTGTAGACCACCAGGCTCCTCTGTCCATGGAATTCTCCAGGCCAGAATACTGGAGTGGGTAGCTGTTCCCTTACCCAGAGGATCTTCCCAACCCAGGGATTGAACTCAGGTCTCCTGCATTGCAGTCAGATTCTTTACCATCTGAGCCACCAGGGAAGTGTCTGACTCTTTGTGAGCCTGTGGACTGTAGCCCACCAGGCTTCTCTGTCCATGGAGATTCTCCAGGCAAGAATACTGGAGTAGGTCCCATGCCTTCCTACAGGGGCTCTTCCCAACCTAGAGATTGAACCCAGGTCTCCCGCATTGCAGGCGGATTCTTTACCATCTGAGCCACCAGGGAAGCCCATAGATTCAATGTTGCTGCTGCTGCTGCTGCTAAGTCGCTTCAGTCGTGTCCGACTCTGTGCGACCCCATAGACGGCAGCCCACCAGGCTCCGCCGTCCCTGGGATTCTCCAGGCAAGAACACTGGAGTGGGTTGCCATTTCCTTCTCCAGTGCATGAAAGGGAAAAGTGAAAGTGAAGTCGCTCAGTCGTGTCCGACTCTTAGCGACCCCATGGACTGTAGCCTACCAGGCTCCTCCGTCCATGGGATTTTCCAGGCAAGAGTACTGGAGTGGGGTGCCATTGCCTTCTCCTAGATTCAATGTAATCCCTATCAAACTATCAATGCCATTTTTCACATAACTATAAGTGGGTTAAGAACCCAGAAAGCCACAAAAGAGGAATTACAGTTAACTAAACACACCAAAACAAAAACTCACTCATCAGTAATCAGGGACACAAGAAGTTGAAATAAGATAGCTAGTTTTTGCCTATCAAACGAACATTAAACAAATTTAACAACTAAATTTAAAGTACCTAATGATAGTACTATATGTCAAGAAACTTAAAATGAACATATTCCTTACTTGTAAATTCAAATGAAAAACAAGATTTAAAACATAATTGTTTCTTTATTTACTATGTCTCACTTCCATTTATTACCACCTTTGTTCAATTAGCAGTGTGCAAAGCAATCATTATGTACAACTAAGAGTAAAGCATCCCCAAAGACGTTAGGGTTTTATCAAAAACAGTAAGATATAAATGCCTTCTGTTCTAAATTCTCAAACAAGCTTGAAATAGAATTTAAATGGGTTAAAGAGGATGCAATCTTCTTCAAAAGAAAGGTAAATCTCAGATCTCAGAGAAGACACAATGAAAGAAAGACTGAAAAGAAGAGAAGGGAGAAAGGGAGGAAGGAGGAAAGGAAAGAAAGACAAAGAAGAGTCAGATACAAAGACAAATTTATACAGGAATAAAATTTATTACTGAAACAGTATGGATAAGTTACTCATAATATTTTGGTTCTTGGTTGGATGGCAGCTTCATGAGTGTTTATTAATCTATAAATAATCTGTATATATATTACATATAATGTTTGAAATGCATGAATATTTTTAAATTAAAAAATTTTTTTTAATTTTAAATATTTTTAAAACTATAAAGAAACAACAACCTGGGAAACCTATTCTCTGGTAGACCTGGACAAAAATAAAATGCAAAGTGTACTATTTATCTAAAACTTTCCTACAGTCCTTCTTCTAGGAAAGTCCAGTCCCACATACTCACAGATCAACCAAACCTGGGAACAGATCTTAAAACAGTTCTACTACATTGTAAATATGACTCTGAGTTATCAGGATTCACTGAATTGTATATTTAGGTTATTCAATGGATTACTAGAACAGGGCATCTGGCAAATAATTCTATTAGCCTTTTGGTCTAACATTTTTCTTCCAAGAAAAAAAATGCAACATTAACAAGTCTGTCTTTCCCAAACAAATCACTCAAAAATTAGGCAGACTAAAGAATGCTTGATATTCTAATATAAACTTTCTCTGACACGAAAAACTTTTCACAGGGCTCCTTCTAACAGTCCACATCTTCCACAACTTGTTCCAAACCTTCTTTTAGAGGGTTCCAACTTTAAGATTATTTTTCCTCATACAAATTCCATACTCAACTGTTGGTTTTCGTGACATCTGTGTTAGACTTTAATCTTTCTGACAGTTTTTAAGGTCAGCACAAAAGATCAACACACATTCAAGCTGCTAATTCAGGCCACTGCAGTGTGGTATATACATCTAGACAGAATGTCTCTTGCATATAAGCAGGATGGATTTTCCAAGACAACTAAGAGTGATTGCTAATAGAACCAGTTATTTTTCTGTTCTTCCCTGTAACCGCTCTGCCAATTGCCATTTGCTTTAACTTAACTCTAAGAACCCAGTCATACTTCTGCTCCCAAAGAGAGTGAGCTGCATCTCTGGTACATACATAAAATCTGGGATGAGTGCTTCAATGGTATAACCAACTTTTCAATTAAAAACCCAGAAGTCATGCTAGCCTCTGTGCCACAATTTTCTGTACTTGAGCAGTGAACCCAGTCTTTGGCATCATTCCAATGAAACAGCAGTTTAGGATATGATTGGAGAGAACCTCTAAACCAAGATACTGCCCTTAACCGAAAGTGCTATGTAGGCTGTCTTTCAGAGGTTCTTCCAAAGCTCAGTCTTCCCTGTCAGAAGTAATCTGAAGGTAAGATCATTTCAAAACACACGCTTGTTTTTCCCTATATGGCACCTCAATCATCCCTACTCTTTCTTCTAGAAATTGCCCCCTTCTACCTTTTTAACTGCCCCAGTTCACCTTTAATTCATTCCCATAGTTTTACCAGTCATGTTACATAGCATGATACTTCTCCCTGACCAAGCGGCCATTCAAAGTTGTCAGAAAATTTGAAAATGAAACTGAGAAAAGAGGTGGCAGGCACTCTTTGAATGTCTGAACTATTTTATAAATAAAGTTCAGGAAAAGTTAGGGACCAAGTGAATGAAGCTTATCTAGAAAGATTTAAAAATGATGCACATACATAGAGAGGAAGACAGACAAGAGACAGAAGAAAACATGCTGATGTTCCAATTATTCTTGAAATTTAATCATACTCCTGACCTCTGTTGTTAAGACAACTTCCTATCGCCACAATTCTTAAATTCCATTACGGATTAGTATGAGTTAAGATTTCTGTTTAACCCAGAGTCCTAATTAATATATTTTCTCTCCTCTCTAAAGAAGAAGATACCCACCAATATATTGTGAGAAAGCCCTTAAACAAAGAAGGTAAGAAACCCGCTACCCAAAGCACCCAAAATTCAGCGTCATGTTAATCTACACGTTCTGCAACACAAATGCTGGCCTATTGCTCTGAAGAAACAGTGTACTAAGAAAAATAAGGAAAAGGCTGCAGAATATGCTAAACTTTTGGCCAAGAGAATGAAGGAAGCCAAAGAAAAATGGCAAAAACAGATTACCAAGAGATGGAGGCTGTCCTCTCTGAGAACTTCTGAGTCCAGTCAAAAATGAGATGTTCCAAGAGTGACAAATAAATAAGATCTGACATCAGATCTAAAAAAATAAATAAATATATATATATACACATACACACACACACTCTTTCACTCATCAACCCTGTTTCTTTAAGGCAAACTAAAAAGGTAAATAATTCTCATATATTTATTCCTCTCTATTCCCTATCACCAAAAAGCAATATTTTTCAATGATCTTTTAAATGTTTTTCTTAATTTTAGAAATTCAATAAATATATATGAGATACAAAGTTTAAGAATAAATACGATTTTAATCCATTTTTTTTTTAATATTTAAACTGGATTCACAATTGAAGTTAAGCTCAATATTTAAAGTTTCTATTTCAACTAGGAAAGTCAAGTTCCCCTAAACCAGAAACATTTTAATAATAAATGTAGGCTGAGGGGAAAGTTTGAGAAAGAAACAAATCTTATTTATAATCAAAACGGTGCCATTCTTCACTGATTTTTAAACTGTGTATTTTAAATTGTATAATATACCTCTCAATTATTTCAAACACTTTAGTTAGCAATGCATACATTTCCCAATATAGTATAAAGTATCAGGATTCTTTTTCCCAGAGCAGGAAAAAGACAAAAATTACCGTAAGTGAGACTAGGAGTCCAGCAATTTAGAAAAATGTCATCAGTAATGTCGACCTTTATTTGGAGGTCCTTTTAAAGGGAAGCAGAATAAGCAAAAAGGTAAGATATCTAATATGAGGCCAAACTTGACTACCAGCTAATAATAAAAAATCAGCAGTACTTCGGATGAAAGTGCCTTGGACAATGCCTGACACCTAGAAGACACTTAAGAAATATTACTTTTGGATGTAGGGCAAGAGCACAAGAATAACTGGATTTGTTGCCAAGAGTGTCTCAAAGGACATGGAAAAAGAGGTGACTTGGGAGAATTGTGGGAAGCCCAGGCAACCCCAACCCTTGGCTAAGGCAGTAAAAGGACCAAGAAGCCCAATCTACTAGCAAACAAATGCACAGGCTTTATAATTTAGGAATTTGAGTGGGAGAAAAAGTGGACAGAGGCAGTGGGAGGGAAGAAGTAAAAGAAGTAAACATTAAATTATACATGCTCTCCTTGTGGCTTGTAAAAATGCTGGTATTTCCAATTAACATAGTCTATATATTTCTCATCTGACGAATTTGCAGTATCTTCTCTTTGTTAATGAAACTATGTGTCTCATAACATGAATATCAATAAATATTGGTTAGAATATTAAAAACAGCAATAATATAAAACACAACAATTCTTTAGAAATTTAAATTCTTAAACTCTAAGTTTATTTTCTAGTTTAGAGAGTGTTAAATATAAACATGAGAAAGTTTAAAGCCTAATTTCTAAGTTTAAAGAATATATTTGGGTATACATGTAAAAAGCTTAAAACTTTAAGCTTTAAGCTTCTTTAAGTAATTAAAAGAATTCCAAAAATATTAACAATTGTCTGAGAGGGAATCACAGTCAATTCTATTTACTCAATTTCTGCATTTTAATAAACACTTTTAACAGAAAATTTGTATTTCTATAAATAAACAAATATGCAAGCTAAAAAGTGAAGTCAAAGTAGCACTGAAGTGAAAAGATCAAGTCAAATCATAGGGTCAGTAAAATTCAAATGATCAACTCCATACCTCTACTAGGGCATAATACCATCAATCCCTTCTGCTCAAAAACAAATTGTATGTATATCTGATTTACAGAAAAAATCCTGATAAGGCAACTGCAGCGTCTTTGCCACCCTTAAGATACAAGTGGAAAATAAAATCTTGTACAATACACATTTTAGATTTATTAAACTTAAACAAGGAATATGTGGGCTTCCCAGGTAGCTCGGAGGTAAAGAATCCACCTGCCAATGCTGGAGACTTGGGTTTGATCCCAGGGTCAGAAAGATCTGCTGGAGGAGGAAATGGCAATCCACTCCAGTATTCTTACCTAGGAAATCCCATGGACAGGGGAGACTGGTGGGCTATAGTCCATGGGGTTGCAAAAGAGTCAGACACAACATAGCCAGTAAAACAACAACAAGGAACATGTGGTAAAGCAAACTATTCCAAAAGAAGAGCTTTCAATGAAACTTCCTAAAAGACTGATTCTTTTAAATTAATTTATTTATTTTAATTGGAGGATAATTACTTTGCAATATTGTGATTTTTGCCATACATAGACATGAATCAGTCATAGGTGCACATGTGTCCCCCCTATCCGGAACCCTCCTCCCAAATCCCTTCCACCCTAGCCCTCTGGGTTGTCTTGATTTTTTTTTAAAGCAAGCTATACTACTTGAAAAATTATCATTTACAAAAAAGCAGCATTCCCTTTAGAAAAGGACCTTTCTATACAAATAAGAACCAATCACCGGGAGCAACAGCAACCAATATGTTAATTACCTGGGAATAAATTTAAGAAAACTGTATATTGACTCTAAAATTAACTCAAAATGTATCAAAGATTATCTTGAAATCTAACACTATAAACCTCTTGGGGAAAAAAGAGGTGTAAATCTTCATAACTTTGATTGAGCACTTAGATATTAATATCTAGACAATAATTTCTTAGATATGACACATAAAAAGCATGGGAAGCCAAGGAAAGAATAAATTGGAAGTCATCAAAATTTAAAACTCTCATTCTTCAGGAAAGTGAAAAGACAACCAAAATAATGGTAAAAAAAAAAATTATAAATCATATATCTAACAAAAGTTTAATATCAAGTATACAGAATTCTTAGAACAGAACAATTAAAAAATAATCCACTTTTTAAATGAAAAAAGGATTTGAAGAGACATTTCTCCAAAGAAGCTACAAATGGCCAATAAGAACATGAAAAAACTCAACATCACTAGTCATTCAGTTCAGTTGCTCAGTCATGTCCAACTCTTTGCGACCCTATGCACTGCAGCACGCCGGGCCTCCCTGTCCATCACAAACTTCCGGAGTTTACCCAAACTCATGTCCATCGAGTCGGTGATGCCAGCCAAACATCTCAACCTCTGTTGTCCCCTTCTCTTGCTGCCTTCAATCTTTCCCAGCATCAGGGTCTTTTCATATGACTCAGTTCTTCGCATCAGGTGGCCAAAGTATTGGACTTTCAGCTTCAACAGTCCTTCAACAGTCCTTCCAATGAACATCCAGGACTGATCTCCTTTAGGACGGACTGGTTGGATCTCCTTGCAGTCCAAGGGACTCTCAAGAGTCTTCTCCAACCCACAGTTCAAAAGCATCAGTTCTTCGGCACTCACCTTTCTTCATAGTCCAACTATCATATCCATACATAACTACTGGAAAAATCATAGCCTTGACTAGACGGACCTTTGTTGGCAAAGTAATGTCTCTGTTGTTTAATATGCTGTCAAGGTTGGTCATAATTTTCTTCCAAGGAGTGTCTTTTAATTTCATGGCTGCAATTACCATCTGCAGTGATTTTTGAATCCAAAAAAATAAAGTCTGACACTGTTTCCACTGTTTCCCCATCTATTCCCATGAAGTGATGGGACCAGATGCCATGATCTTAGTTTTCTGAATGTTGAGCTTTAAGCCAACTTTTTCACTCTCCTCTTCCACATTCATCAAGAGGCTCTTTACTTCTTCTTCACTTTCTGCCACAAGGGCGGTGTCATCTGCATATCTGAGGTTATAGATATTTCTCCCAGCAATCTTGATTCCAGCTGTGCTTCATCCAGCCCAGTGTTTCTCATGATGTGCTCTGCATATAAGTTAAATAAGCAGGGTGACAATATACAGCCATTACATACTCCTTTCCCGCTTTTGAACCAATCTGTTGTTCCATGTCCAGTTCTAACTGTTGCTTCCTGATCTGCATACAGATTTCTCAGGAGGCAGGTCAGGTGGCCTGGTATTTCCATCTCTTTCAGAATTTTCCACACACAGTCAAAGGCTTTGGCATAGTCAATAAAGCAGTATATGTTTTTCTGTAACTCTCTTGCTTTTTTGATGATCCAAACGATATTGGCAATTTGATTCCTGGTTCCTCTGCCTTTTCTAAATCCAGCTTGAATATCTGGAAGTTCATGGTTCACATACTGTTGAAGCCTGGCTTGGAGAATTTTGAGCATCACTTTACTAGCGTGTGAGATGAGTGCAATTGTGCAGTAGTTTGGGCATTCTTTGGCATTGTCTTTCTTTGGGATTAGAATGAAAACTGACCATTTCCAGTCCTGTGGCCACTGCTTAGTTTTCCAAATTTGATGGCATATTGAGGGCAGCACTTTCACAGCATCATCTTTTAGGATTGGAAATAGCCCAACTGGAATTTCATCACCTCCACTAGCTTTGTTTGTAGTGATGCTACCTAAGGTCCACTTGACTTTGCATTCCAGGATGTCTGGCTCTAGGTGAGTGATCACACCATTGTGATTATCTGGGCCATGAAGATCTTTTTTGTACAGTTCTTCTCTGTATTCTTACCACCTCTTCTTAATATCTTCTGCTTCCGTTAGGTCCATACCATTTCTGTCCTTTATCGAGCCCATCTTTGCATGAAATGTTCCCTTGGTATCTCTGATTTTCTTTAAGAGATCTCTAGTCTTTCCCATTCTGTTGTTTTCCTCTATTTCTTTGCACTGATCACTGAGGAAGGCTTTCTTATCTCTCCTTGCTATTCTTTAGAACTCTGCATTCAAACGGGTATATCTTTCCTTTTCTCCTTTGCTTTTCGCTCTTCTTCTCACAGCTATTTGTAAGGCCTCCTCAGACAGCCATTTTGCTTTTTTGCATTTCTTTTTCTTGGGGATGGTCTTGATCCCTGTCTCCTATACAATGTCATGAACTTTCGTCCATAGTTCTTCAGGAACTCTTGTCTATCAGATCTAATCCCTTGAATCTATTTCTCATTTCCACTGTATAATCATAAGGGATTTGATTTAGGTCATACCTGAATGGTCTCCTGGTTTTCCCTACTTTCTTCAATTTAAGTCTGAATTTGGCAATAAGGAGTTCATTATCTGAGCTACAGTCAGCTCCCGGTCTTGTTTTTGCTGACTGTATAGAGCTTCTCCATCTTTGGCTGCAAAGAATATAATTGATTTCGGTGTTGACTATCTGGTGATGTCCACGTGTAGAGTCTTCTCTTGTGTTGTTGGAATAGGGTGTTTGCTATTACCAGTGCGTTCTCATGGCAAAACTCTATTAGCCTTTGCCCTGCTTCATTCTGTACTCCAAGGCCAAATTTGCCTGTTACGCCAGGTGTTTCTTGACTTCCTACTTTTGCATTCCAGTCCCCTATAATGAAAAGGACATCTTTTTTGGGTGTTAGTTCTAGGTCTTGTAGGTCTTCATAGAACCGTTCAACTTCAGCTTCTTCGGCGTTACTGGTCGGGGCATAGACTTGGATTACCGTGATATTGAACGGTTTGCCTTGGAAACGAACAGAGATCATTCTGTCGTTTTTGAGATAGCTAGGATAGCTATAGTAATAGAGAGAGTAAGAATTGACAAGGATGTGAAGAAACTGGAATGCTCATACATTGCTGATAGGAATGTAAAATGTGTAGCTACTTTGGAAAACAATTTTTCAGTTCCTAAAAAAGTTAAACATGGAGTTACCGTATGACCCAACAATTTCACTACTAAGTCTATACCCAAACCAAATGAAAGCACATATCCACAGAAATATTTGTACAGAAATGTTCATAGCAGCATTGTTAATAATTGCAAAAAGGTGGAGACAACCCAAATGTCCAAATGATGACTGAATAAACAAAATTTGATATAACCATACAATGGAATCTTATTTGCCCATAAAAGGAAATGAAGTACTGATACATGCTACAACAGAAATAAACCTCGAAAACATATGTTACATGAAAAAAATCTACAGACATAAAAAGCATATTAGTGATTGCCTAGAAATGGGGGAGGGAGAGGAGAGTGACTGCTAATAGATCTGGGGTTTCCTTTTGGAGTGATTTATTCAAGAAAGGACCAAAACTGATTGTCATAATGGTTACACAACTCTGTAGATGTATTAAAATCCACTGAATTGTACACTTTAAGAGGTAAATTATATGGCATGTGAATTGTATCTCAATAAAGCTGTTTAAAAAAAAAAAAGAAATCAGGAACTTCCTTGGTGGTACAGTGGTTAAGAATCCGTCTGCCAAAGTTGGGGGCAGAGGTCTGATCCCTAGTCCGAGATCACACCTGCTGCAGAGCAACTAAGCAACAAGAAAAGCCACGGCAATAAGAAAACCACACACGGCAACTAGAGGGTAGCCCCTGTTCACAGCAACCAGAGTAAGCCTGCCCAAAGCAAAGACCCAGCACAGCCAAAAATAAAATCCATGAATAAAATTATTTTTAAAAATTGACATAAACTCTCATTTCACTAGGTAAATCTGGGAGTAGGAATGCTTGGTTCTACGGTAAGCATATATAGTGGTGGTGGTTTAGTGGTTTAGTCGGTAAGTCATGGCCAACTCTTTTGCGATCCCATGGACTGTAGCCTGACAAGCTCCTCTGTCCATGGGATTTTGCAGGCAAGAATACTGGAGTGGGCTGCCATTCCCTTCTCCAGGGGATCTTCCTAACCCAGAGATCGAACCCAGTCTCCCACATTGCAGGCAGATTCTTTACCAGTTAAGCCACCAGAGAAGCCCAACCATATATATGTTTACCTTCATAAAAAACTGCCAAATCTTAAAGTCGCTGTACTGTTTTCATCGCCCATGTCAACAAGTGAAAGCTCCAACTGCTCCATGGTCTCATCAGCATTTGGTATTGTTTTTTTTTTATTTTTCCTTTCTTTCTTCATTTTTCTTAATGTCTTAATTTTCTCACTACTGGTTTCTCATTGTGGTTTTAACTTACAATTCTTCAATTATCAATGATGTTTAATATCTTTTGGTATATTTACTTGCTGTCCATATTCCTTTTTTGGTAAAGTTTCTACTTAAATCCTTTGTTAAATTTTTAATTAGGTTGTTCACTTACTATTGAATTTTGTGAGTTCTGTAGATATTCTGGATACAATTTTTTTGTTAGATATGTGATAGGAGAATATTAACTCCCAGTCTGTGACTTGTCTTTTCACTCTCATAACACTCTTTCAAACAGCATAAGTTCTTAATTTTGATGAAGTTGAACGTAGTACTGATTTATTCATTTATAGATCATGCTTTTGGTGTCTAATTTTTTGGTAGTTAAAAAAAAGAAAACTTCGCTCAATCTAAGGTCCAAAAGATTGTCTTATATTCTCTTCAAGTTATTTTGTAGCTTTAGGTCTTATTTTAAGATGTATGAACCATTTTGAACCAGTTTTTGCATAGACTATGGGGAATTTTTGCGCTGAGGTATAATAAAGAAAAATTTTCTATTTTGATGTTTGAAGGCTAACTGCCTTAAAGCCCACTTCCCTCTCCCTTTGCCCCACATCTGGATAAGTGAGTATGAAAGCCTGGCCATTCTCTCCGCTATCAATGGGAAGCTAAAACCATGTAAATCCCATACATGGGAACTATCACACTCCTAGTCACAATGAAAATTAAACTCAACCACCCTACTTCACTTTTGCTTCATTCTGGACTAAACCTAAGACTGCTCCTTAAGGAATCCTTTTTAAGTTGACTTGGTGAGTAAACCTTATTTCCTATTTCATATCCATTGGCGCCTTTCTGTCATCTGTTCCAACATTTATATGAATTCCTGAGCAAGGGGCTGCCCAGTGTCCAACAGAGGATATTAGACGCCCAAATAAGATGGAGTTTTTTATATATGAACATCCAACTGTTTCAGATTATCCTTTCTCTACTGAATTGCCTTAATACCCTTGTCAAAACAAACTGATCATTTTGCATGTTTGAATTCTCTATTTCATTCCATTGATCTGTAAGTTTGTCTTTTCTCTATCTTTACTCCTGAGTATTGCAGTAATATAATAAGTTGAAATCACGAGTCTTTCAACTTTTTTGTCTTTTTCAAAATTGTTTTCCCTTTTTCTAGTTCCTTTGTTTTCCCATATCAACTTTAGAATCAGCTTGTTACTTTTCTGTAAGAAATCCTCTCCTCCTGAGATCTGGCTGGAATTGCACTGACTCTATAGATGAGCTCAGGACAAACAGTTATCTTAACAATATTAACTCTTCCAATACATGAATATGGTATCTGTCTCCACTTATGTAGGTCTTTTTTGGCTTCTTCCATTAGTGTTTTGTAATTTTCATTATACAAATCTTGTACATGTCTTGTAAAACTAATACTAAATATTTTATAAGTTTTGGTGCTATTGAGATGGTACTTTAAAATTTTTATTTCCAATTGTCCTTTGCTATTATATAGAAATACAACTGACTGTTATATATTGACCTTCTATCCTTCAACCTTGCAGAATTCACTTATTATAGTTTTTTTAAAAAAAATCTTTCAGATTTTCTGAACAGACATTCTCTCCATGATTAGAGCCGGTTGCTGCCCTTTGAAACACACTGTTATAAGAATTAAAACAAGCCACAGTATGGGAAAAAATATTTCCCTATCACATATGCAGCAATTCCACTTAGACATTTATGCAAGAGAAAAGAAAGTATATATTCCTCCAAAGACTTATATGTGAATGCTCATAGTAGCTTTATTTTTAATAGTTAAAAGCTGAAAACCACCCAAATGGCCATCAATTAGAACATGGACAAAAACAAAGTTTTGCAGTATATCCATACAATATAATATTACCCAACAATAAAAAGACATAAACACATAACAATATGGATGAATTTCAAAGCACTAATACTGAGTTTAAGAAGCCAGATATCCTCCCCCCCACCACAAGAAGTATATACTATATGAGGGGTCTCAAACAGTCCGACACAACTGACTGAACTGAAAGTCCTTTAGTTGTTATCAGATTGATTAAAAATCTTTAATCTGATTAAAAAAGCCCAATTCAATCCCCTAGAAAATTCTCTTAGTGGGAAGAAAAAATTACTGGTATAAGAATTTTTACTGTTATGTGTTTCTTTTCCAAAATAAAAAAAAGTACAGGTAGAAAGAAAACTAGTTAAGGTTTTGCTAAACAGGTAGATAAATAAAATAAACCACTAAATTTCAGGCTTCTCTTCACAATATTTACAATGAAGAAATAGCTCAAGTGCTCAACAAGAGAAAAAGACTGAGTATATTAACTTGATATAATATCACTATTTAAATGAAAAATATGCAAACCAAAACATGGACACATTTATATAAAACACTAAGCAGGAAGTTTAAGAAGTCCAGGAGAGTACTCATTCACTGATGATGACTATGTAAGGACCATGAATCTCTATACTGTATTGCTTTTGTCAGTGCACAACCAAATGCACTAATAGTCACACTGATCATCCAAATAACATCAGGAAAAGGAATGTTTTTCATTGTATCAAGTTCAAAACCGTTGAAGTAAATGTAATGAAATCCTTTGAGTTTCCTTAGTTTTTACTGAGGCACAATTATTTGGCTAGAAAAAACTAATGAGAGACTAGCTTTAATTTATACAAGTAAATTTCATTGAGTAGAAACATAAAAGAAGCTTTAACTAATGAAGCTCTCACAAAACCACATACCCACTTTATTTGGCTTGTCTCATATGTTCATTTACTATACACACACACACTCACACCTTATAATGTAACTGTAAGATTCAAGATCTTAGGACTTCCCTGGTGGTCCAGTGGCTAAGACTCCAAGCTCCCAATGCAGGAGCCCCACGGGGTTCCATCCGTGGTCAGGGAACTAGATCCCACACACCACAACTAAGAGTCTGCATGGCACAGTGAAGACCTGGTGCAGCCAAATAAATAAATAGTTTTAAAAAGATTCAAAATCTCACTGTAAGAAGAGCAATAAAGTGTAATGCCAAGGGTCTATGCAATTTATTTTTCTTTACCTTCAAGCATTTTCCACTTTTAGAGCAGAACCAAAGATATGTTACAATATGTAAGGGGATGAGAGGAGGCCAACATGATGTATAATTGCCTAGGCAATGAAGCAATTCAACAATTCTCCAACCAACTTATTCACTTTGTTAAAAACTCTTCTCTGCACAGTTGTTCAGTCATGTCAGACTTTTTGTGACCCTTTGGACTGTAGCCCACCAGGCTCCTCTGTCCAGGGAATTTCTCAGGCAAGAATACTGGAACAGGTTGCCATTTCCTCCTCCAGGGTATCATTCCCAACCCAGGAAATGAACCCGTCTCCTGCACTGCAGTTGGATTCTTTACCGTTGAGCCATCCAGGAAGCCCTAAAAACTCTTTTAGCCAAAGTTTATTAGGGTCATCTATACAGTCAAGGCCAGTCAGACATACAAGCCTAGATCTATTTTCAAAAATATTCAAGAAATCCTGCCTCAAGATACCTAGATGCCTCTATTCCGTATCTCTTTTTACTTTTCAGTTCTTAACAGGGTTAGGATTTTTAGAATTTACAGATGCACTTACGGAGGGAGAGAATTTCTGTAAATGGTAATTAAAATTCCACACTGGTATGTGTACTTGCATTTTCAGATCCAGAGTCCACCCCTTCTATCAGATTTCCAATGGACTTCACGACCACAAAATAGGTTGAGAACTACTACTATGAATCCCACAGGGACACTTTTCAAATCTAAGTGATGTAATTATAGTTCTCCCAGTTGATAACTCCTAAAAAAAAATTTAGCATTCCATCCACAGAAGTGAAGGCTCACAAGCTTTAGGCTGCATCCATGGAATAAAAGCAGGGGCTCAAACCTATCTGCCCTATGAAAGATACTGCTTGTCAGTATACAACCCACTCTGAGGTAATAGAAAAGGTTAACATCTCCTTACCAAAAAGCCAAGATTCACCTGCAACAACCTGCACTACTCTGGTAATACACAGCTTTCTTTTTTCATTAGTCTTTTACACTAATTTTTTCTGCAATAATTAAAAGTACATTTTTATTTTTTTCACTATTTTAATTACCAAAATGGCAAATACAATTATCCGCTTACCAAAATCCTTGATTTTCAGTACTTCAAAATAAAGCTCATTGTAAGATATCAAAGGAAATAGCATTCTTCACCTAAAGACACAAAGTAGTCCTTTTCTTAGTAACTATGTTAAATCTATAAGAATCATTTGCCATCAGCCATCTAAAATACTGACAGGACTTAAGGCATAATGTACTAACACCAAAACTGACAGGACTTTCAAAGCTAAGTAACAGGACTTCCCTGGTGGTCCAGTAGTTAAGAATCCGATTACCAATGCAGGGGACGCGGGTTTGATCCCTGGTCTGCAATCACATGCGGAGGAGTAACTAAGCCCATGTGCCACAACTACTGAGCCCCCGTCCCAAACTACTCAAACCCCTGCAGAGCCCTGTGCTCTACAAGAGAAGCCACCGCTATAAAAAGCCTGTGCAGCGGCAACTAGAAAGTAGTCCCTGCTCACCACAACTAAAGAAAGCCCATGGGCAGAAAGGGAGAGCCAGCACAGCCAAAAATAAATAAATAAAAACGTTTTAAGGTAAGTAATAAAACTTACGCTTCCCAAGGGGAGGGGGAAGGTAAAATATGAAGTTCATCGTTAAGATTAGGAATTACATTCACAGGCTAAAAGTCAAAGTTTAAAAAAAAATCACTGAATGTCTACTTAAATTTTTAAATCAAGGGAACAATCCTTATTCAAAGTTGTTCACTTTCAGCTTCTTAAATATTTCTTGCTTACCATATCCATTTTTTCCATAGATATTTGATCAGAAAAATCCCTTTTAAGTGTTTCATAAATTAAATTCCAGTATTCCCGCTATGAAGACTTGAATATTTCATCAGATTATTTTTAGGAAAAGACTAGCCTCATTCATAAGCTACATCTAAATCTAAAAGGGGAAATACGTTTCTTTCCAGAACCTATTAAAAAAAAAAAAGAAGAGGCAAAAGTTGATGAAAGAACACTCCTGCCACGTCTTTTCCCTTCCCCCACTCAGTAGTGGCTATTCCATTCCTTCAGAGTGCATTCCAAGGGAAAGTCCAAGAGTCACAGCTCTCAAGAGAAACTAGAAACAGTTAAGTTGAAACTGGCAAGCCTCTTTGGCCTTTTAGATCAATTTCCTAAAAGAAGATCCAGCTTCTGCTTCATCCCTTTCTTAAAGCAAACAGTGCAAAATTCCAAGTCCTGTCCATTCTATCCAGAACGCCTAAGTTGTTAGTGTCTACGACCTGACTGCATTTAATACATTCCATTATTTAGGGGAAATGGTCTTATGAAATCATTCCCCCCGCCCCGTTAAAAACATGCAGCTGCGGGCCATCCATGTACCCCAACTCAAACTTCTCACACAGCCACAGAATTTGATTTACTGATGTGGACTTTTAAAAGCTGCAAACTCGGCTGAGAGAAAGAGGGGGGGAGGGGAGAAGCTCATGTGCCTTTAAAAAATTTTTGTGGCAGAAGAAGGAAGGAAGAAGACTAGCTTCCCAGTTCACAGGAGGATCTGACAGCCGACTTCCTCAACCTAGCTGCCCGAAACTCGCCGCCCGGGGCTACTACCTCCAGCTGCTCAATCAGCCAGCGGCGCGCAACAGATGAGTTAAACCTGAACTTTCCCGGGCAGGTCCGCTTCCCAGACCCCAAGACTCCGGCAGAATAAAACTGCCCGAGCGCTTCAGCGTCAGGTCTAAGCTTTAAAAACCGCTCTCTATTGCCACACGCTAACCATCTGCTGCTGTGGAGACCGTAAACCCTTGCATACCCCTCAGCTTTGACGCAAGGGACCCACGTAGGCGAGGCGCTTGGAAAACTCAACAGGGTGATTCCTCCCCAGTAAGGAATATTCAAGAAAGTGCTGGTCCTCGGGGCGGAGACTGAGGCTGCCGCAGCCCCAACGGTCGGGGGCGCCAACCTGCGAGGCAGTGGAAAGGGGAGCACGGAGGACTGCTAAAGGGCCTGCGGGGCTCCCAGGGGAAACGGGCTCAGGGCGAGTCTCCAAAGGAGAAGGTACTGAGGCAACAGTAGTAAACTGGGGAGCCCCCTCACCCCGCCTCCGAGCCATACCACGAGAGGGGGCAGGGACCAGACCAGTAGAGCCATCCAAGAAGGGCCACGGCTGCCCAAGGACTGCAGCCTCAGTCCCCAAGGTCGGGGGAACGTCTCACCTGGGAAGTGGCACGCGAGAGCTGCGCGTTCTTCAGTCCCCGGTCGCCTGCACCCGGCCGGCTACCTACTCCTTTCCCTCAGCCCGCTGGCGGCGCGACTGGGCAGCAGAGGGAGCCAGTTAGCCCTTTTATAACCTCCAGACTGCGACGGCTGCGCCGAGGAGGAGGCGACTGCAACTCTCGCTACGTGAGCTCGATCACACCAGCGGCCCGGCGTCTGCGCAGGCGCCCAGCCCGGGCCCTCTCCGCCCCTACCCGTAGCCCACGGCCCACGCCCCGGACTCCTCACCAGCCCGTGGAGTCTGAGGCCAAGAGGAGGGACGGGCGGGCGGGCCTGGGATATAACGCGCCTGCGCGGGGCTCTCACCACGCCACCGTCTCCATGGTTACCTGGGATTTGCGCTGCTTCTTTCAACAGGTTGTTTAGAGCCTGAATTTTGGGATCAGCCCCTCAATCAGGCCTGAGCAACGAAACCACCAGCGAGGAAATATCTTAAATGTGAGAAGAGGAACATGGAAGCGTAGAAAATAAAGCAGAAAAGAATAAGTATCGGGTGGAAAATAACACAGTATATTTTGTCTTGCTGTCTTGGCCCTGAGGCTTTTTGCTTTACCTACCTCCCTCTGTCACCTACACTCATTTTATGTGTATCTTGTTCCATCGCACATCTTTATACTTAATCAGTAGATAACGGACTGCGCGCTCCGGAGATTTTCTGGGTTCAATTTCTGGCTCAGTTCCGTAAAACTATGGGCATTGATCTCTCTGTATCTCAGTTTCCTGCAAAATGAGGACAAATAGGTACCTCACAGTACCTACGTTGTTGTTGTGAGGATTAAATGAGATGATGTATGTAAAGCACTTAGAACATGCTTAGCACACAGAAAGGACTTGGTAATTATTAGATGGTTTTGTAGCATATAAGGAACCCAGTCTTGTGTCTGGTCTTCGTTTAACATTTCCCTTAGCCATTATATTCCTAAAAGAAGCCTTAACTATCTGGAAGCGGACAATGAAGGAAATATTTTTTCCCTTGTCAGTAAAAGGAAAAAAGACTTCTCTAAGACTTGTTAGTCATTAAAAATTGTTTCTAAAGTTTTCCATGAATGATAAAAGGTACAGCAATAATTAAAATTTAACTCTTATCTAGGTGGGGTTGATTATACAGATACAGAAATAGTCATAGAGAGGGTACTTAGGGAACATTAGGCAACCCAAAGGAAATACAGTGAAAAATATAGTGAACCACTAATCAGTGGTTCTCAGAGTGTGGTCAGGGAATTCACAGGAAAAAATTACTTCATACTAAAAGTTTATTTGCCTTTTTCATGCTAATGAAAGTACAATGGGGTTTTCCAGAGACTACATGTCCTGGGATATTGCAACAGAGTACACACAGAAGAATGAGAATCTTCTATTAGGTCAGATATTTAAAGAGATCTGCAGAAATGTAAAATAATGCCACTCCTCGCACTAAATTCTTTTTGCTCTGGAAAACAGTTATTTTTTGTTTAAAAGTATTTTAACATGTACGTGCTAAGTTGCTTGAGTCATGTCTGACTCTGACCCTGTATGGACTGTAGCCTGCCAGGCTTCTCTGTCCATGGGATTCTCCAGGCAAGAATACTGGAGTGGGATGCCATGCCCTACTCCAGGAGATATTACTGACCCAGGGATCGAACCCCTGTCTCCTGCACTGGCAGGTGGGTTCTTTACCACTAGCGCCACCTAGAAACCCTGTTAACATGTAGTGGAAGTGAAAGTCACTCAGTCATGTCCAGCTCTTTGCAACCGCATGGACTATACGGTCCATGGAATACTCCAGACAAGAATACAAGAGTGGATAGCCTTTCCCTTCTCCAGGGGATCTTCCCAACCCAAGGATCCAACCCACATCTCCCATTAACATGTAACCACTTTATTATTGTTGTTTTTAAATGAATTAATAAACAAATATTTTGCATGTTTGTTTTAACTGCTGATACAGTCAATGACCATTATATCCACTACTGTGGGCAAGAATCCCTTAGAAGAAATGGAGTAGCCATTATGGTCAACAAAAGAGTCCGAAATGCAGTACTTGGATGCAATCTCAAAAACGAAAGAATGATCTCTGTTCACTTCAAAGGCAAACCATTCAATATTACGGTAATCCAAGCCTATGCCCCAACCAGTAACACTGAAGAGCTGAAGTTGAACAGTTCTATGAAGATCTACAAGACCTTTTAGAATTAACACCCAAAAAAGATGTCCTTTTCATTATAGGGGACTGGAATGCAAAAGTAGGAAGTCAAGAAACACCTGGAGTAACGGGCAAACTTGGCCTTGGAGGGCCAAAAGCTAATAGAGTTTTGCCAAGAGGACGCACTGGTCGTAGCAAACAGCCTCTTCCAACAACACAAGAGAAGACTCTACACGTGGACATCACCAGATGGTCAACACCGAAATCAGATTGATTATATTCTTTGCAGCCAAAGATGTAGAAACTCTATACAGTCAGCAAAAACAAGACCGGGAGCTGACTGTAGCTCAGATAATGAACTCCTTATTGCCAAATTCAGACTTAAATTGAAGAAAGTAGGGAAAACCAGGAGACCATTCAGGTATGACCTAAATCAAATCCCTTATGATTATACAGTGGAAGTGAAAAATAGATTTAAGGGACTAGATCTGATGGACAGAGTGCCTGATGAACTATGGACGAAGGTTCACGACATTGTACAGGAGACAGGGATCAAGACCATCCTCATGGAAAAGAAATGCAAAAAAAGCAAAATGTCTGTCTGAGGAGGCCTTACAAATAGCTGTGAAAAGAAGAGAAAAGGAAAGATATTTCCATATGAATGCAGAGTTCCAAAGAATAGCAAGGAGAGATAAGAAAGCCTTCCTCAGTGATCAGTGCAAAGAAATAGAGGAAAACAACAGAATGGGAAAGACTAGAGATCTCTTCAAGAAAATTAGAGATACCAAGGGAACATTTCATGCAAAGATGGGCTCGACAAAGGACAGAATGGTATGGACCTAACAGAAGCAGAAGATATTAAGAAGAGGTGGCAAGAATACACAGAAGAACTGTACAAAAAAGATCTTCACGACCCAGATAATCACAATGGTGTGATCACTCACCTAGAGCCAGACATCCTGGAATGTGAAGTCAAGTGGGCCTTAGAAAGCATCACTACGAACAAAACTAGTGGAGGTGATGGAATTCCAGTTGAGCTATTTCAAATCCTCAAAGGTGATGCTGTGAAAGTACTGCACTCCATATGTCAGCAAATCTGGAAAACTCAGCAGTGGCCAAGGGACTGGAAAAGGTCAGTTTTCATTCCAATCCCAAACAAAGGCAATGCCAAAGAATGCTCAAACTACTGCACAATTGCACTCATCTCACACGCTGGTAAAGTAATGCTCAAAATTCTCCAAGCCAGGCTTCAGCAATACATGAACCATGAACTTCCAGATGTTCAAGCTGGATTTAGAAAAGGCAGAGGAACCAGAGATCAAATTGCCAACATCTGCTGGATCATCAAAAAAGCAAGAGAGTTCCAAAAGAACATCTATTTCTGCTTTATTGACTATGCCAAAGCCTTTGACTGTGTGGATCACAATAAACTGTGGAAAATTCTGAAAGAGATGGGAATACCAGACCACCTGACCTGCCTCTTGAGAAACCTGAATGCAGGTTAGGAAGCAACAGTTAGAACTGGACATGGAACAACAGACTGGTTCCAAATCGGGAAAGGAGTATGTAATGGCTGTATATTGTCACCCTGCTTATTTAACTTATATGCAGAGCACATCATGAGAAGCATTGGGCTGGAAGAAACACAAGCTGGAATCAAGATCGCTGGGAGAAATATCAATAACCTCAGATATGCAGATGACACCACCCTTATGGCAGAAAGTGAAGAAGAACTAAAAAGCCTCTTGATGAAAGTGAGAGAGGAGAGTGAAAAAGTTGGCTTAAAGATCAACATTCAGAAAACTAAGATCATGGCATCTGGTCCCATCACTTCATGGGAAATAGATGGGGAAACAGTGGAAACAGTGGCAGACTTTGTTTTTTTGGGCTCCAAAATCACTGCTGATGGTGATTGCAGCCATGAAATTAAAAGATGGTTACTCCTTGGAAGGAAAGTTATGACCAACCTAGATAGCATATTAAAAAACAGAGACATTACTTTGCCAACAAAGGTCTGTCTTGTCAAGGCTATGGTTTTTCCAGTAGTCATGTATGGATGTGAGAGTTGGACTGTGAAGAAAGCTCAGCACCGAAGAATGGATGCTTTTGAACTGTGGTGTTGGAGAAGACTCTTGAGAGTCCCTTGGACTGCAAGAAGATCCAACCAGTCCATCCTAAAGGAGATCAGCCCTGGATGTTCACTGGAAGGACTGATGTTGAAGCTGAAACTCCAATACTTTGGCCACCTCATGCAAAGTGTTGACTCATTGGAAAAGAGCCTGATGCTGGGAAGGATTGGGGGCAGGAGGTGAAGGGGAGGACAGAGGATGAGATGGCTGGATGGCATCACCGGCTTGATGGACATGAGTTTGGGTAAACTCTAGGAGTTGGCGATGGACAGGGCGGCCTGGCGTGCTGCGATTCATGGAGTCGCAAGAGTCGGACACGACTAAGTGACTGAACTGAACTGAACTGAACAGTCAATTTTGATAGATATCCACATAAAAGCATTTTGGAGTTCTCAGTACTTTTTAGGAGCATGAAGTGGTTATGAGATCAAAGAGTTTGAGAACCACTAGTCTAAACAAAAAGCAGGGAGCCCTTTGACTCAAAGACCAAGGCAAAGCTCTTTTCCTTAAATCTTGGTCTCAAGCAAAGCTATAATCAGTGGTATCCACTGCCCTTATATAGAGCAGAAAACCCTGAAAACTGCAATTTACCCTGTAAATAAAATGGCTCCAGACCTTGAGGCAGATTTAGTGAAGCTAAGAAAGTCTCAGCTTTAGGGGGACTTCATTTGCCAGTAGCCCTTTCCAAGACCCTGGAAGGGACTTAGCAATATGCTCACACAGTCTAATGCTTTTGTAAAATTTGTGAAAGTAAACATTTTAACTGCAATCTGTAGACTGCTAATTCTTTTCTCACTGATTTCCCTCCATCACACTTCTCCTTGTCTAGTATTGGAGTGGCTAGAAGGCATTTTTATAATTTAACTGAAGGGAACTTCAGTTAGAGTACATTTGGTTTGAGTTTAGTGGGATTCATTTCTGTAATTCACAGTCACTCCCATGTATAGTTAAGCTATTTTCAGCTGTCCCAGTGTAGGAGTGGCATCCAAGAATACTCCTACCACCCATTGTTCTGACCCACCCAGCACTGTAAAACAAAGGTACAGGGTCAGACACCATAACAGCTATTAAACGTGTCCTATGTTTCAGCATCAAAAATATATGGATAGTGGAGGAGATACTAGGTTGAAGCTTTGGGAATCTAAAGCTAAACTGTGAGAAATTCTTCCAATTATTGGATGCATAAACTTTTAATTAAAGATTTAGTGCTTATCAATGCTTAACCAATAAAAGTAAGTGGGGGTTTTGGGGGCAGAATTTAATGAGGATATCCATAACAAACTGGTTAGAATGTCATCAGTTTAAAGAAAACTGATGTGCTTGAACTCTTTTAAGTCATACAGATAACCTTATTGGGTTTTTCCCAAATGTGACAACAATCCTAAAAATTTACATGACATTATCAGAGCTATGAAGCTGAAACTTCTAACCTATCCCTATCAATATCATTTGGTTGCTCAAAAAGGACACTTCATATCAAATCTATATATGACCACCCACATTGTCATCCTTGCTTAGTTAAAATGAAGAGGCAGATACTTTGGGGGGTAGAAAAGACATGAATCCTCTCTGAATGGTCAAACGTTAGAGTGGAGGTAAACCTCCATTGGCTTCCCCAGTCTCTCAGCAGTAAAGAATCTGGCTGCAATGCAGAGACATAAGAGATGCAGGTTCTATCCCTGGGTGGGGAAGATCCCCTGGAGGGGGGCATGGCAACCCATGCCAGTATTCTTGCCTGGAGAATCCCATGGACTGAGGAGCTTGGCGGGCTACCTAGGTCAAAAGAGTGAGACACAACTGAGCACACATGTACGTAAGCCTCCATTAAATCTCTTCTTTTACTTCTGAAAAATTCATCAATCAAATATTTCTTTAAAAATATTTAAAGTCCTATATTCTTAGGAAAAGCCTATTACGTAGCCATTGTAACAGCTAATGAGCAGAAGTGATTTTAAACTCAGTTAATAGATAAATGGCCACTTAACCTTGTGAACAAGCTTCTGAAAAATCAGCCAGTCATTGACAGCCTCCCACTTTTAAAGTTAGCCAAACAGCAACAGCTTTACTCTCATGAACACATCTCTAAAGTTCAGCCAATTGTCAACAGTCTCTCCAGCAGAGTAATCATGCTTCCACGGCTGACGTCAACCCACTTTAACCTCTGAAAGTCATCCAATCCCTGAACTCCACCTTTCACAAAACCTAGATAAGATCAGCAGAGGGAATGTGTCAAACCAGCATTGTGCTTTTCAACACATAGAAAGTAATAAGTCAAGTTTTTATTTCACATTTTGAATGATGGTTTCTTCCCTTGACACTGAGCACTTGCGTGCCCAACAAAAAAGGCAGCCATAACAGAAGACATAGACCCTGTTATTGAAGGTATTCATACATATGAAACAATTAGAAATTATTTGATAGAGTGAATAAATGTTGAACGTATTGTGAGGACAAGATACTACATACTTGGAGACACTGCTTTGAAAAGCATGTGCTCTCCTCACTTTCTGCAAGTAACAAGTCCTTCCTTCTCTGGAAAATAAATAAATAAAATAACCTTGAGAGATAGGAGACTGAATAAAGTTAAATTTGATAAAATAGATAATGGTGGGTAGGTTCTTCAGCAGGGGTTAAGATGATGGGGGCAATATTTTAGAAATATTAAGCTATGTGAATTAGAAGAAAGGGGTATCTAGATTAGTAATCTAAGATTCACTGAGTAAATATTTGTGGAAGGCCTACCTTTGTGTCCAAGACACTGTCTACTGCACTGTGGAAGATCAAACTTTAATTAAGGCAGTCTCTGCTTTTAAAGAGTTTATAAACTTATTGGATAGAGTTAAAACCTGAACTTGTGGCAGTGGGAATTCATTCATCCAATAAAGATTTCCCTATATGAGCCAAATAATGCTAAGTGCTGGGAATATGTTTTCTGCTATCATAGAACTTGGGGTCCATTTAAGGAAACTAACAGTACACTTAAATAAATAAGTGAATAAACAAAAGTGACAAGGAAAATGACCAGATGCTATGAAAAAGAATAATGGAAAACAGTAATAGGAAGGACATGATTTAGATTCATAGCACAGGGAAAGTGTCTCTGAAGAAGTGACATAAACAGATCTGAGTTAGCCAGACAAAGTATGTGAGTAAGAACGATATTTTCGTTATTATTCACGTAAGAGAGAGGACAGGTTGTGTGAGAATCATGTGGCAGGAAAAAGCTTGGTGCATTTGAGAAGCGAAAAGAAATTCAGTGTGATTG